>NC_142248.1:30380891-31015698 GCF_052056855.1 Sturnus vulgaris
TGTGTGGACAGGAGGTGAATGTGGTCCAAGTTTGCTTGCAGTTCACAGTCCTCATACTGTGGCTGTCAGCTAAGTCCTCCTCCATCTGACTACCTCTTCTCTGTATATAATAATAATAATCCAAGTGAAATTATATAGAATAAATTCCTGAGGATATACTTGAAGATAAAATTTGCTGAACAGAGAGCAGTGTCCTCAGTTCATGAATTTGATGTTGCAACAGCAATATAAATGCACGTGGACTGTAGAAGGTTTAGGGATTGCTGCCTATGGAGGAGAAAATGAGGGCACAGAAGACAGAGAGCAGCTACAGGTGGAACGTGAGGATCTCGGGGTGTAAGGATTTGAGGCACAAGTAGTAAATGGAAGAGAATGGAACAATAATGTTACACTCAAGATAGCTGGAATCTGGATTGCAGGGATTTGGGAATGAAAGTGAGCTGTGATATGTTTGTGTTTGCAGTAGAGGGAGATATGAGAAAGGAGCATTACTCTCTAGGGAGACAAATTAACATGATTGTTAAATGTTTTTACAAAGTGTCTTTTAGGACTTAGATCTTTCATTTTCCCTAATTGTAATCAAAATTGAAAACACACACACTATCTAGTTTACCATAAATTTAAGGGGCTAATAAATCAGACCAGACTGACCAAGAAGAGACTCTTTAATTACGTATCTCCTGGGACAACTGTAAGAGATTATGATGACTGTAGGATGTTATCATATATGTGTTTGCACTACCTGAATTTAAAAATATCTGTTTTAATTGTTGCTTGCTGATATGGAACAAGTCATGCTCTGAAAGTATGGATACTCTTTGCACACTCAATACAAAGCAGTACCCAGAAGCAAATCTTCCAAATAGTATGGGATTGAATGAAGACCTAAACAAGACCACATACACAACTAGGTCAGCCCCTGTGAAATATTTAGCTAAACATTAACATACAGGAGGAAATCTTGACAGAATATCAAGGGGTTTTTTTTGTTGTTTGTTTGTTTGGTTTGTTTGTTTTTTAAGTCCCACACTTTCCTGATAATCAGAAATGCTGCTTGGCTTGATTTCTCATAAATCCTGTGAGATTTTTCACTTTACCCTAACATGACTCTTAGGATAGTTGCAATAAGGCTGTTGGTAGATACAGAACTAACTGATTAATCCGTTTGCATATTAGGAGAGACACCAGAAAAACAGCAGCAGGTATTCTCTTTGCATGCATTTATACAGCCTTATAAACTCATTGATGATAGATTTGTATGTCTCCCTGACATATGGATCAATGAATATAAACTCAAAGCAAGTATTACTAATGCCCAACTTCTGTTATAACATATTGTGATAAAGAAAGAGGCATATAACCTATATTTTGTGCTACTTTGACCTAGCAACATCTCTCCATAACTTACATATGTGTTAAGACAAAATAAATATTTTTGTCCATAGACTATGAAGCTGAATATGAAGTACACAATAAATAAATACTGGGGTTCTTGATTCTACTTGATCGGGTGCAAAAAAGCTAGAGCTCATGTTAGCAAGGAAGGGGGGTCTATGTTTTTCTCTAATAAGATTTTTAAAATTCCATACAAGTTTGGATGTCCTCTGAATGCAAAGCAATATAGCTATATTCATTTTCTTTCATTGTATCCCCAAATGTAATCATACAGTGATAGGCTTGTTCTTCCTTTACATTAGAGCTATTTGCTATGAATTTGTGTGCTTAAAAGTTCCATATTCATAAGAGAGTGATATTCTCTCCGTTTTTTTAGCATGGAATACTAATTTTTAGGGTGAAATTGCATGTGTTCCCTGATGAATAGAGCATTAATGAAATATGCAGGGCACCAAGTACAAATGGCTGTGACTCCAGTGCTATGTGCACACAGACAGCTTGGCCTAGATTCATTCTACTTAGCTGCTTTAATGTACATGACTAAATTAGGAGCATGATTGCTGTAGGCTGTCTGTGTTGTTAATGGAGAGAAATGAGCTGTTTCAGATGTTTCTTTAAAGGGTATGAAATCTGAATCATGCTCTGAATGTGCTTCTCCCCACTCAACAGAGCCTCAGGCAGCCAGATGTCCAATTTAGGACTAAATATCTACTGTTAAGGTGTTGTGCAATTTATGATGGGAAGACCTTGGACCAAGGTTGCCACATAGTATTTATATAGCACATAGAATCAGTCTTCTGATAGACAGAAACATACCACTGGAACTTGATAGCAAGAGTCTAAGATAAGTGGAAGAGAAAATAAGCCAGGTGGGAATGAATAGCCATACCTAGTTTAAAAATATATGACTGATGTCCCTGGGAGGAAATATGAAACTATTATATCACATCTATTATTTCACATCTTCTATGTGCTAGGAAAAAAGCAGAGATATGATAAGTGAGATGATTTGAAATTTCAAAAGTATACATCCCTTTGTGCATCCTACTCTGAGGATAAGTAGATTTTTCTGGACAGATTCACTGTGGTGCACATTCTACTACATCAGAGTCATTCCCTGAACAATCCTGCATTTATGTTATTGTAAGTATCCTAAAAAATGCATTTGAATACTATAGGAATTGGAAGAATTAGTTTTGTATCTATGGCACAGTATTTTTTCTTCACAGTTGGTGGGTGTCTTTACCTGGTTTCCCATTTTCAGTGATCTTATTTGATCTTATTCAGCACATGGCTGGAAATAAAGAAATTAGATCAAATGGCCAGAGATGAGGTTACAGTGAAAGAAAATAAAGTATGACCCATTTCTAGAAAGAACTTAGAAAGTTTGCTTCACATGATGGTAAACTTGGCCCCGATCAAATTCCCATTTGACAGAATGGTGGCTATATATATATATATATATATATATATATATATATATATATATATTACAAGAAAGTGCTATTGAGTTAATTCTTTAAAGACTCAGACAATTGTACATTCATCTCTGTAATTACATTGTTAGTTGTACACAGGAATTTCTCCTTCATTCCACATTACCTTAGGAGGTCTCCAACTCACTGAGGTTTTTCTATGGTTGTCTGATATGTCTGGAATTTTTTCCAACAGATTCTTTAACTTACTTAATTTGGATGTCATTGGTATTTTTATGACTCTTGAGCTCACCTTCAGATACTACTTAATCAGCCCTATTGGCAGTTACATGAGGAAGAGGAATGCTAGTATTCAGTTGATGTCAACTTTTCCTGATTTCCTGGATGCTTAGTCTGCAAATGGGTCCTGTTTCTCTGAGAAAAGGGCCCAAATGGTAAAACTTAAGTTTTATACATGTAGGAGAAGAATGGGAGTAGCCCATACACAAATGTTCACACACAAATATACATATTCTTTGGCAGACTAGACACACAGCAAAAATTTTTTCCACATCAACCCTTTTCATGCAGTTTTACATTTCATTAATTTACAAAAGTTTCATTCATGCATATACATTTTTCAATAAAAGCTCTATCTTTAAAACAGCCTGACATGTGTGAATTATTCATCTGTTCCAAAGGCTTCCTTGCAATTAAAACCTTTTTTAAATATCTTTCCTTTTTCTAAATTTTGAGGAATATCCTGTGGCATGCTTCCAATATCCTTGATTTAGCACCTGTCTGAAGGTTTTATGTCACAACATAATGATCCTGTCTTCAGGTAGGATTAATCTCTTCATATCAGTCAAGAATATCTTGTGGAGTGGCCAGAAGGTGGCAACAATATTGTTTTTTTGGGAAGATGAAAGTGGTGACTGAACAGTTGTACACCACCTGGTTTTGCCCAGATCATAAACTCTTAGATCAGTAATCCTAGTTTGTGATTTATTGTCCCAGGAAATACTCCTGGTGAACTCAATCAGTAAATTAAATCTCTATACTGGATGATACCATAGGTATAGATCTCTTCTCTTGTAGTATTTGTCAATGTCCCAAGAGATTTTCAAGAAGTATTGAATTATATTAAAAAAATAAATAAATAAATTGGTGCTATAGAAATTTTCCTGCAGAGTTCCTGACATGATTTGCCTCCATCTGAATCTCATTGAGAATCTCACTACTCTTTTACAAGTCACCAGTACATGGTTCACATTGCTGAATTGTCCTGTTGCTGGGGTTTTTTCTCACCAGATAGAGAAAATGGGTTTGGAAACAGAAAAACAATTGGCTCTTGATTCTTTAAAACTGTGTTAGAGATGACTGGAAAAGTTCCAAAGCTTACAAGCTTATGGG
The DNA here is from genome assembly GCF_052056855.1 of Sturnus vulgaris. Lineage (NCBI taxonomy): Eukaryota > Metazoa > Chordata > Aves > Passeriformes > Sturnidae > Sturnus > Sturnus vulgaris. Next base: position 30,385,115 of record NC_142248.1, read on the forward strand.
ACTTGTCTTTATTGCCCCAGGCTATCAGATCTACACATGGTACCATGGAGTCCAGGTTGGAACTTAATTAAGGTACCTGATAATTGAAATCTTAAATCTAGGAAGTACTTAAGCTGCTCACACATCAAGACCAAGAGAATCTTCTGAAGACATCGTTTTGGAAAATGCAAAAATGTACATATGTTTTATGAACTCCTAACAATGACTGTAGGGTTTTTTTTAGTTTTGTTTCTCTTTTTCTCCCTAAAATATTTAGGATACTTCAACAAACACAGATTAGTTTTTCAATTCTGGTTCAAATACTAGTTCAGCGTGCTTTGGGTAAATCTTGAAGTTCTGAATTGACAGACCTTCAAGTTTTCAGTGCCAGTCACAGAAAACACCATTAATGGTCACAATGTAGATGAGTAAAAAAAAGTCATGTTCTTAAATTAAATGTGTACTTTGGGCACTAGTATTATGCATACACCATAGTTAGGAGAAGAAAAGTTAAACTTCAGAAGATGTCTTGACAAAATAAACAGCCTACATCAAAAATTTAATTGAGCCAAGTACTTCTACGTTTTGGTGAAATGTTCTTCAGCATGGAACCATCCTGTCAAATCACAGTAATTTTCTGACCTATATCCAGATTCTACAGAAAGAGGAAGGGAGAGATGAGGTTATGCTTCTGTCTCATCTTTGTGTTTTAAAATGATGTTGACAGAGAAACTATTCAGCCAGATAACATTCCCAAACTCTACAAGATATACCAAGTCTTGAAAAGCAGATAGAAAACATTATTGCAGCATGACTGTAAGGATGGTCAGCGGCCTGAAGCTCATGACATAGAAGGGAAGGCCAAGGGAGTTGTCTTTGTGCAAACTTAAGGTTAGGGGAGTTTTTACTGCTTTCTACAGCTACAATAGGAGACTGTAGAGAAGGCAAAGAAAAAGACTTTTTGGAAGTAAACAGTGATGACATGAGAAGCAACAGACAGAATTGCAAGAAGGAAAATTGAGTAGATATTAGGATTTCCCCCTCTCCCTCTTCAACCTTTGGAAGAAGTCAGAGTTCCTTCTGTAGAGATATTCAGAACTCAAATGGAAAAGACAATGAGCCACCTGTTAACTGACTCTGGTGTAATACGAGGCTGGACTGGATGTCTCTGGAAGTTCTTTCCATATGACGTGACTTTGTAAGTTCTGGAGTGAATTATGAATGCTAAGTGCACAGACTTTACATTGGAGAATAATATGTGTGGGAGGAATAACCATAATAATTCTATACTGTTTTCTGACCCCTTACTGAATATTCCTGTATCTTTCATAAGGTTTTCTGCTTTTTAATGCAGGCAACCTAGACTCCAAAGCCAGTAGCTATACTTCACACCAAAAATCACTCTGTCAATTTCATTTATTGAGATAATACAGCAAAAAGGAAAGTGCTAAGTGCACAGTTTGTGAGACATAAGTATAGTGAAGTCTAGTAATCCAGCAGCTTCAATTAAACCAAACTTTTAGCAATAACTCTTTCCTGTGCATTTTGCAACACATTTGGTAATGCATAATGTTGTTCCATCTCCTTTTGCCATGCTGAATTTTTTTTTCTTAAATGTTGTGTATGCATGCATACATACATTTATGGACATATATATAAACTTCCATCTCCAGATGCAAGTTAGTCTTCAGAATAGGTACAATACCTGGCTAATATTCACGATAAGACTAGTTTTGCTTAAAATCCAAGCATGCTGAATTTTATGATTCATAACCATACCCATTCAAGCATGTTAGTGGCTTTAATGAAATTTAGCTCATGTATAGGATTTGTACCATCAGTGGTACAACTTTTCAAGTGATGAGATATCAGTAGCTGACACATGCTCTTAACTTAAATTTAGTCACTTGTGAGCTTATACTTCATATATTCATTTTTCCTCCACTATGACCAGGGGAAAGATTGTCTGATGGTGCCAGAGTTAATTCTGGTTTACATCAGAGTAAAATTTCTGTGCCACTACACTAATGAGTTTTATTGCTGGAATATCATCAGAAGAATAGGAGGCTGGACTGGTAGTTTTAGCTTCAAAATTCAAAGAAAAACTAATATTTATTTCCCAGTCAGAGTCAAGCGATATTTTGCCTTGGTTGTTTAGAGAATCGACAGTGCAGTTCCCATTTCCCTTGCATCTCTATACAGTGCCTTCTTTCACTCAAATTTACTTGTAGAGCAGGAACATGAGACAAAATAAGATGTAAACTGTTTTTAATGGGGTTTTTGTGTTCAAATGCCTATCCTTGGCTCTTAAATCACTTAGCTCCTTCTCAAAACTCCAAAGTAGTTAAAAAATCAAACCTGCAAAACACCCAAACCTGAAAACTCAACCCCTGAACTTGTTTTTATAACATAAAAGTAGAAGATTCTGCCAAAAATTACATACCCTCATTAGGGACGTCTCCTTATTTAGACCATGACAATAATTTCAGACAAACTTTCTTCAAGTATGGGAAAAGTTAAAATAGCTTTTAAAACAGGACAGTGTTGAAGCCACAAAGGGAGGGTTCATATTAATCTCTTTGTCTGGCTATTTTTTTTTTTTTTTAATATTTTGGCTGGACAGAATCTTCCAGATCTGTAAATCATTCCAGGACTTTTTTATATCATATTAGCCACATCAAATGCAATGATAACACAAATGGCAAGGCTTTTAGGTTACTAATGCAGGAGTAACATGGCCCAAAGGGCCATAAATAAATTTATTCAGTGCCAAAAATGAATACAGGTCTGGGGAAAAAAAGTCTTTCTTTTGGAATGTCATGTTTCCTTCCTGCTTAGAACATTATTATTCTTGGCTGAGTATTTGTGACTGTTCTGCTGTATGTCAATGGATATATTGATGTTCATGCAACTGAACTCTTCCTCAGAGGATAACATACAGTCAAACACAGAGACACTTTTCCTTTTGGCTTTATTTTTCCCATGTGATTAATTATCTTTGTTATGCTATGAGGCAATATTACTGCAAATAGGTGGAACAAATGCAGTCATATTTGGAAAACCCTCCCAATTCTGCAAACCAACAAGCCACAAGAAACTCACAAACACTGATGTGCATGAATTTAAAAGGGTTGCCACTAAGTCCTGTGCCAATTTAATTTTATTTATTTATATAATATATATTAATTGAATGTGGAAGCATACATTTTGACAGGATATTAGAATCTGTACTCCCTGATCACTTTCTACCTCCATAATCAAGCATTTTAAACTGCAGAAAGGAACAAAGCTCTCTGATTTAAATTAGTTCAGTCCAGCTGTGGGAAAAGACATGACAAATACAAATATTCATGGTTAGATAGGTGCCATGAAAAATATTCTAGTTACTGTAATAAGTTTATTTGAAACACATGGCTTGATCTTAATACATACATTCTCTTAGTACCAGAGCAAACTATTACAATTTCATAAATCAAATACCTAGAAGAGCTCATTATTCTGAAAAATTCCTGTGATATAATACATTCATAGATAAGTATATATTGTATTGGCTATGCAAAAGAGCTGAGTGATAAGGTCTTTACAAAGTTACTAGCATTCTTTGTGGAGATTGACTTGAAAATATTCATTTTACAATATGGCTCTGAATGAAACGTAATCTGTTAATATGTATCTGAATGAAACGAAATTATTTCTGCTATGGAATATATTGTAAATTACTAGCACTTAACACAAGTCTGTAAAAGAAAATAAACAATTTTAATTATCTTTATGCTAAGAAAACTTCATAAATTTCATAGATGTTTAGTATATACAACTGCAGACAGCATAAGCAGTTCATCACAAACCCAGACACAGTTAAATCAGCTACAATTGGCTATATATGATGAGAAAACACCTGTCAATGTAGGCATGGCTTCCTTCCAAGTTATCTCTCCTCTAGATCTCTATGAGAAGCATAGGACTATCTGAGAGATATTGTATCTCTTAAAGGCTAGTCTGGTTTTCATAGTAATATGACTGAATTTAAGTGATAGTGGTCTAATATTAAGAAGAAAAAGAAACCCTTCAGGTTTAGTTGGGTTATTTGGGTTAGGGTTAGGGTAAGGGTTAGTTGGTTTAGGGTTAGGGTTAGGGTTATTTGGGTTAGGGTTAGGGTTAGTGTTATTTGGGCTAGGGTTAGTGTTATGGTTACGGTTAGGGTTAGGGTTAGGGCTAGGGTTATTTGGTTTACGGTTATGGTTAGATGGTTTGGGGTTAGGCTTATGGTTATTTGGGTTAGGATTAGGGTTAGTTGGGTTAGAGTTACGGTTAGGGTTATTTGGTTTCAGGTTAGGGTTTGTTGGGTTAGGCTTAGGGTCAGGGTTAGGGTTATGGTTATTTAGGTGAGTGTTAGGGCTATTTCTGTTAGGTTATGGTTAGTTGCGTTATGGTTAGGGTTAGTTGGTTATGGTTAGGGTTAGGGTTATTTGGGTTAACGTTAGGGTTCGGGTTAGTGTTAGGGCTAGTTGGTTTAGGGTTAAGGGTAGGGTTATTTGGGTTAGGGTTAGCGTTAGTGTTAGGGTTAGGGTTAGGGTTAGGGTTAGGGTTAGGGTTAGGGTTAGGGTTAGGGTTAGTTTGGTTAGGGTTAGGGTTAGGTATATCTGTGTTAAGTTTAGGGTTAGGGTTAGTGCTAGGGTTAGTTGGTTTAGGGTTAAGGTTAGGGTTAGCGTTAGTTGGGTTATGGTTAGGGTTAGGGTTATTTGGGTTAGGGTTAGTGTTAGGGTTAGGGTTAGGTTTAGGGTTAGGGTTAGGGTTAGGGTTAGGGTTAGGGTTAGGGTTATGGTTATTTGGGTTAGTGTTAGGGCTATTTCTGTTAGGTTATGGTTAGTTGCGTTATGGTTAGGGTTAGTTGGTTATGGTTAGGGTTAGGGTTATTTGGCTTAGGGTTAGGTTTAGTTGGGTTATTTGGGTTAGGGTTAGGGTAAGGGTTAGTTGGTTTAGGGTTAGGGTTAGGGTTATTTGGGTTAGGGTTAGGGTTAGGGTTAGGCTTATTTTGCTTAGGGTTAGGTTCGGTATATTTGAGTTAAGCTTAGGGTTAGGGTTAGTGTTAGGGTTAGTTGATTTAGGGTTACGGTTAGGGTTAGGGGTAGTTGGGTTACGGTTAGGGTTAGGGTTATTTGGGTTAGGGTTAGTGTTAGGGTTATTTGGGCTACGGTTAGGGTTAGGGTTAGTCTTAGGGTTAGGGTTAGGGTTAGGGTTAGTGTTAGGGTTATTTGGGCTACGGTTAGGGTTAGGGTTAGTCTTAGGGTTAGGGTTAGGGCAAGGGTTATTTTGTTTACGGTTAGGGTTAGTTGGTTTAAGGTTAGGGTTAGGGTTATTTGGATTAGGTTTAGGATTAGGGTTATGGATAGGGCTAGTTGGGTTATTGTTAGGGTTAGGGTTATTTGGGTTAGGGTTAGGGTTATGGTCAGGGCTAGGGTTATTTGGTTTACGGTTAGGGTTAGTTGGTTTAGGGTTAGGGTTAGGGTTAGGGTTAGGGTTAGGGTTAGGGTTAGGGTTAGGGTTAGGGCTAGTTGGGTTATATGTTAGGGTTAGGGTTATTTGGGCTAGGGTTAGTGTTAGGGTTCAACTTTAGTTGAAGTGAGATGCTGCTCTGTCTGAACATAGTGACAATATGGATGCAGGAACTGCACTACAGAGCAGGTATTTCTTTTTCCCCATGATCTTCTGGACAGTTGAAAACTAGAACTCTCTTGGTGTGTCCACCTATCTACTCAAACAATAGACTATGGCACATCCACTCAGACATGCAGGATGATAGTAAGTATGGTGTTTCACTCTACATATGTGATGGTATAGCATGTTATAAAAGGAAAATAAGGTGAAAGGATGGCTTTTCCAGGTCAGATTGAAAGGGACCATCTATCCAAGTCTCCTTTTTGAAATAGAAGAACGGATGATAATACATAATGAGAGAAGGATAGACAGGCTGCAGCAGTATTTTCTTAAATTCTCCCCACAATAGTGAGTTGGAATTCCACAAGTTAGGTGGAATGTCACACCCCTCACAGTTAACCATTTTTGTATTTCACAACCCTTGATGAGGGTTTTTTACTCAGAAATATGACAAGTTTGAAATTTTTATCCTCCACAAATTCTTGTATCAGTCAGACTAACTATACACATCACACCTCATTTTGTCTTTTTCAGACCATCAATTTTTACTTTCATTATTGCCTATTTTTTTAATTCAAAAGTGTTGGTCTCTTTGAATTAGAAATCTATTCCCTACTTAACTGTTCCTTTCCACACTGGAGAGTTTTTGGGGTTTTCTTTGACTAGGGAGAACCAGAAATTCAGTTAGTGTTCAGTATAAGGACACATATGTAGAGGCCTAAGCTTGTTAGGAGATAGAAGAATTTACTTGTTTTCTGTTTGTCTAGACACAAATGCAGAGAGGTTTTATCCATTACCAGTGATCCTAAGCATTATTCTAAAATAGAAATAAGAATGATCTTCAGGTATGGCCTTACTATAAAACTGGTAGATTCAGGCAGGAATTTAGTGGCAGGAATTTAGTGGCAGGAATTTAAGCAGGAGTTGTGGAAAGATTAGTTAGTTTTCTTGAGCCTATTACTTCAAAAAGGCAAAGTTTCCACCATAAGTTGTTGAAAACAAAATCCTGAACCTATCCTACTTTGTTTACAGTGTTTAATCTTTGAACATTCAATAAATGCAGACTTGCTGAGATCAGGAAGTTGTATTTGCTAGGTTCAAAATTAATTATTAAAAATCATGAAACTGACTTCCTGCCTTATCATGCAAATGTCAGCTTTACATATCTGAGACGCCTAGGACTTCCTTCAAGCTAAAAACCAAAATTGCTTAAAAGAAAAATCTGTTTTGAAAGCAAGGAAAAGATAAATATATTAGTCCTAACTAGCACTGAAGATGGGAATATATGCTGACATGTACTTTAAACAGATCAGATGAGAAATAACATGACTGAAATATATTAACATATGATATTACACAGAAAATTATACAGAAAATACATGACTAAACCCCACGTTTTCCATTAAGTTGTGGATCAAATGTAAGTATTCATCAGAATCATCTTTTATCAGTCTAGGGAGTTTGATTAAAAGTTTTTGTTTTTTTTTTTTTGTTTTTGTTTTTTTTTTAAATTTGGCAGCTATTGTGTGGCTATTCTTCCAAAAAATAAAAGCAATGATGGTTCCCACTAATTGCCTAGTAGCAACTCCTGTCTTCCTATATAAGGTAATGAGAAGTAAGCAGCAATCTTTTTCCATCTGCTACATAGGTTCTGTGCACTCTTTGAATTCTCAGGACTCAGTAGTCTGCTGGAAAATCTCTGTTTCTGATCTTATGGTCTCTCAGTACCCAGACTCATTCTACTTGTGAAATTTTAGCTGGTATCTTCATAGTATATGGATTTATGCTCTTTTCCCTCAAATAATTAATGAGTATCAAAACAGCAACATACTTTGCCATCATATCAAGCCAAACAGGAACAGCCAAAGTTGTTACTGATTTTTTAATGTACCGTGGCTACAAGCAATGTCAACGGGTCTCATGGGAGACAGCTTTCAGTATCAGCATTATGGTTCTGCAGATGGAAGGTAAGTGGGAGGCAGCTTTCTTACAGGTCCTCTTTAAGGGTGGTATAAATATAGATTTCAGCAGGACATAAGCATCTGTCTGTGATTAATTGTAGCTAGATAAAAAAGCTTCCTAAGTCATGACATTTGGGTTCTGGCTCTGATTTCAGACTACAGAAAAACTTATGCCCACACATCTTTAAGCCCTTCTTAGATTTGAGATATTTGTAAACAGAATTTTGGCAGACACTTATTTTAAGCAATCCGAAACAGTCATACTTGATACCATCAAAGTGAGATTATGTATACATGTTCAGGAGCATATATTCTCCTCAGCAAGCTTCTCAGTACACATAGGCACCACAGCTTTGGTGGGGTTTGAAAGCCTTCTTGTCTCCCCTGTGCTCATGAGTTCCCAAACTGTCAGTGCTTGTTTTTGTTCAGATGTATAAAATCAGTGTGTTATTAGTTTGAAGATAAACTTCTTACCAGCAAGGTCATAATCTGTGCTTTTAACATTTGTTAAGAACTATTTATTTGTACCATTGCTTGTTTTCAGGTCAAGGGTCATGCATTCTAGCAGACAGCTGGGGATTTAAATACTTGATTTTATTTTAAATATTTTTCTTTATGCTTTTAGATAAAAGTGACTTACAGGGGCATGAGCTCTGTGATAAAACCATGCATTTTTCAACTCATCAGAATCACCAGATGAACAAAACATCAAACAAACAAAAGATCTCCCGCCCTTTTAAACAAACCTATTAGCTAGAAATATTTCAAAAGTCAAAGATTTATAAGCCAAGTTGGAAAGGTTATTTTTTTAGATTCCTTTAATACTCTTCAAGACTTTAACTAGGGAATTTTAAACGGTCCTTAGACCCTTACCCTCCCTTAGAATAAAGTTTTTTGTGGTTATCATGAGGCACACATGAATACACACACATTGAGCTCATTAATTTTGTGATCTTCTAGAGAAAGCTATGCAATTTTGCAGACTTCTCCAGCTGTTCCATAGTCAGTGGAAAAGAAGATATCATACCACTTATAGAGAGATTTGAGTGGTATTTCCTAAAGAAATCAATATCAGCTTAGCTGTGTTTCCAATCAATGAAACAACAATTGCTTTGGCCTCTCTCTTTTATTTAAGAGAGGTACTTGGAGTTCCTGGCTCCCACAGGTTGAAACTCGATCTTCATTTTTTCCTCTCCTTTCTTTTAAAAACAATCTCTGTTTTAAACATTCTGTCATCCTAGGCTGTACCTTGTGCAGTTCAATCCTCCACATTTTCCCCAGCTGCTGAAAGAAACCACATGGATGCAGAATGACCGTGCAATCCCATGTAGCAGAGCATACAATTTCTGCATAACTGCATCTCACCTTCAACAAGACACTGTGAGCTATACTCAATGAGCTGAGAAGATTTTTTACAGTGTGGGAGACTAACTGCAGCACCTGGGAGAAAACGAATTGAATCCTGCAGGGTTCTTTGTTTCGTTTTTGCCTAGCCTTAGCCCTGCTGATATTACTGAAACCACTGCATTTAGAGCTAGGAATTTAAATACTACATTAGGGGATGACAGAGAATGACAGCAACAATAACTAAATAACTGCATTTATAGTGGGGAAATTACTTAAATGCTGCTGGTGAACCAAGTTAGAAGGAAGAAGGATATTTATGCAAATGTATGGGAAATGCACTCAGAAAAAAGAAAAGTCCTTCTCTGCAGGATTCATGTCCTTTCACATGGTACCTGACTATATGCTTTAAAACTATGACTTTAGAAATGTTAATCCTGTGAAGAGATATGTTACATTACAAAAACTAACAGTAAATGAAGGGAACTTCAGCATACCTCAGAGCACTCCAAATAATGGTTTGTTATACTGACGCTAAATCTGAAGTAATCCATTATTTAATATGTGTATAACACTACCTTTTTAGAGATTGTTTGGATTGCAGAAACTTTTTGTCCTAAGGCAACTCAAGTGGCTCCAGAAACCTGATACTATATTTCAAACAGACTTTCCCTGATGTAGAAATGTAAGCCAGATGACCTTTACTGAACACAAGCCTTTTCATTTGTGATAAGAAAACAATTGAATGGACACAAGGATTTAAAATTTAAATATATAGGCAAAAGTATTTTTCCCAAATTTCTGCACAGTTAGGATTTGAAATTACTCTGCCATCCCCTGATGATAGTCACTGAGACAGTTTAAAATAGTTAAGAAAAAAGAGTTAAGAGAGGAAGAGTTTTCATCTTAAAAAATAGCATACCAGCTAACAAAAAACTCCAAACCAGCCCAAATCCACCAACCAACCAAACAAACAAAAAAATCTTTCCCTAGCCTTCAAGGCTGAAATGATTCATGTCATTTAGCACATGGTTTGTCACTGAAACTTTGCTGAATACAAAGGAGGAGGCTATAGATAAAGAGATAGGAGGAAAAAAGAAATCAGTTTTTATTTCTAACTCTTTGGAAAGCAGAAAGAATGTGGAAACAATCAGAAGTATAAACTAAAGTCTGTGATTTTACATAAATATCTGTCTAGAAAGAATATAAGAAAATTTACAGCCATTTACTAAAAATTCTTTTCCATGCTTTGGTAACATAGTAAAGTTTGAAACGTGTGGAAGTATGGTATCTCTTTGATAAAGCTGCTTTCCTCACACTTCTTGTTAATTATTATTTAGCCCTGGGTGTGCAAACCCTATGCTCTCATACTTCTCTGCTATCCGAACTCCTTCTGATTTAACAGCTTGTTTGAATTTTATTCCTTTTGTCTTCCAGTCAAACCCTCCATTCTAATTCTGGTTCCTTTAGGAGTGTTCTATGTTACTCCTGAACTAAGATTGCTCTGTTCAAAACCCTCACTTATTTATATAAATAACCCACGTCCCTTTATTTATAAAATAAATATAATATTTTAAATTATATTCTTATGAGGATATGAATGGATAAAAATATCACTATAGACAATGTGAAATAAAAAGGTAAATAAAATTCAATGTAACATTTGGATTCTATCTCTTGAATCCTATTAGCACAGTTTTCTATTGTTGGAAATGCTGAATAGTCAAATACAGGTTCACTAATGGTAGTGATGTTGAAAACCTCATGATTACACTCAGATATTATATCTTAAGAAGTTATTTCTATTATAACTCATAGCAGAAGGGAATTATGACATAGTCTATTCACCTATTACTGATTATTGCTCAGTAATGTTTATAAAGGAATTTCTGCTTGCAGAAAATGCAATCTACTGCATAGAACTGCTTTCTCAGCAGGTCCTTTTTTGAAAACATCATACTCAAAAAGGAAATGTATCTTTTACAAAAATGTTTCTACAAGTATTCATATTACTGCTACATTTTACTTATCACTCATCACATTGATCAATCATTGAAAAGAGTGATAGCAAAAAAAGATATTAGGCTGCCTAGTAAATACTTACAAATTTCTGAATTTGAAGACCCAAGTCTGATTTAGATGCTGATGCACATCCTTTAGTTAGGTTAATTCCTGGCATCAAATCAGGAAATTACCCTCACTATTATCAGGGTGACTAAATTTGGACCTAGCCCCCTAATCCTAAAAAAAAGTTTTGAAAATCATGAAGAAAATTGAAACGAATTTTTTTAAAAAAACTTAGTAATCTGAGAGTTCTTCAGGTAAAATGACTATGTAAATTCAAGAGATATTTCATGAAGTGTGGAATTTTAGACAGACTCTTGTTACTCTATAAAGCATTATGTTTCAAATTATTGATTAATTGTATACTCTTCTAACAAATATGCAATCTGATTTTAGATCAGATCTTAGATCTTTAGATCTGATGTTAGAAAGTTATTTAAGTGTCAGGGTAAGTAATGGTTTCTTTTTTAAATTAAGCTGTGATGACCTGTATAACAATTCAGAAACTCTTAGCTAGGAAAGTTTTTCACATATTTTCAGTATTACCCAGACATTCTTTTAGATAGATGGAGCATTTCAAACACTGGAGGAAAGTTGCTTTTGATTTGAAATTGACATCTTTACCTCGAAAAAATTCGATAGTGAGAGAACCCTAATCATAATTATAAAGAAGCTTGAATGACGAACTATGAATAATAAACACGGTCATTTCTGCAAATTAGAGACAAGTTTTGAGAGAAGATTAACATCAGAATTAAACCTGTAAATGAAAATGGCCTCAGTAAAAGCAAATTAATCTTAACTAAGCAATATGAAGCCAGTATTGGCAGTAGTTATGATTTTAAACCAAACCACCTGCCAAAGCTTCATTTGCTCAGTCAATTCCTTTTTCTTCAATTAGATATAAACAGATAAAGCCCAAAGGATTTTAGCAAGAAGATAAATGTTAACTAATCAAGTCTGAAATAACATATGAGCTCTTCTTCATCACTTGTCTCCTTGAGCATCTGGTCTCAGCTACTGTTACATTGTTAGTGAACAATGAGAGAAGGAAGTTCAAAGCATTGATTTATGCAATAGCTCATTTGGCAATTCTATTTGCATCTGACTGTATTTAAAGAACAAGACAGCCTTCGTTGCATGAAATAACCTGACTGCAGAAACTGGACTAGAGTCAGTAATACTGATAATGTTTGTGCAGCAACGAATTTAGAGCTCTCCTGTGCTTTCTTCTTAGAAACACATATTCTTCCTGGGAACAGTCCTGGGAATAAAAAACTAAGAGCAGGAATCTATTTTTGGAAAGGATTAACCTCTCTGGGTTTTGCTGTTAACCCTTGAATAAAGATAAGCAGAGAGTAAGAGCTTCCTTGCAAGAGGGTAAAAGACCTTTCAGATAACAAAATAATTGTAATCAATCCAGAAACTCTATAAAGACCATTTGCTCCTAGCTTATATGGTGTCTAAATACACAAACCCCTTAAAAATTAAATATTTAATCAAGGAAAGGTGGTCTATTAAATAATTTACATGGCAATGCTTTCTTATTGAGAAAACTGTAACACTCAACTGTAGAGGAAAGAAAACTGAAAGAAACAATTCAGTTTGGTGCCAGATTTTTTAAAATTATGATGAAGTTCAAAATTAATGAAGTTTAAACTGAAAAATTATAGCTTCTGCCTGGAAGTCCACCTGGACTACTGGGTAAAATTTTTTTCTAAGTGGTAGAAATTATACACAGAAAATATTTCGTACAATATGCATGTATAACATACTTCAAGTAAAAGCAATGCATATCCTTTCCCCCCTCTTCTTAGGCAAGAGATGGCTGTCTGGATTCAATCTCTTCTGTTTAGCACTAGGATATTCAAGTATCTTGATGCAAACTCCCTACCTTCTTTTCAAGCTAATTAGACATGACAGTAGTTTCAATCTCCAAGCCATACAGCAATGTTAACACAGAGTGACGTCCAGGCTGATGAGTCCTTCTAAAAGGAGGTGATCTTTTGCCTCCTGCTGGTTAGCATGCATTTATTGATCCAACAAATGAGAAAAAAGTCCTTAACCTCTGGAGCTTATATACATGATTTCAGCTTTAAAGAAAAGCGTGCTCTGCCTACCCAATTAAAACCAAAAGTATGAAATACCTCATCATTTCTGCTTCAACCTGTGCACTATGAGAAAGTCAGTGAGAAAATGAAGACTCAGGAATCTTACTACATCCTTCAGCTCAGTGACACATCTGTAGACTCTAACTCTGATCCTTGCCTTCCCACTCATGCTCCATATACTCTCCATTACAATGTCACTGTGCAAAACACTTCCCTTTAGGAACACTGACTTGGGAGCACTGCAAGCTCCTTTGCCCTCCAGTCTAACCTGGATCTGGTCAACTCCTACGTGACAGTTTAAGCACATTATGATTTGTCACTTCTGAAGTCTGTTAAAATAACTGCATTCAGACAGACACACCTTATCCCTGCTCCGATACCATTAGAAAATTACAATAATCACCCCTTGATACCCCCACAAGCCTTCAGGTCTATGTGGGGTACAGTTTGACTCTTCCTAATTCCACACAGCTGCACAATTCCTTTTTTTGAGCCTAGGTGTAATTAGATCCTGGCAGCTGCAGGGCAAGAGCTGTCACTCCACCGTGACAATATCCAGACCAAGTGTTACGTGCCGTATGAAATACAAAAGTTCTTCCCTTTGATTTTTTTTCACTGAGGGTAAAATAAAGACTTCATGGCATAATCCCAAAGCAGTAAGAACCTCAAAATAATACCTTTGCTCTAATTCCATGTTTATTTTAACTGACAGTGAGGTTTTGACCTCTAACCAACCACCTTATCAGGAATAGGCTCCTTATGATTATAAGATGAAATGACTGGTTTGACTCAATTTTAAAATTAGACTTTTAGGTTAGAACTAGAACGGAGAGGTCAAAGCCAGTGATTTATGAATAAATAGACATTAGAAGCCTCTATGCCAACAGCTTTATACATGAAGCAGAATGGTTATGCCAGAGAGTCAGTGGAATTGAGCAGTGCACAATTATTTCAGTAAAAATAATATTACCACAGTATATTTCATTAGGTAAGTTAAATACATACTATTCAAGCTTTGGCTTGAGAACTGCACTGTTGGAACCATGTACAAATTTTTTTCCAATTACCCCAAGACTAAATATGTTTTTGTGGTTTCTCATATACCTTAAGGATACTTTTTACTCTATTTGGCATGTGGGAGGGAGGTGAGAGATGTAAAAAAATAAGCATAAAAGTTGAAATATAGAGGATAGCATCAAAGAAAGAAAGTTATTTAAAAAGTGTTGCTTGTGTCTGGTCTTCCAGAATGACCCAAAACTGAGCCATTTAAGCCAGCTTATAAATTGAATTTAATACAATATATGAATATATTATAAAGGGCATTTTTTCTATGCTTTTGTAGTGGTTTGACTTTGGCTGTAGGCCAGGTGCCCACCATAGCTGCTCTACTGCTTTCCAATCCTCAGCTTGCCAGAGGAGAGAAATACAACTAAAGAATTGTGGGTTGATGTTACAGTCATGGCCTAAAAAGACTTGACCCAGGATGACAGAACTTAAGTTATTACCACAGCTATCAAAGCAGAGTAGGATAATGAGAAACAAAACCAGATCTTAAAAACACCTCTCTCCTACCCTTCTCTTTTATTCCTGGCTCAGCTTGACTCTCAATTTCTCTACCTCATCCCCTCCATTGCTAGAGGTGAATGGGAAATGAAGAATGAGAGTTCTGGTCAGTTTATCATTCATGTCTACCACTGGTTCCTCCTCACCCTACTGCCTTGCTCCAGTGTGGAGTGAGGTTCCCCAAGGCTCAGTATTGGTGCCAGTGCTTTAATATCTTTATCAATGATTTGGACGGGGGATTGAGTGTTCCCTCACAGTTCACAGCCAGCATTATGTTAGGCTGCTGGAGAGTAGGAGGGCCCTACAGAGGGATCTTGGCAGGCTGGATCCATGAGTCAAGGTCAATTGTGTGAGTTTCAATGAGGCAAAGTGTCAAGTCCTGCACTTGGGTTACAACAATCCCATGCAGTGTTAAGGCTTGGAGAAAGTGTCTCAGCAGAAAGGGATTTGAGGATGCTGGTTGACAAACATGAGCCAGCATGTGCCCAAGTGGCCGAAAAGGTCAATGGCATCCTGGCCTGTATCAGCAACAGTGTGACCAGCAGGACCAGGGAAGTGATGATTCCCCTGTCCTTCGCACTGATGAGGCTGTGCCTTGAATTCTGTGTTCACTTCTGGTCCCCTCAGGACAAGACAAACATTGAGGTGCTGGGGTGTGTCCAGAGAAGGGCAACAAAGGTCATGAAAGGTCTGGAGTGAAAGTCATATGAGGAGTGGCTGAGGAAGCTGAGAGTGTTTAGCCTGGAGAAAAGAAGGTTGAGGGGAAACTTTATCACCCTCTGCAACTACCTGAAAGAAAGCAGGATTGGCCTCTAATTCCAGACAACTAGCAACAGAATAATAGGACACAGCCTCAAGCTATGCCAGGGGAGCTCAGCTTGCATATCAGGAATAGTTTGCTCACTGAAAGGATTTTCAAGCACTGAAACAGGCTGCTCAGGGGGCTGGTCAAGTCACGACCTATGGGAGTGCTCAATAAGTAACTGTGTGCAAAGGTTTAGTCGGCATAATGGTGTTTGGTCAATGGTTGAACTTGATCTTGGAGGTCTTTTCCAACCTTAAGGATTCTATCAACTTCTCCAACATGAGTCCTTCCCACGGGCTGCAGTTCCTTGCAAACTGCTCCAGCCTGGTCCCTTCCATGGGTTGTAGTCCTTCAGGCACAGACTGCAGCAGCATGAGTCCCCTGGGGCACACAAGCCATCCCAGCAAGCCTCCTCCAGCGTGGGATCCTCTCCCTATGGCCACAGGTCCTGCGAGGAGCCTGCTCCAGCACAAGCTACCCAGAGTGCCACAATGTCCTTCAGGCCTCCACCTGCTCCTCCACTGGCTCCAGGTGGATCTCTGTTCCTTCATTGACCCCCAGGGGCTGCAGGGGCACAGCTGCCTCACCTTGGTCTTCACCACGGGCCGCAGGGGAATCTCAGCTGCAGCACCAGGAGCACCTCCTGCCCCTTGTTCTGCACTGACCTTGTGTCTTCAGTGATTTCTCGCATATTTTCACTCCTCTCTCCTCTGGCTGGTATTTTCTTCTCTGCACTAAGTAGTTTTTTGTTTTCTTTTCTTTTTTAAATATATTATCCTAGAGGTTCTACCACCATTACTGATGAGCTTAGCCTTGGCTAATGGTGAATCCATCAGAGTCATCTTGCATCGATTCTCTTGTGCATAGGTGAAGCTTCTGGCAGCTTCTCAAAAAAGATGTCTGCAGAACTTCACTACCACAGCTTTGCCACACAAACCCAATACATCTGTATACCCTCTTTTCTCACACTGAACACACAAAATGTTATTTTAAAAAGAAGGGAATGATCTCAGAATAACAGTTCAAGGATTCCCATTTTTCCAAATTGCAGTGTTAAGTTTATTATGGTAAAATTAAAACTAAAAAAGTTGCATTTAGTCTGGATACATCAGTTTATTCCTCAAGTAGATTTCTGAGTAAAAATGAACTTTTATTTAAAAGCAGAAAATAGCCTCTTTCTTTCACTGATACAGACACTCTGGAAAATCAAACCATTAATTTATCTGTGAAATGTTTTCTACTTAAAATTTAATATCTTATTTTTCATACAAGTTACACACTTGATATTGACTAAACTATTAGAATAACTGAATAGAGTGATTAATGGTCAATTACTTTAGAATATCTATCAATTACCAGGTCAAACACATACTGTGAACAATATAACTTACCATCCCATATAATCTGTTTATAGATGTTTTTATTCTTGATGATTTTATGTTAACTACATAAAGTGCCATGCATAAGTTGATCACTGTTATCAAAGGCAGGGAAATTAATTTTCCTAGAAATTGTGATCACAGCAAGGATTTAATTCTCTTCTAGTTATACACCACAGCCCATATTATACTGAGATGCCCTCTTTTACAGCTATCACTACTTCAGCATCTTCATTTTCCAAAACAAGTTATCAGCATTTCTCTGTCGTGCAGCACAGTGATGGCAAAGGAGAGAGATTTTACCTCAGCACGTGAGGGGGCAGAGGGATGTGTACGTGCAGGCACGAGTCATGAAGGTGATAGAAAAATAAACAGGATAAACCCAAGGAACAGAAAACAGGTTAAAAGCTGATAATGCTGATAGGGAAGAAAGGATTTTAAAATATGTTAAACCCCAGGGAAGTAGAGTTATGATAAGGATGTGATGGGATATAAAAGCTGATTTGTAGTCCGCCTTGTTCTTTCTTTTGAATGTGAGATATGAGGTATATCAAACTCCTGGTCGATATGATTTGCTGGACAATGATGAGTCATCTAGAAAAGGTGGACATTTTGAGTATGTTATTTTGAGGTAAGTAGACAAAGTGAGGCTTGCTTATTTTTCTTTAACTAATATTTTTTATGAACTTTTGTAACAGTTAATATGAAATCTCTTTGTGTAATTTACTGACTGATTTTGTAAGAATTTTAATGCAACTTGAATAGAGAATGCTTTGGCTGGGAAACATCAAAGCATACCACAAAATGATGATAAGCCTAAAATAAGAGTGAAAAGCATGATAGTGCCTAGCACCCCATTACATATTATGGGCTGTGAATAAAAAGTTCACTGAACATAAGCAAATATCAAATGGAAGTGATTACACACATTTCTTTAAGAAAGAAAACAGTGAGTGTTCTTACTATCACCATTGATGAAGAATTACAAAAAAACATATAATTTTCACATAAGAAAACTAAAAAAGAGATACTTTCTATTAAAGTCTAAGGCAAAGTCTAAAGAAAACTTTTCCTAAAAATACAATTTTTGGTGTCACTAAGTATTTGTAAGGCATAATTCAACCTCCCCTTGCTCTGTGAAAGGGCATATAAGTATTCCTGTGCTTGTCATATTTCCACTGTGCTCACCTGTTCATCACCAAGGTAGGCAAGTTCTGGAGGAAGCAGTGCTGAAGCAAGTGTTAAAAAGAATAACAGCATAGCAGAGAAGTACAAGGAAGGGCCATATTAGTTGTAAGTACATCAGACATGGAAGAAATTATCACAAAATACAGAAGCAAAAGTTTAGTTTTTATGCACATGTATATGTGAATCAGTGTTCTCCAAGAAATGCATCTATGTAAATAATCTGTAATGATAAAATTCCCATGGATTTTTCTCACCACTGCAGTGTAATTATTTTCTTTTTCACTGAACGGCAGTAATTTGCTGGAAAATAATCTTTTTTTTTCCCTGTCTCTGTAGGAAAGATTTCTGGGGAAGATAGACAAAACATATATTAGAACTATAACAGCCATAGAGCAATCACAACTATAACTGGCTAAAGCATGCAATGTCCAGTTCATGAAAGATAAAGAAGAGGTCACATTAGTTCCCATAAGATGAAAACTCGAAAGTTATAGTTCCTCATGGATAGAAAGGCTAATAAAAACTTGCATGAGCTCATCAGAACTAGAAGGTCTCAGGCAGTAATGGGCTCCCCAGAATCTACTGCTTTTTGGTGAACCTGATTTTCCCTTCAGTATCCCGTTTGACATGCTTTGAAAGTGGCAGGCCAATTTCACAGTGCATCAGCATTCCCTGCTTCCCTGCTCTCTTCTCCTAAATGTAACAGCTTCCACATGAGCCTCTCAGACTCTGATTTTTTCAGCCCTTCTGTAGTCCTTAGATTTACTCTATACCCATTTTGCAATTTGTTCAACATATCTGCTCCATGAAGAACCCTTGACTTTCTTCCCCTGTACATCTGTTAGCTCCCTTCCAGATCCAGTGACCTGAGAAACACTGTGCCCTGGCACAGAAAACAAACCCCTTGGCATGGACTACCAGATGGAAAACTGTGTCACTTTGGAAACCTACCTGGCAATGAACATAAACTTGGTGGTCTCAAGATACCTTTAAACTGTTTTTTGATGAAAATTTTGATTGCTGTTTTTGAGATGAAAATTCACTTTCACAGAAAATAAAATATATATTCTAATTACAGCAATGATGCTAAGGTAAAAGACCATTTCCACAACCCACTATAATACTTTTTCTTCAGAAAACATTTATGTCTAAGTCAGTCAATCAAAACCCAAGTAGAGCTATTCAGGTGGTTAATTTTATTTTTATCTGCTCTTAATTTATTTTAGTAACATAGCTAAGCATTGAGACCGCTCCTCTCCTCTCCTCTCCTCTCCTCTCCTCTCCTCTCCTCTCCTCTCCTCTCCTCTCCTCTCCTCTCCTCTCCTCTCCTCTCCTCTCCTCTCCTCTCCTCTCCTCTCCTCTCCTCTCCTCTCCTCTCCTCTCCTCTCCTCTCCTCTCCTCTCCTCTCCTCTCCTCTCCTCTCCTCTCCTCTCCTCTCCTCTCCTCTCCTCTCCTCTCCTCTCCTCTCCTCTCCTCTCCTCGTTTTCCTACCCACATTCATATTCCATATTCACTCTTACTAGCACCACTTCCTTTTCATTCTTGCAACAGATGCAGAACTGAGCTGCAAAGAGAACAACTAATTGCAATAAAGTCAACTCCTGTTAATTTATGGAGGAACACAGTTCTTAAGTGTGATTACTTGCTATTTTGAGAAATTTTGCTGTCACATTTTGTCACTTCTTAAACATCTTCAAACATTAATGTGATTATCTTGAAAATTACTTAACTAAGGAGAACCCTTTTATTCAGAAATTATGGCTGAATTTTGATAATTATGGTTTAAAATATTGCTTTAGATTATATGTCAAGATAAATATCAGAGCAATTGTAACAGTAGATGCAATATAAAATTTAAGCTTACTTTATAAAGAAGTTTACCATATGACTGCATATTTGAATGGCATGTTTATATAAGATTTATTGTTATTTTGTGGGTTGGATAGCTCAGAAAATACGGTAATTTTAAGCTGTAGCTATCCAGGATATATATATGCTGACAATATACAGGATATGTATATGCTGACAGGATGAAAATATATGTAAAAGCATGTACAGAGAGAAAGAAACAAATGGAAAGAGAAAGAAGAAGGGTCTGTATGCTAGACTAAAACAATCTGGATGGAGGAAAGCACTGGAAAAACAGTAATGAAAAATGTATCATCACCCCAGCAGGTTTTCTATTTTTGCTAATGTTTTTAATAATTTTCATGATTTTCCTAACACTGAGTCTTTAATGAAGTCAGTGAAGTTACCTTGACATGGCACAACCATTAAATGGGATAAGAATTAGATTTTCCCAAAATGTGGTAGGAAAGATTCTATTTCTTATAAGTACTTGAAAACATACTTAATAATTAATTATGAATGAAACAAAAAGAATTGCCCTAAATCACTAATACTGTTTCTAAGTATTTCATTATGTTCAGCAAAGTTGTCACTTCATGAATTATTAAATGATAATAATATGAAAATATCACTGAAAATCCAAATTTAATTTACTAATCAGTAGCAATTATTCCTTCAGTTAAAAAATCTTTAAGTCTTATGTCTGAGAAAAAAAGGAAACAAGGTTAACATAAGGAAGGACTCTGAATGGATGCAGCTTAATCGTCTATCAAAATTGCAGTATATCTCAACTCAAATTTGCTAATGGTGTTTAAAAAAAATAAAACGAAATGTTCTATTCCCTAACCAATTTGCTTCTTTGTGTGATTTATAACCATTTAAAACAAGCAAATGGCAGCATTTGCACTGGAGGGGAAAAAAAAGGTATTTCAAGAGTATTTAGGTAGGCAGAGGTACCTTCCAGGTTCTCTCTTACAGTTCATTTGTCTGTGGACTTGACAGGTCCCTTTATGATCTGCTTCTACTGCCTGAATGAAAGCAGAAGGTTGGCTGGGTCTTGTCTGAGCTTGATGGATCAACTCCTCCCATCCTCACCTCCTCCTAAACTGGCACAGTTGAATTCCTGATGAGGTGGCTCATTCTCCTTCCATGGCTGCTCAGGGAATCGAATATCCAAGTTAAACTCATTGTGACAGGCTGTGCCAGGTGTCCTTGTGATGTTTATGTCTTCATAATTGTACTGCACTAATGTTGAGCAGTCAAGGGTGAAAAGCAAATTATTTGGGAAAGTTTCAAGGTTAAGAGTCTCCTGCATTATCAGCTGCTCCCACCAACACTTTCATTCCAGACCTCCTTTCCCTAACAAAAAAAAAAAAAAAAAGAAAAAAGAAAAAGAAAGCCCAAGCAAACAGGACTGTATTGTGATTTGTCTGACAGAAAGTAACATATTAGACCTTGTTCCAATATGACAGGACTCTCATTTCTGTTCATATTTTTAAAATTTCTTCTATTACCCTGTATAAGCAGAATTAAATCTATAAAAAATATTTTCTTCCTTTTTTTCTTTGATCAGGAATTCCAGCTATGCAACAGTGAGCTGTATCTAGATCACTCTGTTATGGTGTCCTAATTCTTTCACACAACGTGTTTGTTGTGTCTTTTGCTTTCTTCATGTTAGTTCTTCTGGGAGAAGAACTTTGTCCTACTCAGGCTTCTTTGCTTTCTCTAACAGACTGAATGATCAACAGAGAAAGGATCTGAGCCTGACTCTCCCACATGAATGCTGCAAAATTGTGCAGTTGCAGGTATTTTCTTTTTTCCACTGCCTATTGAACACTTAAATCATTTTCAAAGACAGAATTGTTTCACTAGAGAAGAAACAGAAAAAGACATATAGCTCAGGATTCCAACTGCTTAATTATTAAAGATCTTTCTTGAAAAAATTGAAGAGCCCTGCTGAAATCCTTCCTTCATGCCACATATGGAGAAGCTAGAATTTTGCTCTCAAAAATCAAGGAAAGCAAGCTGGGCAAAACCAACTGCTCTTCACACATCATCAGGTGTTCTTTCAGTGTTACTAGTAGCTTGACTGTAACAGGGAAATACCTGCTTTGTTCATTCTTTCAGGACACAATTTAATTCAGGTCTTAGGTGTTACACAGTTCAGCAGAAATGCAAGTGCTGAGGGAAGTAGCCCTTACAAGGTTTTGACATGTTTGGCATTTTGACTTTTAAAAAAGTTGTTTGATTCCTAAGTTGCCTTTGAGAATCCAGTTGTTTTTTGTTTTTTTTGTTTTTTTCATTTTATATCTTGGTCTATTTCAGTATTATCTTTCCTTATGCTTTTAATGATTATTGCTAGGGAGAAATTTTTGCCCTCTGTGAGTTTTCTGAAAGGAAAAAACTTTTTATGAAAAATAAAGAGAATATATTTCATTCAACCTATTACTTGCAGTCTCCTGCCCCTTCAGTTTCTGCTGAGCAATCTGGCACATTTGCAGTTTCTATTAGCTAGTGACACAACCTTCATTGACAGGCTTCAAATGCTAATGGATTTCTCTCTCCCTTATGCAGTGAAATTAAATAGCATCTCTAAGTCCATCAGGAAAGCTGACAAATACCAACTACATAAGAAAATAGGCCAGGCAACAACCTCAAGGTGGCAAATGTTGGCAAAGGTTTGTCATGCTTTAGTGCTTTCTCTACAGGGTTCCTGGGGGCTGCCAGGACAATTCTCTGAGCTAGGCATAGCTGTCATTCTCACTTGAGTAATGCCCCATGTTGGACAAGGAATAAATCTAATAGCTAAAGTACCCCTAACTTCACATGAGCAGCATAAATTGGCTAAAACACAACACAGATTACCACTGCACAGCTTGAGGTCTCACAACCCCTACAGGAGCCAAGTGAAGTGCAGTGCTTAATGGAACACTTTAGAGCTATACAGATAGCTGTCCCCATCAGGCATTCCTCTCTCTGGGGCCTGGTAGTCTTCACAGTCACATCTGCTGGGCTGATTTCTGTACATGCATTGATCTTTGTTCAACAAGGCCAACAGGCAAAAGTATTGATCTCTCAAATGCATTCTTTCTTAAGGGAATGCTGCTCGGACTTTTTAGAATCATAAGCTCATCAGAGACAGAGGTAGCACACTGCTAGAATGGCAGATTCTGTGCAAAAAGCATGATGATTAGTCGTTAACTTTTAACTCTGTTAGAGTGTCCTTTCTACCTTGAGCAAGGAAAAATAAACTCACAAAAAACTCACAAAAGAAAAAGTAACTTGAAATTCTTGAAAGATAAAAAAATATGAACAATTTTATTGTAATTTGATAATGTTTCCTTTCCTTGGTAAATGGCTATAAGAATAATCAACTAACCTGAAATTAAAAAACACCTACTGTCTAAACAGAGAAGAAATTACCCTTGAAAAAAAATCTTAAATACACACAAGTCTGGAAATTTCTCTCTTCTGTTTAAGGGGTGCTTCTTAGACTTGTCAGATAGACAAATTTCAATTGTGTCATATCTCCAGAAAGAGAAAAACTTACCAAAGTTCACATTATTCTGTAGGTAGCTACAGATTTTATTTGGGGTGGGATTCTGTGGGTGTGTGTGACAGGCTGGCAGGGGAGGACGCTTGGTATTTGTGTTTTGTATTCGAATGTCTGAATACAATGTGGTGAAGCAGAATCTGACATCAGGCCTGATGGATACGTCCTGGTGGCCATGTCAGAATAGAAGGCTGAATATGAGATTATGTGGGTATTAGCAAGAAATCTGCCAGCTGCTAAGAGAAGGTGGTGCTACTTTAACCTCCAACTTTTTAAGATTACCCTACTCTTTTGGAGATCACTAAAAATATTTTTTTCTTTTTGTTTCTTGCTGTTTTTTGATACAGAAAACCCACAGAATTGAGAAGTTTACTGATACTCTTACCTAGTGAAGAAATATGTCTCCAGAACTTTGTCTTGTCTCTCAGTTTATTTCCATTTCTGCTACCTAAAGCATTCCCTGTACTCCAGCAACATGTCCATAGTTTGTTTTACAAAGTTAATACTGGAAGCTGAAGAAAAGCTCCCATTGAGTTCCACAGCATGTCAGTGAAAACATATATTCTTCCAACAATTGTTTCATTTAGCATTTCCACATTTTCCTCTTAAATTTAAAAACACTGATAGACTTTACCCATATTGCTTTGCTGCTTCTTTATGTTTTCTTCCCTCACTTAAGTTTCATGCTGTCTAAAAACTGCTGTCCTGTGTCTCTGCTTCATTGACTTACCACTCCATTGCAATTCTCAACTGAAAAGAAATTGTTTCTCTGCTACCTAACCAGTGCCTGATTCTAATCTCTGAGCAATTCTGTATCAGTGTAAAGCATATTGATTTTAGTAGTGCTAGTTTCAATTTACACCACTGATAGAGGGATGTGACTGTGAACATAATTTCTCTCTTTCCATTGTTAATATTGTTATCTTACCCTGGAAGAGTATTATCTACCTCTGTAAAGCCTTTGGGATGCAATCTGTACAAACCACACTATACATAATAAAGTTGAATTGTTATGTTTTGACTTGCTTTAAAGATAAAGCACTAGATTTTTATACCAGTCTTAACTAGATCTTTCCCTTTGTATTGATTTGTTTAGACAGCCAAGTGTGAAGAATGTGTGAGATGTCTATAATAGTTTATTAATATTATATGGTCTACTTGCTTCCCTGATTATTATAGTTATGTTTTTCCTATAGATTACAAAACGGTTAATTCAAGCAGAAAGTCCTTTTAGAGCAGGGGCAATGGTTTATTTACAAACTTAAAGAAGCAGTTCAGGTACCACAAGGCATGAGATTTACCTTTAACTACTCCACATTTAATAACCTGCTTTATAAATTGAAGCCCTGTTATAGATGGGAAACTAGAAAATATCAGAGAACAGTAGCTGAAGGGTGGAAGATAAGTAGACTCTTAAGAAAAAAAACTGAAAACCAATCTATATTGTCATCGGAGAGGTCAAGGCTTTGTACATATTAATGTAGATCTTATACTAAATTAGAATGAACACCCTATCCTTTTTAATTTTTTGTTTTGCTCAGCCACACTATTAAAAAATTTAGTTGGTTACATTTCTTAGCTCTCTTTAGTGCTGCTTTAGTCCTAATTAATCTCAGACACCTTGCTTCCTGCACCCATTTCTGCCCAAGTTCTTCCCATAGGTGTCTGTCCTCTTCTCTGTTTCTGATTTGAACCTGTTCCTCCAGTGATATATTCTTTGGTTCATCAATTTCTTTTGGCTACTAGAGAGGGTTTTAGGTCATTTTTCACACAAAATTATTCTCTTTGTTCCACTCCATCCTCTGCAATGCAGTATAGGACTTATTTGATCATAGCTCCTGGGAAAAGGAGTGGGAATCCCCATGAGATTTACTAAATTCTCCCATATGGCACTTTAGCACTGGGACTAACTGAAAGAATATTACTCTGATTACTTCAGTCTTACTTCAGACTGGGTGAAATAGAGGACTACAGTCAGAGAGCATGGAGGTGACAGGCTGAAACTATCTTTGATTTGTAGGTCTGCAGAATTAACTAGGAATGTTTAAAGCATTTAATATCAGTATTACTCATTATTAATTTCTCTTATTCCATTATAACTATGTTATTCCATAATTCATGAGCTGATTTGGAGCCTTTTTATTCTATTATCTTTGACATGCAGAGGTACTCTCTGAAAATATAAAGAATAATTTTCACTGGAGCTTATTTGTAAACTGCTGGCTTTGTGTATTCACTGTTTGGTATTTGCTATTCACAGCATGCAACAGATCACCTAAGCCTAATGTTGTTGTTTCTGCATCCTCACTAGATGACTACAAATTTATAAGCAGAGGACTAACCAAGGCTATATAATAAATCAAGCAAAACTTCAAGAAACTTTAAATACATTCTCTGTGAATACAAGAATGATATACAGTTACTCATGAAGGAGTAACAAAGAGACCTAGACAGGTCAAAACCATAAATACAATCTTCTTAATCACATCATACTTTGTTGTCAAAATGGCTTTTAAGTAACTGAAATTGTGTCAGTTAGTTTCAGTCTCTAATTCCTGATTCTAAAGGAACATTGTTAAAAATCTGGCAAAGGTACTAGGAAGTAAATTTAGTAATGTAATTTGCATAGTGTATGATACATCTACTTTTTGTAGATGTTTACTATTTATTTTTATGGAGACTTCTTTTTAAATAATAATGAAAATCCAAGTTGAGATACTATTCATTTTATTTTTTCAGCGTCTGTCCATCCATCTTTCCATTGTCTTGATACGAGAACATCAGGCTAAAATATAAAAGTAAATATAAAATGTAGAATCTTAAAGAACCTAAAAGTATAAAAGCGGAGAAATAAACCAATATTCTATGCACAAATATTTTGGAATTGATATCCTAGTTTCAGGTGGGATAGAATTAATTTTATTCCAAGTAGCTGGCAAAGTGTTGTATTTTGCTTAGCCTAAGTCAAGGGCTTTTCAGTTTCCCATGCTCTGCCAGCAAGCAGGTGCACAAGAAGCCAGGAGAGAGCACAGCCAGGACAGCTGAGTGCAACTGGCCAAAGGGATATTCCATATCAAAGAGCATCATGCCCAGAAGATAAACTGGGGGGATTTGCCCAGGAGGGGCTGATTGCTGCCGGGAAGGGGCTGGACATTGTATTGCACATTACTTTTTCAATTTGGGTTTTATTCCCCTCCTTCTTTTTCATTATTATTTTCTCCCAGTTATTGAAAAGTTTTTTTATCTTAACCCATAGGTCTTCGTTTTTCTGATTCTCTCGTCCATGCCTCTGGGGATGGAGGTAGTAGAGAAGACAGGAGAGTTGTCTACTACTTTACTTGATCACTGGGGTTAAACACAGTAACTGGAAATTTTTAAAAGTTCATTTTCAAGAGCAGTTAATCCAATGAAGTCAGATTTGTAAACTGAAGAAGATGGACACACTCCAGAAGTAGGCAGAACTAAAATTTCAGTGGTCGTCTCCTTTTTACATCTCAAAAATTCCCATGGATCTCCTATAGTTTAACTCCCTTATTCCAGATCTAACTAAATGAAAAACCTTATAAAGATGAAAATTCTCTTATTTTCTACATAAATTTATTCTTCTGTGTGTCAGAGATGATAACAAACAAGACAAGAACTGTGAGACCTTCGTTACTGAAACTAATGAAAAATTTTCTGTAGAATTTCATGGTCTGTTCAATCAGGCACTGGAACTTCAACAACATCCTCAAATATTTGTAAATTTAATATTCTATATTCTAAGATGGTAGATGAAAGAACTTTGTGAAAGTTGCTATTTACAGAGCAGATGGAAACAAATTCTACTTATATTATATTGCAGAGGTAAGAAATGTCTGGAAAAAAAAACCAGGACTTTATATAATCTCTGGAAATTGTATTTTGAGTTACCAAAAGACAACGAGGAAGTAGTTAAGCCTGAGCTATTCAGCGTTTTTTCAATATTTTTTTCATGCAGGTAGAAAGCTAACATTATGACCTATAGCTTTCAATTTTTTGTGCTAACGACACTAATGTTGGGAATACTATATAGATTAAACCAACATAACATCACAAACGTTAGTAGATTATTACAGGAATAATTTATAAAATGCATTTAGAGAAAAAGAAATTCAATTTAAATTAAATTTTGTATCACACTTTACATTTTTGTGATATGGCTGTCACTAATATTTTTAGGTTTTTTAAAAAAACTGTTTTCAGTACTATTCAGGTTTAAATCCTACAGAACTATTCAATAAGACTTTGCAGAAGAATTTATGTCACAAACCACTCATTTACTCATAACTAATATTGTGGGTACTTCAAAAACAAACAAGCAAGTGCTGGTGCTGCTTTTAATCATATTTTTTTGTGGGTGAACATTATTGTAATTTATCCTATGTCAAAATTACCTGAAGCAGCATGGAACAGCACCAGAGATTTATGCAGTCCTTACTCTTTCTAGGGTGCATACCTGCTGTCTACCACTACACAGTTTGACATTTTGATGGATACAGGTCAGGCAACCACTGCTGGTCAATAATTTCAGTTATCTATAGGTGGTTTCAATCATAACTAATTTATTATTTTGCACATCTGGACTGATGCAATTGCCCTTTCTTCTCAGTGCCCTCATGTACATAACACTAGGTAAAGTCAAAACTCAGCTGAAATTCAGAAACTGTAATGATGGTACAGATAGGTTTAACATTTTTATTGTGGACAATTTAGGGAAGAAGAAGCAATGGTGAGAGAAGTGTTTTCTCCCACACAGTTCTTGGAGCCACCGGAAAAATTCCAACATTGAGGTTTTTTTGAAAACCTATAAAACACTGTAAGATGTTTGAAGTACATGTGGAAAAAGTTAAAGAAACTATTTGTATTTCTCAAGCATCACCAACTTTGCAGGTATAAAACATATTTTCCAAACATATAAGTCACAAGTAGTAATAAATCCAAAATCAACAATAAAATTAACTTTTATGATATAAAGTCCATCTGTACTAGAAGTTATTAAATGGCATAATCCTGCAATAGAATAATGGCACCGACTTTGTAAAGACTGAAACTCTTCTGGTTTTCATGCCTCTATGCAAGCTTTCTTCATTCCACTTCCAAGTCTTTGCTTTTTCGTAGCAAAAGTGTGTCGTAGTGTCCAGAATTATTAAAGCAGCTAAGATTTCTTAAACATGACTGGTTGAAGTACAAAAACATTGGTGTCTTTTTAATAGCTCATGAACAAGCAGAACTATGCTCTGGAGGATTAAAATCTGATAAGGTGCTTCCTCAAATAAGATGATTTGATGAGATTCTCCAGACAACTGAAATGAGGCAGCTCTAATTTTTTTTTTACTTCAGGAAAGTATTTGAGATAACTCTTTCCTATTGTAGAACAAATAGGAAATATTTAGATATTGGGAAACTGGACACTGAAAACATAATAAAAAATCATATCTTTTTATTAACCATACTGCCTGGGATATGAAGGAAAACATATTTTCTTCTTTTTTTTTTTTTTTTCCCCACTGACTTGCACCTGCTCCTTTCTAAACTATTAAGCTCCCATTAATTACTTAGGTGAACATCTCCAGACTGATATTCTTATGACAATAATATTTTCATTTGTTAAAATAAAGATACCTGCAATAGAGGGTTTGTTTTCTCTAAGTTCTAATGGATTTATTATCTCAATGAAATATCTGCTTTACAGAAAAGAACTGGAGGTAATGAACATTTTGCTTGACAAACTGATAACACGTCACTTTCAGAAATGCCTTTAAACCCATGTAGAAGTCACGGGAAGGAATCCTCATCCTAATTCGGCTTTAGAAAATAGAAATGGTAGTTCTGCACTGGAAGGGAAGGTGAGCTGAGCACAAGAGTAGCCCAGAGGGAGCAGTAACCTCGCTGACCAAGCAGCAGCTTGTCTGGCTCAGAGCAGAGTTCAGAGCCTGATCAGCAAGTCTGCAGCAGCGAGAGGGCTCCAAGGCCAAGCCAGGAAGCCAGACCAGTGAGTCTGGATGGGATTCACACAGGTACCAGCTCGGGCACAGACAGAACTTCTACCTAGCTGCAGTGTAATGCAGGTTGGGGCAGTGTTAAGTCTCAGTTTACAAGCAGCTCTGAAAGGAAAGGAGGAGCAGGACCTTGTTCGCAGCTTTCCTCACAGGAGTTCCTATCACCATAGTCAAACTTGGACTCAGACAGCTGAACTCTGTAGCTTTTCCAGCTGGGCCCCAACAGCTGGAATGCAGGAAGGCTTAGAGACAATTACAAGGAAAGCAAGAGCCTTATCTACTCCTGGGAAACAAGTAATTTTATATTAAATTCTGAAGGATGTAGCAATTCCTCCACACAGAATTTTCAGCTATAACCTGTGCTGATACTGTAACTGGTTAATTAAGAAAACACAGTTATACTACCACACTGAGAACTTAAAGAGAACAAGGGTGACAGGAGACTGAAATTTTAGTGGGTAAAGGGTTAAATCCCAAGGAAAGGCTGCCAGTTTGCAATAGAAATATCCCAACATGAAAGAGACATTGTGGGAATGCACAAGTGGAATGGGATGCACACGTGACAATGAAAAGCAGATTATTAATTTGACAAATGGGCTTGAATGTGCTGCTTTTTGTTTAAACTTGCCTTTGGCTGTGCAAATTGGTCTTCGTACTGGGACCTGCCCAAGTCTCCAGCTACAGCTCGTCCTGAGCTCCTGGAAAGGCAGAGCAGCAGGTTATGAGTGTCTGCACATGCTGCTGACTCTTGCTTCCAAACTGCTCTGTTAGAAGAATGCGGTAAGTGCAGCTCCTTTTTAGCAATTTTTTTTTCTCTCCAGCCGCTGTTTCTCCTCCTTAATAAGCAAGACAGAGACAAGACAGAAAGTATTTGCTGTTATAAAGTTGTCATGAAAAAGCAAACTCAAACAGAAGCGCTTGCATCCCCTCCTTCTATCTCTTCCAATTTTTGTTTGCATGGTCTTCATTATGCTTTTTTGAAAAATGGGTGGAAAAAGTAATTCACTCTCACATCCAATGTGAAAGGAATCTTTCAAAGGTCTAATGAAACAGAAACTGCTTTAGGTCAGTCTGATCATGCAAAATTAGGATCACCTGCAACAGTACTATGTCAGCAAAACTATGGACTTGCTGCAGAACTTATGTGTGCTGCTGAAAAAATCTTCATGGTCTGCTTTATCAGCTTTCTAGAAGAGAACATTAGAGATGCTGTTCACAGCTTGTGTTTGGAATTACAAGAACAGACACAATAAATTGCCACAGACCAGAGAGATCTTCAGGGCTATACAGAAGAATTGAAGAGGCCTTGAAGTACTTTTTTGGCTGTCCAGAAATCTGTCTGCATCAACCTCTCATCCAGATAGCAAATCCTTTGCATGGACTCCCTGTTGTGGTTTAGAAAATCCATGAAAAAAAACCTTTTCTTCAAAATTGGCAGGCTTAAAGCCTGAGGACTGAAAAAAATTTCCTTCACATAAACACATTTTTTCTCCAGCCTTGGGAAGATATAGCTGTGTTCATCACACTGTCAAAGAGTATATGCAAACACATAAGTACCAGCACAGTGATGGAGCAACATAAAAGCTGAATCCTGAAATTGAAAGCATCTGCATAGCCCCACTCTAGAGCCTTAAAGAACACCTGAGGCTCTCTGTGGGCCTCCATAGGGATCTCCAGGAGGCAGCCCAGGCCCAGCCCTGTCCAGCCATGAGCAGAACTCCTGGGAACACCAAGAGCTGCCCCATGCTCAGGAGTGGGCACCTCCCTGGGGATGGTGATGGGACGAGGCCAGAATGGGCTGACAGCCCAGCTCAGCAAATGCCAGGGGTGGGCAGGGCAGGGCAGGGCAGGGCTGGGTGAGCTGGAGACAAGCCCTGCTGGGAAGCACTGGGGCAGGGGATGAAGGCTCTGGCTGGATGATGAGGGGTCCTGGGGCTGCAGAGGCTGGCAAGGGACAGCCAGAGCCATCCGTGCCCTCGGGGTCCTGGCAGAAAGGACAGCAATTATTCTCAGCTGTCTGCAGCATCTCATCACTGTATCACTGCACCCATACTGCTTTATCAAATATATAACATCAGCCCATACTCAGTTAATATTTGGGGTTTATGACTGAATATTTTACGAGTGCCAAAATATTCCAGGAATACTTGTGGGGAACGAGCAGAAGTACTGTCAAATAAAAATTCTATGCAAAATTGAGTATCTGTAGAAAATGCTTTTCAGCATTCACCCTGTTCTAATGAAAGCAAACCCATTATTTTTTTTTCCAGAGTTAATTTACTACAGAAACAGGATTTTACAGAGTCTACACAAAAGCACAGAACACAATGCAGAGATGAAAGATGATAAACACAAGGCATAAATTGAAAGTTTTAAGGTAAAAAATGGACAGAAGTTCAGATAAATATAATAGTTGCAAACAAAAATGTTCAAAAAACATATTGAGATATGAAAGATAGTTTTTATATTTGAGATATTCAAAGATATCAAACCAAATTTATGAATGTCTTACATATTTTTAGGCCTGAATACAGTCTACATTCCTGCTTCAATAGGTAAATATTTCTTAAAGGAACTAGGGTGAGTAAAAAGTAATTAAGAAATACCCTTTGAAAAACTAAGATTTATGCAAGATACTAATTAATATCTCTGAAAATTTTATAAATAAGAATATAGCACATATACATTTTTCTGTCCTAAAAAAGTAACATTTTTGAGTTTAACCAGTTTCAATGAGACTGGTATGTAGAGAATTGCAGTAACATAATCCAAATAAAGAGATTTATGATTAAAAGTTGCAATAAAATCGTGCAAAGAACAAAAGATAGAGCCATATACAAAGAATTTTAGCTGCATCAGAGAAAGACAATATTTTTGACATTATTAGTTAGCTGATAGGAAAGACAATAATAGGGGAACTTATCAAATATATTAGACATCTATGGACTACTGCAAAGTTAATGCACAAACAAAGCTTAATTGGCCTCTCAGAGACCTGATGGCCTAAATTAGTGATACAAAAAGACAGGTAGGAAGAAAATAAAGCTTTTTATTATATGATGAAAATATTTATGCTTTCTCTGTATCTCAG
Source organism: Sturnus vulgaris (assembly GCF_052056855.1). Taxonomy (NCBI): domain Eukaryota; kingdom Metazoa; phylum Chordata; class Aves; order Passeriformes; family Sturnidae; genus Sturnus; species Sturnus vulgaris. The sequence continues at coordinate 30,417,679 of NC_142248.1, forward strand.
AAGGAAGAGAGCAGCAGACCTGTAAAAAGCCTTCAAAAAAGATAAAAAACGGAATAGAACAAAGCAGCATCATAGTAAGAGAGAATAAGACTGATGCACCTTATTTCAGATACCTAATACCTGAAGGATGTGGCCTTCTGGTAAAAGGAGAATGCCTGCTACATAAGTATTATAAATAGACCCAGTCTACCAATAAATTATTGAGGACAATGTTGAAGAATGTATTTTTTGCAAATGCTGAGAGAACCTAGGCTGTGCTATGTGAAAGATGCATCCGAATAAAGGGACAGAAAGATTTGGAAACATGGTGCACATGTGAAACTTTAAAAATATAAATTTAAAAAATTAATGAAAATTAATGTAAAAGTGGAGCAAAAGCTTAGCAATAGTTTAAAAATGCAAACTTTAGTCAGGAAGATGGAAGCCAGGGCTTCCATAAAAGGTATTTCTAAAGAGAGGAAGGAAATATTAAGAATGACATTATTAATACTGGTAATATTAGTACAGAATGAGACTATAAATCTGAAGGACTCTAAGAGTGGGAGGTGGTTTTATAACAACAGCCAGATAAAATGGAAAAAAAGCACAAAGGAGAAAAACAAGTGATGAATGGCTTACAAGTTAGACTTATGAAGAACTGCAGGAAGAAGTTGAATGGGTCAAGAAAATAAACTAGCAAAGAGTAGTTAGATCACCAAGAGCTATTTATTTAAAAAATTATGTGTATGATTTCCTTTTCATGTCTACAAAGGGTAATCTAAAATATGAAGTGTTCAGCATGTGATGGGAAGATTCAGATAGATAGTAGTTAATTAGTTAGGTATTAGTAAGACCTTAGAATATCCTTTTAACATTTGAGTTTGGGGACAAGTTTCCTCACTAGGCTCTGCAATCCTAATAATTTCAAGATTAGATAACAAAATTGATGCTATTCTCTAATCCTGAAGTTCTTGATTTAAAAAAAAAAATTGATTTAAGCAAGTATTAATCTCTCATTTTTTCTTGCATCTAGAAGACAGATTATATTGTGCATTGGTTTGTTTTTCTATTAAAGCTGGAGAGACCAAGATTAAAATTCAGACTACTTTGCTGGAAGTGTATCATTGGTCTTCTATCAAAATCAATTATAAGCCAGTCTGTCAATTCTTGAATTCTGAAATTCTAGAACAAAGCCATATATGAATGATATGCATGTGAATTGTGAGAATAAAAGGCTTAAAAATGAGTAGACATTTCCACGGTGATATGAGAATGATAGTGCAGTTGACGACATCATTCACTGTAAATCAGTGCATTGCTATAGAAGAAAATACACTCCAAGAACCTGGTTCAGATCCATATCCCTGAGTTTTGTCAAATTAATAAATAATAATAATTTAGTTAAACCCTTTAAAAACAGATATAATATGTTCATATTACATTTTATATGTTTCTATTAATATATATTCATGTTTTGTATGATATAAATTAATGCACTATGCCTCACTGCCTTACATTTGACACCCCTCTTCTCTTTCCATGTTTTTCTCTCTTCCTCTGTTTTTCACATGCACACACCCCCTTATGTGCTCACTCTCATGTGTATATTTCTGGCACCAATATTACTTTTGAATGGGAGAGAAAACAAGGTGTTGGAAACCCAAGGTAGGTACTCACAGTTCAGGTACCCAGAAATTATAAATTCCTGAATCATGCCACTGGTACACTTTCCTAGCAGAAAATGCACTTGAAAGTATAGAAAGTGAAATGCAGGAGACTTACACTAGTGTCAGTATTTTACACAAAATACTGGATTTTTATCAGAAACATCAGACAATGGAAGAAGACTTCAATATTGCCACGTCTTAGGTGGCTAAAAGTACTCAAAAGGATTCCAAGTCTGCAAGTTACACAATTTCTACTTTGTTTTTACATATAAAAACATGGCCTTTTTTCAATACTTAGTTCTCAAAGAATTTTTAAGATTTATTTTAACATTTAAAATCTTTGATTGCTTGTTGATTTCCATAAAAGACTGTATTTTTTTTTTCATGGTTCACAGATCAGGAAATCATTTGTGACTAACTTTTTCCTTGATTCAGAGTGAATTAAAATGAATAAAAAATTTTAGATCCCAGAAGACTCTCCTGAAAAGGAAATAGTTTATGTTAGATTCATCTCAAGCTTCAGTCTGTATTTTAATTTGACATCTTTTGCATACTCATGTGAAAAGCACATTTGAATATGATAGGGATGTGCTAAGAATTCTCATGATTTTCATTCCTATCTAAAACTCTCTTGATTTTTTAATTTTCTCATTCTAGAGAAAATCTAACACCAGCAGCCTTATTTAAGATTCAAAATACTTTGGCTTGCATTATGCTTTAAAAATTAATGAAACTTAGAAAACACTGCTAAGTTTCTGGCCTAAACCTTGATGAACAACTCCATTCAGTCCTAACTGCAGATCTCCAAGTGGTATATTCATCATTATTGTGCTGGAACTTCTGTGTTGGTTTGTTTAATTTCTGACAATAACATAAATCATGGGAGAGGGAGGGTCAGGAAAACTGATTTATGAGGTTCTCACTTTATTTTCAAAGATGTTTTGAAGAATATGAGACATAAGTAGGTAGACATATCTAATGACTCTATGTTTATCTACTATAAACAACTCAGGCATAAGTTATGTTCCAATATCTTCTACCATATATAAACTCCATGAGATATAGACACCTTTCTTTGTCTTGTCTTAATGTAATTTTCCTAATAGGCAAGCTTAAAGCTAGAAGATTTATAAAAGCACTCAACATGAGCATAACTTTTTACATCTCAAAGTTTTTATCAGCTCATTTAAAATAAGGGGAAATTAGTATTTTGCCGATGGTTACTTGTTTATTGTCTGTTTAGTCAAATGAAAATATTGCTTCTATATTTTGACAAAGTTGTTCGTCCTCTACTACAGTATTCATCCAAGCCTCTTTTTTACCACCCATCTTAAATTTTCTTCAAGTTCTGTTCAAATCTCCATAACTATGATTAAATACAATATATTTTTCAAAATACAAGTATTTGATAATATTCTAAAGTATCTTAGCCAAGGGAAAGAAACTGTCTCTTGCTTTGTGGTAATAAAATTAACCCTTATCACCTCATTGCAGAACTGTGTGCATATATAGAGACAGAGACACAGATATTCTGAAAAGACAGCTCACAAGATATCTGATTTTCAGCTAAATTAATTTATTTTAAGAACTCTATCTTTGAAAAACTTATTCTTGAGATTCAAATATGTATAATTTGCAAAAATATCTAGATTTTTAGATGCAAAGTTGGATCTAAGGGCAAAACACAAATTGTAGTGGTGATGAGGTTATAGTTCAGACTGCAATCTCAAATCCTCACAGTTACTCACAGAATGTAGAAGGCAGAAGAAAGGCTAAATGCAAAATCACTTTTCTTACTACTTATAGCACTTGTATAAATTTTCTTTCCAAATTACTCTGTAGGATGTTATACTTTCAGGGCAGATTTCCCCTTCTCAATAATTTGATTTGAGTTAGATTTATGCCCTTCTTTTTCTCTTGCTGATGCTCTATATTACCTATCCTGTATTCAGTGTCAGGTCCCCAAATTAGATGTCAATATCTCCTGAAAACACTCTACATAAAGGAAAAAAAAGATGAAAGTAAGATTTTAAAAGTAAGAAACAATGAAAGAAATACTCCTTCCCTGCTGGAAAGAAGAGAAAAAATAAGATGGAAAATTACTCATATGTTGAGTTGAGGCAGTTTACAACAGCAAAAGTGAAAGTTTGCACGTGCAAAGACAGAAATTCAGTGGGCTGTTGTCTACTTCCCATCAGCAAGTAATGCTCAGCCACATCCTGGGAAGCAGAGCCTCAGCACTCAGAGCAGCTGCCCCAAAAGGCAAACACCACAAAGAATCACCACCCCTAAGCCTTTCCTTAGCTTTTACATCTGAGCTGACACCACCTGGATGGAATATCCCTGTGGTTAATTTGGGTCAGCTGGCCTGGCTGTGTCCCCTCCCAGGATTTTGCCCACTCCCAGCACCTTGGTGGGGGTGTTAGAGAGAGACAACCCTGGTGCTGTGCCAGCACTGCTCATCTGTACCCAAAACACATTTTATCCACACCTTTCCAGCTACCAGTGCAAAGCACAGCACTGTGAAGGCTGTATGGGAAAGTGAACTCCAACTCAGCCAGACCCAATATGTACTTGAGGACAAACTGGGCATAGGCTGAGACTTCTCTAGAATACCTGGAGGCAGTGAAGGAGTGGTGTGTGCTGGAAAAAAATTGTCATTTTATTTGTTTTATGTGAAGAAGGAGAAGATTTTGAAGAAAGGGTATGTGAGCAGCTGATGATTTATTACTTGATCTTGATTTCTTGTTGCTGTCAATTCTCAAGACAATTTAACAAATTTCATTTTGGTGTTTTTTCCTAATTACTGTGTGGGTATTGCCCATATGATGGCTGTCTTTTAAAAGGTGTTCTTTGAGGCAGAGATGTCGATCTAGTATTGAAGAATCTATATTATTTCCAGATTTTTAAAATTAACCTTTCACTTCTGACAGATTGAAAAGTAAATAAATGTTAAACGTTTTTCTTCTCTCTTGGCTATATACTATCAACTACTTCTGGAAAGGATATGAGCTTTTCCTTCAGAGTGACAAAAGGGTTATACAATCCACGTATAAAGCAAATTGTTGTAAAGTAACTCTATTTTTATATGCAATATATTAAAACTATGTTGTTTCCTGTTTTGGTTTCAACAGCAGGTCTCTAGCAACTGATACTTGAAATAAAGATTTAAGTGTCTGATATTTCATGCAAAAATAAATGTATATATTTCTGAAGTACTTAAGCTGACTTCTGTCAACTAGTTCTTAAGCTCTAAGGAGACATGTATGCATGCTTCTGTCATTCTTCTTCCTCTCCTGTTAATTGTAGTAAATTTTCTTTGATAAAGTCTTGGAAAGCCAGATGTTTGTAACAAGAAAAATGTAGCCAAGATTTTTTTTTTTAATTTAAAATCTCATAATTATAATATTATTTGAGAAATTTAAAAAATAAAACTGAACCCAAAATCTACTACGGGAGAAAGTAGTCTTAATGGATTTTTAAACTTAGCTTGAACTTTGTTGTTAGACTTGCAATGTCAAATCAATTAAATAAATTTTAAAAATTTAGTGGTAAATTAATCTACCATTGAGGTCTGAGTCTAATTTATTTATGGTGTTCAAAAGATGTTTGCTAATCCTTTTCTTTTTAACCCATCAATTGTGCCAAACACTTCACCCACTCCTATAGGCTTCAGCACTTAAAAAAGTATACAGCTATTTTTGCTGTTGTGGAAAAAAATGGATAAAATGTTGTTTGTGGCATGTTTAGTTCATTGGTGAAACCAACTATAAGCCAGGATATCTTTGCTATCTTTCAGAAAAAGAAAATCAAAAAAACCTGCTTTCCTTTCTGCTGTGTTGTTGACTCCTTCAGCAAAACTGGATCTTTCAGCTCTGCCAGGATGTTTGAAAGGTCAGAGTTTATCCTGGCAAGGCTACAAACATTCACTTCTGTAACTGAACAGCAGAGCACTGTGTCTAGCACATGACATCAAAGAAATGTTTTTTCAAAGGAGGGAAGGGTTTTCTCTCATAAATCCCTGATTTATCACAGTGGTACAGCTATACTATCTCCCTTGGGATTCTAGACAGCATTCCTGTTATCCACTAAGCTTGTACAGTCTCCTTAATGTGTTTCTGTTCTTAGCTGTCGTGGAATTGGTGATGTGTAAGTTGCAGAGATTTCACAATAAATTCTAAATGTGAATGTTTAGGTAAACACTTTTCTGGCCTTTAACATAAACATAGATTCTCCCCGTTGAATAATCACCACAGACTCTGCTCAGACTACAGATGTTAACAGCAGTGAAGGATTCCACCCAGATATGCCTCTCAAGAAATTTGTGCTACTCCAGATAGAAAATATATTTTGTGGCTCCATTTAGAGCTTGATATAATATGTTCATTTTGTGATCACCCAGCTGTTCTCATGTCATCATTTATAGAGTAAGAAAAAATTGTGAGGACAAGAAACAGACTATCTGCAACTCAGACAGTGTTAAACCATTTTCTTGTGGGTTGTCTTTCTTCTTATACCTGTGATAGGTGGGACATCATTAAAAATATTCTCCTGATTATGTTAAAATGAGGATGACTACTTGAGAATTACAGTTGCAGGTGTGTGTTCTATTTCCCACTTCTGCATGCTTAAGAAGAAGAAACTGGAAGATAACAATAACTCTCATTTTGATATTATGTGTGTCCCAAGAATCTACTGAAGAGGAGCAATATTTAATTAGTTTTACTCACTCCCTCCATTTTGTTTCTATTTTGGTATGCCTCTCTAATTATTCAGAACTTTGTTTCTTCAGGCTTACTCTCTAGAAAGAAAGTTAAATTAATTAAATACCAAGTACCTTTAGTCTTCTATCTTCTAAAGATTAATAGAGCAGAATAGATTTTAAACTGAACAGGCATCCCACATTTCCACTTGGTCAATCACTGAGAATTTGTCTAGTAAGCTGTTAAAAAAAATAAAATAAAAAAAGCAATCACAAGATTTTTATTCTGTGCTGATGGCTCTTGTCCAACACCTTCCTTCTGACTACAAAGAAAGGTCTCTGTGACTATTTCTGGTGATTCTTATCCTTGTCACATGAGAAAAGGATGTTCCCATCCTCGGATCTCAGAAGGTGACTGTAAAGGTTTGACCCAGGCCTCTGCAAACTCCCTCTTGTTGACCAGAAAGTGATATTAGCTATGGGAGAAATGCAGCTGCCTGAAGTACCTGAATCTGCTCACTTAAAAGTTCCTATGCTCCTCCCTCCAAATAAATATATATATAAAAATCATATATGAGGTAAAGCAGCTTTAGATATTAGAACATTGTTAATCTAAGAAATATTGTGTCTACATTTCACAGTACAAATAGCACCATTTATTTTATTCCATATTTTTCTTGTGGTCCTTGGCAAGTCATCACTTACTGAATAATCATTAGTTATTCTCCACCACTCAAGAGTAAGTCCATAAGTTTAAGCCTTCAAAATTATTTCCCAGTCATTTTCAGATAGACAACACACGTCAGACTTAGAAAATTGAACAGTTTGGTAATCTGTGTAAAGAAGTCTCGGCCATACATTATTTGTTTTAATCTAATGCTTGTCCTGGATAAATCAATCCATTCAGTTTCAGACGGGGACATTTCATCAGAAGTAGGAGGGTCCTCTGGTGGCAGCAATTCAGAAAATTACTTTGAGCTTCAGAGCTGTTGATCTGACAAACATGAAACTGAATTTTAAAAGCTTTTCTGAAATGATTCAACATTTTTGTGACCTTTGGGTGCCTATTTCGCATTTACATACTCATACACTGTAATTCTTTCCCTGTTATTCAAAATAGGTCATGGCTAGTGATCTTCAAAGAGCCTTTTCACTGCTAGCATCTTCAGCTTGGCTGGCCTATAGTTTTTATATGGAACTACAACTTCTTCTACAAAGGAAAGGAAGAACAGAGGGTGAGAAGGAGAGACTACTGCTGATGTTGAGCACTTTTTCCTACCTGACCACCCACTACAACTCAGCTACAGATTTTCCAAAGGTGATAAAAAAATATTTGGAAACAGATTTAACTGCAGATGAACAGATTCCTTGTACATAGGCCAGGAGATCAAGTTTGTATAATTAATGTGTGAGAGAAACTCTGGTTTAAGAGGCAGATAGACCTGAATGACACAGAAGCTCTTATCCTCCCTCATAAAAGGCAATTCATTGGAAGTTTGTGTCAGCTCCTTTGTGCTTTAAGTGCGGGCTTAAGCTTCACTTGGAGAATTAATTATTTGGGGAGGATTTATAATGAGGTTTTGGTTTTTTTATTTCTTCCCACTGTACATAATATAACTAAGTACTTTTTGGCTAAGGATCAATCCTGCCATCTTGTTCTGTAGAGAGTATGGAAATGGAAAGAAAAATGTAATTTATAATTGATTTGTTGTAAAGATGGCCCTCATCAATTTGCTGAAGGAAATCTGAACAGATTTTGGTGCTGTCATTTACAATATGCCTCTACCCTTTGTTTGTGCTTCCAGGAGCTGTCAGTGCCCTGAGTGTTGATTTGCAAAACTAGTCTTACAAAAACAGATGTATGTTTAGCAAAAGAATAGAAATGACTGCTGCAATAGTAGAGAAGGTAGCCAATACTAATGTGAGATAGTATTGGAGGGCAGTGAGATAGATGTGGAGGGCAGGCTTTAGCCTGTTTAGAGGCCTGGATGGCAGAGTGCCTTGGCAGGGTATACTGACAAAGAGAGTCCAGGAAAGCTGGACATTCTTCAAGAAGAAAATCCTAAAAATGTGGAAGTAGGCTGTCCCCATGTAGCAAAATGGATAGCCTGTTGGGATCTTTCAGTCTGGAAAAAAATAAGTTATCAGACTTGAAAGAAGGGGTAGGCAACTCAGGAGGACTATGAGAATATTGTGGTTATGCAAGGAGAAAATTAGAACGGCCAAAGCCCAGCTATAACTTAACCAACCTTCCTTCCTTCCTTCCTTCCTTCCTTCCTTCCTTCCTTCCTTCCTTCCTTCCTTCCTTCCTTCCTTCCTTCCTTCCTTCCTTCCTTCCTTCCTTCCTTCCTTCCTTCCTTCCTTCCTTCCTTCCTTCCTTCCTTCCTTCCTTCCTTCCTTCCTTCCTTCCTTCCTTCCTTCCTTCCTTCCTTCCTTCCTTCCTTCCTTCCTTCCTTCCTTCCTTCCTTCCTTCCTTCCTTCCTTCCTTCCTTCCTTCCTTCCTTCCTTCCTTCCCAGGTTAATACAGTAACTGTGGTGTCATTCTTGCTTTGCTACTTACTTGCACTAAACCTTTGAAAACAAGAATAAAGAATTATTTCAGTAGTATATACTTTACTAATTTCTTTACATTATTATGTATGTTAGTCTTTAACTAAGCAGACTCCGGTCATCTGTTTTGTAAAATATGTCTATGTGTTTATATCTAGCTGTAAAATCCATTAAAATGTCAGTTGTTAATTGCATCTTAGTCCCTATACCTTTCAGCCAAAGCCCTTTCACTGTTTCCCTTTAGCTTTTATTACTTAAATAGGCATTATTTTTAATTACGGAATTTTTTATTGATTGCAATTGTTAAAGTAACTCCAAAAACATGAGTTGGTAAAATAATTTATTTTCTTTATACTTGATGTGGAGAAACAGAATAATTTGTGGCTCAAGAATAAAGATATCTATAAGAGTTGAGCAAGAAAAATTATTCAAGAAATTGTCTTGAATTTCTCATTTATAAAGTAGGGGACAATGGGAAGCATTAAATTACATTAGTATTGAAAAAAGCTTACTTCATCTCCAGGCCACACAGGGAATACCCACAAATACAAGTAAGTATGACACTGCATAATTAATAACTTGCAAAGCTAGCTACAGAATTCTATTTCTGTGGAACCAGACTGCCAGCTTCATGGTTCTCCTGAAAGGAAATGTAGGATGGAGTGAGAATATATTTACTCAGATATTGCTTCTTAAGACAGAAGAGCCAGAAAGGTTCTTCACTTTCAAAGTTGTCTCTGGAAAAGTCTGTGCCAACTAGGGTTGCCAGAAAGCTCAGACACTATAAATTGTCTTTTTCTGGTGCTATCTTCACACTTCAAAGTGTCTTCTTCAGAGGAGATTATGGAATGTTAGATCTTTGCTGTGTGACCTCAGGCTTGGTAGTAGGCTCACAAGGGTCTATTTAAGTTTCATGGCTTTTTAGAGTTGTTCTAAAGGCCTCTGTATGGTAGAGGAAATCAAACTTGATATGACATTTGTGTAGGCTCTTGGAGAAATCTCTAAAGTGCATCGCCCTCTGGACTATAGTTAGACACCATCATGGAGGGGCAAAGAGAGAAGTCATTTGTCAGTGCAGGCTGAGCATATATGGCTGTTGCCATAAACCTATGTGAGTGTCTGATAGAATGTGACTGTGCCTCTATAACCATGGCAAATTTCTGTTTAAAAAATACTCAGCAGCTGGTGGGAAAAATGGTAACTGTGCATGAAGAGGTAAAAAGGGTCTTGCATAGCTGACCTGCATATCTTGAGACAACTTATTTTAGGACAGTGAGTAAGCTCAGTGCCTTGGATTTCCTGAGTATACCAAAGGCTGAGCACACATAATTGATTTGGCTATGACTACTATAGTTATCAACACTTAAAATGAATGCTGTTTGTTCATTTCCCATGTATGTAGTAGTTCATAATCACTGACCATTCTCAAATAAGCGTGAAGGAATGTGAAATAATTTTTATACAATTCATTAAGCCATGAACATGACACATGACATAATCATTATGAAGGCAATTTTATAAAGGAATAAATGGTAATTTCTTCAGGGACAGAGGAAATAATTCATTTTATTAAATGGCTTGTTAAACCTATTTTGCCAACTCTTTTATCTGTTTGATTGGCTTGGCAGTAGAGCAGCTAAAACAGATCTAGACAGTATTTTTAATAAAAATTTAAATATTTTGCTACCTCAACACATTCAAAGGAATGGCATTTACTTAAAACAGTTGCATTGTTTACATTGACTCTTTTCACAGAGTCACTACACCGCCCTCACAAGTAGTTTACCATGCAGTTTATACAAATTAACAATTTGAACTCTAATAGGAGTGGTGAATCTCAAATATTTCAATCTGGTACCAAGATCTTGTAGTCAGAAGTCAAACTCTACTCACATATTTTTAAATACTAGAAGAAAAATATTTCTGTTTTATTCTTCTACTATCAGTAAAAGTAAAATGTTTGTCTTCAATCAGAATGAGGACAAGTACAATATCACTTTCTTAGGAAAAAATCCACACTTGAAGACATTGCTATCCTAAAAATAATTACCATGCATGCATAGGACAATGCAAATGCTGAAATGTTAGTTATACCTGATTCATTATTTTTTTTCAATAATGAATACGTATTGTAGTGAATATGCTCCACTGTAAAATCAAGCCAGTGAAGTGTAAAGAAGATGTGAATGATTCCCTAAGTATTTGCAGAAATGTTTACTAGAATTACGTTTTGATGGCATTGTAGAACAATAATCTTATTTTGCATGGAACTCTCATTTAAAACCATTTAAAAAGCTTGTTTTTGAACCTGGACTTCATATACAAAATAACTTTAAGAACCTTTGGGAAAAACGTTCTTATTTCTTCTTGGTGATTTGTTGTGTTTTTGTGGATAGGTGTTTTGTTTATTTTGGGTGTTTTACTTTTGGAGCAGGAATCATAAGGATACACTAAGTGAGGTAACAAATTCAGTAATGGATAAGAGGGCTGTGGAACTTGTCTGATCAAGCTGAAACCTACGAGAGATCACAGAAGTTTGCCTACCAACATGACTGTTCTAGGATTCAAATTTGCTCATTTTGAAATTCTGTGATGCACACTTATATAATTCCAATTAACATCAGTAACATCTTACACTATATTCCTCCTGCATGTGCATTTTGAATACATAATTTATCACAAAATTGTCCCTTGACAGAGCAATATAAGCAGATTACAATGGCATCCCAGGAAACATTGCAATAGTAAAGCCACAAAATACCAGTAAAATTGGCATGTTAGAGTATTCTATTTATAAGTTTAGGGTTTTCTGCAAAATGTGATAGCTTTCCATTGCAAGACCTGGTCTTAAGATTCTTATTTCTCATGTTGAAAAGAGAGAATGCCTAAAAAACCTCAGACAGTTCTAATGCACATTGAATGCCAGTTCTTGATAGAAAAGTGTCCTTAGACAAGTTAATAGATCTTCTAATAAGGCACAGGCTATTTCTTTGTATTTATTAATAACTATATTCAACTTCCCAATACTTATTTTGATGAAAAAACATTGAATTTTTTACAAAATGTGGCAAGGTCAAGAATCCCTTTTGCAGGTAAAAATATGCCAGCCAATGAAAAGTGTTTTGATATGGCCACACACAGAAACAGCAAAGACAGGATTAGAACTTGGCTCCCACTGTAGAAAGCATTGAACTCTGCTCATTTCTTGTGTTTTCACTGACCATTCAACTAGGAGACGTGTGTTTATTGAACCACAGATACTTCTAGAAGGAGAAATTAGTCCAGAAGGAGAAAACATTATCCCAAAATGGAGTCAAGATGATAGCTGGAATGCATTCTTCCCATGCACATTTCCAGATGATAATCAGTTTAACATGTGGGCATGCTGTTTTTCAAGGAACTATTCATGGAGCTACTTCTCTATGCAGGTCTTTCAAGACCAGCTCCATCAGACAGTACTGCACTTCTGTGTTACTTCCAGAAATGCTGAGCCTGAACCTTTAGGTTTGAAAATGGCTTATCTGGAATATATTATTGTGAGGTGAATCAAACTAAATTAATACCATCGCTGGTGCTTGGAAAGAATGTGGCTGTGCTTAATAACTGCAATAGTGCTTTCCAAATTCTCTCACAAATTGTTCCAACCAGTAGCTGTTACTATAATTGAAAAATAGATTCACTGTTCCATTAGTGGTATTTCAATGTCACTTTGGAATGCCATGAAATAGCATAGGATAGAATGAGTCAGTAACATTATATTATTGATTTTAGTACAGCCTTATTTTTCTTACAGTAGCATAAGAAAGAATTAGGGTACATTCAGTAAGATGCTCTGAATTATATTTAACAGGAAAAGGGTTACAGATTACAAATATTCTTTAAATACATCATCATAGATACTAAATTTCATGCATATTTACTGACACTCTCAGAATGAGTTGAGTGCAGGTTTGACTTTACATCTATCTTATCCAACACCAAAATAAAAAAACTATGGTAGAAGCAGCACTAGAGTAATGAGAAGGGACAGGTAAATGTAACAGCCACTGTCACAGCTCTAGGTCAGTTCAGAGACCTCTTCCTGGAGCAGTCAGCAACTTGGAAAGTTTTGGGTAAGTAGAAACAGATGCATAACTCAAGCCTTGTTACTACACTAAGTAAAAATTTCAGATTTGGCTTTAAGAAGTGTTGCTCACACACACCTCCCCATGAACAATAGTGTGGGAGAAAGAGTTCTCACAAAGGAATGGATGGCAAGCTGAAGGTTGTGAATATCTTCAACTAGCTTATCTTCCTATTATTTCCTCTTCCAAAATTTAACAGTAGTGAAAAAACGGTTAAATTGCTTTTAGTGCAATTTTAGGCAACAGCAGGAAAAGAAGAGTTGGGCTTCTTTTAGAATCAGAAGCACGCTGGTTTTGCTTCAGCTAGGGAAAGCTTTTGGAAAAGAAACTGAAATCTTGCATTTACTTTTTTAGCTGTAATGTGCACCCTTTTCATGATCCGTCTGGTTTTTCAGTTAATTTACTTTCTAATTTATTTATAGATGAAGACTGACAGCAGCTGTAAAATTAGCTCTTATTTATTATGCTCTCTTTCTTTTTTTTATTTGCATAATACATTCTAACTTGAAAGTCTCCCAGAATAATAGAGTAAAAATTCCCTATTGGAGGGAAATTTTTGTGTGTATGCCAGTCACACACACATCATAGTCTTGATGGGCCTAGGATACACCTGGACCTTGAAAATTCATTACGGGTAGTGGAATCTGCATGGAAATGATAAAATTTTCCTAAGAAAATTATCTTTCAACCAACTAACCAACATCTCATGGAAAAATAGGGTGAGTAAATATGCATGTTTAGAGGGAAGCACTGTTTCAGCATTTAATCAGCCAAACAGGTCTCTGTTATTTCCAAGACTACTAAAATCAGAATAGATGAATGTTTGACTATGTCAAGCTGATGTTGTGAGTCAGTGTTGCTGCTACTACATTTCACTGTCCAAAAGTTGCTGAGAAACATGTATGTTCAAAACCAGATGGGACTCCGTGTTAGGCCAAATATGAACAGTTGACTTTTTATTTTCATTTTTTCTTCTTCATTTTTTGGGAGGAGGAGAATGGAGATCATTATTTCCTTTCCATTTAAGCAGATTCTTCATCTCAAAGGAGATCCAGTTCCTTTCACTCAGATCAATGAACTTATGTATCATTTCACTGTCATTTTGGGTTCTGGCTTTAGTAGTAATTGTAAAAAAAATCCTTACTAGCTGCATTCTATTCTACAAAATAATTGTGGTTTGCTTGATTATCAAAAGTATTTTACGAAAAGATTATTTTAAAATTGCTATGGATTTTTTGTTGTTCCTGTTTGTTTGGGGGGAGTTTGGTTGGTTTTTGATTTTTTTTTTTTAAACTAATTGATACACTTTTAACTGGTAAAAATACGAAAATAAAAACCAGGGGCTAATTTCAAACAACCTGCTTTTAGACTTTCTTTTCCCTGGATTCAAGTATTTTGCATGAATGAGGATATATTTGCACACCCTTCTTTGAGTGAGTCTCTGATGTTCCTGACTGAGAAATCTGCAGAGACACAAACTGTTGTGGTTATGAGGTCGTGCTGGTGTACTTTCCTCCTTGGAGCTGGGTAGAACTGTTTTTGCCATTCTCTATGCCTTTTGTTTAATATTAATGTTGAGGATCAGTTTCTGCATTGCTTCTCTTTTTCTTCAGTTTTGGCAAACGAGGGAAGGTTTATGGGACACATATGAGATCATTTATTGAGTGTTACAAGAAGCACACTGCATGTAATTTGATACAGGAGCTACTATGGTAGATACATTTTGATTTTAAGTGGTAAATAAGTTTGGTGAAACCCGCATAACTTGTCAGTGTAAGTTAAGTTGCTCAAGAACTAGACAAGGATACACACTGGGCCATTCAGTTATTTTTTTTGTTGAACTGGTAAATTAGCATGTGAAAATCCATATAACCTGTCATTCTGTGAGTTAAAATTATTGCGAATGGGCCTATGATACACAACGGGCTATTTAAGCAATTTTAAAAAATTGTGTTGGTAACAGATAACTCTGTTTTGAGCACTGGAGCTGTTAAATCCACATTCTGTTGACTTTGGATTCTTTCCTCTAGCACCACCCAGCCCAGTCCGTATGATGAAGGAGCTGGTAGACTCTGAAGGCAAATGAATCATAAAAGGGGTAATCCTATATTTTTCAGGTTAAATATGTAATTCAAAGCCCCACATCTGAAGGCAACGAAAAAAAGGAACCATATCCAACTTCTTTCTGTGTAAGAAAACTTGAGGCTTCCAAGGCTTCCTATCTTTTTGCTTTCCATAATCTTATTTAAAAGTTGTTTTATGCATTCGATAAATTCACAAATCTGCTATCTTCATGGTTTCATCCCCCATATCATCAAAATAAAGTTTCTATCTCTATGAGTATAGGATTGGATAATGAATGAAAATAAACTGCACTCTAATTAGTTATAATTATCCGTAACTGGGCTTTGAATTTTTAACTGCTGAATTTCCTCCTCTTATTAAAGCATTATTTCCTTTTTTTCCTTTTCTGCTTTATAGCAGGTTTATGATTCAGCAAAAAAACCAAGATTGATAAAGCTTTGGGGTAGAATATTTAAGAGTATTTACAGCATAAAAAGAAGTAATGCAAGTCTCTGTCCATCAGCTCTCCTGTCAGAACAGCTGACGTGGGATCTGCTCAGGATCACCTCAGGACTGTGTTCTCTCTTCTGAGGGAACCAAACTCTGCCTGTTTGACAGGCTCCTTTTTTCAAATGTGATGGAGATAGAGCTTCACATCTGTGAGCTAAGCCACTGTCTCATTCAACACAATCCACTGCACTGCACAGTGAGATTGATAGAAATTTTGTTTAATCATTAATAATCCAGGCTAGAATTGATTAATTAACTGCAATAAAATATTTTATACCAGTCAGCTCTCTACTCCATCACCCCAAATTTTCACCTTAAATTTTATTGAACACCCGTTTCTTATTTAGTTGTTTTTCTTTCATAAACTTTCATTACCTTTTTCCTAGCAAAAGATTTCCTATTCTTTGGAAAAGAATATGGTGTGGATCTGCACAGGTGGCAGGGGTATTCTGGATAGACTGCAGTTTCTGAAAAGGCCCTGAACTCTACATCACACATGTGGTGAGGTCAGCATGTCCAAGATACCCACAGAGAAAGATCATTTCCCCAGGACTTTTACACATCTGCTGTTTTCATTGGAGCTACTGGTACTGTTTCTGAAAGAAAGCTAGATACCCAAGAACCTAGCCAAATTCACTTTTTACCAGGCACACAAAACTGTCAGGCCAAAATAAAGGAATAATCGGGATGCACGGAGGTGCAGTCTGATACTTTAGATATGGATACAGGTCTAGCTAACATTTTGGAGGGCTCATTTAGTGCTATGAGAAAGCAACATGCTGTAGCACCAAATGTATTCTCACTACTCTCTTTTTACTTCATGTGATGAAAACAATTTCTGTTTTATTCTTCACATAAGGTTTCCTTATCCTATCTTTGACACCACATTGATGATGAAGTGTCTTTGACTTCTTGTCCTCCTACCCCAACATCTTTCAGCTTTTAAAGTCACAGTACATTTTCTCACCAATTATTTTCTCCTATTGTTTAGAGAAGGGTAGAAACAGCTTAAAATCCATCACTCTTTTTTTACAAAACTCACACAAAATACACTTCATGTGGTGTTGAAGAGTTACATCTATGAACCTTCATGTCAATTCACCTCCTGACCTCTTGTTATCTGCTGTAGTTTCATGGCTTTTGAAAGACAAGCTGAAGCCATGGAGGAGCACACAGGCACACAGCAACCAATCCTGTGCTTCACAGGGAAACCCTTCCTTCTTCTTTACTCAGTTTGGTGTGCTTCCAGTGCAATTGAAACAGCTGAGTCATCTCTTGGATTTAGTTATACTTTGGCAAAATCTTATCACTTTGTTGCATTTGCACAAGCAAAATAACTCTTAGCTTAAATATAATGAATCCCTTTGGTCTGTCAAATGTGGCAAGAGTATTTATTCATTCATTTGTTCATTCATGCAGTGATTTGTATGTATATACTACAGAGTGTCTTAGTCCAAAGTATCTACTATTCAAGAAAATATAAAGTAACTGATGTTCAGTTACTGAGGTTGGTTATTTTTATTGGATATTAAAGTCACAGATTTTGCATAACAGAATCAGACAATCACTGAGTTGGAAGGGACCCATAAGAATTTTGAAGTCCAGCTCCTTGCACCATACAGACACCCCAAGAGTCACACCATGTGCCTTGGGGTAAGAGCACTGTCCAAACACTTCTTGAACTCTGTCAGGCTTAGTGCTGTGACCACATCCCTGCTTCCTATCAGTAGGAACACAAAGGCTTCTCTTAAGTTCATAGAAGTCAGCATTTCTTTTCCTCTTTCCAAAAATCATATGACAGTGAAGTCTTGGTCATTTGAAAAGCGAAGCTGACAGAAATTGGTGGATGATTTTGAGCCCTTTAGACTGACATGGAATTTCACTAATTCTGCCATTTTTATGAGAGGTTTTTTGGTTTTGTTTTGGGGTTTTTTTGTGTTATTTATATACAATAGAATATATAATAAGATTTTTGTATGAAATAGAGTAACATGCAATCAATAGTTCATACAGAATCTTCCCTGACCAATATTGTGGGATAACCTATCTGCCCTTCCCTGCACACTGCATGATAGATGAGAAGTATAAGGGTACAGACTGTTATTAGCATGTAGACTAACCTTTGTTTCAGTTCTTTGCCTGTTAAGTATGGAATATGTTACCTATCACCTCTGCAAGTTTCAGAAACCTCCATATAAAATGTTTTATGTTATTAGCCTGCATATAAAAGGAAAAGGTTTCCATTTATTCAGCTAATGTCAATGCCAATGTTTAAAACTGGTCAGCTGTATCCCTAAAAAATTAAGCCGTTTTTTCTCTTATTTAGCAGAAGAGAAGGAGAAAACTCAGGCAAGAACAAGGGTCAGAAGAATGTGCTCTGCAGAACAAAAACTCCCTTTTGTGGATGTTTGCCATAAAGCTCTCCTTTATTGTCCGAGCAAAAATTCAAACTCCCCTATAGCAGAAGCCAGGTCCATTTTCACTCTTCTCCCATTGAGTGCTGCTCTTCCAATTTCACTCATAAAAATATTATTTTAGGAAAGCACAAAATCCGTTCCAATTTCTAGGTCTGTAATTCTAAGGCTGAAAAAAAGCTATTTGAATAGTACATGTTTTGGTTTAATCCAAAAAATAAAGCTTGCAAATCCACACGGGTTTTTTGTTCCTTCTCTCTGGCTGAGATTGATGAAAGCATAAAGCGAGAGAAACAAAAATCAAGGAGAAAACAATAAACCTGGAGTAATCTTAATATTAAATTATCACTTGGAATGAATTTACAGGGAATTATATATAAAATTACAGGGAATTATATATACCTGTATCATTTAGACACCTGTCATGCTTTTTAAAACAGCTTTTGGCATATATTTCAGTATTATCTATGCTAAATTTGGGCTGACAAATAAAGTGAACTACTATGAGAGCTTCATATTCTAATTTCAGTAGAAGACTGATGTCTTAGATTTTGAGCACAGGCGTAGAGATGAGATTATAACCTTAAAACTGACTTAGCAGTTTACATGTATGTGTGTGATGTGTGAGTGCCTGAGCGTGTGTGGGAGTTTGTAGGTGTGCACAGAAGCATACACACATATAAAAACAGCAATCAGCTGTCTTTCCCTCCTATTTAAAACACAGCATTAAGAAAACAGTCCTGTAGCTACATTTACTACTGATACCTGGTCACAGCCAAGGCAGTTCAAAGTCATAAAGAGAAATTCAAGGAAATGCTGTTAAAATGGCCTTTTCTGGAAAGAATAAAGCTAAAAATAACCCACAAAATATAACATTCAAGAAAAATTTAGAAATTTATTTTAGGGAATTCAGATTGATCTTTTTCAAGAATGCTACCCCACCTAGATGGAAGAACTATGGACATTTCAATAGAGAAATGCATTCTTTCTTAAATAAAGGAGATTTTTTACAAGGGTCTTTACAAAATAGTGAATGGCATAAATGGCAGATAAAGTTCATTAAAATTTTGTCTTGACAGGCAAAATGACAGAAAAGCTCCAATCTGAACAGTGAACAAGAATTATTGTATAAAAGAATATGTCTAGGGTAGGCCACAGCGTTTCTAATTTTCTAGATTAATCCTGAGCCAAAAGTTGACTGCCTTCATCGAGGAGGGCAAAGCAGTGTAAATCTCCCTCTTACAGAGTCCTGACCTAGCCCTGGCACTAGTTTATCACCACCTGAAAACTGAGTTCTCTAAGTGGTAGCTGAAGTTTATAGTTTTGTTTTTACTGTAACGTTTGATAAAGAAAACACAAGTGTATGGGGTTTTTCTTTATAGGCTAAAATGAAATCAAATATTAAATTGTCACACCGAAAAAAAAGAAATAAGTTAATGAACCTTATCTAATGACACCTGAGAGAAAATAATGGCAGCACTAGGCAGCTATTTGACTGCAAGGACAGGTCTTGCAGAAAACAATGTAGTTGTCTGGAACGAAATGTGACAGCTTAAAAACCAAATTAAGAAACATTTTAAAGTTAGATTGCATTTTTCTGACCATATCAACTGCTTGCTCTACACAGCAAGGATATGACAGATTTTGTGGCACTGAAAATTTCTCTTCTAAGTTGCATACACAACATGCAAAATATAAACACTTTTATTATTATTACTATTATTAAATTCATAGAATTTCTAGGGTTTTAAAAATACTAAAAATTAAGACTGGTCACCATTATTTCAGTATATTTATCATATGAACAATAGTAAAAACCAAGCAGACCGATCTATGCTATTTGCAGTAAAATAACAAAAGTTTAATTCTTCATGAATTTTCACACTCACGATTTAGAAATTATAATTTGCTATACAAATTGGAAAATCTGAAGTACTGTCTGTGAAATAGTAGCACAGTGGAAATGAAACAATATTACTTTTTGTTCTCTATGGCCATCAGTCCTAAGATCAAGAAAGGAATCCCTGGGAAAAAAAAGTCTGGTAACACAGATTTTGAATTTAAAAACTGGCTATAGCCTGACCAGAAGCCAAAACCACATTTCCTCTGAGGAGCAAACCAAGCTTTAAGGGGAATTGATCTCAATTAATGGCTTTAAAGAGCAACACTCTTTTAAAATAAACTGCAGATTGATGATTGCTGATTATCTTAATATGACTGTAATGTTTTTGTTAATTTCTCTCCTTTGTTTTGGAAAAGAGAGCTAACAAACAACCTAATTTATTATTCTGATTGTTAATCTATTTTACTTTAAATATAAAAAACAATCTGGATTCTAAAGTTTCCTCTGAATTGGGTAAGGTGCCTCACTTGTGTATGAAAATCCGTAACAGGATTTGGGCACCTAAGCGACATTTGACCACTAACTCCAAAAAAGAGTATTCACCATTATCACCATTAACATCATGATAGCAATCCATCTGTTAATAAATTCCTACTCTGAATAAGTAGAGCATGGGTTTTTTTTCACAAAACTGTAGCTTCTGTAGCCATCAAAGTGCAAACAAGAAAAAGCCTCCTTATGCATGACTCCACATTAAAGCACTCTGCTTATGTTTTTCTGCTGCTCAATTATTCAGTCAAGAAACAAAAAGCAGAAAGAAATTTTGCATATGAAACAAATGGCAAATGTTTGCACCTGCTGAAATGTTGCTTTTCTGGAGGGAAAATTGCTCTTTGTATATTGAATAGTCTCATAAAACAAATGTACGACCACAAGTAGTCATACCACAACTACAACATTTGTGCCACTAATTTATTCATTAATGGTCTTTTTAGTAAATACTGTCAAATAAAACCAGACTGTTGTTTACATCTCCAAGGAGTAATAAACAGGAGACAATTAACTGCTAATTATTTCCACCTGGTGAACTCTATTTTGAGAGGTTTTGATTAATTAGCAGTGGGGATCTATCATCATCATTTGCTGGTGAGAAGGGAAAAAAATAACAATTTACATCAAATCAACGTTAATCTGAAGTGAGGTCTTTGTCCATTTTCTGGGTCATTGCTACTAAACTCATTATAGAAATAATTGGAAAATGCATCCACTGTTAATCAATATAACAATATGATTTCCTTTATGAAGCTGATGGCAATTATAAGGAAGTCTGAACAGAAATTTTAAAGTAAAAAAGTATGTTCTTTAAGCATGACCTTACTCTCAGCCCATTCCAGAGGGGAAAAAAAACACTTAGTTTTTGTTTGCTTTCAAGAAAAGGACAATTTAGAAATAGTGGAGTGGTTGTTTCAGTGCTCCTTATTTCATCTTAAATGGATCCTCCTCATTTCACTGAAAAATTTGTGTAGAAAGATTTTAGGTTACGATAGGCATCCAAGTTGTCTCAGCTTCCCTGGACCATTGGCTGAAGGATTGTCAGTTGTGTCAGGGTTTATGTGACAGGGTGCCACATCCAACCCAGTCAGCCCTCAGTGACACACCCTACCCACTCCACATTCTCCTCAGAACCCATCTTTCTCTCTCTCTTGAGAAGCTGGACTTGGATGATCCTTGTGGGTCCCTTTCAGCCCAGGTTATTCTGGGATTCTGTGCCCATAAAGAGACACACATCATCCAGCCCCACACAGTTCATAGTTTAGGATCCTCCAGGGGAATTTTTCAGGAGATTAATGAACTTGTTTGTCATATTTGCACTGATGAGGAGTGAGTTTGAACACAGGGATAATTGACAGAAATGTTATTTAGTATATATTTAATTATATTGAGAGTTCCAAGGGCACTGGATGAACATGTTTTTATAGTGAGCAGTAAAAATCAGTGTAAAAAATATAGCACGATAAGAATAACGTATAAAAAGGAAAAAAAAAACAAAGGAGGAGAGCTAAACACTTCCCCCCCATTTTTCTCAATGTGCTCTTTTTCTTAGTCTTCTCAGTTGATTTTCATCCCTCAGCTTTTTGATTTTCATCTGTGCACATTTTACTGAGTCTTACTCATGAATCTACAGACTTGTTTACCTACTGCTACTATTTTACAGCATGCATTTATTCTTGAGCATATCTGATTGCCAGACAGTACCATTTTCATGTTATACCAATCTAGATTCGAGGGAAAAGTTTCTCCTTTTTTTGCCTTTTTATTTAGTCAATAATTATAGCAGAGAGTTAATGGAGATATATTAAAAGCAGACTGTTCTTAGGGCACTCTTTGATATGTAAAAAAAAAATAATGAACATACATTATCTGCAGAATTTTGCAAGTAATGTTTCATCATTTCCGTTTGAAATTGAGAGAATCCTATATTCGTATTTTCTTCTACTATGCAAAAAATATTTATGCTTCATCAAAACAGCATGCAAAAGATACTATGTGATAACTTTTGCCTGAAAAGCAAATTCTGCTGTCAACAGAACAAAAGGGAAAATGGAATGAGAATTTTTAATACTTATTTTTCACCACTTTCTCTTTTTTAAAAAACCTAATTTTCTCTTTCCGTGTATATTTTTCTTATAATCTTCACAAGTTTTCCACCTTAATGGCAAATATTGCTGGTTAAGTATATTCTACATTCTACAAGATTATCTTGTAGAATGAGATTAAGAAGCCAAGAAAAAGCAGAGCAGTTTGTTCATTAACAGGATAAACAGCAGCCAGTGTACTATAGGTTTAATTTCCATTCAGAACTCATGCTAGGACAGCTAATTGTCTCTGGTGCTCTGTAACATCTGTGACCCACGCTCAGTTATTGAGCTAGGAGATGAATTTCAAGTTCCAAGCAAAATATTATAGACTGGTTGAAATAAACACACTGTCCCCAATCATTGCAAATGCTTTTCTTTAATAGATAAAATGTAAATTCTAGTTCCTGATAAGATGCAAATAAAGTAGATGACTGCAAAGTTTATTTGTTTCCTGCCTGGAATATATGGACCTATGTGCTCAGAAATGTTTCCATTTACTGTAAGTTTCAAATTAGTAGTGTATGTACTTGATCCTTTTTGTCTTGAAATGCAACAATCCAAATGTGACTATTCAACAACTTTAGTTGTACTAAAGGGTTGTACTAACAGGGTGTGGTACTAGAGAAAATGTCAGATGTGGTTGTGGTCTGTAATGCAAAGAAAACACAAATGTTTGATTAAGTGTGTTTTAAGTCAAAAAAAGAAAAAGAAAAATAATTGAGACGTTAATCTTTGTCCATATAGGTGTGTAACTATGTCCCAGCATTTTAAATCCAGAGAAAAACATCTGACCTGGTATCTGAACTATTGTATTTGAGCCTCCCAAAAAATTTTCAATGTTCTTTTTGGAAGTTTGGCAAGATGCAATGTTCATTACATTGCAGAAATCATCAAATCATATTACTCTCTGTCACCATGTACAAGTTCATATACTGATATTTTGAGTAGTTACTAAAATAACTTGGAAATTTCAGTCATCAAAAAATCCAATATTCTTACATATCTATCATATATTATTAAATATCTCAGACTATGTTTTCTATAATATTTTCTAATTTCAAAAATAAATGTAAATTCTAGCTGCATTTTTAGTATTATTATTCAAATAGTTATTCACAGATTTTAAAAATCCAGTAGAACATATAATTCCTTAAATTCAGGATAGAGTGGATTGAGGAAGAAGGTCTGATTTTTTTTAGTTTTTTAATACCATAAAGATCTTTAAGTACATGAAACATAATGCTCAAAGGAATTTTTTCACTTTAGCACTCACGATCAAGATCAGGAACTGTTTGTATGCCTGAATTAACCTTGTTAGAAAATATATCGAATTTTGGTGTGAATAATAATGTGCAATCCTACTTTATTTCCACATATCCTAAGCCTTGGTCCCAGTGATATCATACTACCCACAAAAGGCAGTGTTAGAGAAGGAAGAGTTCTTGCATAGAGTAGGTGTTGCCACAACACACATGGGAAAAAATTAAGACAGAACACTTGAAAGAGGTTTTAGCAGCTCTTTTTAGCGAGTTGATAAATATATACTCTGGGTTAAAATCAAGTTCTTGCCAGACACTGATATAAGAGAAAAAAATTAAAGAATTGTAATGCCTATGTCAATTATATGACTGGGACTGAAGAAGTAAGGAGAGAAATATGACTGCATGTTCTGTAACCACAATCAAGATTAATTCATTTTTAGGAGCAAAAGACGGAGAAAATGCATGTCAATAAAAGATAAAATTGAAGAAATTGCATGTCAAAATTTTTGACTGAGCTTGTGTTGCTCCTTCATTGTCACCATAAACACGCATAAAATATTGTTCTCCTAAACTCAGTTAATCCAGGGAAATGGTTCAGGGCAAGATTCCTATTTTCACTTAAGCTGCTTTACATGACACCCGAAATGTAAAGCTCCAAGGGAATCTGTCCCTTACTCTTGCTGGAACAGAAGGTTTCCAGAGTAATAAGGCAAAATTCACACTGTGAAAGTGCTGCAGAAGAAGGGATTAGATCAGCCACATGTTGAGTGGAATGTAGCAGCTATTTACCAAAACACAACAACTCTCTCAACATGCTAGGAAAGGAAATTAAGAAAGCTGTCTCCATCTGAAGCTGCAGGGGAAATTTAGAGAAGCAGAATGTAATTAACCTAATTGAAATTTTTCAGCGTACAGGATTTTTCCAGAATGACTTTATCATGAAACAAATGAGCCACTGGCACAGGCATTCACTTTTATCAAAGCAGCAGCTTTGATCTTTTGTGCATATCTATGCTAAACTCCAAAGACTGTTCATGCATCAAGCATTCAGGCCTCTGTACTGTTTGTTCTTGGCAAACAAACAATAAAATCCAGTTGTTGTAACAGGACATATTGAAAAAACACTCTATATTTGTCAATATTTTCACTGGTGACATAAATGAGAGAAGCTCATTATTTTTTAGTGTCTTGTGAAATTTAAGGAAATCTTGGTATTGCTGCCATAAAGCATTGACACCCTGCAGTATAAAAAAGAAAAAAGAAATCAGCAACCCCTAACCAATATTTTTTTCAGAAGTTCATCCAGCAACATTTTTGGAAGCTGCAATTCTTTTTCATGTGAACAACTATGGGACAGGGAAGTTCACTGTACTCAAAACCTGCATCACACTTGAGATATGTGGTGTTTCTTTGTCACTTCATTCCTCTTCATGAGGAAAGGAAAATATGGAACTATTTTAATACACTATTGGATACATAAACTGAGATGGGTGATGGATTTAGTGACTTCTAAATTTTATACAGCATTTCAGTAGCAGAGCTGAGAATGCTGAAGCCTGCTTTAAACATTTCTTTCACCAATTCTCTAAATTTCTGTCCTGAAATATGAAGTTTGTGTAAAAGAATACAAGCCAACTATCTAGCATCAATTACAGTCCTGATTTCTCCAGCCACACATGCAGCTCAAAGATTAATCCACAAAAATTTCTGAGTTCATTTATAAAGAAATATTGTGGTTCAATTTAACACATTCTCAGTTTCAATTCTTTGCTCCCAGGCTAATGGTTTTACCATTCCCTAAGTCCTACTGCCTTTTCTGCCTTCTAATCTAGCCACCTTACCAAAAATCTTAAAACTTACTGACTCTAGTTGCATTGTTCCATTTTTCTTAATACATGTCTGGTCTTGGTATTATTGAGAATATTATATTTTAGTGTTGGAGGAAAAGCCTCCACTTTTATTGTACACATATTTTCCCATGAGATACTCATCTGTTTTCTGTAACTCAGCTATCCAATAAAGTACAGTCTCTAAGGCATACAATAGAATCCTACATGTCACACAGTGAACAAAAACAGGTAAGAATTAGAAGTTAAGTATTGTTTTACAAAGGGTTTGGAAGAGAAATGCTTTTTTACAAGAAATTTTGCAGGAGGGTCATCATATTTTAAAATACCTCGATTAAACATGTTATAATGTATAAAGTATGGATGTTAACAACATCTATCTCTTTAAAAAAATGTATTAATTCCACCCAAGAAGGTAGGCTAAATGAGAACAGGGGGGAGGAGCAGCTGGTATGGATCTCTGGAAGCCAGCATCAAGGCAGAGGCTTCCTGCTGATCCCATGGTGACAGGAAGGGTGTGACAAGTGTTACTGCATGCAGAATTTTAGAATAATCTCATTTCCAGAATAATATAGTTATTATCTAATGTCAAATTTCATAATTACAGAATACATATTTTTTTTCTAAAAATTCTGGTTTTCATTTTATCTCCCGTACAGAGATTTTCAGCAATAAATTCTGAAAAATCTGGAAGTCACTTAATATCTATTTTGCTTACATTAATGATATTCAGTCCCTTAAAATTGTTTCTCAGTTTTCAACTACACATCAGTTTGCCTTTTACCCAAAAATCTACTTTTCATAATCTCATGAAAAAAATTTAAATTCCCTTGGTTTTCTGTGGAATGTGTTCAGTAAGTTCTTCCAGGCATTTGTCCCTCTCTTTACATCTAAGAAGCTGAATTAAATGTCATTGGACTGACATTTTCTTTTTCTTAATTTCTTATTCAAGTCTCCCAACAAGTACGGATGACCCAATAGCTTTCTTCCTTTTTGTTTGCTGCTGGGTTTTTTGGTCAAAGTTCAAGATTCTATAAAAAGAGAAAGAAGATTTAGAAACATCTATTTTGTCTCTCAAGGTTTAACTGTTCTTTATTCCATTCTATTTCTGACCTCACACACTCAACTAGGTTAATACTTTTGCAAATGATCTCTCAACCAGGATTGATTCATGGTCAAATCTGTGGAAGATTAAAAGTGCTGGAAATGGTCTGTCTGGTCTGTACTAACACATTCTGTATGGGCAAACCAGAATGACAATAGAAATATATAGTTCTATATATTGTTAAGTGATTTTTCAGAATTTATTTCTCCTATAAAACATTAAGTGGTAAATATGAACCTGTAAATTCCCATTTCTTTAAAAGTGTCTCTCAAAATCAATGATTATAATGGTAACTGCTTAACTTCAGAAACAATCTCCAAGTACTTATGAAAGCATTCTGTAAATACAGAATTATAAAATTACTCTCAGGTAATCTGCAATTTTTTTTCCTTTTACCTGACCCTCCATAAGACCTATAATTATATCCCTGGAGTTCTTAATGGAAATCTAGTTGCCAGTATCAGTTAGAAAAGTGGTGGGGGAATTAATGCTTATGAACATATTTGATGATTATGTAGAAGAAATATGAATATATGTAGAAGAAATATGAATATATATAGAAAAGTACAATATCAAACTGAACTGGTAGTGTGGTTTATCAAACCAATTCAGTAGAGGTTTACAGGCTGAAGAATTATTGAAATTAAAGAAACGGTAGGCTCAAGATTGTTCCCTCAATAATAATTTTGCGTTTATGAGTTAGACAGTCATTAAGTCTTCAGATATACAAGCACCTATTCTGTTATATCCAGTATAATGCCCTCCTCAATAAAGTATGGAGCTTTGAACCATTGGTCTTCAGTGGACAAAAGTTTCACAAATTTCTAGTGTTTCCTTTAAGGAACTAATTATTAGAGTTTTCTGTAAACTGTTACCCTCAATATACCCACTGCTATTCATAATGCAGAGAAATAGAGGATTGTGTGTCCATGCATAGCACAGGTCAGGCTACCAGCTGCTTTAACTTTCAGAGACACTTCAGAGGCAGTGCAGTTAACAGAGGGTAACCTGTGTCCATCGTGTCAGACATGTGGATTCTAATAATAAATTACACAGGGATTTTGTTAAGGTATAAATCTCTGCTGTGCAAAAATGTCACAAAAGACATTTGTAATATTAGAACAATATTGAATACATGGTCTTCCTGTTTAGTTTATTTTCCCCAGTCCAAAATGTGTCAGGAAATAGATGACAGGTGCCAAATAAGAAGTTTGTTTGTCTGTGTATTTTCTAGAAACTCAGTTACATGTCATGCAGAAGTGAATTCCCAAAAGTGTGCTCAGTTTTTATTGAGAAAGGAGGGATTTTAGTAGCATTCCTATTTAATCACTTGAAGCAAAGACTTAAATGGCAGCTTTGCTGTCTGTAAAAATCCTGATGGATTTTAACGTGGTAAAGAATACATAATTTCTTCCCTGGCCTTCTGGACAAATCTGAAGATATTTTCATGAAAATGTCAGAAAGTTTCAAAAGTTATCGTGCAGAATGACCAATCACAAAATAAAGACTGAGAAGCAGAGAATGGGCATATTTTTAAATCCAATAATATGATTCATGTACTGCTGCGAAGTTACAAGACAACCATATATATATATCAGAAGTCTGCTTCAGGTTTGGAATTTTTTAAAAAGTATTAGATTTTTTTACAACACTTTAGTGATGATAATACCCTAATAACTAGTTAATCTGTGAAAATAAAACATCTGATAGAGATATAAATGTGAAATTAAGAGGGTTTCTTTTTAAATCTTCTTATCACTTAAACTTTCTATTTTGTATTCAGTGCATGGACAAGATCCACCATGCTGCTTGCAGGCATTCTTCTAGTGGTTGGTTTATATTAGGAACACAGTACTTGCAGGACATCTTTATGGAAAGGAAAAGGAAAGACTACTGAAGCTTTATACAACACAAAAAAATTGGTTTTGGAAGTACAGAAACAAACAGGGGATGACTGAGCAGGCAGTTTTCCTTTTGTTCTGCTTTAAAGGACTAGGGAAAAGTAGAGAGTTTCATACGTTTTCATTAGTACATCCAAATGTACTAAGTACCAATATTTGTGTGAGGCACTTGGAATCTCCTGCTTTGTGAGGGGAAGAGTGTTAATCTTTCATTTTTATTTTATTTTTAGATGGGTGGCTCATGTTGAAGTTGTTTCTAAACTGAAAACTCCGTGCCTTTGTGCATTACTTGCTTAATGTCTGACGTTCTTAATGAGCAGAAGTGAATTGGATGGCGATGTATTGCCAGGGTGCAGAAACACTAATTTGTAAATGCAGTGCTAAATCAGTCGTGCTAAGGAAAGCTATCTCCTCCTGCAGCTTTACAGATTATGAGATATCATCTCCTCTGTTGTTTCTTGTTGTGCCTCGTAAAAAACAGAAAAACTGGGAAACGGAGAATTCAGCTTAATTTCAAATGCTGGTCTTAAAGTGGGACACAACTAATTTGGTTTATGGAGGTGGAAGAAAAGCTTGATCCATGTAGATTTTAGTTAAAGATGTTACACTGCAAAATCCTGAATGGCTATTTTTAAAGATATAATTTCCATTGTAACTGGAACTTAATTCTATTTCAAATACAAGAAAAAAAATGGGGAATGGTTATTTAAATTCTTTGCTTTTAAGAATATCTTAAAGTGTCCCTTTTCCTCCTTTTTCCATCCATTGAACAAAATTAGAAAAGCTTCTGAGAGAGCAGGAAAAGGGAGCAAACCTGGTGTCTTCTGTATGAGTTTACAATGTTGATAAAGTGGTATAACAGACACCCCTTCTTCCCCCGCTTAAGCACAGGTTTAATAAAACAAATTCAGTTCAGATGTCTAATCCCCTGGAATTTGTTTTCCAAATATACTTCTGATCACAGATAGCAGCACTGGAATCCAGAGTGGTTTTTTTCTTAATCTGAAGTTTTCTACAATTTCATCCTTGCTTAAACTTTACAGTCAAAAAAAGACTACTAAAAAGTCAGCTATTTTTAAAATTAATATTATTATAATTGCAACAGTCATTATGTTTGAAGGTTTTAATTTGGCTAAATAGTTGGCATTGAGAAAAACCCTCCGATACTCAGAGGTTATTCTCCTTGATGCATCTGGAATCTGATATCCACCTGATGATACAAAGTGAGTGATCCGTGATAAATTCATTGACTGTATGCTGAGACATGTTTCAGGGAAGGACAGATTTCTGTCTATCTCATGGGGTTTTTAATGTATTTTTATATTATGAACCCACAAGGTTCACTAGTTTGATTCAGGCCAAGGGACTGGAGGAAGTTTGAGTAGGATCATCTGTTACTTTGACAGGCCCTTGTCAGAGTTAACTATCTGTTCAAAAAAAAAAAAGGGAAGTGCAGAATATTTACCTGTCATTGGAATACACACACATATTTGTCTTTACAATTGCATTGCAGACCAGTAGTCCAATACGACCACAAAAGAGGGGGGGAAAAAATTGAAAACTGGAGAAAAAAAGAATGAGATTGTATATAAACGTCTGGAAGACCTGAGGTTTATGTGGGACTTGGATGTGGGGTGGCTCTTCCCCATCCCTGAAAAGCACTGTTAATCATCTGATAGGGAAGAAGCTGCCTGCTGTCAGGGCAGCTGTGTCCAGCCTTGGCAAGGTGCTCAGATGAAAGTATATTTATTGATAGATGAATGAAGACTGCTTTACACGATTGTTTGTGCCTGTACGTTTTTTTTCCCCTGGAGTTCAAAAAAGATATGCCATCCTGAGAAATAGCTACTCCTCTATACCTCCATCATTGTGACCAAAGCTGGGGGGAAAAAATCACCTACAACTACTGAATAAAACTTAGCTCCCTCATTTTTCTGGTTCTAGATTTTCAGCTTCAAAAGAAATTACTTCATTTAGCTAAGGATTATATAGTTTAAGAGAAACACCCAAAAGGAGAATTAACTCAAACCAATAAAGAAGGCAATAGAAATCAAATCAGTTTAAAGATCACAATTGCTTTGAAAACAATTAGCATTAACTTAGATCCCATTAAATATTATGTATTACTGGGCTAGAGGGTCTAAATTAGGAAAGAGAAAAGGGAAACAAAGAAAACTCCAGTGAAAAGTAAGTAAACTGATTAGTTTCACAAAGCATGGTGTATATTTTTCATTACTTTTATTTTAGCATTTTTCCAGTTCACATTAACACTCTTATGATGTTCATACATCATAGGCTGATTCTATTTTTCTTTCACTATGTGACTTTTGCTCTAGGCCAGCACACTCTAAAAGGGGGTATGATCCATTTGTTTGAATTGCCTTCTGGGCTTCTTCCTGTCCCTGACATAATTTTGTGTTACTTTCCATATTAAAAATAATTCTGAAGAGTCTGATATTTTCACCTCTATGCCAGACAGCTGTTTGAGAGTGGTGATGGCAAGTAATATTTTATACTGGTTTGAGATATTCTTCTTTGTTCATTGCGTATTAAATAAAGGATATTCTTCACTGAAGATTTCCTTTAGACCAATATCATCATCTACAATATTTTAAATTCTGAAAATAATCGTGTTAGATTTCTTCTACTCCTTTCAACCTCCAGACATAGCCAGGCTGACTAGCTCTTCAATCTTTCTGTCACCTTTGTACTTGGCTTTAAAAACTCACTTGAGTGCATTTGCAGCCTTTTTGCCTTCCAGTTGACAATGAAGGTTATCACACTCTTACTGGATTTATATTTTTAAAGTGTCATCTTGTAATGATCAGTATGACAGCATGTTTCATACAGTGGTCCATAAAACCTTTGGAGAAAACCCAAGAGAGGATTAGTGCTTGTGAAAGACAAATCTAGGGGAGGGAAGGAACCAAAAAATTCTTTTTTTTATCTCTTATTTCATACAGGGAGAAAAAGGACAAATCCTTCTGTTCCCTCTTGGAGTTTATTTGATGATTGGTGCCACTTGCAGTACTCCTATAATCCCCTAGATAGCACAACTTATCAATCAGAGTGAAACATAATATCATTTTATTGCACAGAAGATTAAAACGTTTAGACAGGCAGACACTGCTTCTTCATATAGAGAAATCTGAAATTAATATGAATTGCTTAGCTTAACGGGACAGAAGACATTGGTAAATAATTGTGTTGGACATTAATCAGTACCAAATCCTTTAGCTGGTAATGCATGCTATAGGAGGATATGACAAGTGTCTATTGCAGGCTGACTATTTGACAGAGATCTCTCATATCACATTTGGTGTAGTGGGTTACCCCTGATTGGGTTCCAGGTGCTCACCAAAGCCTCTTCCTCACTCTCCTCCTCACCTGCATAGGGGAGAAAAAATACAATGAAAGGCTCATAGGTTGAGATAAGAACAGGGAAAGGTCACTCACAGATTACCATCATGAGAAATTATCTGAATTTATTACTAATTAAATCAGAGCAGGATAACCAGAAAAAAAATAAAACAACCCAAATATTAAAACACCTTCCCCCCACTCCTCTTGCTTCCCAAGCCTAATTTTATTCCCAATACTCTACCTCCTCCTTACAGCTGCCCAGTGAGATGGGGAATGGGGTCTGTGATCAGATTATCACTCATTGTCTCTGCCACCCACAGTTCGTGATGGTTTTTGTTTGTTTGTTTGCTTGTTTGTTTGCTGTTTGTGGTTTTGGGGGGGGGGGGTTGTTTGGGTTTTCTTCCCTTGCAGCAGGACGTTGTAGTCCTATATGTTGGAATGATAGCTTAGTCAAAGAGTTTAGAGGGTGGCAGAGGATGCTCTGAAGGACTGTTACTCACTTTGTCAACCTGGCTGAGTCATAACTACTGTGGATGAGCTGGGTTGGAGGACACATTTTGCTGACAGAATTCCAATGCAAAGATACCAGAAAGAGGGAAAAATGCTCCAAATCATAGGCAGTTTAGCAAGTCTCTCAGGAATTTCTGTTAGAAACTGAAGCTGACTTCTAAATATCTCACATCCTGACTAACCCAAGAGTTAGATCTCAAATATTACAGAGCTCTTTTGGTTCTTTTTTATTCTCCAGTACCATAAACCCATCATTTTAAATCAATGGGCTTAGTGGTAGGATAAAGTCTAGTCACTCTAAATTTAAAGGGCAAGTTCTGAAGCACTGGCTAATTTTCCAGGCATCTGAAGGAGGCACCTTGCTGGGTCATCAGGTCTCACTGCCAAGAACAGCAACAGATGTGAAGAGAATAATGATCAATGCAGATCTTTTCCCAGAAAAAGTACAGCTCAAGTAGCTCTACCATTAAACTTTCAAACTCATTCCATTTTCTGTAGGTTAATCAGCAAACTGTTGCAAGTGTTGATATACCACATATAGTCAGTGTTTCATAAGCAGGCATTTTATGTATTGTTTTTGTAATATAATTAGTAAAATAAAGTTTTCTTCCTCTAACAGTGATACTGTACTGAGCCTACTTGGGCTTTGTCAATCTTATGTTGCTGCAGTTCACAAAGGAATTTTTCTTTCACTTGTGCTTTATTTTTAGGGGGAAAGAAATGATGGATAGAGTAATTACAGAAGAAAACTGATTAAATAAAATTCTGATCATTTAGTCTCAATACAAAGATGCTCATATTGTACCTTGCTTTTCTGTTTAGTCTCTTATGAAGGTAACATGTCTTTATCAATTTATTTCTAAGTCTGCAGCAGCTATTGAACAGGATAATAATTTATTCATTCTTATAGAACAATAATACAGTGGAAAAGTCAGGATACAGAAGAAAGGCCTGGAGTGTGACCATCTGTCTTGAGGAAGATTGGCCTTCTAAACCTGTAAGTAATGCATTCCTTGGATGTCATCATGGATTTGTCTTTCAAAATGTAAAACTTGCAGGCATTTTGAGAAATGCTTAACATAAACTGCCTGAACCTAGAAGCATAACTCTGCAGGATGTTGAAACAGCAATATCATCACAAAGCCTGAAAGGCTTTTTAATTTTGTGTATGTTCTTCCAATTGTTTGATAGACTAATTAATATGTTACACAGAAATAGTGTGAAACAGGAATTATGAAACAATGCATTACTTTTCAAAGATACCTCTTTTCCTATGGTATTTGAATAGTTGCAGGTCAACTGGTGAGGACAATTTAATTGATCCATTCTTCTTGGAAACGATCAGCACAGGAGCAATAAAGGAAGTATTCTTGCAAATGCAGTTTGTGTAGAATATTGTTTACTGTATATCTTTATGATTATTCCCTTTGTATAAAAAAGGACCATCTATGGGCATAGTAAATGCCTTGTATTATCAGCTTAAAAATAATTTAATACAACAGTTCAAAATTCTAAATCAAGTTTGAACCCATGAAAGGTGCATAAAATTGTCTGTGTTGCAATGACAAAATCTCCTAGATCAAAGTTTAGGTTTTTTACTTCCCAGCAAGTGGTTTAAGTATTATATTATCACATCATGACACCTTCACTTGGGAGTCTAAATTGTACATTTTATCTATTTCAGCCTTTTAAGGGGTCTTCCACCATTTACAACACAAAACGTAACCATCTTCTATTGAAATGTTCATAAACATATTTCAGTTTTATGTAGTGTAATTTGAACTAGAAAGAACTGAGGAATGATCAGTGAGCTCCAGTGGCTATTTGTGGCTGTAATAAAGCCACTCTAATATTGCACAGTTGTACAATGCATCAGGTAATATAAATGTGATCACCTAACTGTGAAGGAACACACCAGTAAGATTAACACTTCAGGGAAGGGCAGGGAAAATTATTAGATTCAAGGGACACTATTCATGTGGGGAGTTTTCTTGTGCAAACAGATTAAAAGCAAGGTATCCTCAAAGGCAAAAAACTTTGTACGTGAGGAAACATTGTGTAGTGTTTGAAATTAAAAGAGCTACTGCTGTAGAACAGAGCTCAGAGTTCCTCTTCATATGAAAGGATTAAAATGATGGTCTCTCCTGCTTCAAATGAGTGTACTTAGTTCCTTCACTGTTTTTATTCACAGGAAATTGTGAGTGGCATGAGTGAAAAGGATATATCTTCCCTGGCTACATTGAGGTGATGCAGAGATATTGTCTGTTTTTTGTCCTTGATAAATGAAGTTGAAAGTGATTTACTTCTCTTTGTATTTGAGTGTTGCTCAATCAATTTTCTCCAAGACTGTAGGCCTTCTAGTAGGTGGAAATCTTTCTTTAGAGAAAACACTGCTTTGACAGTTTGTTTTATGTGTAATGTAAAGCCTATCTGGCACATTAAACAATAGTGTTCGGAATTAGATTCTTCAGCAGGAAATCTGTCACCAACATCCTCTTAAAAAAAGCTTGTCTAAGTGAAAGACAAGTGATGGCCATGCAGAAGAAGAGACTATTCAAACACCAAGACAACACAAAAGAACTTTGACAATTTTTGAATAAAGCTCATGTAAAGCCAGACACTTTTTATGTTTTAATCCATTCTTTTGCTCTATTTTAATTGGGAAATTAACATTATTAGGATATGTTCCTTGGCTCTGAGTTTTGAGAAACTCGTGAAAGTTTTCCATGGAATTTCATTTCTTATAAAATCACCTTCCACAGAATGGCTTCGATCATGGATTGGACTAATGCAAAGTTGAAATTAATTCATAGCTTATACACGTCCTGAGACAGAATTTTTATAAAAGCTTTCCTGTGAAGCCTTCAATGATTGCTTGATGTGGAATGAAACATTGTTTATTTTCTAATAATATTTTCCTATATTATAAGCATTAGCCACATAATTTCATCTGTGAAATAAAACGTAGATTTTTATTCATGTATGCAGCAATTTGCATTTAAAATTAATCTTGTGTATCACCCCCACATAGATTCTTGTTCCAGCATATGAACCTTATAATCTCAATAACTTTATAGTATCAAAACTTTTATGTACATAATACAATGCAATGCTTCAATGAGATACTCTGTTAATGTAGTTTTATAAAAAGGTTTCTGTTGGATGTGTTCCTCCATTATAACTCAGGTTTTTCCTGCAAATATAATTATTTCCACAATATTTTTCTCAAGAAAAGATGGCTGAGTAGAAATTCTTTTCAAGGCAGAAACTGTGAAGCTGTTCCTTTGAGCTCTCGTCTTCAAAGTACACAGAGGGATTCACAAATGTTTGTGTAAAGGCACCTGTATTTCTCTTCTGTAAAATGCCATCTACTAGCCATGGGATTTACCTTTTCTTGCAGACAATTATTTAAATCTCAAATTCATCCTCCAGTAGAAGATATGCTATGTGAATATGCTCAGTTGTCTAATATTTCACAAACCTTCCTTTTTTTTTTCTTCCTTCTCTTCGCCTCAACCATCCTAAAAATCCTATACTAAGAGAAGAAATTAAGAACTTCTTTGAAAACTGTGCTTTATTTGGATGTATAGATGAGAAACAGTTGGGAAACTCTGTTATTATTGAAGAATAAAAAACTGCAGATTGCTGTGGTTGTGCTTTGTGCACAAGTTCTCTTGTGTTTTCTCCTGAGCATACAAGCCAGATGAGGTCTATGTGCATATATTTCTAGGGTTTATCAAGTAATAACAGAGCCCAGAGAAATTTAAAAAAATTTCAGTGGAAGGGTGTGCTTAAAACATCGCTAAGGAAAGGTGATTAATTTCATATGGAGTGAAAGCCTCCAGCCTCCATTCCACCTTACACAGCATTATGAATGAATGAAATAGATCAACTTTTAGAAATGAAGAACAAAAATTATTTCTGTGTTACAAAGCAGGTCCATATTTTGTGAAAATGGAAGAACTGGATACAAGGATTAATTATTCTGACATAAATCACATTATTCCTTAGAATTGCTTCATTCTCTACATTTTCTGTAGACATTATGAAGCTGCTTTGTTTGTTTTTTGTGCTGCTTTGCTGTAGAGGTGAAAAGTCATTGTGTTTTTTACTGAAAAGTGAGATTTTTTTTCTCTCCTAAACCAGTTGTCTCATTGCATGATCCTACAAATAAAAGAATTAAATATATAAATTAATTTACTTTAAAATAAAAAATTTATATGGACTACAACAGTAAATCTCCTGAGGCATGCTGGTGCTGCTCTAGCTCCACCTTTTTTCTGGCTCTTTTGAAGTTGTATTTGTGTTCATTGCAGTTGCATTGTGTTCATGCATATGATGACATGAATGAGATTCAGTAAATCACACATTGTTCACTGTGTAAATCTTAAATAACCATTCTTATTTCCTGGGGAGCAGTTATGAGTTCACACCTGCTAAGTGGAGACTATTCTTAGATCCAGTTCTGCAGAATGTCCCCTGAAGCTAGATAGTCCATCTGAAGAATAAGAGAAACCTAATTAATAAAATATTATTAATAACTGGAAAATTATTTTGTAGCCTGCTTTTCTTCCAAGTCCCACTGAAAATTAGAATTCTAGCTATAGCTTTCATACATCATAATTTCTACTCAGCAGCACTGGGATCATTTCACTCAGTTTGATTTCATTCTCTTTAAGGTAAACTATCCATGTTCCTTTGAAGCTTTCCCTGGAGGAAGCTGGAAATTTGTGGTCCATGTGACAGCTGATAGAATACATCTATGCCACCAAGACATCTAGATGCAGTGCTGCTCACACTATGAAAGAAGAAGTGAAATTTATAGGCATACAGATATCCTGTGCTGGAGGAGGTCCTCTCATTTGTCTCCACACCCTGCTGTGGTTTTATTGCTTTAGTCCAAGCCAGTAAAGAAGTTGTAGAAAATAAAAAAGCCCCATCTGCACCTCCACATCCATCTGGTTTTGGGAGGTACCAGTATCAATCTAAAGTATCCTGGTGGTTAAAGTGTGGTCCCGAGTTGTGGCAGCCCTGAAGGACTGCAGCTTCACCTCCCCACAGCCAGGAGGAATGCCCTGAGCCCACTGCGACCCGCCTGCTTCACCTCAGCTGTCAAATACAATTTCTGGCTTCTTAGAAGTACTACACGTGCAATCCTCTTTCCCAGATTACATAATTTAAGAGAGGTTTTAGTGTTAAACACAGGTTTTATTAGTCAGTTCAAGTACACACTTAGCTGGATGTTTTATACTCTCCCTCACACCCCTGTTCTTGGAAGGGGAAATATCAGTCATCTGCACCGTGTGGATGGACTTCATAGAAACTGAGAAATAGAGTAAAGAGCGTCTGACAAACTCGAATGGAGATAATAATGTTTTTATTAGTCTCTGGACCTAGGGAAATTAACGTAGTTTGGAAGGGCAGAGAGCATTGATTTGCAAACAATCTATTTTTCCAAGTCTTATCCTCTATCCTTAGAAAAGGTATTGAGTGGTCTCTAGTATTTTATAAAATTATTTTACATTTAGATCCTGATATTTCATTTTAATCCACTTTATTTCGAAAAGCATAAAAGAGTTGTTCAATTTTGCATCTTACTTTAACTTTTTTTAACCTGGAAAAATATCTTCATTAAAATAAATCCTCTTATTATTCATTCTCTATATTATCTGTCAGGAACTGACCCTCTTGGGTAGTGTCTAATGAAGTGAAAGCTGCTGTTTCCTTCTTTTTTATAGAATTAATTGGTTTCTCAAAGCTCCAAGAGATTTGACCTATTGTTTTCCCCCTTTCCAGTGAATTTAATACATTGTAGTCATTCCAACAACGGACAAATAAAGTTCTCTTAGATTCATTCAAATAGGTGATAAGCTAACGAATTCATTCTCATATTTAAGAAAGCACAGAAGAATATTTTACAGGTTTTAATATAATTTTATTCTACTTGTTGAATTTCTTTAAGGATTGTAAGAGGCTGTTTTATCAGAATCCTGTAGGAGAGATTTTGATTTGTTATTTGCAATTAAGAAAAGCAAGAATCTGAATAGGCAAATAAATGTAATCCAGAAAAAAAATTGAGGATAAAGTGACTGAGACAAAACTTTATTTGTGGTAACATGAACAGTGCCAATGACACTTTTAGAGAAAAAAAAAAATTCTTATATTTCATAATATTTACTAGCATATATATATAAATTATTTATCATACACATAAGTAGAGTATTTTTAATTTTTTTTATGTATTTTTAAAATGTCTTTTTTTTTAACACTTTTTGGCTTAACACATTTGATATAATACCAAAGAAAAGATGTTTTTGCATTTCCATAGAAACTAAATTCAATATGTTAACTATTCAAAACAGTACTAAAGGCTGAGATGACAGTTGACATAGAGCTTTCCGTTGAGCTGTGCCTGAAAAGAATACAAGAGTCATGGAATTGGAGAAGATTTTGGGCTGAATGGAACCTTAAAGAACATTGAGTTCCAAACGCCCCTTTTCTCAAATACAACTCTATTTTATTGTTCAGGTGAAGAATAGACAAATATGTAAGGATTTGTCTAATTCTTTGTCCATTACTTGACCTCAACCAGACTCTCACTTTCTCCCTCATTGCTAGATTATGTTTTTTCCTCTCTCTTATCTTGGTGACCAAATGCAGATCTTTTTATATAGGATGATAGCAAGTCATAATGCATTTTTTTAATATTAATGCACTGCAAATAGAATCAAGAATCTATTTTGCTAAATTTAATTATCATAAATTTTTATGTTCTTTATTTCAAAGCAAGGAAAGGATGTCCAAGATCTGGCTATATTTGTTTCCCTAAAACACATCTGCATTTTGTTATATAATTTTTCAGGTTTTTTCCAATGACTTTTTGATGTTAAAAATAATGAATTTTTGAAAACCTTCATGAAACGTCCTAAAGATGATGTCTACCTTCTCTGATGCATCAGGAAATTCCAAAAGAAGGATTTTATATCTCTCATCCTTAATTTTTATTCTGTTTTGATATTATTTAAAAAAAATTTATAATTTCATTATTGTATCCAAGCTTTTCATGATAGTCCATAAAAATAACCACTGGAACTCTGATCTGCACAGAAGTATTTTTCTTCCTGCTCTTTCACTGGAGGAGGCAGTGGAATGATATGATAAGGACAGCAAAGTCATGATCCTGCTCAAAGGCTTCCCTCACTGTATATTAAAACTTGTTTCATCTACAGGGCTTTCAAAAGCTATATTAGGTGTCACAAGGGAAAAATTACATTTTTTGCATCTTATTTCTCTTTATTTCTTTTCATTATCTATTTCTCTTTAGCTCTGTCAGCTGAATAAACTAAAGCTAGTGCAACACTTCAATCTCAATCAGATTGCGAATGTCAAATGATCTGCTTAAAAAAATTAAAAGCAATTATAATTGAAAAATCTACTGGTATTAAGCATAGGGTGAGACTTTACTAACATATTGTAATCCATATCTGACCTTTTTCATTATTTTGGATTTTTCTTCTATAAACATCTAGGAGGATATAGCAGTATTTTTAAATTCAGGTTTTTCAGTTTTAAGACTGACATAAAAAAGCTAGAGTAAGTTTAAACTTTTTATTTTATAGGTAATCAAGAAAGCTTTAACAATTTGCCACTACATCTCTTACTTCAGTCTTTAATGGAGAGTAAATTTAGTCCTGATTTCTGGCTTTTCTTTATCTGCACGCTTCACTCCTGATAATTTAATGCCACTGTGTTGTTTATTCTTTCAAAGTTCTCTTTAGCTTCTTAGGCTTGTTTAAACTAATGTCTGATCTAGAGACTGCAACTAAGAACAGATATCAGCTTGCAGAGATACAGTGGCCCATGTTGTATATTACCCTTTCTGTGGAAATTTCATTCCTGAGGACTAGTGCTCGGAATTCTGCACTGCATGAAAACTTCTATGAAACTTAGAAAAGATTCGTAGCATATAAAATAAGAACTGAGGAAGAAATTGCCTTTGTTTAAAGTATAATCTATTGTATTAAAAACATAGTGTGTTTAGAGAATAAAAGAAGAAAAATTAGTGTTGCAATTGGTAACATATATTTACACTTTTAATGCATAGTGTGCAATGCAATTTTTTTGCATGTATGTGAATTTCTGTGGGGTTGTTTTTTAGCTGCAGGTAACTATGTTTAACACATTTTCCCAGTTATGTAAATTTACTGTCTGATCAACTAACTTCTTTGTTAATTGAGCAGACCGCTCCTTTGCAGTACTTCATTGCAAGAATTTTTCCCTAGAATTTTTAATTTCTTCCTGTATCATCTGAAGGTTTTCATCATCCTGTCCTCTGAATGGCCATGCAAATTTTTTCTATTGTATTCTACTTCACCTTCACTTCTACCTTCACTTTTCTTTCCATATAAGCTTGATCAACTTTTTTCTTTGTCCGATGTAACTGATATTTTTCACCCGGAAGTAATAAATTTTTAATTATGGTATAAAAGTATAAAAACATTTGCAGACATTTCTGGGATTTTAATTTTTAATATAAAATAGGTTCCTTATTTGCCATTGATTCCTTATCCCAATCTGCAGACAAATTGATTTCATTTAATAATAAGATCCGAGGTAAAATATAAATAGTCAAAAAGTAGAAGATGAAGTAGTACTTAATTAATAGTTACATAGGTTTCTTTTTCAAATTTTAAATAGCATCTTCCATTTATTTTCTCTCCTGCTTTTTAATGACCAAAATTCAACTGGTAAAATTCATGACTTATCATGTTTCTCCATATGTCAGTACAAAGGGGTCACTCAACTACAGTAGTAAAATTAGCACAATAAAATGTGAAAGAATTTGAATGTGGTTTTTTTTAATACTAACTAGGAAATAAAGGAGGCAAGATCCACGTATAAATATGAATATTCTATATTGCATATCTGTTGTTGCATATAACTTACACTTTAGCATCTTCTGGGCAAAGACTTTGTTTATTCTTTAATTATTATGCATATTTCTACTCCTTTCAGATTTCTGCCCTAACAGATTTATTATAGGCAGTTTCAGGTGCCATATAACAAACAGGAAAAGGAAATATTTTTGAGAAAGAGCAGTGCCTTAATAATTTAAAGCACCTTAAACAATGTGCACTTAATACCACTGTAAGTGGTGCATGAGCTATATCTACTGAAGAAAATAATTAAAGTTTGGAGTAACAATTTTTACTGAGAGAAATATATTTTTTTTTGCATTAATATACTGTGAAACCAGTAAACAGAAGGATATGCAGGCCACTTATGGTCAGAAATTTTAAATATTAGAAAGAAAAGTTAGATTCAGAAGCAGACCACACACTAAAGAAGGGGCTTTATCCAAGTAAGATCATATATTTGTTTATTGTATAGATCCAGGAGACTGGAATCCTGTCTCTGCAGCCAGGTAAAGGCCACAGATTTTCACAGCTGAAGCATATGCATGCATTATTAAAAAGTAAAGGACTGCTTGACATGTGCTGGCATGTGCTTGTTATCTTTGTCTAAGAGGAGCAGTGTTAAAATGGTCAGTTTTCATCCACAGCAGTTTGCCACGAGGGCCTGTGCTGGACCCCCATCACAGCACTGCTGCCCATGTTCAGCTGAAGCAGCCACTGAGAGAAGCTGAATACAGCTCCATGAAGATAGGAGAAAAAGAAATTGTCTGGATCAACAAATAAAATATGTTGCTGCTAAATAGAGAAGTGCTGAAGCATAATGACCTCAAAACAGATTTTAAAAATATTGCCCTCAAAATGTCTCTGAAGAATTCAGTCATAATTGAAGTTACTTTGAAGAAAGCAAATAAGATAGAAGAAGGACATGTTTCTGGAATAGTTATCAACAATATAGATGCAGGCCAAGGTATAAAAATACACAGGATGATTTCTTTTCAATCTAAAATGAACAGTATTGCATAACAGATGATGACATGTCAGGCATCATGAAAAAATTATCAACGGCTAAGAAAATAAATCACCAGTTTCTGAGATAAAGGTCTCAGGTGGGAAAGAAAAAGCTCATTACTTTTTTGTTTTTAATAGCATTTAATGGTTCAGCAGCTGACAATCAGCAAGGACACACATGGAGGAAAATATGTGCCTGTATTAAGCAGTGGCTAAGATCAGCTGCAAAGACAAGTGCCAAGAGCAGGGAGAGAGCTTGTGGTCGAGGGGAGGGAACACCAAATAGCACTGGGGCAGACATGGGGCTGTCAGACCTGGTCTGTGCAGTAGCTTGACATACACCTGTCCTCTTCTGCAGGCCAGAGGATATCTGCCTAAAAATGCTCCTTCCAGTTCCTGGGTGTCGGAGAAGGGAGACGCGGACACCAATTCGGTCATCAGCAAAGTCTCGTTTATTGATGCGCAGAGTGGTGATTAAATACAGTGCTTAATTAGCTCATGCATAGTGCAAAATCTGAGCTCATCATTGGTCTAGCTGTGCGACTTAGCTAAGCACTTCGGCATTCATGTTTTTCTCAATTCTGCGTGTCTTCCTTATCTCAAGGACACTGTATCCGTGAGACTGAGGCCCACTTTGCTAGCTTTACTAAGTTGATCTGACTATGGCCTTTTTCTTCCAGCTATTCCTGCACCAGGCTCTCTACACTTCCCCCGTTTTCTTTTTGAGCTAGAAGAGTGGTATGTCAAGCTTTGCTGACAGTCTTTTGAATAAAATTTTGTAAGCAAGTTATCAAGCAAGGTAGCAATAAAGCTAAGCACAAGAATATATCTAACACTATAATAGCATACTTAATAACAGTTCGAATCCATCCCCCAAGACCTAGGCTTTTTAACCACTCGTCAATGCCCCAACCATCTTCTTCTTTTAGGTTGTGTAATTTCTGCTGCGTGTTTTGTATCCTTTTGTGGAT
Source organism: Sturnus vulgaris (assembly GCF_052056855.1). Lineage (NCBI taxonomy): Eukaryota > Metazoa > Chordata > Aves > Passeriformes > Sturnidae > Sturnus > Sturnus vulgaris. The sequence goes on from NC_142248.1 coordinate 30,461,053, forward strand.
GGACTCAGAGTGGTTAGATAAATTCATGCAGCACATTACTAGGCAGGTTTTAAAAGGATTTTGTACTCCTCCTAGACTTAAGCAGATTGATTCTTGTCTTGTTATGTTAGTGAATGTTACCTATACGTTTTCCCGAGGCGCATGCTGCATTGGAAAAGATTTTTGTGTGAGCAAAGTTAGCAAGCATAAGCAGTGCAATGATCATCATTTTGATTTCTTTGGCAGCCTATTCTTTTTACGCCCTGTATTGCTCCCTGTTATCTGCAGTTGTTTTACCTCTTCTATACTTTGATTTAATACCTCCTCTGGGTCTGTACCGGGCCTAATTGGTCCTACCTGAGGCCAAGGCAGGTGTGGGACTTTATGTCTGCATCTTGCAGCGATAATGTGTGAATTTGCATAGATGTGCTGCCTCTTAATCCAGTTGGTAAGTTCCCACCGGGCCCAAGCTAGCAGGAGCTGTTCTGGTGTCTCGTATAGGTTTCGTACCTGGGCATATGGCACTCCTGCTTCTTTTTCTAGGGCCCGACCCCAATTTGAATTTCTTAGGTCGTCACTTTGACACCTCCAGCACCACAAATTAAACACTGTTCTCTGTTCCACCCACGAGCAGTCCCCACAGCCCCCGCACTTTAGGGCTACCCAGGCTTCACACCATGACCCCCCACACGCACAACAAGGACGGCTGCTGAGAGGCTGTTCTTCCTGGTGGACGTGGCTCTCAATCCAATCAGCCCAATTCGGTGGTGGCTGCCTTAGCGCCTCACGGGCAGCGCTGTTATAGTGTCCCAAAAAGGTGGGGTTATCCATTCTAGTATCCGTGTCTCCCGCGTTTTCTTTTGTAGCTGTGTGAGTGCACCGAGTAGGTGGTTGGCAGTACTCCAGATGGTAAGATCGATGGGCGAGGAGATATCTCGGCGGGAGACAAACCCCTCATCGATGCAGCGTATAATACCCTTGAGGGCTTCATGTTGTTGCGGGGTCACGGTTACGGGTGCGGTTGGGTCAGTTCCTTTAAGTAGTGGCCTGAGGGAGTCTAGCAAGGAGTTGGGTATCCCAACAATTGGCTTGAGCCATTGCAGATCTCCTAGCAGTTGCTGTGCCTCATTTAGAGTGGTGATCTTTGTTGCAAGCTGGAGCTTCTGTGGCCGTACGATTTGGTCTGTGATAGACCACCCCAAGTACCTCCATGGTGTGGATCGCTGTATTTTTTCTTGAGCTATTATGAGGGATGCCTTTGCTAGGGTGCTTTGAATTTCCTGCATCTGAGTGTCTGTAAATGCTGATTCTTGAGCAAAGAGGATATCATCCATATAATGATAAATAATTGTGTTGGGCCACTGTATCCTCAATGGTTGTAGTGCGGCATCCACATACAGTTGGCACAGGGTAGGCGAGTTTTTCATTCCTTGTGGAAGAACAGTCCATTCATACCGTTTATCAGGTTCTTCTCTGTTTATTGCTGGTAGGGTGAACGCAAATCTTTTAGTGTCTTGAGGGTGTAAGGCAATAGTGAAGAAGCAGTCCTTTAGATCAATGATTAGAAGAGGCCAATGCTGTGGGAGCATTGCTGGGTTGGGGAGGCCTGGCTGTAATGCCCCCATTGCCTCCATCTGATTATTTACTGCCCTTAAATCATGTAGAAGACGATATTTTCCTGACTTCTTTTTGATCACAAAAATTGGCGTGTTCCATGGGCTTGTTGAGAGTTTTAAATGTCCTTGTTGGAATTGTTCTTTTACGAGTTGATGTGCTTGTATTAGACTTTCCCTTTTTAGAGGCCATTGCTTAACCATTACCGGTTCATTGGTAGTCCAGGTGATTGGGATTGGGAAAGTCCAAGCAATGGCAATTACCCCAAAGGGTGCTCGTTGGATAAAACGACCCCCATCTGAGCCAAAATGTCCCTTCCAATCAAGCAATGTACCGATGGTGGTAAAGCAACTACGGACAACACAGTCACCAAATCTTGCCCATCTATAGTGACCCTTATTGGAGGAGTTTTTCTGGCAAGGGTGAATCCTCCGACGCCTGTCACGGTATCCGTGGTCTGCAGCGATGGCCAGTTGTGGGGCCATTTTTCTGGTGAGACAATGCTGGTATCTGCCCCAGTGTCTAGGAGTCCCATCATTTCTATTGTCTCTCCTGCATAAGTTAGTTTCACCTTCTTTTTGGGTCTGGTATGGAGATCCATTGTGAGCATAGCAATACCTGATGATCCGAATCCTTGGTCTCCACGTGGGGTTTGTCTTTGTGGTTGAACACCCCGGCTCAACTGTGGAAGTGGAATAAATTGAGCAATACGCTGACCTGCCTCAATTGTCAGAGGAGGAAAAGGAGTATAAACCATTATTTGTATTTCTCCCGTGTAGTCTGCATCGATGACACCTGGTAGCACAAACAGTCCTACAATGGAGCTTGACGAGCGTCCCACTATTAGTCCTCCATAAGCTTGTCCTTTGATATTTATCGGGCCATAAACTCCCGTTGGGACTTTGACGGAGCGAGCTGTCATCAAAGATGTTTTTACTGCGGCTGTTAGGTCGAGTCTCAGGCTCCCTGTTGTGGCTAGTTGTAGACAGGAGATGGCGCTGGTGTCACGGCGGCTACTTGTGACTGGGGCCAATATGGCGGCGGCCGCCGGGGGCTGGTCGGCGGCGCCCGTCGGGCCGCGCCGCATCCACCCGCATCTGTAGCAGCGCGCCGAGGGAGGCCGGTGGTCGTTCGATGTGGCTGGGGCCACCGTGGAAGCACAGAGCGGAGCAAGAGCGGCTAACACCTGTGACTGTGTGGACTCGGCTTGTTTCTGCAGCCCTAAGCCTAATTCTTTTAGTGCATTAACTAAGAAAACCTGCGCCCCTCTCATATACTCTGGGACTCCTGCCTTTTCAATAGCAGCAGCAGCCTTATCTACAAAGTCCCTAAAGGATTTATTTCTTCCCTGTTTTATCCCCATATACATGGGTATGCCTGAGCTATCTTTGACTTGATTGATGGCATTCCTTACTAGACGCATGGCTTCCCTAACTTTGTCGGGTCCCGAAATCATTTGAGCCTCTGTCCTGCGGTATTGTCTTAACCCCATTAGTTTGTCTATGGTAATTCCAGCTAACGGATCTCCCGGGCCCCTCTGTGTTGCAACTGACTCCTGAACAAGGGCTTGCCAGTGGGCGTTAAATAGCAACTGCTGATGTTGCGTGAAAATCAGTTTCACTATACTTCTCATATCATTTGGCAACAGCAGGTATGTATCGAACAAGAAATCTAGCATTTGCTTAGCTGGCTCACTCCGGAAACCAAACTGACTCACTGTCTGTCTTAGCTGGGCTAGCAGCTTCCAGTCGGGAGGCGAGTATGCTCCTACTTGGACGGCTTGTCCCTGTTGATTTATTCCCTGTGTATACGTGACGGGGAAAACCCAGGTTTTCGCTGCGTCAACAGCGCTTTCGTCCCCAATCTCCAAGCCGTGTCTGGCTAGCATACTCCACGCCTCCCCCCGCCGTCTTGCCATCTCCTCCCACAGGTCGCTTTCCGCCCTAGGGACCGGAGCTGGCTCCACGGTGGGCTTAGGGGCGGTAGGCTCAGACTGGCAAGGGGATTTTTCGCCGCCGGTCTGGGGCCCTTCGCTTTCGGAAGGCGGGGTTACTCCGCCTTCTGCAATTGTCTCCGCCGCCGCGGCGGAATCCTCCTCAAGCTCTTTTAAGGGGGGTGCCGAGGGCCAAGCACAGCTAGCCATGTCTGTCATTCCTGCCGCCTCCCCAGAGATAGGTATTTCTACTCTGGTCGTGCTGGGTGCTCGGGGCTCATTATCACCATACTGAGCATTCCTGTTATATGCCTTTACTGCCTCCCGAGCCGCCTTTCTCTCCGCCTGCTGCTTTAGCAGTGCGTTGTGAACTACCCGCCAGATCTTTCCCAGCTTTTTTGCTGTTTTATCATCCTCTAATACCGCCTCCCACAGTGCATCCCCTAACTTACGCCACTCATTCAAATCATGCACGGTGTGAGGATTAGAGAATAAACCTTTAGCATAATCCCAGGCTAACAACCCCGGTATGTCCTTCCTGGGATTAATTTCTTTTAACCTTAACTTATCTATATGTAGTATATAGTATATATATATGTATATATGTAGTATATGTATATGTACTATAAATAAATCATATGCTGCTTGCCTGTCCATTTTTCGTCGTCAGCGCTGTTGCAACTCTCCGGCTTCGGCAGCACGTATGGCCCAGGACCACCTTTATGGCTCCTGGGGGTGTCTTCCCTACGTCGTTTGACACCGACCCGGTTGCAGCAGGCCCCAACTCTACTTCACCGACCGTGGCGCGTTCTCCCCCGTTTTCTGAAACTGTTTTCTTTTCAGCGACGGAGGCACGTCGGGGTTCACCAAATGTCGGAGAAGGGAGACGCGGACACCAATTCGGTCATCAGCAAAGTCTCGTTTATTGATGCGCAGAGTGGTGATTAAATACAGTGCTTAATTAGCTCATGCATAGTGCAAAATCTGAGCTCATCATTGGTCTAGCTGTGCGACTTAGCTAAGCACTTCGGCATTCATGTTTTTCTCAATTCTGCGTGTCTTCCTTATCTCAAGGACACTGTATCCGTGAGACTGAGGCCCACTTTGCTAGCTTTACTAAGTTGATCTGACTATGGCCTTTTTCTTCCAGCTATTCCTGCACCAGGCTCTCTACACCTGGGGAGTTTATAGCCAGACATCTACAGAGACAGATGTCTATGTCTGCCAGTAAAACCCCCTGTTTGCACCATCACACCTCACTGTGTGCAGTTTCTCAGCTCTTAACCAAGGCAAGGGCATGGTGCTCCCATAGTGCAACCCAAAGTGGAAGATTGCAGTGACATCCCCATTTCTCCATTTTGGGTTTCTCTTCCTCTCTGAGCTCCCTAAATTCAGACCACAGGCATAGACCATGGCTGCATCAGAATGTTGTGAGGCACATGATCTATCACTGGAGCATTGATATGTGTGAGTGCTACATAACACATCCTGACTGGTTCACTCCAAAATTCTGGTAAAGCTTTGTAGGACATGTATTTCACACTTACAAATGTAATTCAGGGCAGATATGCTCTGCTGCAGTGGGTTGATGGGAGCAGTGTCTGTCACGGGGCAGTCCCTGGTCTCTTCTCATGGAGGTCACCCTGTAGCCATACCACTGCAAACACATCAATATCCACATTCGTATCATGAACCTACATTTTCCTCCTCTCAGTTTTAGTATGACTATTCTATCCTGTATGACATAGCTTGGGTATCAGATACTCTGATTTTCCAACTGCTTTCTCAAGCTGAATATTACTCATCTTTTAATTTATCAGGAGCAAATCAAATTTATTTTAGCAATTCTTATTAGTTTTAGTCTCTTTTTATATAGTCCTAAACCATTGTATACCAAATTGGACATAGGACTCCAGGTGTCATATTAGGAAATATAAAGTGTAGGCATAATTTAAATATCATTATCTAAATACGCCTTCCAAAACCATTGCAAAAGGCTGCATTAAAAGGCACTTCAAGAAATGGAGATGCTACAATAAGAAACATGGCTCTACAGACCTGTTTCAAAGAGTTATTTCTATCGCCTACATACTTATAGTATATATATCCTTTAATAAAACTGTTTATATTCCAATGTTAGTAATGTTAGTTTAATGAATTTTCACTTAGCAGCAAAGTTTAAGGTTTGTGATCCATACAAAATGCATAATTTTAGCAACTCTGTGTTTGTGATGAAAAATATCATTTAACTCCCTTCTTTGATATGCTATTAATTCTCATCTATTTCATAGATAGACAATAATCAGGTTATTTCAGTACTGCCACATATCAACATTTTATGTTGTCTTTCTGGCAGTATAATAACTTCATCTTATCATGTATTTGTCACTGTAAGTTAACCAACTATTTGAAAAAATAACTGTCATTGCAATTAAAGAGTCAGTGATGTTGTTTTTATAAAAGATGTAATTAAGCCCTTCCATTCTATACCATAGTTAATGAGCATGCAAATTAAAGCAAACACTTGAAAGATGGCAATTTCCTAATCCCTTTTCTTATACCTTGAGCTAAAGCTTTGCTTTCCACAAATTCATACAATACAGCATAACATTTCTGCAGATATAAGTGACTTGCATGTGTTTATTACTTCATATAAAAGTCCCCTCCAAATGTATCCAAGCTCAACAGAAAGAAAAAATATTCTTAGAATCTAATTTCCCACCTCCCCTTTGCCTCTGGAACCTGAGCATTTGATCAATGTAGCTTCATACTGATACGAAACAGTAACATTACTTATTTAACAGTGCTTTTCATTGTGGTTTTGCCCCACACTGCCACAAAAGAAAAAAAAAAAAAAAAAAAAGGAGAAAAAAAATCTCCTTTGGATTGCTGCTGTCTTCATTCTTGTTGTTTTTTAACCTCAGCCAGCAGGCAAGCCTCTTCAGACATTCACTCATTCCCTCACCAGCAGAAAAATCGGGGAGAGAATCAGAAGAGTAAAAGCTGGAAAATTCCTGCATTGAGATAAAGACCATTTAAAAGTTTAAAAAAAAAAGCAAAAGCTGCACACACAAGCAAAGCAAACCAAGGAATTAATTCACTGCTTCCCATGGAAGGCAGGTTTTCATCCATCTCTGGGAGAGCAGGACCCCCATCAATGGTGATTTGGGAAGACAAACACCATCATTCCAAATGTCCCCTCCTTCCTCCTTTTCCCTCCCACTTGATATACGACACCATATGGTCTGGAATATCCCTTTGGTCAACCAAAGTCACCTGTCCTGGCTCTGTCTCCTCCCAACCTCCCATGCATTCCCAACTTCCTTGCCAACCTGGCAGTACGAGAAGCAGGAAAAGCTCTGACCCTGTGCAATCCCTGCTCAGCAATAACAAAGCACCTCTGTATTATCAACCCTGTGTTCAGCACAGATCCAAACCATAGCCCCATTCCAGCCAGAGTGAAGAAAATTAACTCTAGCCCAGCTGAAACCAGCACAATTCTTTGAGCTGAGTATTTATGATCAAAAAAGGTAATTTTGCATTTAATACAAGGAAATAGTTCTTTTATCTTCCTGGGAGAAATGAAACATTTACAGCAGGACTAGATAAACACAGGGCTTATAATGGCCCCTGAACCATATGGCAGCCACATTAAAATGAAGGAGAGAAGTGAGGGGCACTTTAAAGGGATTTTTCAGGGTCACTTTCTCTTTGCATATTATGCTTAGCTGAGTTTAATGTGATCCCAGACAGGCAACCAGTGTGGTTAATGCAAAGGAATAAGTGGCAGACTTTAAGCAGTGCAAATATTCACATAGGCAGTTGCTATGACTGAGTTTGTGGGCTCACAGTTGTGGCATGTAAGGGGTGGTCAAGACTTTCATATCTAACAGACTATACTTGTTGAAATCTCTTACTGGATGGGAAGTTGCCTCACATTTTTTAATTCTTGAATTTGGAAGACACACAGATTTAAAGGAGTTACCTTAGTTTCTAAAATTTATCAATATTCTTCTACATAAAGAAGTGATTGTAGAAAAATCACCACACTCAATTATGACAAAAGTCCAGACACTGTATTTCTGCTGAATAAAAAGAATCATAGAATAGTTTGAGTTGCAAGTGACCTTTTAAAGGTCATTAAGCCAAAGCCCAAAGTGTTACAATGAGCAGGGACAACTTCAACTGGATCAGGCTGTTCAGGGCCCTGCCCAGTCTGACCTTGAATATTTCCATGGATGGGGTATCCACCACCTCTCTGTGACATAATGTTCCTGCTCTCACCACTAAAATGAGAGAGGTGATAAACTTATGAAAGAAAGAAGAAGCCTTTGGGCATAAGATATTTGAAATCAATTGACTAACCTTTTCTGTGCTGTAAGATAACTTAGTCAAAGTACTAAGCTATAAGGTAGACCTGGTACATCTTCCTTTTCTCCTTTTCCACCCTCCATAGGTGTTATCTCTGCATGCAGTTCACCAGATATGGCACTAAAGAAAGTAGAATTTTCAGGACAGGACAAAGCTCACGTTGCTACAGATAGGTAGGTTTGCCTATTGATCTACTGAGGAAAATAAGAGAGGTTGTAAGAGAAAGTTGAATATGCTATTAGTATCAACCAGCATTTATACAAAATTATGAGTTACACTTCAAAATGTACACTGTCACTTATTTCTAAACACCTGGGCTAGAGAATGGAGAGTCTTGGTTCATAAAACGAGTGGCTTATTGACTTTGTATGTCAGCTGAAAGACTTATAAAAATGCATCTGCAGACAAGGACATCAGAAAAGTAAAAAAACAGAACAAGAAAAGGAAATGTAATTGCAAATTGAACTCAGAGAAAGACCTTTTATTTTACATCATCAAATAAGGCCTTCTTTTCATAGCTGTCCTAAAATAAATTATATTTATTTTATATTACTTCTTTTATATTTAGCTTCATTAAAATTACATTACTTGAAAAGAGTAAGATTTATTTAAACTCATACATTTCAAAGCTTCACAAAAACAATTAAAATAAGAAAGGAAAATTGCCTCTATTAGTGGAGATCTATTTAATAAAACATTCTTACAAACATATCTATTGTCCGTTTTAATACTCTTGTCAATCAGTTTAATTGGTTGTCTCGTGCATATGGATTTCCAAAGCTTTGATTATGTAAAGTTTATTGAAACTGCTGGATGAAAAGTGTCATTAAATAGAAAGTAGTGCAGAAGTGTATTTACTTTTTTTTAAAATGAAATTTAAGAAAGAAATTAAAATTTGTTTAAAAAAATTAAATCAACTAAATTTTCTCCTATTGTTGAAAAGTGACGCTCCTGTATACACATAATATTGCAACTCATTCATTCTATAAAGAACCTGCAAAGAGAATCCTGTTGACTTCTCACTTGCATGTCTTCATCAAATTTAAGTTCAGAAGATTTTTCTCCTCAGAATATCGGTTATAATTCGGAACCAATTTGGAAATGCTGTCCAGAAGTAGCACAGTTTGAAAAGTCATTATACATTTTCCTATTTCATGACATAATGAAGACATAAATACTATTAGAGGTGTGTTGTGACATCCTATTACACCAGTTTACATATTGGCCTGCCCTCTTAGCTCAGTCTGTATATAACTGTTAAAGCTACTGCTTACTTGGATCCTCCTCTTCCATGCATGCTGCCAGCTATAGCTCCAACTCACTTTTCCTGTATCTTTCCTTCATAGCTTTCTGTCAGCTACAAATCAACACAGAGACATTTCACTTACCTTCATCTCTGTACATGAAACTTCATATGAGAAAATGTCAAACATTTTTAGCACTGTGCTTGCTACCCTGGCAGGAACTCAGAGGGGATTGATAAGGTATTGTTGAAAATTTGGGGGTTTATATATTTCCAAAGGGTTATTGCAGTAGTCAGTGCCAGCTTAAACTTGGACTAAAAGCTTCCTATGTCTATGTCATCGAGAAAAGACATGGTTCAAGGGTTGCTTGTTGTATATATCACAATTATAAATAATAGAACTTATAGATGGAAAGCAATCGCCCAGATTTGGTGTTTTACTAGCTTTCATGGTCAGTGCCAATATTTCAGGTTTATCAGTCAGGGTGAGCTTTCAGTGTCTTGGCCACTGACACAAGAAAAGATAAATTGGACCACATCAGTCTCCAAGGGACTGTAAAAAGCTGAGAGCCAGGTGTCTTAGGCATACTTGTGCTGTCTTTGGCACTAGATGACATCACCAGATGTAGACTTTGGAACAAGAAACAAATTTCAAAAGCAGAGCTTGTGACCTCATCTCAGAGCTGCACACAGGGTAGGTCCCACACTGTTGGGCAATGGCAATGGCCAGCAGGAAAAGCTGACATTATTATATACTTGATACAGACCTGTAGATTCTGTGTGACCATCAAAACCACAAAAAGTAATCTGAGTATTTGTATTTTCCTCTCTTGAAGTGAAGACCTTTCCTAAACCATACCCAACCTTTCCCATCAATACCCAGCCACAAGCACAGCTGCTACTTAATTAGACCAACTGCTGTAGCAGAAATTTCAAAACTGCTACACATACTGTGAATGCAACACAATGGATCTTTTGTGGAAAAAAAATTACTTGGTTGGAATTGTTGTTTAGAATTTAACGTAACCTTTCCATCAGAAGATTTGCTTACAATGTATAAGCCAGCTAATGCCTATGATGGCTTTACTGGTCCTGCTCTTTCTCCTTTTTCATCTGCATTGTCCCATCATTTCAAACCCTTGAAAATCTACTTAAAATTTCAACTTCATTCTAAGGTCATTCCTTGTTTGACATAATGTTTTCTTTAGAAAATATTTGGCGTAGCACAAAATAGTTTTAATGAGTAGTTGATCATCCAGAGAAGGAAAAGAAATAAAGGAAACAAAATTAAACAGGACATCATTGCCAGATGCTTCCCTGTGGGACAATATTTCACAACTCTTCCAACACATGCAGCATTAAGTCTCCACAGGACAGAACATGAACAATCTCATTCAGATCTTGACATAAGGATTCAGTGCTGATAAGCACTCTGATTATAGTATCTCCATTGGTCCATGCCTTTATTTTTTTTTCAGAACTACTTAGCTTCTCATAGAAAGGTGGTACCCAAGACCACAGTTTGCAGTGGATTTTGCACCTCAGAACAATCTCTGAAAAACAGAAAGTTGGAGAAGATAGGCAAGTGTCAAGGGAAAGAAGCAATGGGCCCTGCACATATATCATGAGTATATGCATTTTTTCACTACTAAGGATGATTCTGGGGTATTTGGTGACATGACAATGATAGGTATTGGTTTACTAGCAATATCCTGTGGGATAGGAGTAGGGAGTAGGACATCATTCTTTTTAGAAGAGGGGGATGAGATACCCATTTGAAGAGGACAGATTTGGTATTTGGGTAGCTAGTGGCTATCAAATGATGAGGAGTCATGTATTCTCCTTTCCCCTGGTAGTGGGTGGCCTGCTGGGAGGAGGATCTGATGAGGATGTAATTCTTATGTAGCTCAATATAACTCAAACAACCATTGTCATGGCATGATGTGGCCTTTCTCCTTCCTTTAGAAATATAACTGGCTGCACAAGAAGAGCTGGTGGGAAGAGCCATGTGAGAAAAAATATGGAAGATGGGACTCTCTTGTCCCTTGCTTTTAAGCTTCATTTAAACTGGCACCCTCCCTAAATCCACACCTGAGGCACACACCAGTTATATTAAAATCATGTCTGTGCCTTGGCTTCTAACTCTTTGATCCAGATGCTGACTCATGGCTTTGTGTTTATGAAACAAGGGTAGAGACACAAACAGTGCTGCACCAGCTATGATGGGTGTACAAGATAGGTGCTGTGCATGATTGATGACCTGATGGTGGCAAGACAAAAAAGTGATATGTTCTCCTCCTAGAGTGCAATATGTAGTCTGTGATGTAAAATGCCCCCTGGGTTAAAGCTACAGCCTTTGGTAAGGAGCCAGTTTGTTTCAACAGTCTTTTGTTCAAATGTCAATTATTTTTTACATGTGACCACAAAAAACAAATCACAATAAAGTTCTGATAGAGTATCTATTTTCAGGGACACCTTTTTTTTATTATTCAGAGAAATAGTATTTCGCCAAATTATGCAGGAAATGCATATTTCTTAGTAATCTTACTCAGCTGGAGATTCCAGAGTGGAGGAAGGAGTGACACACATTAACAAACCTAATTTCTTGAATTATTTTTTTCCCCTCACCTCATTCTCAGTGATGAAAGGTCCTAATTATAGCCTTTCTTCTCCTGTTTTTTTTTTTTTTTTTTTTTCCCTGCTCCATCATTTCACTTTCCCTTCTGGATACTAATAGAAAAAAAACCAAACAAAACAAAACAAGGGATATCAGTCTTTCAAGACTTGGAAACGACTTAAGCAAATCCAAAACTTGAAATCAGCACGTGTCTTTGGGTGTTATGCCAAAACTCTGAACTGTGCAAGTTTTCTCCATCTTCAGTAATATTTACTTCTGAATCACAAAATATAAGAGCTGTGCTATAAAAAAAAAATCAAGGTGAGATGAAGACTAGTAATAGGGAGGAAAATTTTTAGAGGAGTGCAAAAAGGTGAATTGCACAATCTGTAGTGTGATGACACAATCTGTAAATTCTGATTTGGCACCTCATTTTATAGCATGTCCCCTGAGCCCAAACAACTACTCTTTTTATGCATAGAAGTTTGAGAGCTGTCTAGTATAAGGACTTGCTGTGAGTCCTAATTTTAATAGCTTCAAAAGAACAGTACCATTCAGATTGCCTTTTAACATGTTCTTAAATTGCTATTTTATTACTCTTGCTGACATTCCAGAGACATGAAATTACCAAATCACATTAAGAAGACAGTAGGTGGAGGGAGAAATCTAGTTAAATAACACCAGACAGGCCAAAGAAATTGAGTGCTTATCTTTAACTTTCAAAGCTGTGCTTGTTTGAAAAAAGGAAATTCACGTTAACATTTTGTAAATGCAAACAATTGAAGAATCTTTATGAAATAAGATAATTTGTCTCTAGGGATTGATCTCATTTTTAAGCTTTTGTTTTCACCTTTGTTGGTATATTTACATACACAAATCTCCCTCTGTATATGTGTGTCATGGTTTAGAAATGGTGCTCCCCAATCTAGTATTCCCACTGAAACACCCCAGACCATGTGTTTTTGCCTCACTCTCCTCTGCCTATGGTGGAATGGAGAGGAGAAATCGAAGCACAAAAGGTAAAGACCACAGTCTGAGATAAGAACATTTTAGTAGATACAGCAAGGAAATAAGAACACTAAAGGTGGCAGCAGCAGCACTAATAGCAGAGCAGACAGGACACAGGATTGCTGCCCCTGTGGAACAGGTCACTGTGTGACCACACAGTCCATCAATGGCCACACAGCAGAAGGGTCCCCACCCCAGTCCCTCCCCTCTGCATCTCCTCAGTTAATACAGAAAAACCCAGGGTGTTGGCCATGCCCCTCCTGGCTGCTGCAAAAGTTAACCCTCTCCTGGCTGCAAGCAAGACATTGTGCATATATGAAAATGATGTAGGAAAGACTGTAGTCATACAGTGATATTGCTAATGACAGAAATGCCAATGATATGACAGTGGCTCATTTGAACGTGCTCATCATTGGTATAAATCTTCACCATCTGAATTTCATGTGCATATTCTCAATCAATTAAATGATAACTTTTTCTTACAAGTTACAGAAACTCCAGCTGTGTAACAAAAGCAAAGATGGATATTGCAATATATTATGTGAAAATAAATCATCAGTCATGGTGGCTAAATTCTGTAAAATGATTCTCAAGTTTATTGCTTTTAAGAAATTTCAAGAAAATCCATTACTAAGTCAAACCAGATAATAAGCTAGGAAAAAAATAATTTATAAGGCAAGTTGCAGACAAGAAATGCAAAATCACAGGATTGTTTTGGTTAAAGAAAAAAAAGGAGACATTTTAAGTTTATCTGATCCAATCCACCTGCTATGGACAGGTACATCTTTCTGTAGATCAGGTTCCACAAAGTTCCATCCAACATGACCTTGACCACTTTAAATGATGAGATATTCAAAATATCTCTGGATGTTTTAGCCTGTTTTAGATGGAATAATATTAAAATTTGTCCCAAAATACCAATTTATTTTACAAGATATCAAATGTAGTTGATATGTTTGACAACATTTTTGTGCCTCGAAATGCAGCAAGTCACAATTTTTTGCTAAATCCATATATTTTAAAGACTCGGCAAGTAGTATCAGTAGTATCAGACAATGTGCTCTGATCAGCGCCTGGATTTATGGGGCTCCCCTCAGGTTCTATTTGTTCAGTCAAAAATATGACTGACTCTGTCTTTTTAACCTCCATCAATACAATTTATAATCTTTATCATTGTAACTTGCTATAAAAGAAAAAGTTGTTTTTGAAACAGAAGTGGTTTTCACAAAGAAGAGCACATACACTAGGATAACTTCCAGCTCATCTGCTGTTACTACTCTAGAGAATTACACTCTTTTAGAGAATTACACTCTTCTTAGAGAATTACACCTCTTTTCAGCAGGCTTGTGCACCACCTTCCCCAGACAAAATCAGTATTTCCTTTTAAAGGCACTTTCAGTATGCTCCAAGTTTCCACAATATCCCTGAGTTAATCAATAGAAACTGCCAGTATGTTGCTAAATCTGTAGTTACAATATAATGAATTTTGAATGAGAAATGATTTTTTTTAAGTGTTGCTGAGTGTTACATCTACACTGTGCAAAGGTATGTATAGTAAACACTCATCTCCAAGTTCTGGACCTTGACTTGTCTCCTCAGGCTTACTGGGTTTTTTTAATGTGAATTTATTGCATCTTTAGTGCACATTCTGTTCAAGAGAGGCTTACAGGCTACAATTTTATTGAGCAAAAAGCAAGAAGGAGGGATTCATAAGATGTTGAAGAAGAGATATAAAATGGATGAAATATATAAACTGATAACATAAGGCATAAAATTATTTTTCTCTCTCTCTCTTGTATTTATTTCCACTTTTTTATAGTGGATTATGTAAACTTTATATAGAACAACAATAAAGATAATGCTGAATATCAAATACCCTTGTTTCCAAAGAAGTGTCTTTATTATCTTGGGGAGGGTGAGTGTGTGTGAAGATAACATTTTATTTAGTGACAGCGTAAGCTATCAAAAAAGAAAAAGAAAGATTGAAAAGTCAATTCTGTGCTGGGTCCTCTCTTTGAAGTGAATGGGAGTACAGAATACTTTTTTACAGATTACATTTATATTGTTAACAAGGACAATTTCAGACTATTTTCTACTTTATTTAACTGCATATTGATTTCAAAAATCTGTTTACTGTACTCAATTAAAAAAAAAAAAAAAGGTTATTCACCAATGTTTTCTTTACTTTGTTACCATAAGAATAGAATATTTTTGTTTGTTTCAATTACACCTTTCCATTTCTTAGCGTCTCCATATCCCAAAAAATTAGCATTTATTCAGCCCAGATTACAACTTCAAATTTTCAAGCTAAGTTTTACCTGGATATAAAATATAGCTACTCTTTAAGTAAAAATTTATAAATGTAGAATAAGCTATCTGTGAGGAACAAGTGTTTGCAGGCAAACTTCCATTTTTCAGTGCCACTTCAGATAAATTAATACTGGAACAGAGACAGTCATGTCTCCACAAAATAGACTATTCAGATGCCAAATAAAATCTCAATTTTCTATTAATAGCTTTTCCAGCTATATATCTGTTCAAGAAAAGATTAATGATACAATAATATTTCTACAACAAAAAAATATATTTTAATCTTCATCATGTGCAAAAATGTCTCAGCCATTTGTAATTGGTCTTTCCAAATAAATTCAGATTTGATCAAGAACCCTGGGGGCAAAAGATACCAAGTAAAATAGAGACTGTCTACAATCAAAGCTACTATGAATTTTTAATGAAATGCACGTGCTGCCTTTTCTTTCACCAATAATGAAATTGTGCAGACCCTCCTTTAGAGTCTTACCCTGATGGGAAACACACTCAAAGACTCATCAGCTCAATGTTAAAGTAAACTGGCTGGTGATCATCCAGAGAATCTATTACTTATTCTTCCCTGTATTTTTAGATGATGATGATGATGTCATGTATTAGTGTTAAAGAGGTGGTAATTAGCTGCATGCATAAACACGTGCTTGAAGCAGTCACACATGGAAGTTCAGCTCTAAGACAGAAGTGCCAGAGGGCTAGAAGCTGTGCTGAGACATACTAAAATCAAATCACCATAAGCCTGAATATGTAGAAGGGAAATATTCACTCCCTGTTTATGTGTTTGGAAATGAAGGGGCAGAGCTAAGAATATCTCTTTGCTCTGAGTTTAATGGTGCATTTATACTACAACAATGTCCTACATGTGGTGCATCTTAGTATACTTGAGGGAATAAAAAAGCAAAAGCTACTTAAGGGCTGAAAAGATACATCAGTGGGAGGAGAGCTTAGCTGAGAAGTGACTATTCAGCAGCAGTTTGATTTCATAGCTCTTCCCTGACGCTTTAGCTGGTGGCAATGACAGCCTCATCAGTGACAGGTGTGTGATCTGCTTAAATCACCGAGTTACCAGGTGAGAGCTGGAGTGAGCATGCTGCATGGCAAAGGAGGAATGAATGGCAGAGCAAGTGGGTTTTTGCAAAGACTCCAAGATGGGGAAGGGAGAGGAGGAATCCGTGCTCTACCTCCCACAAGAGCAGGGACTCACAAAAGCTGCATCAACATGGGTGGATTTCCTCGATGATATAAGTTTAGAGATGGTGTGTTCTGACCACTAGATGACTCTTTCTATGTCTGCAGATTTGGAAAATATACAGGCCTTTGTCAACAGCAGTGAAAGAGCAAGTTCTGGCAGAGCAGGCCTCTGGAAGAGCCATGCCTAGCTGATAAATCCATTCCAATGCCACAGAAGTCACAAGTAACAATAGTCTAGAAAAATCTTCTGTTAAAGGACCTAGATACAGTCATCTGCCAATAAAAGCTGCTGTCCTAATAGGCTTGCTGCTTGCCTTCCATACTGGTAATTCTACTTAGTCTTCTGCCACATTCTGCATCAATTCTAAAGACAATCAAGTGGAGGGTCATAAAATGTTTAGGAGCTAGAAATACTGGATTTATGTAAGCATGAGAAAAAGACAACACTACAGAAAGGTTGCAGAGAAGATGGAAAGGAAGGGAAAACCTTTTCCTAGGAAATGAGAAGACAAGAGGTGCATCATGAAAGGATATGGCAAAACCAGTTACAATAATGGAAAATTATATATAGTTAAATTTGATGGAAATCTGGAGGCAGGAGATTTCTCCTTCCCAGACAGCTTAAGCCAGCTCTTGTGGACTAAGATTCAGGGGTTATTTTCACCATATCTTTGTTCCTCTGACCCACACTGAGTACTTCTGTTTAATCTGATTAGCCTTGAGTCAGATAAGTTTCCTTTGAACAAAAGAATAAAATCTTCACAACTAGAGTGGTTAAGCACTTGAAAGGATGGTTCAGAGAAATCATGAAATCTTCCCCCTTGGAGTCTCTAAAACTTTGGCTGGAAAAGAATCTGAGTATGTTTGGTCTACATTTGAAGTCACCACTACTTTGAGCAGGAGGTCAGACTGCCTAACCTCCGAAAGCCTTTTCAATTTTTCTGTCTCTGCAAAAAGAGGCTGTTTGTAGCAGTGACTGTGTGCTGAAAGGGAAGCACTTGAATTACACTGTATCTTTTCAACACTATTGAATCACTCCTAGAATATAATAAACTGAAGTGCAAACCTGTAGTGCCCGAGCTCTTTATTACCTGATTTCATATTACTACAGTCACTCCTCAAAAAAGTGGACCCATCAGTCAACCAGTGTTTACCAGTGCATAGCATGCTGTCGAGCTCTAATGGTCTTTAACTATCAGAAAAGCCATAAGGGATAGTATTCCTATTATCACTGAGGCCCAGCACTGGGAGAGGATGCATTGTTGAGAGGTGAATGTAGGTTCTCTCTTTATTGCTTCTCTGAATAAAAACTGATGCAATCTATCACGGTTTAAATGAATAATTTCAAAACATAGTAGCCCTTAAAATGATTTAAAGTCAATGAGCTGGTAGTGGAGTCAACTCGGCTCTCTGATTTGGGTGCAATGCCTGTGGTCTGCCTGCTGCACACAAAGCTGTGAGCATGCTGCTCTTTAGCCACTGGTGTTTCCCTTGTACTGCTGAGAGTTTCTGCTTCAGCATTCCAAGTCCTAGAGCAAATACTAGGCACTCGATTGTGTTTGTTTGCTGAACAGTTGGAAATACAAAAGCTGAGATCTCCTTATTTGTTACTGGTTTTATTATTTCTTTTTTAATAGATCAATTGCAGGACAAAAAGCCCTTTTACCTACTCCTCAGCTGCACTGCACTGAAACACACACCTCTCTGACATTTGCTTCTATCAAAGAGAAAGAAAAATATGAATCTTTATTTTTCAGTAGACAAATATAGTTTGTGTAGATAAAGCAAAAGGTTGCACAAGCTTCTATTTCCTTGGTTCAGTTTGTCTTTTTAAAAATTGTTTTGGGGCAAATTGAGTGTGGGCTCTGAGGTTTTTGGGTTTTTTTTAATCCTAACATTTCTTTCTCTCCTCCATTGGAAATAGCCAAAAATAAGACACTGCTTTCTTTCTTTTGCCCTCAAATCATTTGTGCCTATGTGGGCATGTTTTTGGACATGCACAAATTTATTCTTAAATACAAAATCTCTAGCTCTTGTCTTAATTGTTTTTTCTCATTTCTACCCATTTCTTAGATGCTGGTTTTTTTTTCATTTCTGTCATTGCTCCTCTCCTATGTATCTTAGGAATTACAAAGGAATTGATAAATTATTTAGATCCTACTTAGTGCTTTTGTTTTTCTGAATGCTTGTTCCTTAGACACTAGGAAAACCAAGGACAAATTGATTGCAGATTTTAAGTATGTTTTAGAACTACATCACTTTCTCGAAAAATAAAAGTTGAATGAGTTCAGCCAGTAGTTGTAATCAAATTCTAACAAAAACAGAAGCAGTGAATAAAAGTATTTCAAATACCTTATGGATGGGGAAGGCAAGTGAATATTCAGTGTTGAAATGCAGACAGAAAAGGAGCATATGGAGCATGAGTCAGGGTTATTTGTAAACAAATAAGGGAAATTGTAATCTTCCTTCTGTAGTGGGAACACTTGCATTTCTTTGTTTCTGTTTAGACTTTTTTCCTAAAGTAGTTATAAACCTGTCACTGCATTTCAGACAGACACAAGCACTTGTCTACTGTCATTCCTCTTTGGCCCACATTATTGGCATATACAGAACTGATTCTTTTTTTGTTCTGCCAAGGTCTTTATTGTGGACTCTCTGATGCAGGCAAAGCGCAGAAGCTTTGGTCAATTTCTGCAAACTTCCACAGCATTGCTACTGAACTGACACAGCTCTTCTCCCACACAGTACATCTTCAGACCTCTCCTATAGAAAGACCATGATGAACAATAACTAAATAGAAAAGTTACATGGCTATATTTTCATTGCCTCCAGCACTGAAGTTTTCTAGTACCTTAATTAATATTGAACCTTCCTGGTAAAAAAATCTTCCAGAAATTGATGCATTTTTCCATACACTGTTGCCCTGAGTTACATGTACAATGTGTACAGACATCTGTACTTCCCTGAACACCGATATATTTAGATAAAAATTCTTTTCCCAGACATTGAAAAAACGCTCACACATTTCTTTACAATAACAGATGGAAATGTTGCTTATGCTGACTTAATTCAGTATTAGCTCTGTATCTTTTACCATTAGGTAACAATTTTAAAATATTTGTCTAATACATTTCCATTTAAAACTGAAAATTTGAAGAGTTGTATTATTGTTTTGCAATCAATAATACTATAATTACTGTAAATTTTAGATTCTGAAAACCACTAAAGGAATAATAATTGAAATCAAATAAATTATGGGCAATAAAGGGTCCTTAAATTTTAACATTTTCCACTGTATTCAGAAACATTAAAACTAGAATCAAGTATCAGCACTAGGAAATGGATGTGCAAGTTTCATGTGAATTGAATTCATATTCAATTTTCAGGTTGATTTGAAGTTAGCTATTTTATGTATGATTTTCTGTCCATCAGTAGAAGAAAGGCAATTCAAGTTTGTCCTTGGCATTGGTTAGCTATCCCTGATCTTTGTATGCTGCTTCCAGAGAGAAAAACATATTTTTACTCACCCCTGCTATGAAAAGGCAAAAGTAGATCTTGTAAACTCTCCCCTCTCTCGCTGTTTCCTAAGGATATTTAATGCTTCTCTAGATGTCATTCTCCGTGAGAAATACTCAAACATTAATTTTAATTAAAAGAAACAGAAAGAATTGAAGAAACAGGAAGACTGCTTACATATTAGGGATTTATATGTTACAAATTTGCTACAGAAAGGACCTTTCTATTGGCTATAGAAAATACCTAACAATTCTCAACAAAACCCAGCTTCTCTGAACCACAGAGAAAGCAGCTGGTTTAAAAGAATTTATGACATTTATGAAGATAATTATTCTACTCAACTACTTTAGAAGTTCTTGCAGAGGCTTAAACTGCTCCATACTAAAATAATTGAGTAAAAAAAAAACAACTCTTCACTTTAGTAAAGAAGTTAGAGGTATAGACGAGAGATCATAAGGGCTGCTTCAATATTTACTAAGTAAATGACAGAAAAACAGAAAAGGGAACAGTTAAAAAATAATTTAATCTATGAACTGTCATGAAGAACCTTGTACTTTGAATAGAACTTTGTTTGGTCTCTCATCAAACAACTAAAAGACTAAGAAGTATATGATTAATAAGTTTTATACCAAATAAAGTAACAATAACTCCTTTAAAACATAGAAGGATAGGACTTTCTTCAAAACTATTTCAATTCCCATTCCAAACTGCTTTCTGTACTGACCTGAACTCTAGAGATTCATTAGTATAAAAAGATCTTCAGGTTCTCTTTTCCCCTATGAACCTATTGAAATTTTCAAGATCTCCCTTTTTCTTTCTCTCTAAGAGCTGATAAAAGAAATATTTTTCCCTCACCAGTACAGAAAGAAACGAAGACCAAGATACAGATCTTAAGAAACCTGACGTTTTGGAATCAGAAAGCACAGTGCAACAAATAATTTTATTAAAAGTTTTCTCAATACCAAATGTGCTTTTGAGCCCCCAGTTTGTAAATATTTCATTTACTTTCTTGCATAAATGCATCAAGGAGTTTCCTCGTGAAAACTATTTTATCTTTGTTTTATCTGTTTTCTTTATTTTATCTGTTTCTCTCTCCCTTTCCCATTATCAGCACAAGCCTTGACCCAAAAGAACTTGATAAAATAAGAAGAAATGCATTTCATGCCATGAAGATAGACAAAAGAAGCAGGAAGAAGATATTTAAACCTATGTCATACAAAGATCTGTGCATGTCTTACAAACTTGTCCTTTAAATCTGAGTATAAAAATGGTAGGTTCAACTGATGTTAACTAAATGTTTCTAAGTTATACCAGAATAAAACATGGAAATACTCCAGTACATACAGTTACCTTTGGAAGTCTGGGTGTAACAAGGAATTTGTTCCTCATTTATGTACAGATGCTGATATCGACCACCCAGAGGATCTAATGCATATAAGTTGACTACAGAAGCAATAAAATTTTTCTATCAAAAGTTTGTCTAGGATTACACACGAATTTCAACCTCATTGCCCAGAAAATGTCAGAAAACATATTTTAATTGCTAAGAAATTGAATCATTAGAAAAGACAGCTCTTCAGGTCAGAAATTACTTCAGTACTTGGCCTAACCCCTGTTCTCTGATAGGGTTTAGTAGAATGACAGCAAGCAGTTAGTGTCAGCCTACCCCGAGCAATCTTCAAAATGCTGTTCACTTTTTAAACTATAGAAAGCATGGCTTAATCCATTACAAATTCTTTCAACTTTTTATTTAAGTAATTGTTCATTACCCCCAAAGGAGTTTCAGTAAGAGTAGACCATTGATAGGTGTAGAAGAAGACATTACAAACGACCTCACCCCTGGTAAGTCACAGTTGTACTAATTACCAAACAGGAACAGCCTTGCCTTAATGGGTCACAGCTGTGACTAATAAAGATAAGTGTGATAAAAGGGGGGGGGGGGGGGGCGGGGGCATGGGATTTTGGAAGAAGAGGACGTTGGGTGGGTGGATCTGGAAGAGGTAGAGGAGCCCTGAGGAAAAAGGAACAATCTGGAGAGACACAAGGAAGAGAGTTGCTGCAGTAAAAGTTCTGCTATGAGGCCAGTCTGGTTATGATGGCATTGGAGCCTGCAGTCACAGCTGAGCTGGGTAAAGGCCAGTGCTCAGAGTCTGCAAACCAATGCTTGCAGTCACAGTCCAGCAGGAAATAGCCACAGTCAGAGTCTGCAGTTGGTCCCTGCAGTAGGAGCTCGCTGTAGTCTGAGTCAGGATGGCTAATCTGTAAAGAAGAATTTGTGTTGTTGAATGAGAGCCTGTGTTTAACTCATTTGTACCCCTAATGAGAGATCTGCTGCAACAGATATGCAGTCAGTGATTTTTATTCTGCATAGCTTCTTAATGTTAAGTATGAATTGCACCACTAGCCTCTCAATGGCATGTAGCAGGAACCATGACATTTCATTCTAATTTATTAGGCCCGCTCCTTCAGCAGCTTGAAGACTTTCTAGACTTACTTCACTTACACAGAAGTTTTGCCTTCATTTGGATTTTTGTAAAATTGAATCAATTTCTGTAGTTTTTTAATGGCTTTATAAGGGACAGACTATCTTGATACAAATAAATTTGTTAAGGCAATTCTTGCTTTATATTTACATTCTTTATCTTAGAACCAGCCTAGTGTGAGATGTCTCTTCTTTTTTTCCACGTTTTGTAAGACCCAGACTGGCATGACTTTTCTTAAAGGCTATTCTTGTTTCACACCTTTACTCTTGATCTTTGATCAGGCTCAGTATGAAATGTATTTCTTCTCTGATTCTTCTACTAATATCCATCTCTGCAATAGCCTATTTCCCATCTGTACTAGTAAGTTCTTGTCAAACAAGCCAACAGGAGTCTGCAATAGCTTCAGGCACCTTCATCTCATACTGTCTTTCTCCATTTTTCTTTAAACAGTAGGAGCAAATTCTCTGAAAATGAACAAATACCTTTTAGATTTGACACTATCACCAAAGGCTAATTGAAAGACCAGAATCTCAACAGAAAAGGATTATAAGTTCCATTTAGATAGGAGAATAAAACTATAAAACATTCAAGGCTACGAAGTAAGAAATACAGTGGAGTGCAATCAGATAATCAGAATTAAAGGTGATTTCAAAGGCTCTCTTCTTTTATGTAACCTTAAATGTTTTGGGCCATCTAGAATAATAACAATACCTAATCAAATTTATGGCTGTTTTTGCAAGGAAATGTTCAAATAACTCCAAGGAGTCACTCATGAAAATACTATAATTGCCATTATCCATAATATCTTAGACAAGGCTTTATTTAGGTGAGGAACCACAGAAAGCTGCTTTTTCTTTAAAGCACTGTTTTCAATAAACAGTCCATGCCAATTTGGTTGGTAATGAGTACAGATCACTTCAGTCATTTACCAGGTTTCTTTTTCAAAGAGGCCTAGTTTGAGGAAACTTAAGTTACTAGTTTGTGTTGCAATATACAAGAAGTTGTAGATAATTTATTTTTACTTGTTGAACAATTGATTATTGGAATAGTTCTCTGTGCTATCTCAGTATCAATAATTCACTTGATCCCTGTATCTGACTTTTCCCAGAGTCACCTTGAACATTGCATGAAATTAGTGGCAGCTACATTGATATTCCTGAGAATAATACTGTTAAGAAATAACATTAAAATACAGACACTTTATCATCCCACCACTCATCTATATTTAAATATGGATGGTCATTATCAGATGATTCACATGTCTGATACCTGTGTAATGATTTCTTATCTTTGTTTTTTGTCATTGATTCATTTCTTGCTATACCTCATAAGTTTAAAAAGCCAAAGTAGGAAGTTACATATATTCTAAAGCACTTGAACTCCCTTCCTCACACATACTTTTCAGTGTGCCAAATATATGTGTGGTCTCTGTAGAAAAGGTATTAAAAATTATACACAGTAGCCATAATTGCTCACAGGCCTCCTAGAAAAGCATTTGACTGTTTTATCTTGTGCTTCTGAAGCTACTGATATTCCTGTCTGATCCCTAAAACTAACCAAGCTCAGTGCCATACTAAAGCTCTTTATCTCTAAATAGCACACTCTATACAGAGTAAATAGCAGGAGGAAGAAATACATTACAACACACTGGTATGCAGAACCTGTTGAGGCATCAAGTTATTGTTAAGCCCAGCACTCTTCTCTGGACTGAAAAATAAGAGGGAAAAAGCATTGGCAGGTGGCTGATCTGCATCAGAAAGCAGTGTTATACATTTAGAGAATAATATCAGGGTGAGTTAGAGATCTATGGATTTTATAGGAGTGAAGGTGGATGAAGTTCCTGGGAAGAACTTTGTTATCTTTAACTGTTGATGCTTACCAATTTCATATTGATTGATAAACAATCAATTTTGAATTATTTTGACATTTTTAAGTGACACTAAAAAAAAGCTCACATGCACAAATTCAACCAAAAATTCAGCAACAACTGTATCAACTTTTTGTAAAATTTTTTTGGAATTTTACGTTTCAGCCTCCTGAAATGAAGAAAAATGTCCTCTATTTTATTCTATATATGTTTTAGGGGGGAAAAAGCAAACAAACTTTACATTTTCATTGGTCTATTTCTTATTTTGTAAAACAAAACTTTAAGACTTGATTTACCACCACATGGATATAAATTCTTCATTTCTTTGTTTGACAAATTTAGGTTCTTGAAAAAGTCTGATTCTATTAATTGATTACAATTTTTTTTCTCCTCAATATTAGGATGCATTAAGGATGATCAAGTGTTTTTGTATAGTGTTTAACAACAGACTGAGAATGAAATCAGAAGAGGAATGGAAAGATCTGTTCTTAGAACCCTACTCCTCACTAAGTTGGAGGAGAGAGGATGTTTCATTTATTTAAACTGTATGTGGGATGGGAATGAATTTACTCAAAAGTGTTTGGATTAAAAAAAAAGATAATTTTTCTTCCTTTTTTCTCCTAATTTCTTTTTGGTGCAAAGTAAGGGTTCAAGAAATAATATTTATTTTGAAGAGATTTAAAAATGGAGTTACTCAGTAAAGAGAAAAAAAGACTGTGTGGAAGGAAGAAATCAAAATGAGAAAGGATAAAGAAAAAAATTGTCATCCTGAAATATTGAGAAAGCCACTAGAGGGAAAATGCTGTCATTTTCATATTTCAGGGCTTTCATTTAGCTTTGATGAAAATTGAATAATATACAATTTTCCCAAAATTGTAAAGCATTTAACACAACTTTGCAATTTTCAGGGGACAAGTAATTTCAAAAGTCAACAAGCTTAAAGATGATATTTGACAGAAAGGGTAGTTCTCTAAAAGCTGAAGAGTGGTCCAATGACTACACTGGTATCCTGGGATTTAGAGTTCATAGTTTTGTCAAAAACTGCCTGTCTGATTTTGGACAGGTGATTTGATTTTATGCTGCAGTTCCTCATCTGTAAAATGGGAAAGTGTAGCATTCATCTCTCTCAGAGGAAAGTGCAAGGATAAATATATCTATTGTCAAGAAAGTTCAGGTGAAATTTTTTCAGTTAGGCATACAAAATTGCTGATTTGAAATGTCATTGAGATTCAGCTGTGGAAACAACTGTCTAAGCTGCTTAATGCAGTACCTTATGTAGCTTCAAATCATTGTAACTTCAAATAGCTATAAATAGCTACAAAAAAAAAATCTTCAGATGCCATAAAGTGCTAATACAGAAGTTTCCAGTATCAGATTTCCACTATCAACTTTACTGGGATTAAAAAATAATCACAGGATACTATGATTATATATGTTGTAAATATCCAAGTGCTATTGAATAATATGTTAACATACTAACATATTTCTGAATAGAGACATTACATAAAATGAAGACTCTCAGGTGAAGTAGAAAAAAAATCCTGCTTTAAGAGGGGGTTTTGGTTGCTTTTGGTGCACTTGTCAAATATGAATATTTTCTACAAGTAATTAGATCCTGCAACTTTTGATAAATTTTAAAATTACCCTCAAAATGTTCATTATGAATTCTACTCACCTGTTAGGTCATGGGTTAAATAACCTTGGTGGGGTTTTGTAGAAGGAAGGTGAAGAAATTCAGCTTTCCATACCTACAGTACATACTCCAAACAGTAATGTTTTGGAAGATTACCTAGAACTGCAATTTGTGATGCACTAATCAGAGACGCAACCATCAGGAAAAAAATACAGAAACAACTTCCTAGCTTGAAAGTGTTCAGCAGCCCTTCCTGTTTCCCAAACCATATATTAGTCTGTTGTATGGCCCACACAGTTTCTGTTAGAGCTAGGAGCACATTTATTTTTTAATCCCTATCTGTCTGGACTCTCTTTTTGAAAGTTATTGTTATATACAGTTGTGTGAACTGTACTGTAAGAATTAAGAAATTATCTTGGCAGATTCTAGTACAAAGTAGTTTAAGATAAAGTACCTGAGTTTCATGTTACTTGTAGAGTAGGTGAGCTCTAAATATAAAATACTGGAGAGGGATAATTTAGCCTCACATAATGCTGAAACATATGGTCACAGAAGTATTCCAGAGCAGTTTCTTATTTCATATCTACTGTATCCATCTTTGAGATCTTTACTTCACCTTGTACTTGAAAGGTGTTCTGCTGCCAGCATTCAGGCACGCACATCACCTGCCCAAAAGCAAGCTGGATTCAGTTCTGTGCCTCACTGGCAGCTTTGCCAGGAAAATGTTCTAATTTACTCTAATCTTTGTGGTTCTGGATGAAGAAAACCTACCCAATGCTTTTTTTCTCTTTGGTTGAATGTGACAGGGGTGGTAAGCAATAGATTTTACTCTAAAAAGTCAATGCAGTCTTTAAACAGCACTTAAAAGAAAAAGATGTGTAAAATATTAGACCATACTTTTAGCTTAATGCTGTAAAAATAAATAGTAAAGTATTGAAAATTATACTTTAATATCCTGGCTCCCATGGTATCCATAATTAAAGTTTTTATTTCCAGTATGAAGATAGCTGTCCAGTGAATTTAAACTACAAAAGTTCATTACCAGAATCGTAGGTTTCAAGACAAAAGAGGATTTGCAACTGGTCGTGTCCCCTTGAGCAAGAAATATGTATAGCACTAACAGTATTGAAAAAGATGAAGAATATATGGATCATAATGCAATGAAATATGCTGCAGTCTGATTACAATACCTAATGCAGGTCTCAAGCAAGTGCTTACAAGTAGTACTACGATCTCTGCTATGTCCTTTCCCTCTGGAAGCTTTAAGTGTCACTCACATGGTATTATCTGCAAATTTGCCTTCAGCTCTGGCTGGAGTTTAAAGCCTGGGAACAGCTTAGCTGCAGTGCTATAAGTTCTTTCTGCATGAAACAAAAATATATGCTATTAAACTAATTTTTAGATCAAGACTTTTTTTTCTCTTTTTACTAGAAAAAGCCTATTGCCTCTCAGCCAGTATGTGTGTAACAACTTCCTATGAACAAACGCAATAAAAATGTGCTGGGGTCCTGAGCAGAGATACATCGAAATTTGGGTGGTTATTGCTGCTGCCATAGTTCAGTGCCAGGATTGAGTTTATAAGGAGACTCTGTACGAGGACACATGAGTCCTGTTGTCTGTGTTTGGTCCTCATTAACACACTAATGCATCATTACTACATTGACAAGCAGTGCCGGTACTATGGAGCAGTGACACTGGACTTTTCTAGTGGTGTATGCATTAGTCCATTTTCACATGTCTTTTTCCCTTTTGCCTCTGAAAAAGACACTTTGTTCTGCGGTCCATTGACTTCTTGGCTGCAGTAAACCTGCTAATGAGCTGAGTCAAAGCTCCCAGACAACTTCACAAGTGTTAGTAAAAGCAGATGCTAAGTATCTGTGGCAGAGATAAAGCAATTATACAAATGCAAGTGGTGTTTTTTCTTCTAAGGCGTTCTCTCCTTTGAACATGTGGATTCAAGCATTCATTTACATAATGTTTGTATTACCTCTAAAACAGAGCCAGAGCATACTCAAAAGCAGAAGAGGCAGTAAAGACTTTTAAAGAGACATTATCATCTTGACAGTCGTTGTTGCTCTCGCCAATCTCTGAAAAGGTAAGCTTTTCATTTTATTGTCATGTTGGAGAAGAAAAGCAAACCAGACCTGAAATATTTTTATTGTTTCTGACATGGTTTGTTTCAAGATGTCTATCTGAATTCCCAATATGCTCCTTTGCTTGTTTTAGCATGTCCTGCTCTGTCCTGTGAATTGTGAATGCCATCTACCTGCATAAAATAGCACTATCTCATTTTTTTTAAAGTGTCTGTATCTTTGTGATTGGTCGTCAAAAGAACTGAGAAGAACTTGTTATTTGTTCTGTATAGGAGTTATTATATCTGTTTTTAATCTGTTTTAAGTCTTGTACTTTTTCTGTTCCTATTCTACCAAGGCACTTTCCACTATTTTCGCTTAGCTCAGGTGTTAAAAACCTTTTCCTCTTTAAATTTGTCTTTTATAGACCACGGGATTTTTCTGAGTTAATTATGGTTGACATCTGGAATCACTGAGAACTCTTAGTTCCACAGTTCTTGTAATTTGCAGTTTCATGTTTTTGCTTATTTGCTCCAGATCCTTTCTTCTATGTTTGTTTGTAATTATTAAAGTTGTTTATCCTAGTTCCTATTCATTGAATACGATCTCCATCTATATTTTGGTTACTTACTTATTTCAAATGATGCTTCAGCCATCCTGCTTACTGGATAGAAATAGATGAAAGCATGATCTTTGCAAAAAGCCATGTCATCTAACTTCAAAAAGAAGCACTCTAGTCTATGTATTATCCCTGTAATTGGCAATAAATGAAACAGATACTGAAAATACCTAAATGTTATATTTTCTGTCCCTAACTCTGTTGTTGCTGGATTTTGGCCTTGTGTATATCTACATTCAAGCTGGGTGCTTTTGAATATTTTCCTCTGTTGTGCTGATAAAGTGTGTTCATATGATAGTGATGTGTGTTGTTCTATTCTATTGCAATCTAACACCATGTGATGACACTAACCAACCAAAAGCAGAACTTTAGACCAGTAATTTCTATATTCACCTTTTCTTGTCCTTCTTTTAGTTGTTTTCTTTGTCCTTTTTTTAGCTGTAAGACCAAGTTTCACATACATCCAAACTCTTAAGTGTTTCAACTTACATTTGTTCCATCCATTTATCACATATGGCTCTAATTTCAGGGTGCTATGTCATATGATTCAAGCCTTTTGTTTATTTTCCCTTCATTGTATGTTTCTGCCTTTGAATTTCTTTCAGAAAATCCCCAAGCTCTTTTTTATTTATAGTTATTTCTTTAATTTTTTTCACCTTTTATCACTTAATGTTATCCTTAATTTTATTACACCAGACAAATATTCAGGCTGGTTAACTTTGTCATGCTAGTTGACTAATTCTGATTTAAACTGCATCCCCATCTTCTTTTACTTTAGAGACTGCATATGCCCTTATAAAACTGTTGGGTTTTTTTCATAGGTTCATAGGTTTACAAGACAAAAAACCAAATTAATTTGTCTGTTGTTTCCTACAACCATTGAGTTAGCATTGAAGAACTATCTAAAGAGCAAATAAGGTACATTAGGTTTTTCTGACATAAAAAGGAGCAGAGTAACTAATTAAAAGACAAGAAATACAGTTTATTTCTGGCTTACTCCTACTCAGACTGGTATAATTTACTATCTTCTCAAGAATAAGTGTGCATTTCCCAAAGATACCTAAGTAAGGATAGGCAGCCTGCTGCCAGAAGACAACACAACTTGATTGATGGGAGCAGAGGCCATTTTTCTGTCAAGATTACACTTTACTAAGGATTAGATCAGAAGACCTTGGTTTCTAGTCAGGTGCATCCTCAACCTCAAATTTACTTTTGAACTTGAGAAGACACAATGCTGTGTAGTTTCCTGCCTTTGAAAAGGATACAGGACTGCTCTTCAGGAAAAATACATTTTAATGTCAGGCTCTGTTTCTATTTGAGGGGCTGAGATACTACACAGACTGAACATCCTCAATTTAGAAAGAAAATAAGAAAAAGAGTAACCAGTATTTGATCTCATTAGTTACTTGAACTTATGTTGGTATTTGATTTTATTCCCTGGGGGTTTTATTTTTTTTCCCTTCCTAATCGTTTCATTGTAGGCTCAATTCACATTAAAATAAATGAGAGTTGGATCTGACTCCGAGTTATTTTCCACCTACTTTTTAAAGTCACAGAGGCTATCTTAGTGTCTCCCAGACACTGAAAATCCTTAAAAGTGAACAGGGTTTCTGTAGGGTAAAACAAAGGGCATAATACCAGTTTACAATAATATTTTTTTTAGAAATACAATAAAATTATATAATTAATTTTTAAATATTTTTCTTCTATGTGTTGGACACATTGCACTCTAAATTGACATTTAGGAAAAGGAACCCAAAGCACCACTGTGAAAAGAAAGATTATCAATAGAGGAAATGAAACGTTAATTTTACAGTATTATTTCAACATATAAGGGAAAGGCATAGCATACAAAATAGATGACATAAAACAGAATTGTATGCTTTTCAGTTCTCTACTCTTAATTTTCTGCTCCAGTCTCTGTAGTCTGACAGCTTCATGAGTCTCTGTACCAATTAAAATTCCATAAATGATGTCATAAAAACCTCCAATTCTATTGTTTATATAAACTATAAGTTGATCCAGATTTTGTTTTGTTTTCATGACAAAGACCACACAAAAGCTTTCTTTTCTTTTCACAAAGCTTCTGTTGATATAATTTTCCACGGAATAATATCTTATCTTACCATGATAATACTTGTTTTCTTCCTCTTGTGCATAGGATAATTAATCACAGCATCACACTTTGGATGTGCCGAGTCTCCTTTTTTCAGTCGTTGCTCCAACTACTTTTTAAAAGGGGAATATTTCAGCATTTCTTCACCATTTCTAATTTGTATAATCACAGTTCAAAAATATGAATTTTCATTTCTACTTGATATTCTGTGTTTTGGTATTTATGGAGGGGATGTAATGTAAAATTGAAATCAAAAAGAGTTGTAGTATCTCTCCTATCTAATGAAAATTGTTCAGGGCAGGGGGTAAGGGATGCAAAAAGCAACAGAAGTGATCTCTTCAGCTGTATTGTCCTTCAAGTTGAACTCATTCTCTCTTGTCCAGTCACTACATGCTCCTGTAGATAGTCTTGCCTCGTCCTTCCTGCAAATTCCTTTCAGGCACTGGAAGGCCACAATTAGATCACGCCAAAGCCTTCTGTGTTCCAGGCTGAACAATCACAGTTCTCTCAGCCTGTCCTCATAGCAGAGGTGCTCCATCCCATCGTGTTGTTGGCCTCCTCTGGCCTCACTCCTGTGGGTCCCTGTCCTTCCTGTGCTGAGACCCCAGAGCTGGATGCAGCCCTGCAGGTGGGGTCTCACCAGAGCACAGGGGCAGAACTACAGATCACAAAGAATGATGGTGCCTACAAGCAGAAGAGGATCAACTACAGCATGGGGCAAATGGACTAAAGACAAATTAATTAAGATCTTATCCAAGCTAATTCAATGGACCTTGTATCTGACTGCCAATTGAAGCTCATGATTTAGGATAATCGAATAATTAAGTTATAATCAGGAAAAGGACACTACTGTCTCTTCTGTTGCATCTTTCAGTACCTTCACAAACACCATCCTCTGTCTCTGAAAAATGCATCTCCATGACATTTATACTAGGTGGAAGCTTTTACTTCGTTACTCTCTTCTAAAAATACTGTGCCACTGGTCTGAATTTTTTTCACTTTTTGGTGGTCTAAAAGATGAAAGACCTATTTGTCATATCAAATGATCCCCTTCAAATCATAAACACTGTAAGATATAAAAACAAATGTAAGCTTGTTTTCTTCCCCTTACCTCATGCTGCATATTCCCCCCCTTTTTTTTTTTATGCTCACTTTTCTTTCTGAAAGATATGTAGTACTAAGAATATTATAATCCCTTCTGGCAACAGAAGAGAAACATGGTTTCCATTAAAGTTTATTGGGTTTTTTTTTCCTTTTTAATTTTTTTATCAATCCATATGAATCCCAAAGGACTTCAGCCTTTGATAGAAACTGTAGTCAAGATATATTGTGGGTCTAGTTCTCCCATATTTTTATTCAACTCAGACTGTGTATTTAGTTCCCCTGTGCATAGTTAAATTAAAATATAAGTACAATATGTGTCCATGTAGTATTCTGAAAATGAATTTGTTTTGTTCTGTAAAAAACTACCCTCTTTAGTTTTATGCACACAGCATGTATGGAAGTGTTCTAAGATGAAAAGAAAAAAAATCCTTTTCCATTTTGTTAAGACATATATTTTTGCATGAAAAATGTAATGCCTTAGTCTTTACAGCTACTCTACACATATACCTTTAGGGTGTTTTCTACTGCCCTGTAGCCCAGGCCAGCCAGTGAGGTCCCATCTGTAATCATCAGACAGCAACCTTTTGCCTCTAATGCTGTAACTTCACAATCAATTCACAGCAGCAGCATCTGGCACTGATGCCAAGAGAAGTGTTTCTCTTGCCCCCCTTTTACCTCCCTGCCATCTTTTCCCTCCTGGGAAAGCTCTGTATGACTGTATAGTGAACCAGGTCGGTGAATTGATCTTGCTTAAAACTAACATAGCAAAAAATCAACTGTTTAGTTTTAACCGGAAGGTAAATGCTTGTGCTGACACAAGGGAGAATTAGAACCCTGACAGTTTAATCTGGTTTAAACTGATTGTAAAACTATGGCATTGCAAACCTGGCTTTGAAAATGGGTAATTGCCTTTGAACATGGTAATTTTTATCCCCTATTAAAGGTGCTTGAATGACTACTTTAGCCTTTTAAGAGCTAGGCAGTTTGTCTGCAGTTCAAGGAAATTAATTCCCTCAAAGTGATTTACACAATGACAGAAAGGGTTGGCACTCCTTAATTCTCTTTATGGTGCCAGTGACTGTGTTGTGAGACTGAAGGAGAATGCGCTCATTTAAATCAGCTCACCTGCATAACCTGAATTTACCTTTATTTCTGTATTTGTTATAAGACACAGAATATAGTTCAGTCGTACATACTTAGCTGCATTTTAAATCTGTTTTTTACCGCCTTCAGCTGTAGATTTCACTATAGTATTATCTAATCCTAATCTTTGAAAAATCTTCCCAAAACATAATTTCCACAGACCCCTTGTAAAAATGTTATGACTAATTAACATCTGTACTAAGTAAGGTGTAAGTCTCAAGTGCTTTTCAATTTACTAGGTCAGAAATTGAGTAGTTAAACAGTTCAGAGGTTTAAAGAATCAAAAGCAGTTGATTCCGCTAAAAGTCATAAAAAAGACTAGTCTTAAACAAGAACAGGCATTGTGAAAGGCCTCAGTTTAGCATGCCCCTATTTGTTCTTACCTTAATAACAGTAAGAGAGGATAAATAACTAAATGACTACACATGTCCACAGAATGGCATTTGAAAAGTGTTTTATGAACTCAGTATGACAAATGGTGTCTGTGGGTAAACTTATTCTGCACTTTTTACTCAAAGCCAAGAAAGGAACTGAGGGCTAACTTAAATAATTTGATATGAAGCACAGATCACAATGCAGCAAATCTCAACTTTGAATTCTTTATTGAACAAAGAAATTAGGAAATGTAGAATGAAAATAAGTGCTTAAAATGATTTTTTAGGCCCATATTCAATGTAGGGAATCTGTGAGGCTAAACAAAGTAGCCTACCAGTCTGCCAGAAAGGACTGTGAGTAATGCACATCATTTAACACACCTTCATCAGCCAACAGTGGAAGTACAATGGATTCACAGTCTTGCACAAAGTGATTCCAAAGGTCATTTCAAACTCTAGAGGTGCCATTTTTTTCTGATTGCTTACAAAAATCTAACAATTTGTTTAAGTTAAACAGTATAGTTAAACAGTGAATATTTGTCAGGATTACTCTGGGTCTTGGGGCCATGAAACTGTATTCTCAGAAACATTTCTACATTTAAGCCAAACATTTTTTTAGTGAGATGTCTTTAAAATTCCACTTATACCATTATTGAATTATTTTTATTTTTTTTAATTCCCCGAATATATTGTAGTGTGTTGAAGTACACTCCTACTTTTTACCTCATGTTCTTTGCCTTTACTATTTCTAACTATCTGCCAGATAACATATATAAAACAGGGTCTAAGTTTTGTAAAGGTTTCATTTGGGTTGGGGAGAACAGAGGAAAATGGATAGCAGGCACTGAATTTATAGTAAATATATGAAAATGCAATTTACACCACTGCTGATTTCTTATTTGCATGGCTGAAAAGGTGAAGCAATTTTAAAAATCTGTCATATAGACTTTCTCTCTGTGCTGTCTTTCACCCAAAAATAATAGTCATATCTTGGAACAAACAGCAAAACTTCTCTGAAGTTTTTAGGCAAGCAAATACTGTCACATCACATTGATTTCTGTATGTTTAGAACTATGGCAAACATCACCTAATTCAGGATTAATTCTCAACAAATGCACAATAATAGTAGAATAAATCATGTTGATGAGTAAAGTACATCCAGCCTTTGCAGTGCTGTATTCTCAAATACAGGCTGTCTCATATTACAATGATCAGAGGAGTGGTTTTGTAGGAGAATGGTGACAAGCACTTGAGTGTTTAATAGACAAGCTCCTACAAGGTTGCACTTTGCTTTAAAATGTGCAGACCATGTTGGTCTCTGAAGTGTTTTCCGGGGAGCATCACAGCAGAAGTTGATTGCTTTTGTTACATATTTGGAAGGTCATTTGATAAGAGTAGCTATGAAATACCATAAATACATGATTTCTATCTTTTAGTCTGTCCATAGTGAGCCTGTGGCTCTTCATGTATGTTTCTGGTAGACAAATTCCATGACAAAGCAATGATCTGTGGTGCTCTTTGGTTCCCACCTTAAATACAGACAAGTATTGCAACCTGGAGTCTATATGAGGGACTACAGAATAGCATATTGACAACTATGCCAAAAATGAAGTCAGGAAAACTACGTGTGCCAATGAATCCTAAAATGCAAGAGGTATTCCCTTTATTTTACTAAGCTAATGCTCTGCCCAGAAGTGAGACCTCAGACTTGAGGTTTGTCAGGTTTCCCACTGTTGGCTTAAAAGTCATTGAGCCCTAATGACAATTACAATTGTCTGATGGCCACACACTCAGTAGTATTTAGTTTTCACAGTGCCCTAAAGGAATAGTCCAAGAGAAACAGTCCCTGAGTCCCTCAGGCCAGTGCTACACTGATAAATGAAATGGGCTGAAGCCCACTCTCTGCACCTGAAGGCAAAGCACACAGCTCAAGGTCCAGCAGATTGGGCCATTCCTCTGCCTTGCATTTCCCAGCTGATGGAGTCTCACCCCAGCTGGGTCCAGCTGAGGCCCAGCTCTACCTTGAGACATTCCCAAACATCATCTGCTGACGTGGGAATGGAGCCCTGGGTCGGGGCAGAGGGGGTGGCAGGTCCAGGGTCACTGGCCAGGGCAGTCAGTCCCCAGGGTACCCCCAGGGCTCTGGCAGCTGTAAGGAGGAAGAGGAGGCTCTCTTGTCTGTCTTCCAGCCTGCATTGCCTGGAAATATGGACTGTAAGGTTTTGATCATTCTTTTCTTAAATATGTTTTGGGGTGGTAGAGTTTTCCATGAGGATTTATCTGTGATAAGAAGAGGAAATTAGGCCTGGAAATTCCTAATACATTGCAAAGGAGGACTCTCCTTATGGGCCACAGGTGGTTTTGACCTTTGGGCGGGAAGCCAGATAAAATGAGCTGTAAAATAAATAACAGGGTAAATGTCTCTTACTTTCCAGATTTTCTTGCCTTGAGGAACTTTTTTTTTTTTTTCATTAAAGTATTCAATCTTCTGCAGATGAAACGCATAAGAAGATCTGTTGCTTTTTTAGCCACAAGGTCAGGGGGGTTGTATAGTGTTTCTTTGCTATTTTTATCAGAAGGAAAAACTTCCTGTTGACATGTTTCTTTATTAAGTGACATTCGAATAAAACCTGATAGTTAATTTTTTTTTTCTATAAAAGGCTTTATTTTTTATTTTGTTACTTGCATCAGTTGAAGTTAAAATTTTGTTATTTAAAAACATAGAAAAAGGGTTATTGGAGAATTAATTATTGATTCTTTCATTGAAAAAATGGGAAAAAAAAGTCCAATATCTGAAGTTTCTCTGTCAACATTGTAAATACTCAATGCTTTATTTCAGAAATATTTACTAGTTTAAAACACATTTCCATTTTTATTAAATTTAATACTGTATTTCAATTTAAAAAGTATATATATTGGCATATCAGAACACTGCAATATCATGTCAGTGAAAAAAAATCACTGAAAGAAAAAAAAGGAACTAAAAAAGATGAAGAAAATCTAGAGCCATTGTCTGAGATGAAATACAAAGAAAAAATGTTTATGAATACCAAAGTAGTTACATATTAGCAATAAGTTTTCCTCACATTTCATACACAAATTTTTGTCTTTCCAGTGTCACTTGAGAAAGAAACTTTCAAGTTTAACTTCCTCTTGTTAGAACACATGTCCTATGAACATCCTTTCATAGGACAGAGGTCATTTGCTAGGAGCAGAACACTAATTTAATGAATCACAGGTAGCCTCAGCAAAATGTAACTTTTAAAATTATTTCTGTGCTCGAATAGATAAAGAACAGAATGTCACACACGCTGATTTTGTGCTTTCAAAAGGTATCTTAAATCAAGCCTGGAAACGAAGTGAGAAGACTACTGAATGATAACTGATTAGGAGGATATCACGCATGCCAGCCGCGGAAAAAGCACATGTAAGTGTGCTGACTTCATTTTCTCTTGGCCCACGCTAATAATTGTCAACCTGCAGAACCCCTGATAGCAGAGCGATAGGGGAAACAATAGCTGAGCATGCTGCAGCTGAATACAAAACAGCAGCCTTTGAAGTGAAAATGTAGACGTAGGCAATGAGAAAAGAAATTTGGGTCTCAAGTGACAGAAATATATAGGTTGTAAAAGTGGCTTTAAGAGGTTTTTCGTTTGCGATTTATAAATACTCTTGTTTATTTTAGCAAAATATGAGCTGAGAAATTTGCAGAATATACAAATCATTTAATTTCTCCGGAGTAGGGAAGAAATCTTGTTAATAATGAAATAGCATAGGAAACGAAGTTTGAGTTCTCTCCTGGGAAAATGTGTGATGCTTTCTGGTTGTTTTAGAAAACAAACTATATTATTACAGAGCAATGAATCGTTTGTGTTTGGATAGCTTTTTGGTTATTCACACAACACAGACCCCTGCAAACAGAAAATGTTGAAAGCACTGAGCCTTACGTGACTGGAAAAAAAACTTACATGTTTCCTGATGTTCAGCCAGAAATCTTGTTTTATGGTTCTCTCTGAGACTTTGGAATAACTAAGAAAAGAGAGTAATTTAACTTGTTTTCACAAACGTGCTGCTTAGGCAAACTCTACTGAGAACCTCTGCATTAAAATGCAAATGATGCAGGCACTGATGAAGTCAAGGGCAGTGGCAGACAGATGCTGATGTGTTTGCATAGATCTGAACATTCCAAGCGAGCACATATCTCCGAGATTGTGCAGACCACTCATAACTGTAGCACTGCACATACACAACCCCCAGCCAATACTCTTTTTGTCAGATTTCTGCAGAGCACCAGAACTGAGTTCTTTTCTCCAGCAGTGAAAGAAGAGACCAGCTGGGACCCAAACCCAGTTTGTGCTAGTTTGGTTAGGGCATACAGTGCTTATTATGGTGGAAGCACTACGGAATCTGTCATTTCAGTATTCATCCTTCAAATATTTACACTAAAATTTAAGTTTCCCGTGTTGTAGATACAGCTGTCTTTATGGGTATTAAAACCTGCCAGCATCCACACATCACAATGTGCTAACAATCTAACTTACGGCTCACCAGTCTGGAAAATAAAAGATATTATTATTGATGAGCCTGTTTATCTATTCACGCCTCATTCCTTTGACCTTTAGGGGGATGTCTGAGACAGACTGATGTTCATACACTAGTCTGATGTCACGCCAGCCTGCTGACTGCACCGTTGTGGCAAAGTTGGGAAACTTTTATTTTAAACAGCACAATTGATAAAGATCATCACTGATTGAGGAGGTTCTCTGTGCTCTCCAGCCATTTGCAGTTTACACTGCAGAGAGAACAGACTCAGTCACCCAGAATGGGAAGTCATGTTGCCTGCTGGAGGAAAGATTTATTTTTCTCCCTGCTAGAACCAGGAATATCTGTTCTATTTCAGTTAGGTGACCATTGCAGATCATGCAGAGGGAACTGACTTAACAAGGCTGTAGGGGAGCTGCAGATGTTCAGGTCCCAGCCTCTCCCAGAACAATAATCACTCAGAGGATGCAGAGCATAAAAGGCCCTCAGTGTACACAGGAAGTGGCAGAGGTAGCTGTGACTATTGTTAATGAGTGGTAGAAGAATAATTCTCTCTGCTCTGTGTGTGTGTGTGTTCATTCACAGTGATAACTTTCAATTTAATACCCTATATAAAACCTCCACAGTGACTAATTATAAGAGAACTTAGGAGCATCTACTATTAGCAGAAATAGGATTGCTATTCAATAACCTTGTGAGGCTGCACATCCAATGACATTCTGAATCTGTAGTTATTAGATGGGGGGTCTAGTGAAGGTTGTTTCAGATTGCTGCTGGCATCTTGCTGCTGAGCTCTGTATATTCAATGCCACAATGTCAGCAGCTTGAAATTCCCTGTCTGGATTTTACACAGCTGCTAATCTTCAATTTAGAACTGTTTGCAAAGAAAGAGAATGAGAATGAAGTGTTTTCAAAGTAGGGACATTCTCTGCAGCTCTCTGTCAAGGGGCAATCCTGCCAGTACATTCTCAGGCACTGCTCACCTGCAGCAATGAGTCATGTACCGAAATAAACAATTTGCTGAAACTGCTGTGATGTGTACTGATGCTGATTATCAGACTGCAGACGTTTGGAATTGCCTTTGTATTCATACATGGCTTTGTTCGAACAAAAGGTAGCACCAAGTAAATAGGTATGCCAAAGATTTCTACAGACCCAGATTTTGCCTCCTCCTGCTCTCTGAAAACAAGAGCACCGGTGAATTTCAGCATTACAGAAGCAGGGAGGATGTCTTTCATTTTCAAACTGTGTGGATGTTGAAGAGGGAAGAACAAATCAGCAAAATAGAAAACAGTCTAGTCTTTTCAAAGAACAGTTTTCAGGGCACTGATTTAATTCCATTCCAGAAGGTGACAAACAAAGCCAATAAATTAATTTCCAGCCTCAACGTCTGTGTTTTTGTAATAAGAGACTTACCAGTCCCAGATAATTCTTGGACAAATGACTTTGAATGGCTGTTTTCATTGGAAGGAGAACCCAGCCCTGCCCTTCCCTACACAAAAGTTCTGCCCCATGAGCTATTAGTTGTTTCCCAGTAGTTTCTTTAAAACTTGTTTGTTGAGAAAAGACCAGAAATATTTAAAATTTGTTACTAGGAGCGAGTGCAGCAAACGCAACATATGTCAACCTCATAAAAAATCTGTACTTAGGATAGAAAAACAAAATGAGGGCAAAAAACAAGATAGAGAGTAATTTTCTCAGAGAGTAGGGACCCTTTTTCACATATAAACACAAAATGTGTTTATCACACATCGGGCTTTGGTACAGCACTGTTCTGAGCTGACTGACAGGTGTGAATATATAGAATCTGCCTAGTCCCATCCATCCAGAAAGGCTTCAGTATGATTTCAGAGAGGTTTCCTCAGTGTGTATGCTCTGAGAGTTTTTCAGAATCTGCCCCTAAGTTGCTCTGCAGACAGGCAGCCTTGTTTCATTGGAAAGTTGTCTCCTCAGCTTGCAAGAAGAGGTTAAGACATTCTTCAGGATTTGGTTCTTTCACAGACCATTTTCACTATCATCCCTTTCTTTAGATAGGACCAGTAATTCAGACCAATTTTTCAGAGATCTTTATAATCTGATTGCATTTTTTTTTAATTGAACAGTCATACCATCATTGTGCATACAGAAAAAGAATCTGGATTTTTATAAAATTTTAAGCCTGTTTTAGATTTGCCAAGCTCTTTCATGTTCCTGCTGTAAAATTAGCTTTCATTAATCCTTTTTATGTAGACAAAGAACTCTTGTCTGTAACCAGGGTTGAAAAACTGTTCCTCTTCATTCAAATCTGTTAGCACTGATAACTGAAATCATACCGTGATCTTGAAGCACAGATAGTGTAGTGCCTCACACATGGCTCATTGCAGGGTAATGTTTATAACCCAACAGAACAAATAAAAATATATAAACAGTAGAAATTATATCATACTAATTCACTTACCTGAGGAGCCAAAGCAGCCCACTTCTGGTTGTGTTCAAGGCTTTTGAGCACAGCTCTAAGCCCATTCTCATGTCTGGACTTGTTCAGTACCCACAGTGCTTGGAGAAAAAACTACATTTTGGCATGGAGAATGCTCAAGATTAGGAGCATGCTGATACTCAATCCTCTATTAATGTAGACCAAAATAGCCCATCCTACACTGGGAGCAGATGGAAAACAGGGAGATATACAAAACTGAGATATACAAAATGAAGGTTTGATTTCCTGTATTCACTATATTTGTTGACATGGGTGCAATCTATTTTACAGTATATGGAGAATGGAAAGCGAAGTCCTTTTGCAAAACTAAAATAATGTTCCATGTCTCAAATACTTGGATTCTATTCCTAATTTACAAGCTGAATCTGAGTTAGTGAATGTGTCTCTTTGTGAGCAAGTAGAGTACAAGCTTGAATTCAGTGAGATTAATCTGACTTTGCAAACTGCACTTGCTGCAGAAATTCAAAGCTATTTGTTTAGGTCTGATCAAGTTAGCCTGTTTTGAAACCAGTGTGTTACTAGCCTGTTTCTTTCCAGCTGTGCCATGATGTTTGATAATCTGTTTCTATGCCTGTATTGTTTTTAAAATGTTCCAGTCAAGAATTAATCAGTACATTTTAACTTCAACATGACGGCTTCAAAGAATGTATTTCAAATAGTTTGGTTTTACTTTATGTTTTGTTTCATTTGGATCTGTAGCAGATCTTTGCAGCTGATTGAAATAAGAGCACAATTATAAGATATCTTTGCAATTCTAATTAAACAGTTAATTGGTACTGGTGAATTTTCATACCTTCCATTTAGCATTAGTGAATAATAACATAGTAAGCAGGAGCAATACAAACAGCATTACTTTTCCCTTGGAAAACTCTGAACCCAATTCTGCTTTAAATTTTACACGCTCATTTGATAACAGTATTAAATCCGATTTTCTTCAAAAGTCTCCAGCTCTCAGTCAGAGGAGAACCATGTTTGTAATTAGGTATTGCTGAAGGTAGCAAGTGCACATCATATACTACCACACAAACAATTTTCAAATAGGATATGTGGAGTAAAGAACAATATTGTATTTCATAGTTTAGACATGAAGCTAAACGGCACTCCTGTGACTGAATTCAGAAAGCATGAAAAAAAAGTGCAGCAAAAATGTGAAAAACCAAATAAAGAATAGCAGATCTAAAATTCAAGAAAACCTGTTTTTACCGAACAAGAAAAAATACCATTTGCTAACATATCTCTCTTGCTGCTAAACTAAAGCATGGTGTAAAAAAAAATGGTTGTACTGAATATGCAAAAAATGCCATTAGATCATCCTTAAGTCAGCTATAGGGCATATGAAGAGTAGTCCTACAGAATAGTACAATGTAGTTTGTTTACAGTTCCTGATATTAGTGAAGAGAATTTGTTCTTCTGTGTTGGAGTCAGGGAGTCAGTGAGTCAGGAGTTTCCATGAATCCTTCAGAGAGAAATCGGAATGTAGGGATTGAGTTAAAGCCTTTAGATGGATTGAAGTATGTTAAGCCTCTCACACATAAGGCAGAGGTGAAGATTTAGGTTGTAACATGAGGGAGCAAGTAAGTGAATAAATGGAATAAGTTTTAAGTGCTTTTAGTGAGTAAAAGGTCTTAGATGCCTGAGAAGTAGTACATGTTCTAGTGAAGGTTGAAAAACATACTAGTGTTTCCTTAGAGGCTCCAAGAACCTAGCTTCAGACATAATAGAGTTAAGAATATTGCTTACATCTTTCTGTTAGAACCAGATAGGCCATGAACATAGTTTATACATGGCCTGGTGTGCCAAGAAACTAAAATTCTAATAGGTTAAGAAGTAGTGGACCGAGTCTGGTCCTACTCTGCATCTTAGCTTGCTTGTAAGTTTCTATAGAAGAAGATGCTCAGAGAGAGCCATTGCTTTTTGCCATTGCTGTTTATGCTATTGATTTTGCTTTGCTTTTGTTCCTGCTCTCGCTGCTGTCATCAACACCCAAGAAGAAGACAGGAGCTGCCCAGCTCCTCTGGCCCTGCTGGAACCACGGGGAGCTTCTGCTTCTGTTTGGGACTCTAAGCCAGAACTTAGCATGGACTTTGCTGTCTGTGACTTTTGCTTTTGAGACTGATGTGCTTCTACAATAAATAACTTTATAGTAACTATTAGCTGCTTCACTTTTTAAAGAAGTATATAACCCGACAGTGTGGGTGCCCCACAGGCACCTGGAGGTTTTCCAAAAACCTCACATTTCTAGGATGTGAAAGGACATCATTCCTTCAGAAACATAATTTCTGTCATTGTCATTTTGACTTTAAACTTAAAACGAAAATGAATGTCTGCTAGTATTGTTTATAATAAAATGGAGACTGCAAAAAAGTATTTTTATCTAAATTCAATTTTTAGGCAAAATATTATGATTTGTTTCTAGATGGTAAGTGCAGAAAATGGGAGAATAATCCAAAAGAGGAAAATAATATGGTTATATCTGACTTAATACCAAAATGTATATTATTATATCTTATCATTTATGATCTGATGAACCAAACTCAACATGGAGAAATTGAGATCCAACTAATTCCTTTGCTTTGAAAGCTATTTGTATCTTTTATTAAATGTATGTTACACTGCATCCTCATGTAATGCTAAAAAATTATGAGCTGTTTTGTTCTATCAAACTCATCATCTTCAAAGGAAGAGTTTCTAGAATCACACACATCTGGTCGTCTTTTCTCATTTAAACAGTCCTGCCGGAGACCCTGGGTCTGATTAAGTTGTCCAGCACCGAATAGAAAAAAAATAGTTTTGAAATTATTTATTATTAATATACATGTTTGCCTCATTCAATGCAGCTGCATCTTTTACTTTTACTTTTATTTTACTTTTACTTTTACTTTTACTTTTACTTTTACTTTTACTTTTACTTTTTGCAATGCATTTCCATAACTTAAAAAACCAATTTGGTTATATTTTCTAGTCAGATAGTTCTCTTCATAAAGCTCAGTGAAAGCTCATATAGCATTTAAAGTTCATTTCCACCCTGATTTTGGCAAGCGGTCTTAAAATACAGAAGAATCATATTTAAATTATCCATGCTAAATGACAGATTTTAATTGTACTTCATACTTTTCTTTCCTCTTTTACACTATAGTGATTTGGAATATTGAGCAGGCATGTTAAATCCCTGGCATGTAGTGAGTATTCATTTAAAAGGTAAATTGTACTGGAATGGAATATGCTTACTGTTTCCATTAAAGTGTGCTCTCCTGTTCTGTCAGGGCTCAATCCTGAATCATACTTCATACCTATAAATATGACTGACTGCGTTGGCAACATTTTCAAACTATGTCTTTCAAGGACATAGCTCTAATGCTTATTTACACATTGATTTCAACTTACTCACTTGAGTGGCTAAGGACTGTTTACATGGGTATCACATTACCAGATTGAATTTGTCTCATTTAACATATCAAAAATCCAAGACAAATGAAACATTGAACAGAACTGGTTTTCAGCTCCAGTCTATATCTCCTTTCTAATTCTGTTAATAATTTCCCTGACACTTTCACCCCCTTCTTTATCCTAAGGATATAGAAAAAAACATTTTTTCATCTGTTTTATTCCGAAACAGTAAAAAGACATGAAGGTAAATGAAGAAACTAGTTTCATAGAACAAATAAGATATGGGATAGTCTGAAATACTATAATCTCTTGGGAAGAGAAAAGGAAAGATAAGGAAATGAAAGGGGTAGCTACTACTATTTTACTGACATCACAGAAATCTGCTTTATTAAAAATCAAGTGACCTTAAATGCCACAGGGCCATTAAAAGTAATGGGATGTGATCTCAAGCCAGTGAGTGATGTGAAGCCAATTTCTTCTCAGGGGTTTAAGCTGTAAGATCCACATTAATGTATTAGTATCAGTAGATGAAACATAACGAATACTACACTCATTTACATAATGGATGAGACTGGGGAAGCTGTTCCAGATGGCAGATGAGCACCTTGAGCCAAAAGAGGATTTTTTTTCTTTTTGTATATCAGTATCCACAAGTCTAAATTGCTGAGAATAGATCAGTCTGGTGAGAGTATGGACTTTGAGTAATTTGTTGCCCTTAAGTATGAAGAAAGTTAAATACCCATCAAGAACAGCAGCATTCCTTGCAGCTGTGGGACCTTCTTTTCTTATTGATATACCTGCTAGTTCAAGAGTAACTAAAGGTGCAAACATCATAGAAAAC
Source organism: Sturnus vulgaris (assembly GCF_052056855.1). NCBI lineage: Eukaryota > Metazoa > Chordata > Aves > Passeriformes > Sturnidae > Sturnus > Sturnus vulgaris. Next base: position 30,505,507 of record NC_142248.1, read on the forward strand.
TTAATTTTATTTTCTGAGAAGTCCTGCTTAACATGTCATCAGAGTCAACTCACATGCTCAGTCATATTTATGCATTATAGTGGTTTAATACCTTAATACACACAATGCACATTGTGAGGAAATGCTGGACTATTCATGAACTCAGTACAACACCCAAATGTTCAGTGTAAAGACAAATGAGAATGTGGTGTCCTTTCTTATAACCATAGGCTTGCTTTATAAATGGTCTGTTCAAGTTTGGCACGGTTAAAAAATCAAATACATTGGATTAGCTTTATCAATGTATTAAATTATGTGTTACTGGAAGGACTCTTTTTTTGCCACTGAAAGGAGAAACTGAGGTCCTTGATGACTTATTATTGTTGGAGAAGGCTGTTTTTGTAAATGAGCTTAAGTGCAAGAAATGTTTACCCTGAGTCTTAAACCCTGTGCTGTAGATATTTCAAGAATTCAGTCAGTCCATAGGCAAGAAACTTCTGTGCATCTACTGGTAATGAAAAATTTTGGCTGGACTGACTGGTGTGCTTTGCTTGTTATGTTACCATATTATACTATGGTAAAATCTACTTTTCTTAAGCCAATAATATGTTAGAGTTAGACCCAAATCCAGATTTGCAGTTAGGAAAAAGTCCTATCTTAACATATTCCCTTTCCCTGTTTAGAATGGCAATGACATTATACATATTTTCCTTGTAGCAGACAGTGAAGTCCACTTCCTAGTAGAACTGTGGCATTTTCTGTCAGTGTCTCCTGTTCCAGGAGGTTTTTCCATTGCCAACATTATTTTCTGGGGCACGTTAAGTTATTCGAATTTTTTACTCTCATATATTAAATGTATTTAGTATAAAAGAGTCTTTTGAAGGAGAGATTTAGTTATTGTAAAATGTGGAAGTGAGACAGAGGGAGATGATGCTTTTGCTTGGTGGTTTGATGCTAATTCAGTGTCTGAAAGGGCCTAACTAGACTACTGTTTCCTAGCTTTTTCTACCTGGAACACAACATCTAAAAAAGACTTAAAGAATGATAATTGAAGCATTATAAATTTGTGCGTGTGTGTGTTGTATGCACACTTTTAAGTATATTCATTTCTTGGAGGTGGGGGTGAGGAGTTATGTAGAGGACTTGGTAGAAGGACATTTCATATTTGAGGTACAAGCTCAGAAAGTGTGTCAACAGTTTTTGGATTTGAAAATCTCAACACTTGTTCTTCCTTAAACATTGGTTTGACTTTTTAGTACTTAAAAAAAAAATAAAAAGAAAAAAGAGTTGACAGCAAATTCCCACCAAGAAATTGCAGAAGGAAATATTTCTGAGTACTGGAAATATTCATGTCAAATTTCCAGTCCTCAGAAACCCAAGTAGGTGAAATAATGCTATGTGGAATTTACAGCATTTGCTGCTTTGCAGGTTTTGCTCTACAGTGAAGAGAAGGGAGAAAGAGTTCTTGGATTTCTGGGGCTTGGAAAATAGATTGTTTGTTTTCAATGTTCTCTTTTGCTAGTCGACTTTGTTTCTGCTGTGGTTCTAAAACTTTCTGAAAACAATCTGTGTTTAAAAAGTAGTTTGGTTTTTTTTAGCATTGATGCCAACAAATGCCGGGTTACACCTTGATAAGAGATCAAAATATGAGGTTGCATTAAGTTATTAATCTGCTTCCTAAAAAGTCCTAATATAACAGAGTGGAGGGAAGTAAGGGTAAAAGAGGGGGAAATGAAATACAATTTTAAAAACACTAAATTTAAATTATTTTAAAATATAACTCTATAAAGACATATATTACTACACCATACAGCAAATGATTTTCTGATGAAACAACCTTTCAAAAATATTTAATTCAAAAAAAATACTAATGAAAGTATTTTAGAGAAGGTTTTCTTTTTACTTTTGCCCTCATTTCTTTCATTTCTTAAAAGTCAGTAACAAAGTTGCTGTTAACTTGATGTATTTTCCTTTCCTTCTGTCCCATGAGCACAATTATGGGCCGTGTATCACTGGAAACAGGATAAGATGTCACCAAAATAATAACAATATTGGAAGGTGAGGTGAAATGAGGAAGGTATGATGCAAATGCATCCCTTTGTGCTATGTGAAGCAGAAAATGAAAGCATCTTTCATTGCAGGGAAGTGAATCTCAAACACGTTTAGGAATAGCTAGATTTATGTTGAGTTAATATTAAGTTAATATTGATTGAGATGAAACAGCAAAACATGAAGAGATGCACTCATTCATATTATGTGCTTTTGGCAGCTCTATTTTTTTGTAAGCTTAATGAAAGATATAGTCAAACAAATTCATCCCTAAAGGTTTGCTTTATTTAGAGATCTCACACTGTCTGCTTTGTCTATCTTCTTTTAATTTGTTCAAACAAACACTTTTTCGATCCTTAAATTCGTTTTTCCCTCAAGACAGTTGCACATCATTAGAGAGGTGGTGGAACAAGTACAATTGCAAACATCTGCTATGACAGCACAGAGATGCTGTAAACTGATCTGCAGTCATTGTGACTGTCAGGACTTCAAGTTTATGGAAAGGTCACATTGTTTGAATGTATATAAATGACTCTGGGATTTCATGTCATCATTCAGGGCTTATGGACCCATTTTGATTATTTAGTAAAGTTGTTCTGTGAAAGGAGAAACTATAAGAAGTCAAGTAAGGGTCAAGAACTGCTGTCATATGCTTTTTTTATTACTTAAGTATAGAGTTGATCATTGACAATACATTGTATTTCCAGTGCTGATGCCTAGAACTTTGCAGTTGGGAACTATGCAGAACTTTGTCATAATTTGATATAATGAATTATTGAATTGTATTTGTCCTGGCCATGGCTGTTTAAGTTGAAACATAATGTGAATACTGCACATCAATAAACACTTTTCTTGAACTTAAAACTGAGGATTTTTGTAGGGTTTTTTTGGGGTTTTTTTATGGGGTTTTTTTGTGAGTGTTTTTGGCTGGTCATTTTTTGTTTTGCTTTCTTTTCCTTTTTACTGTCAGTATGCAAAATTGGCTTATTTATAACTACTTGTATCCTATCTTTTACAATCTGGCAATCTGTGTATGATCCAACAGGAATTGCTTCCCTTAATAAGGAAATAAAATTTCCCAATTACAGAAATTAGTTATACAAATAAGTCACCTTTGCCTAAATCCTAAAATGTTGTCACATTCTCAGCTATAGCAGTAGTCAGAGAAACTGTGTACCTACTTCCCTTTAGACATCAGGATCTTCATTTTATTTGTACAAATCTTCAGTTAGTGTGAATTTGAATTGCTTCATTGCCTTCATAAGAGTGATAACAATTTCTGCCAGCTCAGAATGTGGTGCTTAATCTTGGAACTGAAAGAGGAAAGAAAGAAAAAAAAAAAAGAACACTTCATATCAATTTAAAAAAAAATAGCCTCCAGTCTTAAGACAAGATGATGGAAAATTTAATGCAAGTTATAAATAGGGCCATTAATTTGATATACAATGCTCTAGCAGTATACTCCATTAAGCATCCATATTTACTTAGCTGCTACCACACTACCAACATGACACAGCAAAGTTATTATGTGCAACCCTTCTGTTATATATTATTTTTGTATCTCAAACGTGGTTAAAATGCACAGTTGTACAACAAAATTTCTAGATTTTCCAAGTGCCCACCTATTATCATAATATCCTGTGTTAAAACAGGGATGAAGAAATGTCTTATGTCTGATTCTAAATCTCCTTGCTCTATGAGTTTAGACTTGACTCAAAATTAAATTTTAGTTTGATGTGAAAAACATGAAAACCTCGTGCGAAAAACATGGAATTGCTATAAAACATTTCCTAATCCACAAGTTTTAGAAAAGAGGAAGAAAAAAAGAAAAAAAATTCAAATAATAGGTTTAGATGATTGTGTTATGAAGATAAATTGAGGTTTGGTCTCAGACAAGGGCTGAAGGCAGGAGCACCCTTCCCACTGTTGTGATCAAAAAGACAGACAGCAAATATAGACCCACAAGGTCAGTGAATTCAATTCTCATAAAAGCAGGTAATTATTTCATAGTGTTTTACACATGTAATTCATAATGTCACATTACATTGCCTACAGATGGCTTGGGGGAGGGGTTTGTTCTCACTATTCTTTCCTATTATTTTGTGACTGCAAAAAAAAAAACAAACCTTATTAGTGTCTTAAATATATTAATGCTAATCCCTCCTAAAATTTCCAGGTCCTCAGAGTAATGCTACTTTCCTCTCAGTTCAGTGCACAGGGTCTGTGTCAGGGAATATCAACATCGAGCTGCATAACAAGTGGAGAGGTAATCCGATTAGATTCTGCAGTGATCTCCTCTGGCCCGTGGATCAGTTCAGTAGCAGCAATTGTACAGAAAGCAGACTTTAAATAGCACAAGGAGCTGTGATAACAACTTCACAGTTAACTTGCTCAGTATCTTTCCCCCATCACAATGACTTTTATAAACTGACTTGGTTTCTTGGCTTCTTATGGGGTGAAGCTTTTTCAGTGTTTTCATTAGTTGGAGATATTTGTAGGTTATTTGGCATGGATTTTTAAAGTATTTTTATTTCTCTTGTTCATCCATTCTCTTGTTCTTGTTTTCTTGTTCATCCATTAAGTTTCCTTCAAAAAACACAACAGAAAAGAATTCTCCAGCTGAAGATGCATCTTATGTCCCTAGGAAAGAATGAGTTGTCTGACAGGTGATATAGAAAACTTGCTTTGATTCTTCTTCAGTCTGTAACTTTTATGTACATAAGTAAACTACAGGGTTTCAGTCAATAATATACGTAAAGAATTTCATTCACATTAACATGTTCTTAATGCTTAAATAAATATGGATTAATTATGAACACTTCCAACAGATCTATAGAAAAGACTAAACTAGACTAGAATAGACCAGACTAGACTATTTCAGTTGAAAGGGACTTGTAACCATCACCTAACCAAAGTGCCTGACTAATTCAGGGCTGACCAAAAGTTAAAAGTGCTTTTAAGGGCATCACCCACGTGCGTCTTAAACTCTGACAAGCTTGTCACCTCTCTAGGAATCCTGTTGCAGGGTTTGACCACTCTCTCGGAAAAGGAATGCTTCTTTATGTCCAACTGGAATTTCAGCTGGTGACACTTTGAACCATCCCCATACATCTCATCACTGGATCCCAGAGAGGTAATCAGCACCTCCCTCCTCACTTCCCCTCTGCAGGAAACTGTAGGGAACAAACAACAAGATTTTAGGCATAGTTAAGAGCATGAGCCTTTTCATATGTAGGATTTAGATGCATATAATTATCTTTCTGTAGATGCAACTTTAATTCATCCAGAGACTGGAAAAGAGCTGCAACTTGTTGCAACCTGTAGAATTAAAATGCTGTTGATAAAAGATTGGCATGTTCTGACTAACAGTAGCCTTGTTTACAGTAAGAATCAAAACTCTGGATATGATACCTATGCCTCAGAAGAATAAATTGATTTGGTCCAAAGGAGATATCTATTGAGGAAATTTTTTACATTCAGTGCATCTTTTGTGATACAATTGCAAGCGCAAAACTGTAGAATTTATCCCAAACATTTCTATACCAAAAGCAAATCTTCTAGTCATTACAGGGGTTTGTGCCCATAACCACATGAAATACTTTAGGTACTGATATTTGTTGACAATAAGATCCTGCTAAGATCCTGCAGACATCTGAAAATAACTGATGGAAAAATGACAAAGACAGCTTGTCACTTGAGGTGTCTGTTAGAAACTGCAGTTCCTTTACTATACCTTTTCTCCTTTTTGCTTTGTTCTTGCAGGTTCTCCCAAACCACTAATCAATTTCTCAGTCCTTACATGTTTCATCCAAGACAAATAGAAAGGGAGGAAAATAGCATTTCTTACACCGAATGGCCACTGAAAGATTTTTCAGTGAACCATCAAAACAGTTTACATGCACTGTTTCATGAGACCATGATTTCTGCAATGTTTCAAAACCTGTCTCCAGAAGTGTATCCCTTTAGGATATAGTGAAGTCATTGAATTCATTGCCAGACTTCAACCATAAGAAAAATGATGCTTTTTTTTCTTTTGTCTCTCTAATTTAGATATTCCAAATATTTAAAATCTCTTTATTTCTATGTAGAAGAAACTATACAGACATGCAAAGAAAAGCCTGTAATATCCGTATTCTTCCAACTATTCCAATGAGAAGAAGAAATTAAAATCAAAGTTACTAACTATAAGGAGAAAAAGAATAATTTTAAAGTGATGCACCAAGCTTTGAGGTATTTTTGGATGCATGTTATAAATCCTATAAACTGTTCTTAAGAGAATCTCAGTGATCTAGAAATCACTCTGAACAAGCTACTATTTTTTGAATGCTATCTCACTCTTTGGTGTGTAGTAATTGAACTAATATAAAGTTCTATTCAATCTTAGAGAAACTTAACCCAGCTTGAAATTAGTTTTTCATCATAATTCTTGCTTGGAGAAATCAATACAAAGCTAGTAAGCATTGTGTCCCTTCCACAACTTTTTAAAATGCTGTATTCCTACTGTATAATAGCCTATTTCATATCAATATAATCTGAGCTATAAAAAGTCAGCTAATTCCAGTTTGGATAATGAAGGTATGCTCTGAACACTTCAGAGCTATCAGTCAGACACAGTATGTTTGATACAGTTATACTGCCAAGATCTTCTGAATGCTCGAGGGTCTAGAATATAGATGAAAGTTACAGAGCAAACACAAAATCAAAGCTAAAAGTGGGGACTGAAGTGGTAAATCAGCTAGATGCTCTTTATCTCTGGAGATTAGCGTTCCAATTCTGTATCAGGACCCACAGCAAAAATAATTTTAATGGCTTCAGTCTGATCCCCTGGGTGCAGTTTATCCACATTACAGATTTCACTGTACCATTAAGAATGACATATTTTTCTCCTAAAGAAAGGTGTGGAACAGGAATAACAGGGCATACTTCACAGACCAGGATTGATGTATGTTGGCAAAGCAATGTGTGAAAACTGTGGGCCCATAATAGCCAGGGGATTAAGTAGGGATTAAGGTGCAGTGAAAGGGGCTAGAGAGAACTCTGAATGACCTCTCTCTGCACAATAGTGCTAATATTCAGGCCTTAGCTTCACGAACACCGTTTTTATCACTATAGTTATTAACTGTAATATATTAATATATATATGAAGATTGGGAGTCTGTAGTAGCTTATCTCTTACAAAGCTCAGTGCTGCAAATTAAAAACAAGAGAAAACTTTTACTTTTTTTACTTTTTGATCAGGAAAAGTGAAAAGTATATAAAAAGAGTAGGCTGCATTAAGAAACATTGCAATAATAACAGTAAACTAATACGCTTGTAGAGTTTATTCAGTATTTCATATGGAAGCTGTGTAAAGTTGAGGCTCATAAACATGAAGACTAGCTTGATTTATCAGAGGTAATATTTAATAATAATTAGTAATAATTAATAATTTAGTGTTATTATCTTGGTCATTTTTTTATGCATCACAGAGTGGATTTGGAGTATATTTCTCCTTTTTTCAGTCTCGGCATTTAGCTCAAGTCTAATCTCCTTGTATCAGATTTTTCACTCCCATGGGTTGTTCTATTGTTCTTCAGATAATAATTCATGTAGCTGTCCTTTACAATCACATTAACTCTCACTTCATCTGGAAATTGCTAAATGATGGAGTAGATCCATTTATGAATACAACTTCAGGAATTCCCAGAGGCCGAGTTTTTTAAAGCAATTGCCTCTAAACTTGTACCTTGGATGTCACTGGTACTGTTGCCCAAGAAACCTTCCAACATCACATGCAGCTAAAATTAATAAAAAAATTATAAACAGGCACTGTCAACAAGAGCAACTTTCTAATACTATCTGTGGCTTGTCAGTTACTCACTCACCTTTCTGGCCCTTCTGTGACTAAAGGGTTTTTTGGAAGCTCCAGAAAAGATCTTCTGGTCAAAACTGCAGCAGTGAATCACTGAATGCTCTTCTCAAGTCCAGCAAGGTGCTTTACATCAGCTAGAAAATTATTCGTGGTGGACCACAAAGGGAAACAGTGAGAACTATAACAAGTTTCCACTACTGTTATGTCTCATTTTGACTTTATATGCCACTTGGTTTGCAGAGGACCCTTAATAAGTTAAAAACATCCTGTAAAGACTTGTAGAAGATAGCTGTAATTATTCATGTTTCTTAAAATGAATAACATATCCTATATGAAGGAGTTAATAGAAAAACACTGTTTTGATTTCTCTACCAAAAGCTTGAGAAATCTTCTACATGTGTAGGGAAAACCAGTTTTGGTATGTTTCCTATTTGTCCATTGTCCTATTTTAGGGCAGGTTTAGAAAGCAGAATCTGCTTTCTAGAGGGGACCCCTTTGGAAGTCTCCTCAAATTTGCCCTAAACCAAGACAGCCATGAACTCAAGATTAAATACTGACCCTCTAGAAAAACAATCAAGTTCTAACCCTGGCCTCCATAGGGCCAAGTGCTGGTGCTCTGAAAGCTGGAGCTGCTACGTTGGAGCACTGGCAAAAAGGTTAATTTGGGTGAAAGCTTTCTAAAATCTCACCCCACTCACCATTCTGAAAGCATCACTTAGCTTCAACTTGGGAAAGATTCAAAAAAATTGTGTTTACTTTTGATGGGCAAATAGGAGATAAGAGTTACAGGACTGTACAGTACCCAGAAAGGAGAGGATCATGGAAAAAGATGGAAGGAAGGATGGAAAAGGAAGAAGAGGGGCTACTGATTTCCAAGTCCAGGATGTGCTGAACTTTGATGAATCTGGGCATGAGCAACAGAAGTTGAACTTTTCCATGTCCTTCAACTTCTACACCCAATGTGTTTCTACATCCAACATGTTTTTAGAAAATAAAATCAATTTACTTGAGGAGAGAAAAAGATTGAGCAAATCTGTTAAAGTAATCAGTTTCTTTTATATATGCTTTTAGCCAAAATATTCTCCATAAGCCCTTCACTACTTTGATAAAACAACACATACAAAGAAAAAAAAAGCTTTTAAAATGAAATATTTTCCTTGGCAACAAGTTTTTGCACACAGTGTGCTTCTGCTGAAATACCGGCTGTGAAATGTGTTCCATGAAGTCAAGAGAAAGCCTTAATCTTCCAGTCATTGGCATTTTACTTATGCATTCAGCATGTGTTATTATAATTCCTCTTGTTATTATAGAATATGGTTTAAAAACTAGCTTTATCTTTGTTCAATGGCAATGGTTATGAACAAATTAGAGTTTGAAAATGCATTTTTGTCTCATATTTGAAATTCCAAGACACAATTTTTCATGCAGTGAGAAACTTCAAATGGTACTTGGAAAAAGCATAGAAAAAATATGATAGGGTAATAAAAGTACCATACTATGCTTTTATATATGTATATACTTTGGTTATTTTCAGTAGATTACTGCAAAATTCTTGTAAATGCAACCTTAGCATAACATGAATTTTCCTCTAAGAATAAAATGCATCAGAAAGTATAAAAGGGCAAAAATGCAGATGCACTTTTTTTCTTATCCCAGGCTAATGTGTGTGCTCTTATGAAAACCACAGGTAGTTTAAGGACTTGGCATTAAACCAAGGGAAATTTGTAGATATTGACTGGCTTTGGTTTTATTACATCTAGAAACTTAAAAGTAAATTTATGACAATTCTAATCCTAAACCCAAATTCATCCTTATTGCAGATCTATGGATGCCAGGAATCCTTTCTTGGAGAAATTAGATAACTAGGATCTTACTCATTTAATTCCACAGGGAATGACTATCAAGCTGCTTCCATCATTCTCTCATTAAGAAGAATTCAAAAAGGTTTTTTTCCACAATCAGTAAAATATCTAACACTTGTTTGAAGCATCAGAATTAGAAACTGTCATGGAATGTTAGTTCCTGTAAGATGAAATACAAATTTGTCAGAATGGTTTATCTGCAGGACAGCTCTTCTCTAAAGCTTGCAATAGAATGCAAAGTCAGTTTACTGTCCTGTGCGTGGATATGGATTGGAGCACTGTGCAACTTTGAGAAAGGATGTTTCTCAGTGTAACTCAAATTATAGCATGTTTAGCTGATTGCAGATAGCTCATAAGAAAATCTGTTGTAAGATTTCAAGCAATCTTTGCAGTCTTATAGAATCTACTTATGTACTGTACTCCAGTCAGATACTGACATACTTCAGTGCTCATGCACACTCCTGCTCCCAACCAATTACCGTTTGCCCTTGAGACACTGCCTAAGGACAATTGTATCTATGGAGATGATGAGCAATAAGTCCATATTTCTCTGTACCAAATACACAGAGATTTTTTTAAAACATCATTAAAATCTGTGAAGAGAAATCTGAAAACTCATGATTCAGGAAAAAGACATATAAGTCAAAGCAAAATTAACAGTATTTTTTTTTCCTGCATGTTTCTACAAGTTTCCTGAAAAAAAGAAAAACAAAAAAACCTGCACTAAACCTCATATGGTACTACACTGAATTAATAAGAAAATATAAAACTACATAGTTTAGAATCTAGAGTTTTATTTTCTAAAAAAAATTCTGACCATGGCCTACATACTATGGCCTACAATAATGTAGAGCAGAGTAATATCTGCTCCTAAGGTTACTTGTCTTCACTGCTGCAATGTTACATCAGAAATAATTGTATGACAGGAAAGTTTGAGGATGAATCCAGATTTTTACACCCTCTTGTTCATTGATTCTGTGAGAAAAAGTAATCCAGTGAAGTTTGCAATTGTTTTGCATTCTCTGAGTTTGTTGCAACTACACAGACCTTTGACTCCACACCCAAACTTCAATGTATGTTATAATATGCCTTGCATCTATCTGTAAGGGTGTGTTTGTGCCTGTGCAGACATGACAATTAAATAACAGTGGTCAAGGTGACATCCACTACTGCAGGCTTGCATCCTTGTCAGGTACTTCATTGTACAGTGTCTGGAGGAGTACTTGTTATTTTAGTTCTCATTAACTAATTCTCCTTCTCTTCTTATTGTCACAACATATTGATTACAGACCTTCTAAATAGTCTTGTTATAACAAAAGTAGCCAAATATGTGTGAAAGTTTGCAAAATGCTTAAAATACAAATTTTGAAGGGAGGAAGATGTCAAAGTTATTATAGAAGATTGGTTCAATTTGTGTGAAGCTGTCCCATCTGCCAGCATTTTCACTTATTGCCTGTAATTGACTGCCTCTGAGGTGGAAAGGAGAGTGCTATTGTAGTGGGCTGACCTTGGCTGGACAGCAGCTGCCCACGAAGCCCCAGAATCACTCTCCACTGGCACAGAGGAAAGAAAACAGGATGGAAAACAACCAATAGCTTGAGATAAAGCAGTTTACTAAAGTGAAAAAAAAAAGCAGGAAAAGCAAAAGTTTGCCTCCACAGGAGCAAAGAGGGGAAAAAATTAATCCTTACTTCCCTTCAGTGAGCGGTGGTCACACACCTTACAGGAAGGACTTCAGCACGCTAGCCATATTTTCAGCAGCCAAACATTGTAAAATAACAATACCACTCCCCACCCCAATTCTTCCTCTCTGCTTTAGCTTTTATATCTGAGCTGACACCACCTGGATGGAATATCCCTGTGGTTAATTTGGGTCAGCTGGCCTGGCTGTGTCCCCTCCCACGATCTTGCCCACTCCCAGCACTTTGGTGGGGGTGGGAGTGTTAGAGAGAGACAACCCTGATGCTGTGCCAGCACTGCTCATCTGTACCCAAAACACATTTTATCCACACCTTTCCAGCTACCAATGCAAAGCACAGCACTGTGAAGGCTGTATGGGAAAATGAACTCTAGTTCAGTCAGATAGATACAACTGATCCCCTTATTCTATACCATTTTGCATCATACTCAGGTTCCACATAATTTATATATCTTCCAACTGTTCCATTGCACTATTTCTCATTACTGAAATCCCTTCTTACCCACACCTACAATTTAAATTAAATCCTTAAACCATCTCTATACCAAACATATATTTTCATTAACTACATCCCTCCATCCTTTCACAGATAGATATTTTCCCATTTCATGGGCTCTTGCCTTGTCAAGAGTGTGTGTGGTCCAGTGTAGTCAATTTGCCAGGCCTCACCATATCAGATGTCCTGATGTTTCATGGACCCATCGGGCTATAAATAGCTTACCCTTTCACTCCCAGTCTATATCCACCTCAGTTATTGCAGTCTTGGCAATCTTATCTACCTGTTCATTGTTCGGACATTCTTCAGTGCTGTGACTTTTGAGCATGTGAACTCTATGTGATGTATTTTCAGAGTCATGTTTTCTACCTGTGTGGTGATGTCCTGCTACAACACAGCAGCCCAGATGGCTTTACCTCTGCATTGCCAACTGGTTTTCTTTCATAGCTGCAGCCACCCCCACAGGGCATGGGCTACCATCCAGGAGTCAGTGTAGAAATAAAGTACAGGCCACTTTTCTTGTTCAGCAGTCTCTAGTGCTAGCTGGAGAGCTTTCACTTGGCTTGACTTGCCTTCTCCTTCAACAGCCTCAAGGACTTGTGTGGGATTCCACACATCAGCTTTCTACCTCCAGTGGTTTCCTACCACATCAGCAAATAGAGCATAGCCTCTTTTGAGGTGCTTCTTGGGCACAAGTCACCTTCCCAGAAAATGCTCCAGAATATCTGCCTTCTGGCCAGCCTGTAGTCTCTTCCAGGACTCCTGGGAAATTGGGGGGTTCTCATTCAGGCTCATCTAATCAGTGCTACCCACCGACTCCATGTGACACTGGTTGTGTGATGTGTTGAGAGGATGTGTCTTCTGAACATCCAATGCAGAATGGACAATTGTGCCAAGAAGAGACATCCTTCTATCCAAACAACATCTAAGGCAGCTTGAAACCCCTCACAGGCTGCTAGCATCTCTTTTTCTGTTGGAGTAGAGCAGCCTTCTGATCCTCAATAACCCCAGCTCCAAAATTCTAATGGTCAGCCCTGGGTTTCTCCTGCAGTCCCATGCCAGAGGCTACAGGTGAGGTCCTACTGCCCAGCTGCAGTGTAGAGTATATTTTGCACAGCTGGTCCTGTCCAAAGAGGCCCAAGAGAAGCTGTTGGATCTGTTTCCTCTTTGATCTGCTCAAGGGCCTATTGTTGCTCAGGGCCCTCCTCAAAATGGTTTATTTTCCAGGTCATCCAGCCAGCATCAGCCCACCACAGCTGTTCAAATGTCATTTCATTAACTGTCTCTAAGAACAGGGATGGCAATAACTGTTGCCAAACTGATTTTCATGCATTTAAAGAAGGTTCCTGCTTAGGATGCAACTCTTGGGTATGGACTTTCATATGAGCTGAAGATGTTCCTGTTCAGGATATGTCTCAATTATTTTGTATGTCCACCTAGCATGATGTAAAACCTTCCTGGAGACCAGCTTAGCACAGAGTAAACTGTGTGATGCAAAGGCAAGTTTAAAACACTTGGAAAATTGTAACTGAGGTCAGGAGTAATATGGTTGTGTGACTCCATGGTCAGTACCTTTTCAAAGAAAGATATTTAAATAGTTTAGTTCCAGACAGGTAAATACAGGCACTCATTTCAAGAGATTTATTTCCCTTGATGATGTATAATCAATCTAAATAGATCAGATGCAGAAAGATTAACTTGGTTACTAAAATAGCACAGCTAAATTTCACATCAAGGTGGAGTTTGTTCCAGTCTCCTCTAGGTAAAACTCCTTGGTTTTATATTGATCTCTCAGAGTTTCTGTATTTTGCTATCCTTCTGTCTGTGTTATCCCTTCTTCAAAGAGTATTTGCTAGCCTACTGTAGCAGAAACGCCATATGCATCCCTGCTTGTATAATTTGTAAGAGTAGTCATCTTTATTTTGAATGCTTTAAAAATTTAAAATGTGATAGACTAAATGTAATATTCATAGGGAAAATGGAAATTTTAAAATAATTTCTGGGTAGATGTCTATGTATTGCCAATTAAAAAAAGAAAATTATAGCACTAAAGAGAAAAAGAGAAATCACATCTGTGCAAGGATGATACTCCATGAAAGAAGAACAATTCACTTTGTCCTACCTTGGGGTAAAATGCTCACTGCTGCTTGGGAAAGGTTGTGTTTCTTTTCTGCTGTGTATGTCTGTGAATGTTTTATGAGCCTAACTGCGCTTAGGAATCAAGTTTCTTAGACAGACACAGTTTGTTCAGAAGAATAAGGATACAGCAGAAAGTTATTGATTTTTGAGGACTCTACGCCTTGTGAAAAATTAACCAGACATTCCTACCAAATCAATTGTATTTACCCTTGCTGTTTCAGGACTTCTTCAGGACACCCACAGCATGTTTTCTGTGCAAAATTTTCTGTACCATCATTTGTTTCTTAAAAGTTGATTTCTGCTGTCTCCTTTGTCTATGATCATATGTTCCAGTATTTCTGAGTATGCATACAAGCTTGTCTCTGTATAGGAGTCCTGATGTTCATGAGCAACAAAGAGGCTGAACTCCCAAGTTTAACAAATTTAGAGAAGTGACACATTCAAGAATCTTTGTCATAAAGATGAAGTCTTCTTTTATTGATGGAACTGAAAATGCAAACATTATACTTTTCCACAATGCTTAAATGCTGTTTAAAAAGAAAAAGTACTATATTAATGTCCTTTCGGTCTTCACCACCAAGGGTTTCTCTCGTGGAACCATCACTAAAGCTCACAGGTACCAGTACTAAATCTTGGTAAGATTTCCTGTATCCAAAGCAGAAACTTGCTGCAGTTGCCCATCCACTAAAGAAATTTTATTTAGCAACTGACAGCTATACAGCTTTCAGCCAGGAAATTTTCTGTATAGATCATGAACAATTATTTTCTTGTTCCTCATGAACATTGTTTTGTAGCTTGTCTCCCTTTGTAAACATTTTTGTTTGTTTTATTTGCTTTTATTTTATTTTCCATCATAGTAATTCACTTCTAGCTTTCCTGAATTTGAAAAAGCCTGAGTGTTTTTACTTCTGAGATAACTTCATCAAGTTAACAAGAGTAAATTCTTCATGAAATGATTCTGCTAACCTACCTGTTTAATGCCTTTTGTAACTATGGAACAAGGGTTTATACATCTTCATTTCCCACTTTTCTAAGAATACTGGTGTTTCCTGTTTGATTATATATTGAATTCTCAAATGAAAAAATGATGGAATTGCTAGCAACTATCGATGATGTAACACTGACCAGGAAAAAACTATTTTGCAGTTAGATTTTACAGTTTCATTTGTTAATCACGAATGGATTTGCTTCTATGTATTAGCCATTACTGTAGTGCATATATCTGAGCACATGCTGAGGACTGGTTCCCCTACAAGTCTGGTTCAATACAATGAAAATGGTAAACTACCTTCTGCAGGAGTCTATGGGACTTAGCCTGGGTAAAAATGTGCATTTGTGACAATTCTGGGGTACATGACACAAGTGGCAACACATGCAACCAGTAAAGAGACTCAAAATCTTGTCAAAACAGCTTTTCCTGCACTTTTTACCAAGTCTCATGAGCCAAAAGAAATTGCAGCTTCTTACATGAAGAAAAACCTTCTCTAAACATGATCAGGTTTATTTTGATAGATGGCAGAAGTTTCCAGGGGAAGATTCAAATTTATGGAAAGAGAAGTCCAGGCTGACACATTTTTATCCCAGGTGACTTCTTGGGTGTTTGAAATTTTTACATAAATTTCTGTAAGGTGTCAGCATACAAGTTCTGCTGTTTGAAGTAAATTTTTTTTTAAATACCTATTTTCAAAAAAGTGATGAATGATTTTCCATCTCTGTAATTTACTATATAGTTTAAATGGTTATCAAGAGCTGAACCATTCTGCTCGCAAATACCCAAGTATTCCTGTTAGACTTGATTTTTTAAAGTGCTTTGGAATCAATCTAGATGAAAGTGGCTCCATAAATGGAAATTTTTGTAATTGTAAACAGTGAGATTTTAAGAATAAACAATGGGGGATTTTTGTTTAATGAGTCCTTAAACTGCAAAAAATATCTTCCTTTGTGAAATAGGACTTTTGGTGAGGAAAGGCTAGAATGATCCAGGAGAGACAAGCTGAACTGATAGGTTGTATGCCAGGACTTGAGAAATTGTCTTTATATGTCTGGAGAACTTTTACTGTATATACATAATATATGCATATGTGTGCATTTGTATTCTGTTTATATTTATATAGAATATAAATACAAACAGAATGTTTTAAACTAACAGAAACAGGTGAAAAACTTCAAAATATATATAAAAAGAGCAGATGAGATATTCTCATTAATGGTTTGTACCAGGAATTTAAAATTGAAAACCTGTTAGTTCAGAAGTAATTTCATAGCATTCATATTATAAAAAAAAATTAATAAATAGACAAGAAGGTTTAAATTAGAGCATGTCTTCTTTTCAAAAGGAATCAGAGATATCAGGTAAGGAAAACAAAGGTTTTAATAGGAACTGCTCTGGAATGCAATTACTGTGAGGTTTTAATGACCTGTGTTTGGGGGATTTTTTACATTTGTTTCACTGTAAAATGGCAACTTAATTTTAAAGTTTTAATCCAGCTGGTGTTTCATCTTAAATTGAGTTTAACTGTTTCTTGAATTACCCCGGGGTGTACAGAATTTGAGTTGTTCAGAGCAGATAAGGAAGATCAATTCAGTATCAGCTTTTCCAGGTTCCTTACAATAATATTCACACAATCTGTTGCAAGCGTGGATCTTTCTTTGGTGATGATTTTACAGCCATTCAAACATAAAGACTTAAATAGTAATAGTAACAGTAATATTAACAGTAATTATAATAGTAATAATAGCAATAACACAATAGTCATAATTAGAATTATTAATATTTAATAATTAATTATTATTTAATCGTAAACATTTGAAGTGTCAAAGATTCTCAGATTCCAGATCATAGGGAAATACATATTGCAAAACCGAGTTTGAACTATGTACTCACAGTATTCTGTCAAGAATGACTTTTTCTAGTTTTTGTGCAGTCTTTTAAATTAGAATGGTTATGACATGATCAGCTTAGACTGACAAAAGATACTTATTTAATTAGCTGATAGGTTAAAAAATCTGAGTGATATCATGTTTTCCACAAACTCAGTCTTGACACATCTTCATCCTGTTCTCTGCCATTTGCTAAATTATACTTCCCAAGCCACAGTCCTTGTGGAGCCACATTGAATACAGATAGAAATACAGTAGCACAGTGACAAAATAGGCCATTTTCATGTACATTTTAACTTAATTTGATGATGCTAAGGAATTTATAAGCAATTAAGAAATGCAATTTATAGAATGGTGCAACTGGGAAGTAGAAGGAAAAAAACTTTAAAAGTCATGAAGTGTAGAAATCTGATTAAAAAATTCAAAATGCTAAACACATTGTTGATAATTAACCGCAAATAAAAGTTGTTCTTTAAAGAAGAATGAATAAATAATAATTCTGCATTGCTGTAGGTGTACTAAATAGAAAGGGAAAATTTGTTAAAAATTGAGCAGAGCTATGTTTTATTTAACCTTAAGGGTTAAATGAATGATGACCTATATTCCTACCTAATAGAAACTGAAGAGGTTTTAACAGCTACTAAGCATAAACACGAGACTCAACTTTAACATATCTGATTCATGTTAATTTTTAATACTCTTCAGGCATATGGAATATTCCAGAATAAAAGAACAACACTGGATATGACAGACTGCAGTAAGGGCAGGAGGGATAAACAGGTTATTAACAGGCTGCTTAGTCTGATGCCCATCTGGATGAAATAATAGAAGAGGTAATATAATAAACTGTTAATAAAGAATGAGAGAATATAAGTATGATGAATACTAGTCCAAATGGCTTTATGAAAATAAAACTTGTCAGATAAACCTAATTTTTTTTTAATGGGTTTACATGTTTAGCAGATAAAGGTATCACTGCAAACTGAATATGTTTAGATTTCTGTATAAGTTTATACTTAACCATCTGACATTAATATATTTTAAA
This sequence comes from Sturnus vulgaris, assembly GCF_052056855.1. NCBI lineage: Eukaryota > Metazoa > Chordata > Aves > Passeriformes > Sturnidae > Sturnus > Sturnus vulgaris. Next base: position 30,523,507 of record NC_142248.1, read on the forward strand.
ATTAGCTTTAGACTCAATCAAAATAAAGAACATGCCAAACAGAATAAAAATTGATGGCTCCAAAAGTAGCTGTCAGTGAAGACTCATCACTGAATAAGAATTTTGTCAGAGGAGCTAAAATTCAATCTGACACTATTCAATAATATTTTTCTTTATCCAGGATCTAGAAATAAATATGAAATTGCTGCTAAAAAAAATAATTTAGTACATAAGAGACAAGAAAAATTGCAAATAAGAGTGAGGGACAGGCTTACACTACAGAGGTGTAGCACTGAGGAGCCTGGGGGTGCTAGAATGGCAAAGCTGTGAGCCTCCAACAAGGGATTCGTGCCACTGCCCCATTCTCTAGTGCTACATAAAGGTAGTCTGAAAAGCTCTGATGGCAAAAGACTATGCCATCTAGGTAGTAATGGAAAATCAACTCACAGTGAAATGGTTCTATGGCCAAAAAGCATCTGAAATTCTCACACAGAAAAGCAAGGAGGTGAATTAATCACAGCTAACATGTTCAGAAGAATATTCCTGTCAGTGTTTTTTGTTAAAAGTGGAAGAACAAGTGCAGGAGTTACAAAATTATTCTGTGGACCAAAAGCGTAACAACTAAAAGTGTAACAATTAAATGTGTATAAATTCTCAAAAATAATTACAAGAGAGAACTTCTTGGAACTTAAAATATACCTTCAGCAAGAGAGCAAAGAAGCAGTGATTATAAAATCAGAAAAATTCAGACAACCAAAGATAGATTTAACTGTTTGTTCTGAAAAAAGACTTGTTGCTCCATCTCATAATTGTTTCAAAACTGGCAGGATTTGTAACACGTCATAGATTTTATTATTAGGCACCCAAATCTACTAGAAAAAGCAGGCAAGTATTAACTTATCGGACCCGAATGAGATTAATCAACTCTCAAAAAAGCATTTTGCAGTCACTTTTTCAGTTGTTATTTCATAAGTATTAAAGAAAGATGGCTGTATACTCACATGGATTTTTCCAGGGGAAATTTATCTAATCCTTTATATAGAAATGCATATATTAACTTCCTGGAGTCTGTCTTTCATCTCACTCTGCACCTCTGCAGTTGCCTCATAAACTGATGCATTCTTTTTGCAATGAGACTTTTAAAAATTTTTCTTAGTACTATGTCTATTTTTTTTGCCAAGTCAGAGCATGTTGCTAAAGTCATGTTACATGTTAACACATGTTGTTCAATTACTTTGGATGAGCAAATGTAAATCCTTCTATATTACTCAGGTATGCATCACTATTATTAGACTTTAATATGGAAATATCTTTTGTATTAGCCTTTGAATAAACAGCTTGATAAATCAGGGTGAAAGTATTTTCCTTCAGGAAAAGAAAATCACAGTAGTTTTACACTAAGAGAAACTACATATACCTAGAAAAAGGCTTTAAAATCAATGCATTAAAAAATAAATGTTTTGTCTTTTTGCCCTTGTTTGAATTTTACTTGCAATGCAGTTTCAGATAACAGTCTTCCATAGTCCAAATTTCATCACTCAAAGTACAGGAGGAAATAATAAGCATCCCAAAGAATGGAAAACACAATTCAGACTTTATTTCTTGCACAAACATGAATGTGAAAGTGAATGAGTTACTGTGTTTGAAGAATAAGCCCCTCACCACAGGTCCATCAAGAAGAAAATATTGACTCATGGAATTCGAAATATTTTGTTTTCAATAGTTCTATTTTATAAATTTTCATAACTTCCCAAATTAAGTAACGTCCTTATAGGTTCTGAAGAGGCTTATGGAGATGGAGGGAAATAATAGCTGGGACACAGCCTCTAGATATCTTTGCTTGCAAGGTTTTGTAGTTCAGAGATACTTGATAATTCCCGGAGCAAATGTGTAATCATCACATAAGGGGGATACAGGACATGCTTGTGTGTGCTGGACTGCTCTAAGTTCTTTAGACATGTTTTGTGGCCAGCAGAGGAGAAGGGAATCTGGCATGTCTGTATTTTTCTTTTCCCTCACCTTTTCCATCTGCAGCTCTTTCATTCCAGCTCTGCAGTTGTTCGTCATCCTGTCCTGAGACAGCTGGGCTGCTGTGCATATTCTGCAGTGGTTTCTGGGCATGTGCTCTACAGAGCATTTATGCCAGCAGTTTCTAGCTCTGTTTTCTTTGGAAAATGGTCTTTCTGACATTTGCCTTCAACTTCAATATGTCTTTGTGTCCTAAGTTTGGTGTGCAGGTGTTTTCTGACACCTGATAGCTTACTTGGCATGGAAAGCGCCTAAGGTTCTGCTAAAGAAGGCTGAAAGCATAACCTGATTGCCTAGATATGAACCTGAAAACCAGAAGCCAAAACCTGCAAGGGAAAACTGGAGGTTATTTCCCTAATATCACTGCAGTTACAGGTGGGGACCAAGCCAAGGCCAAACATAGCTCTAAATGTGGGAGGAGCAGCAAGGAAAAGAGTATAGCCAGGAGATAATAATAATATGATTACTTGGTTTCCAGAACAGTTAGAATCTGCTTTGATAGACAAAGGAACTATGCTAGAGCCTGCTGAGTGGTGTCTGCATGGCACCACCCTTTGCTCCAAGAACCTGAGGCATAGACACCATTTTCCCTAACATTAGACATTTAGGCTCCTTTTATAATCAATGAAGAGAAATGGACCTGTCTGGAGTGTGAATCATCTGATCTATTTTAAACACCAGGCTTTCAACAAAAAAATGTGACCTAGAAGTATCTGTTTATTTCAACAGACTCTGTAGCAAGCTTAGACAAAATGCAGACAAAAATACCTACATGTGGTGAGATAAATTTGAAGACACTTGAGGAAGTTAGGAGCTGCTAGGTTAAGGCTGAATTGGAGTGAAGAATAATTAAAATTCAGTCTTAAGAGCCCAAATTTCAGCTACATCCCATTAAACACATTAAATAAAAGGAATATTTCAACAGGAAGACCTTTAGATTTTAAATTGCTGCAGCTGGAAGAATAATTAAAAGATTTTTAATGGTAGAAAAAAAGAGAAGTGTTAGTCTAGCAACTATGTATCTGAGTAATAATGAAAAGAAAAAAATACACAAAGTCTATACAATAGAAATAATTTAAAAAACCCAAAACTATTTAAATATGTGATGTTTTTGACATGAGTGTCTACTGCCAACATCTTCCTTAAGCTCACAGCTCAGAGGGAGCTGCAATTCATCAATAATCTTATAAGTACGTGACTTGTGATATGCTCTGACAAATCTCATCTAAATGTAAAACATTATTGCCATTCTTATCCCACAATAAACCTTTGTCCCAAAGTTGATAACATGTCTCCTTTAACAGCATTTAAAGGAAATAAAATGTCTGTATTGCACAGAGGTCAAAAGTTATTTTCTACAGCCAATGAAAAAAAACTGAAAAAAAAATCTTCACATTGTTATATGTATACGCATGCACTCACAAACACACAAGAGTAAAAAAGGCCATGAATTGCTTAAAATTAAGACACAGAATCTGAAATGCAAAATAGAGCTGTGTGCAGCTAAGGAGAAACAATGTGCTATCAGCAGTGGTAAAAAAAATGCTGTTGCATGAATTATGTATTACTAGTGGATTGTAAATAACAAAGGTATAATAGTTCCTGGATATATTTAGAGGAGAAAGCAAAGTTATTCATTAACAAATTGCTTTTTATAATTATATATTCTTTAAAAGTCTAGATGTAGACATTATGAATGTTAATTAATACATAAAGCAGTACTTTTCAGTCTGCCATCTATTTCCGCAAACATTTCTATCACATGAATAAGACAATAGAGCGAAACTGCATTAAAAGTTATAAATACAAATGCATTAATAAATGGAACAGAATCTACTTGTTCAATGGCAGTAGATATAACCCTTTCCATTTCTGTAGCACCTCCATCTTGAAGTGCTTTATGTACCAATTCTGGGATCACTTCAGAATTTAGACCTCTACTTGACTTGAAGCATTAGGTCGATAGTACTACATAGCTCAATTTTTTAGCTTGAGGAGGAATAGAGTAATTGTCATCTTGGAGTAACAAACTAGGACACCTGACATGGACGATGTTCAGTTTTGATTCATGAAAATAATTATAATTGCAGTGGAAATTTGATTAAGTCATTCTGGACTAGAATTGGATTAGAAACAGAATAATAATAAGACAGGTGAAACACGGATACATCTGAAGTGCCCCAGAAAGAAATAAAAAACATGCAGTTCTGTCCAATACACTAACTAGACCAAGAAAACATGTAACTGACATGAGGAAACTGTTTTAAATCACATTTCTTTTTAGGGTTTAGGCATTTGAGTCAGAGATTCTCAAAGGTGTCACACTCTTCACAAGATTCACAACACAAAACTCTATCCTGGCCTTTGGCACTTCCATTTCCATTTCACAATTTGCCTAGAGGAAACAGTGCTCAGTTCAGAAATGAGTGATTCAGATTATCTACTCTCTCAGGATCCAAGATTCCCCTAATTGAAATTCATATCCATGCACTCTTCTCACTTTGTATTTAACTTTTCTACAGCCAGCCCACAAGCGGTGTTGAGTAGTAGGTATCTGCAGCCTGCCTTCTTAATAGCATCCTTTAAAATCAGTGCAAATATTGAATAGAACCAGTCTAAAATATAGGCAGCAGAAACAGTAATGTCTGTGTACTTTGGGTAAGGATGCTTCTCTGAAAGTGAAAATTATTAACAGTCATTGGATAAAATACAAACACATTGCAAATTATTAGCATAGTCTTTCTGACATTGTCCTGATTTTATTTTTTTTCCCAGCATAATATTACTTTTTTTCTGATATGAAATGCCTCAGCTTTTCTTAAATTCAGCTCTTGTCTGGTTTTTCAATCCCCTGTGAGAAGGAAGACAAATAATATTCTGTGACATATCTCACAGAGTAGATGTTTAGTTGCCCAAAGCTCCTTGTGTGGACAAAAAGTTATTTTCATTAGTTGATTCATCAATAAAATAGGGAAAAATCTATGAAATTCAGCTTCAACTGAACCTATGACACCATAGTGAGAGATTTGGAGAGCAATTTGCACCTTCAGTTCCTGATGCTTTTTTAGAACAACTCCTATCCCACTTCTCACTTCAGAAAAAATATGTTCACATGTACGTCTATCATGAATTAACTCATATTATAAGAAAGTACATAGTACACCAAAATCTTATCTGTCATTTTCTGCTGCTGTAGAGAAGCTACAGCAGAAAATTTTGTATTCCCTGAAGTACCTGGAAGCTTAGCAGTTATAAAAAGGTCAGTAGCAAACTCCTGAAAAGATTTTGTTTACTGCTGCCTGGATACCATATGGGGATTTTATTTTGATAGGTCTGTAAGTAAATTAAATAGTCTATTTGCATATTGTTAAAAAAGTGTAAACCTTTTATAGTGTTTAATAAAGATTTACACAATACCATAAAATTGATATATACCCTGTGCTTGTATAATTGAGACATGCTAAACAAACTGCACTCATGGTATCAATTTCTTTCATTATTTATGATTTTGAGTAACACCATTAGTAATGAACATATGTTGTTGTAAAACATTTGGTAATATTCTCCCCTCCCTCACACTTCTAGAGTTAAATCTCACTGAAATTCACTTATTCTATCACTCATGATATTTGTTGAGGCAAACACAGGGAGAGGGGTATAATCATCCGAGAAACCTGTAACCTGAGGAAATGCCTTGGGCTTTTATCACCTTTGTTAGGGTTTTATTATTTATCATAGCAGCAACATTGATTTTTGAAGAAGCAATTACAGTGACAAAATTACATTACAGCAAGAGCTTTCAATTGCAGCTGCAAATTAGCCATGTAAGTAGAAATATCAAAACTGGGAGGAAGTGTAATCTGTTGTTCACTTTATGTTCAATTAATTTAGGATGTATATCTCAATCCAGAAAAATTGGATCACAAACTTCCAGAAGCAGAAATTTCAAAATCAGATGATTATATGTCCATACATCGATTTATTATTTGTATCAGTGATAAACATAGTTCTCCTATGGGAGAAGAAAAAATCGCTGCAAATACAGATAATATCAGAAGAAAAAGTGGTTCCAAAAAACAAAACAAAACAACAAAAAAAATCAGAACAAGAGAAAAAGACTTTGGTAATACATTAATGGTAGTGACCAGGAAAAAAAAAAAAGCCCAAGCAACATTCAACAAAAAAGAACTATTTGAAACTGTTGGTAAGACCACTACCTCCAACTATGAAGTTAGCTCTTACCAGTCTATATTGATAGTATAAGGGTTTTAAAGTATGGATACTGCATGGATGTAGACTTACAGCAAAGCTTGATGTCTAGGCTTAAAGCAAAGGTGGCAGAGATTAAAAAATTTTGAGCAGTCTTTCATGTGGTCATAATGCTTTCAGTCTGTGAACAGAGGGTCTCTTGAGTTCCTTGTGCTTAGTTTTCAAATCTCTGATGTGGTGGTAATGACATATTATGACTTGCTGAATGACACTGAATTTATGGAGAGTACTCAGAGTGATTTTTGCTATAAAGATGTCAAATAAACCAAGACTATGATTCAGACTCAAAATTACAGATTTAATTTTCCAAAATAATACTAGATTTCTGGCGTTAAATAAATTTTTCACAAATGCCTGCTATGCCTTTATTTTTACAGAATTGAAGAAAATCTGTACTCCTACCTTCTGGTGATATATTTCTGTTATGTCTCGAAAAGTGCTTCATGCACCTGAGTGCAGCTGTTTGCGCTGTAAAACGAGTTAAAATGAGCTGCTGGTGTTTGCTGAGATATATAATATTTGAGATTGAGTCCTCCTACATTTCTGAGTCGAAAGAAGACCTCATTTGGGTTTTGTTTTTGTAAGATCTTTCTGAATACATAAGCTGTTTGTTTTTTACAAATCCAAAACTGTGGATCTAAGCTACCTAAATAAAATGTTTCTGATTAGAAACATAAAGAAAATTTAATCTCTTTGTATTTCTAAAGCATTCATTACTCTCATATCAAGGCTGCATCTGGGTGATAAGAGAATTAATTTTATATTTCACAATGTATATAAAGGCTTTTTTACAGTCTTTTTGAAGTTTTCTGAAACAAATTAAAATAAAATCCCACGTTCAAAAAGAAAAAGTGAAGAGGTCAGTTTTGTTCATTTCCAAATTACTACTGTTACCACCTGCTGAACTACTGCTGTTTATAGAACTACCCTAACTACTCCGGCTGTGGTTTCAATTACTTTGTATGTTATAAATGTCAAGGGAAAGCAAAAGGAACATGCATTTTTTAACAAATGACACTCTCTCTCTTTACTAATGCCATTTTTTTAATTCAGCATTTGAGAACATTCGTTGAACTTATTAAGTTCTCCGAAAGGACTGTTTATGAGCTTTCAGGCTTCATCTGCCTTCCTACTTTTACAATCTTCTATAAATGCCGTGTCATCTATACATGTAGAAGTGAGAAGTGACTTGAATTAATTAACTGTTAATATTTAGGTGGTCATTGACACCGGATGAAGGTAATATGGCCATATTTTATGGCAGTAAAAATTTCTTAAATGCCCAACAGCTTTTCAGGAACTGAAGTGATGAAGTTACTGGTTGGCATTACAGTTCTCATTCTTTGTGGAGAATGAAATAGGAAATTTTGAAGGACAAACTGCTTTGAGAATTAGAAGCCATCAAACCTAAAAGAAAGGTGAAGTATTATTGGTAATCAAGGATTCATAAGTGTTTGTTGGACACCTTCTTATTATTTTATTTCTCTTTTTCTCTTAATATTTTATTACAATCTTGCCTTTTCTTCCAGGAGTTTGGTTGGCACCCTTTCTTGCCCTTGCTGTGAATGAACACAGGAGATATGTTGAGATTCCTACGGCTAGTCTGAGACTAATAGTGAACATGAGGAAAAATAAAACATATAAAATATTGGTTTTATTTTTTGATTCACAACAGGACTGTGATTTTAAAATCCTCAGTTATTAACTTGTCACAACATTACTTAAAAAACTCATTACATTTTAACTCAATTCTGCCTTTATCTAGATTGCTTTAGTCAGACAGGGAACTACCATGAACAAGGGTAAGGGAGGAATATGTTTGAAACTTGAAATCCATAAAAAATTTCTTTTTTAGGGGAAATGAATTTGAAGATGATGTTAAATTTGGAATAATGTAACCTTTTGAAAAGCTATGTTCTTATTTTATTATTGCAAGGTACAGCTGGCTAGAGTCCTGAAATTGCTGACAAATCCAAGTTTCAGGTTTAATAAAATACATGTCCTGTTTATAGTTATTACTTGTCTTAGTCTACCTATTACACAAAAAAAATATACTGAAAGATCAGATTAAATTATCCAAAATGACTGGTTCAGCATGTTATTATTTACTCAGCAAATGATTGTGTGTTGTTTTTCTTTCCTTTATTCCACATTTCCAGAGCAACTGGCAGATTAGAAATATATTTTCTTTATCTGAGCAAGTCTATAAACTCCTGAAACAATTCTCCAGATGGCAAACACTCTCCATGATCACAACACTTCACTCAGCAAAATTATGGTTGTCTGCCTGGTACAAAAGTCATGAAGATGTACCAGTGAATAAGGTGGCAGAAAATCTTCATCTTATAACGATCTGCGCAGTTATAAATGTGCAAGAATTGATGTTTTGAATTGAAAAGAGCTCTTAAAGATTAGGGAATTGTTTTTGAAACATCCTCCAATGAGTAAAGTCGGGGGGCTTAATGAAAATGGTCTTTATGGTGAAATTCTTTTTAATTATAAAGGGATTGGAGAGGAAGATGGCTGTCCTTTAAAGACAAAAATAAAAAGGTGAAAAAAATTATAAATTTTAGAGTCTGATTCTCTCATTAGAAGAATGTATTAACCTAGAATATTCACATGAAATCATAGGAAGGCCAACAGTAAAACAGCTGTAAGCTACTACATACGTTTTCCCTCCAAGGAATGTTTGCCTCATGATCACTCCAACAGGAAAGACCTGTGCCACTTCCTGTTTTTTAAGACCATAGCCAAAAAAATTTGATGAAATCTGTATGTTTTGCAATTATTTCTGAGAAGATAAAGGGAATTCCTTTTGTTCCAGTGTTTATTTTCTCCTCTCATCTTTTACCCCTGCAGACCATGCCAGCTATCCACTGCTTTTCAACATACCAGCCTCAATGCCCAAGCCTAGTTCTGCCCATCTCAACACATTCTTGTCTCCCCCATCCTCGTGTTTCTATCTCTTCATGCCATAAAGCAGTTTCCTCTCTTAAGCATTGCTGCCAGCAGTAGGTTACTCAGAGTGTAGAAGAAATTTCTTACCCCCAGACAATTCTGGCAGAATGAGACAGCGAAGGAGATCCAAGCTTCCTGCTTGCTGCCTTGGGATGAAGAATACAAAGTCCTGCTGGCAAATTGTCACAGAGGAGCTGAGCAGGACGGGAGGGCGTTTGGTGAGGTGGTCTCTGCACAGAATAACAATCTTCAAAAATGATGTGGTCTCACTGAGTTTGCTCACTGAGTTTGCTAATTTCACATTTCCAGGTTTCTTCCAGTCATACAGTTTATACAGGAGAAAATCCACCAGTGTTACATGTCTATCAAATGATACTTTGGACACTACTATCCATGGTAGACAAAAGAGTTTCCCAAAGACCTTAAAAGTATTTTCTCCCATCTAAATATAATTCTACCTCTTTTGCCAGAGACATTTTCAGTCCTAAATTCAACAGTTCAAAACAAAATGGGGTGTTATAATGAAAAATGTAATATCTTATTATCCTGCTTTTTTATAGCCCAAACTATTATGATTTTTTTTCTAGTTTGAGGGCTGAGCACTTGCTATGTTTATAAAATCCAATATAGTCACACAGTTCAGCAATATTGAACAAATCCTTGTGGCCCACTATTCAAAACAAACAACCAAAAAGATGAGAGTAAGCCTGCCTGCTTTAAAATATGTATTTTTATGTAAATATATATCTTATTATTGTTTTATGTATATCATATATGTCTTTTATAAGCTTGATTTAGTTTCTGAATCACCCCAGCTGAATTTTATGTGACATTTTTTGAAGAACAAAGCCTCTGCTGAGACTCTATTCCTTCATGACTTCAGCTGCATTGACAACACTTGGAAAGCAACACTGCCCTGAAATTTTAGCTCTCATTAAACAAGCAAGAACTGAACATGCCTTTCTGAAGATAGAATTTGACCTTTGCTCTCCCAAAGATTTGACTTTCATGTCAAATGAATTATAGAGCAGAAGCAATTTAAATAAACACACTTGTATATCAGTAATGATGTACTGACACCTTCACTTATTTAGCTTGCCTGAGTTATTTTCTATTACTTTAGCTTTATTTTTATACACGTTTGTAGATTTTGCATGGATATTAGCTAATGAGTTACTGACACAGTTCATTTTTAACTTGCTTTATTTAGTTGAAAAGCTACCATTTGTCAAAGGAAAGCAACATTTAACAACTGCACAACAATGAAATGCTAACTCACTGGAAATGAGCTTGTCTCTGGGTGAAGAAGAAATTTATGTGAATTACCCAACACAGAAATCCTCTAATGTCCCTCCCTGACTGCAGAAATAGCACATCCTTCTTCAAAGATGCACTTTCTGCTTCAACACAGCCCTTTTTTTTGCAAATAGAGCACAAGTTTAAATCTCTTACAAAGGGCAGAAGCCACAGAAGGTCCTTGGCAAGTAACCTTTATTCCATGCAATGGGAGAAGGAGCGGAACAGGAAAAGCTTAACCTGGGAACAACAGATTTAGACAAAATATCATTGAAATTCTGAAGGACAAAGGAGGTCTGAGACTGAGGGGGGAAGGTGGAGAGCTGTAATCCTGGTAAAGCAGGGAATCAGGTATCTGACAATGAAGTCCAGACACAAAAATATCAAGTGACAGTTGACTTTGGCTTCCAGTTTGGTTTGTCTGTTCCTGGTACAACTCCCCTGCTCTGGCACAAGGCCTTGCACTTCACGAAGTCTCATCCATAATAACTTTTTTCTCTTCTATATAAGGATGTTCAGAGCTCCTAGGACTCATTATATGTATTCATTAAGCCTTACTGAGCCTTTGATGAACTAAATAATAATCCATTTTGACTGGCAGATAAACCAGGCTGTAGGGCACTGGGGTTTCCAAACAAGTCACTGCCAAATATTACACACAATTTCAGAAACATTCATTCAATGCATCAACCATCAAGTAGCAATTGTATCATAGCTTCCCAAAGTTTAGTATATGGGAAGAAAAAGATCCTATTGTGCTGGGTAATATGTATCAATTCACTTGTCGTTGACATCAAAATGCTATAGCAGAAGTTCCTTTAAAAAGGAAAGCTTAACACAAGCACAGCCAACAGGTTTTGCTCTTACAACAGCTTTTTTACTTGATATCATAGAAGATGATATACATATTAAAAGGAGATTTATAAATTACTCCTGCAGTGTTTTCATCGTGGACAACATACCAGCTACATTAAAAAAGATGTTTTTAATCCCCAAATGGCTTTTAAGGAAAAAAAAAAAACCAATGTATTTGGCAGCACTACTTTTTTACTTGGTATTTCCGTACAGATTATTCTTTAAATAAACTCCCATGTTCCTATTTAGTATTCAAAGTTTAAATATTCAATGAAATATTGGAAAGTATGATATTTTTTTAAATTCCTTTTTTAAAATTTAGCTTCCATTTTTCTCCAGTGGTCTTATTCTTTTTGATCCCACTTTCTAGTTACAAGTAATTTGGGCTTGTCTACAAAAGGGAGGAATGAGGAGAAAAGTTTTTGATGAGCACAGCTTGTTAAAGTCACAATCAAGAGAATTTACCTTATTTTTTTCTCTATGCAAAGAAAAAAAACTTGTAAAAAATACTCTAAAAAGGAAATCTTTACCCTATTCAAATACAAGTTAGATGAAACAAAAGTTTGAGAGACAGATAGTAATAATTAGTAAATCTGCATATTCAGTAAAAATATGAAAGAAAAAAAAACATTGCTAATATTCAAGCAGGAAGATGCCACTAAATGTATTAAAAATTATTATGAAGTAGAGTAGTAGACTAGAGAGTTGTTTGCTTTAGGGTCTATCTTTTTTCATAATTCATTTAAAAGAGGTTCTAAATTATCAGAAAGCCACTATGGAAAACAAAAGAATGTCAGTGCTATAAAGTAAAGGGTAAAAGTATAACATAATGTCAAATTAAAAAGTTGGAGAATTAAAAGGTAAGCACAGAAATAGCTAAAAACTTTTCTCACATATTTACTCTGACTAAAAAATGTAATGCAGCAGTAGGAAATTGTACTTCCTGCAAACTTCTTTACAGATTTTATGTCTCCTTTAAAATGTTCCTTCTAATGGTCATTTGATTACAATTCTAAATTTTATCCCACTATGTTAAAATCATTTTATTAGTAGCTTCATATATTCATCTGTAATTTAGTTTTAAAGATTTTAGGCAGATGCTCAAAGATGACATAGAAACTGAACAGAGGCCAGTAATGTGCCACTGTCAGAGAAGTCTACAGCTTTTGTATTAGGAGGCTGCATTAGAAGTGCTGCCTAAAGGTTGAGGGAGGTGATTCTTTTCCTGCCTCAGCACAGGGAATGTCACACGTGCAGCACCAGGTCCAGTTCCAGGCACCCCAAAACAGGATGAACATACTCAAGAGAGTCCAGCACAGGGACATGAAGAGGGTTCAGTACCAAGAACATATGAGGAAAAGTTAAGAGAGCTGAGACTTCTTCTCAAAGAAGGACAGGCTCAGAGGAATCTCTTCATTCTATATAATTGCCTGAAAAGATCCTGCAAAAAATGAGCTAGGTTGTTTCAATTAATTCCCAGTGACAGGATGAGAGCCAATGGGCACAAACAAAACACAGGATGTTCCATCTGAACATCAGGAAACAGCCTTTTAACTGTAAGGATGGTCAAACACTGAAATGTTTTCCCCAGAGAGGTAATTACATTTTTCAAAAGCCATCCAAATGTGCTGCTGGGCAGCCTGTTCTAAGTGCCCTGCTTGAGCACAAGGGTTAGAAGATGGCCTTCAGACCTGTGTTCCTATCTCTTCCAGTTTGTGACCCTGTGAATTTATACTATTTCTATTGTGTAAAAGGATTTTGAATTATTGTTTTAATTGTATGATGACTACTGAATATAATTCAAAAGAAAAAGCTTAAAAGTTGCATTAAGGTGTGCTATTTGATTAGTGTGAAAGTTAAATTTAGAGTCGGGCTTTTAAAGCAAAGAGTTTTTAATATTAAACTCAATATGATCATAAGGTTCTATTTAGTTTCTGATATTATCTTCAAGTCTAAGTGGAATGAAGATGTCCATGTATAATTAAAGTCTTTCCAGTGACCTTCTAAGTCTTTTGCTTTTGCAGACCATTGAGACCTCTAATAAGATTTTGTGACTCTTGTTAAATCATAATCATAAAAGAAAGCAGTTTAGTGTTAAGTAATGATCAGTATTCAAAACATTCATCATTTCAGTACTGTTAGTAAATTTCACTCTGTACTGACAAGATCATTTGGGAAAAAAAAAAAAACATTTTCTGACAGGAATTTATGAAATGAGTTATGAAGACATGATTACTTGATATGACTTTAAATAGTTTGCTAAATTTAGAAACTCAACTCAATTTCTGTTGCACAGCCTCCTGCATTTTTAACATCATTTGAGGTCCTAATCAACCAATGCTATTTCCTTAGTAAAGTACATATATTTAGTAGTAGTCTAAATTCCACTTTTTTTACTAGACGTGAAGAAATAAGTAGAATTATTCAGATTTTTTCTGAAAATTTTTGAGTAAAATGATCACTCATTTCTCTAATGTCTTTTGTAGTTCTAGATATAGCTACCTTTTTTATTTCAATAATCTTTTTTTACTCCTGTTATCAAGATCAAACAAATTTTGGCACACTACAGAGAGGATATTAATGAAGGTATAGCTTTCACTCCCACTACATACTGTTTTTCCTTAATTCTTGAAGTTTTTGTTAGCACATCTTCCCCTAGGACTCAATGTTATTTTTTGATTCCTGATTTCTTTGTTTCTAAACATGCTTCATGAACAGCCCCCTAATTTCAGTGTTTATATTTGAAAACTGATTTTTGTAGCCAGAGTATGAACGCTCCTCTGTGTAGGAGAATTCAAATTAGTATCTCTAACTATGTATCTGCAGCTATTTGGAGAACTCACGTCAAGTACTTCTGTTTCTTAATGTACTTACATGTAATGAATTACATTTCTTGTCTTAGGGAAAACATACAAAATGGCAAGTATATTTAGGGCTTCAAAAGGGCTTTGACCTGAGAGATTTGCTAAGCTGACTTGATACTTCAATTTGGTAATAGATCAGAATTTGTACAGAAACCTACTTTGGTCCCCTGGGAATATTTTCTGGGCAAGAACTGAGTGTTTAGGTAGTCCAGTTCCTGGCAGTTTAGCCAGATTGCGTGACAAACTCCCCCAATGTGGAGCTTATGAATTAAAGAAATATATTTTGTTTTGTAGCAGTTTATCCATCATCTTTGGTCATATCAGAATGACAGTGCACCTCTTATCACAGCACAACACACCCAAATAAACACCATCAGAGGTGACTTTTCAATGCCTTTATTAGTGAAGGAAACACAGATGACTAATTCTTATGAGGAATTAGGATCCTTGTCCCCATTTACATGTACTGAATATGTGCTAACAGGTCAGGCAACCTAAAACATGTAGTAGGCCACAGTTATGAGGAAGTAGTAGAATTTCTGGAAGGCTTTTCTCGAAATTTAAAGGAAGTTTTAAGTCTCAGTTCTTTGTAGCAATATAAATTTTTACCTTTCCTCTTTCAAAATGTGACTATTTAATTATAAACTGCTGTGGGTAAATTCAGGGACAAGGCAGCTTGTTCTGTGAAGAGTTCAAGAAATTCTAAAATAGTAAAAGGGAATAATTTTTCTTTTTAAAAAGAGGCTAGCTAATTCTAAACGTCAGCATTATTCTATCCCGGCACAAGCTGATGGTATGAAATCTGTGTAAGGATAAGTTATGGTCACTTTTCTCTTTGTTTTTCTTAAGCATATTCATCATTTGGGACATGCAAATGAATGGATGCTTGGATTGAGAGCTCCTCCTAGGTAATTAGGAATTGAAGTTTGTTCCAAATAGCATTCAGAAAGTAATTTCTCTGAGAATAACATTAAGGTCTTAGATGCCATCTATGAGATTACAGGCTAATGACTCCAGGCATGCTACAAAAGAAAACAAGCCCTATTTGAGCACAAAATATTATATTCTATAATATTTATTTAAGACTTTCAAGATCAGATTGCTAATGTATGATTCCTAAGCACGATCCTTTGACACAGAGAAACTGCAATGCCAGATTGAAAAAGAAAAGAAACTGTGCCTGGAATTGTCTTGGTTGATTGCTTCTTTCCCTTCCCCTATTTCCTAACAGATCAATGATAATTAGGTAGTGAAAACTATAGTTCATTTTTCAAACCAATACAAGAAATAATTAAATTTATTGATTTCTATTTACTCATTTATTAAGTCTTTTGGTCTCTATAGGAATGATAGAACGACCTTTTTCCTCTTTTCTCACAGACTACCTTTGGGAAAACCTAGGGAAAAATTAATCAGCAGTAGCTGTCTGATTTTAGTTTTGCCACTCTCTATATGATATTTTTTTGCTATTGCTGATTGTTTGGCATTTTAGAAATAGATTAACTTGGCAAACAGTGACATTAGTTGTCAGACTGTAAGGATAACAAAAGAAAAGAAATTCATGAGGGAATATTTTCTTTTTATGAAAGCAAGCATAAATGTGCATGTTTTTACTTCTTAATATTCTTCTAACTTTTCATGCTGAATATATGCAAAAGGACCCTTGAGTTTCTTTTGTTTTACTTTGGTTTTTAGGGTCTTTCAAGAAAAAAATAGTATTCTTAAATTTATTTGCTTTTGAGATGGTTCTGGGACAGAGATAGAACATCAGGGTGAAAAGATTTTTAAGAAATATAGAGGTATATTCCTGACCATTTTTCTCATTCAGCAGTGTCTAAAGGTGGTGGTTTAATTTTCACCTTTGTAAACTGCCTCGAGTTACTTTTTCCTTTGGCAGTTTCTAGGACTTGTTGTAGAGGACTCCATACAGTACCCTTCCATCTCCAATGCCTTCCTACAGTACATCAGGACTTTCCCTCAAGCACTCTGCAGTCTAATGCAATTCAGACTCTGTATCATTCCATTTTTCAATCATTTCATTTCACTTTACCATATTTTGCTAGTCACTGTTTGTTTTTGCAACCATAGTGATGAAAAATATTTATCAGCGACATAAACAGGTGCCTGGCTTTGTCAAATTTCAATAATTCAGAACATCTCCTATTCATAATACTAATAATTGAAATTTAAACATTTTTTTGTTCTGGTATCAAATCACAAACCTCTAAATCTGGGATTGGCTAAGAAGATACGAGACTATTTATCCACAGTTCAATATTTCTGCCAGCATCTTGCTAATGATTTTGTTTGAATTTTTAGGTTATTGTCATTTGGTAACTGGAGTTCACATTTCCACTGAATTTGTGTCTTCTCCTGTAGGACAATTATAAGTGCAATCTGTTATGATATTTTTATGACAGTGACATCGGATACTTATTGGGCTGACAGTTGATACTTAGAATATATTTGCTGGCTAATTTTTAAACTGGCATTTTCCTTCAGTGCTGTTGGAAATATCCTTATAACCAAAGAACTCACACGTTCAGAGAAAGTTGCTTTCACTATAAAATCCAATTACTCCCTATATTTTATTATAAGAGACATCAAATCTTATTTGGCTTTTATTTTTGGGTTTCAAAATTTTTTTCATCATTCTTTGATTATATATTTTTAAAAGAAATTCCCTTCACTTTTTTACAAGTAATCACACACTCATGAAAATTCACTAAATTTTACATTTTTCTCAGGTATTTCAGTATTGCAAAATGCTGTATAAAATATACTCTTAAAAACCCTGATAAAGAACTTTAATACTTTTAAACTGTATTGCAGAGGAGAGAACATTTTATCCTCTGTTCTTTATACAACTTAATCACCTTTTCATCATAACAGCATCCCTCCCCACAGCTACAAATGTCTTGAACTACCTCAAGGGAAAATTTCCACATGGTCAAAATTCAGAATATTTCAAATCAATAGCATTGTGATGATAGAAATTTATCCAGAAATAGACACTGAATTATCAGAAAGAAGTCTGTATTAAAAAGGCAGAAGCTTTGCTTTTTTTTTTTTTTTTTTTGTCCCAAAAAGGGACAGAGGAGTCATTTTTGCTTTATTCGAATAAAGGGAGAGGCCATGGGACATTCCCCTGGGATCTCTCAAATTTTTGGAGGACGCAGCCTCCTTTTTATCCTATTTTCCCGGCCGCATTTCCCTCTCTCTTTCCCCATTGGCTGAGGTACTTGAGAGGCACAGACTTCCCGGAACGCCTGATACCTGAAATTCCCCTCTAATGTATAACCCTCCCTTTTAATTTTTAATTCTTATAGAATTCATAGTTTTTCCCCGTTGCTTCTTTCATCTTTCGATATCCAATTTCATTTATCAGCAGCCCTACAATTTGTTTGTAAAAGCAAATATCTTTTTCCATTCATCAATCAGTGGAATCCATCCTATTGTTTCTTTTATCTCTCAGTGCTAGCCTTATCTACAAGCAGATCTACAGCTCATTTGTAAGGACAAATTCGACATTCCTCTCAATATCAACAACACTTTCTTAGGAGGGCATGAATCACACCAGTCTTTTCAATCCCTTGTCACATGTAAAAAAATAACAACAGAAAGCCATTTTTAAGGTTAAAATATTTTAAAAAGCCAAGAAATCCCAGATATTTATATATGCATGTTTTTATGTACATATATTATTCATCTTCTGAAGCTTTTTTGCATGTGTGCTTGCTTTGGCTGAGGTAATTATCTTCCCAGTAGCTGCTGTGGGGCTGGCATTTTGGATTTGTGCTGGGCACAACGTTGATGATATAGAAATGTTTTCGTTATTGCTGAGCAGGGCTCACATAGAAGGTCCTCTCTTGCTTTTTGTGCTGTCACACTGGGGAGGAGGTTGTATTTTAGCAACAGGTAAAAGGTGTTGAATAGAAGTTTTCTGCTCCTGAATAAAATACCTAGACTAACTTCTGTGAGGAGGTTCTGGAGTTATGATCTGTAACCCTATCTTTAATATTATATTAAAGCTGATCTTGTCAAATTAATAATTTAAAAAGAAAAAAATAGAGAATAGATTTTTGAACTTTCAGTCTAATGTCTTTATCTTTACTCGCAGTTAGTACTGTAACTTTTGCTTCCTGGGAATCTTAGCTACTCAGGACATGCAATAAATTCAATTGTTTTAGAATTTGTGAGAGGATTATTCATGTCCTTATTCTTACTAAAAACTTCTGTGGAATTTGGATTGTCTGCTGCCTGTTAATTGCATCCTTACATGTAGCAAGTTTTCTACTTGTTTCAGCACTTATCAATAAGAGAAAAAACATTTGGCTCGTTTGAATTAATGGTGGTGTACTTAAAAAGAAAATACCCACGACTTCAGAACTGTCTCATGTCCTTGTGAGTTGGCTGCAAATAGGACACTTGGAAATGAAGCATCCTAGTTGAGTGGGGTGGTTTCAAAGGATACCCTGGACACTTTCCTCCTTCCAGTGCAGTGACATCAAAGAAATCTCACTTCTCCTGGAGAGTTTGTGTTCTCAAGGGACTCTGTGGCCTGAAATAGGATTGCACACTCAGATGATAGCTCGTAGCAGTTAGTGATGAAAACATTTTACATAAGTTGAAACCAAATTGAATTGCAGAAAGATAGGGACAAGTGATGCAGAGGAGGAGGAGAGGGTGGCGGAAAGAAAATCGTGTAAACAGAAATGAAAACTTACTTAAGAGCTCAATACTGGGTCAGCCTGAAGTGTCAGATCTTCTGTCTCAGTTCTGGAAAAGGAATTCATGTAAACCAGGCATGCTGAGAGTATTTAAAGTAAGGGAAAGTTCCCTCCCTGTTTTTATTCTTCTCCCTGCACTTTGACTGGGAGGTGAGAAGTGGTGCTAACAGGGCTGTGTTCATGCTGCAGTCTGTTCTCAGATGCTTCTGATAAAAGCATTAAAATACACTGCTGAGCTCAAGCACTGCTTTCATACATTAAAAGCTTTGCCTCAGCTACCTGAAGACCCTGGTGGAGCAGGTGAATACCCCTGAAGGAGCTGCGGGTATGGAGTGTGTAGAAGCTACTATTTCAATTATTTGTCTTGATTTCTCTACCCCCAAATGAATTTTATTTGGCAATAAATTTCATTTCCCAGGTTGTTTTGGCTGTGATGGTAACGGATAATCTCCCTGCTCTAATCTCAGCCCAAGAATTTTCATGGGTGAGGCAGGGCATGGTGACAGAGTGGCTCAGAGGTAGAGACAGGGTCTGGAAGGACTGTTTCAAACCCTTCCTTGGGTGGTGTAAAAATGCAGAATTATAAAACAAGGAATCCTAGCTCCAGACAGGAGAAGTTTAATTTTTGCAGTAGCCACGAGAGCTCACGGCCAGGACCTGGAGTTTATTCTATACCACCTCAAATCATCTCTGGGAACAGGGTAAAGGAGATAAATCCTTCTACTTTCTGAAAAAGGAGTTAAGGGCTAACAAAGATAAAGAGGCCGCTTTAAAAAGAAAATAAAAGATAAAGCACAGCATATGCCTAAGTGTTTTGCTGACTATGATGAAATTAGGCATATTCTTGAGTGAAATGGGGCCAAAACATCCTTGTTCTCCCTGCTGGAAGGTTCAGGAGGGATGGGGGTGCCCAGGGAAGTCTTTTAAACAAAGCTGTGTTGAGGAATTCCAGTGTCCAGGCACAGCCTGTTTATGAGAGAGGGAGGCTGGCCCATGATAAAAACACTGCAGAGGAATTCTTTGGAATTATTTTATGCTTCCATTGCAAACTTAGTGATAAATATCAATTAAACCCAGGAGTATTAAGAAATTACACACAGCTACAGTATATCTTCACAATATAATTTAAATTGTTCTTTTAATTAAGTTTCTTGATGCTGAAACTAAAAGCATAATGTTTAACATAATTTAAGTTCAAAGCTGAAGACAAAATCCTGAGTGTTTTACCTTTTGTGCCTCCAGTTCTCCTCTGCATCCTACCCCAGGTAGGGGGGAGTGGTTTTACTGGGAGAACTAAATTGGAGAATACCATTCCCAATCCATGACACGATCCTCTGAAAAAGTGATGACTGAAATTCTGCTTTTTCTGTCTGTAGTTAAAGACAGAATGAGCAGAACTGCATTAACTGAGCAGGGACTGTTTGTTCCTTGCAATTGGTGGTTCCAAAAGCATACAGTAGTAGGTAGGTAGCATGATCAATTTGCAGAGGCATTGAAAATCAATTTCAAAGAATACAATTAAAAAAGTTGTGGTAATGAGAACTTAGCACTCAGCACCTGTGGAAGGCAGGCCTTTCTAATCACGCTTTTTCTCCCAAACTTGCTTATGAAAAAGAATGCTTAGAAAGAAGCAAAGCAGCAATTACACCTCCCTTTGTTTCTTTTTAAGTTCCAAGATGCCTCCAGAAACAGATAATTTGGCAAGACACAGAAGTTAAACTTTTTTAAAATGTAGCTCTATTTAGCCATTGTTCTTATGCTGAAAAAGAGAAGATGTATTATAATAGATGGCACTAGAAGCCAGTCTGGTAGCTTGTAAAAGCAGCCTAGGCCAAGACAGTGAGGGTAGTGAGTGGAGAGAAGTTGATCTCATTAATAAAACAAAGCCTGGAGTGTCTTTACAGAAGGATGGATTATGTTGACAATCAAGTGAAGGATGCACTTGAAAGGCAAAGGTGCCGCTGGGATTTTTGACCATGGTGCTCTGAGACAAAGCTTGATTAAAAAACGGAGAGAACAGTCAATCCTCCATAAATGCAATGTCCCCTGCTGCTCCCCACAGAATGGGCTGTGTCCTG
Source organism: Sturnus vulgaris (assembly GCF_052056855.1). Classification (NCBI taxonomy): domain Eukaryota; kingdom Metazoa; phylum Chordata; class Aves; order Passeriformes; family Sturnidae; genus Sturnus; species Sturnus vulgaris. The sequence continues at coordinate 30,544,564 of NC_142248.1, forward strand.
CTCTCTGTGCTGAGCCCCAGCTCTGACAGGACAGGTATGACTTGGACCCTTGAGGATTTTTAATGTTGGATTGTTGATTTGTTGTTTTGTTTTGTTTTTTAAACACACTACAGATCTCTTGAGGAACACAAAAGTTTAGCTTGTTCTGAACACAGGATTTTAAAATTCCCCTGAAGTATATAGAGGAAAAATTAGTACTTTACTACCTGAAATACAAATAAAGCATCCTTTGACTACAAATATTGAACCCTGGGTAAATATTATTTTATGGTTGGTAATCTGATGCTATTTCCATGCTAAACAGCACTCAAGCCCTACAACAGTAATGTGGAAACTCACTGGCTGGAGTAGGGGGTGTGTGAGGGGGAATTACTGCTCGTGATAAAAGCAAACGAATGCAGTTAAGCAGCAGGAAAGGAAAACATGCATTTCCCTTGTTGTTTTAACAATGCCTGTTTACTGTGGAAAAAGAAACGTCTTCAGATTAGGAAATCTTACTTCTGGATTAGGAAAAGGCCTCCATCACATCCACAAGCTTTTCCCAGGATATATTGTTATATTTTGCCTGAACTCTTCTGCTGTAAAAAGCTGCTGTCTTAAGTGAAAAAATACTACAATATTTCTGTTTCCAATGTACAGAAGTTTTATTGTCTCTGTGAAATCGTTGCTTAGGTCTCTGCCAGACACTTGAGTTGTCTGAACACCGGATGCCTGCACTTGCAGTGTCTCTCCCTGCAGACATCTGGCACAGGTCCCTCATCAGCTGAAGCACCAGAGTCCCACATTGATGCAAGAGGAGCATCTCTGACTTTGGAGTGGGAGCTCTGCTTGCTGTGCATCCTATGAAAATTGCCCTTTCCATGCATTTTGTTGAGTCAGCTCAAAGAACAAAGTGCTTGTTAGTTTTCCCATCCAGCATCGGACCTGACTCAACAAATAATGAATCATGGGTATGTTGTGCTTCAATCCTTTCTCACCTTTACCACTTGCTAATTTTGGAACTTGCAGTTTATAATTACAGCGCTGAGCCAGGGCTCATGGCTCAGGAAAGGAGAGTGTTTTAAAGGGAAGCTTAATAACTGCATCTTGGTTGAGTACGCCGTGAAGAGCTGAGTCTGACCTACATTAAAAGCTTACGGAACTTTTCATTCTGCAGATTAATAGAGGGCCCTAACACTGAGGGGAAAGCACATATTAATTTCTCTCTAAACCACTGGGAACCACAGAAATAGAAATGGAAGGGGTTTTGTGGGACCTCTCGGTGCTTGTTTTAGGATGTTATGTGGCAGTACACTTTGTCAGGGTTTGAGCCAGTGCCTGCTGCTGTAAACGGAACTAAGCAGACAATTTGATTTGCCCTAAAACATCTCATGAATGCCAGCAAATTAAAGGCCACTTCTATATTACATGTTTAATTTGTTGTTAAGTAATATAGGTAAAAGAACAGCTGATTAAGTTACTTGTAAGATTTTTCTGATGCTGCATCAGAGAGTTCTGTATTATAAGCAGAAGACATCCTTGGCACCTTGGTTCAGTCTGCATCTATTATACTCTTGTCATGAAGAGGAGAAGATTTTGATAAGGGGGAAGAAAATTAGAGAATAATTTCCTTTTCTGAGGCTGCACCTACAATCAAAGGAGGATATCAACTATTGCAAAACCCCGAGTACAGGGAATTTTACTCCAGAGGAAGTCAGTGATTAGGGTTCTTCTCTCTTTTACTTTCAGAGTAAACCATCTGTCTGATGATTTTCCACTGACTGATACTTAGCTCTGGGAAAGGATAAACTCATTTTGCCAAAACTGCCTCTGGATTAGGCTGTTGCATATCCCATTGCTAGGGACATGGCCTACTGCAAAAAAGCACTACAATTCAATTATATTGTCGAATGCAGTATTATTTGTGAAATAAAACTGCCTTATTAGGGGATTTAGCCTTCTTGGATCTTTAGAGAATCATTAAACAAAGTAATTCCCTATAACCTCAGTGAAAAGGAATTAATGAAAGAGCAGAATTATCAGAAAGGTCTGAAAGGAAATGGTAATTTGCAAAGGACTGGATGAATATTTTGAAAGAAATACTCGAGGTGATCTGTAAGAATCAGAATGAGGGAGAGGTGGGTGCCCCTACTCATGCTGAGGGGGTATGGGGGTCACTGAGGGGAGGGCAGGTGCACCTGGTATTATCACTGAGGGAGTAACAGGGCAGTGAAGAACAGCTGATTGCTCTTGTGATGCTGAGGGGACATGAGGGGACATGAGGGGAGGAAGACTGGCACGGTAGGGGTGTGTTTCCCACCCAGCCATGGCAGCCTCGCATCCCCTTCTCGCATGGTGTCCACTGGTAAGGCAGGTGGCCCTGCTCCCCTCAGACAAAGTGGCAGGAACTCAAACCTGCTGTATCTGCCATGTCGGCGAGGCACCGGGCAGAGTTCCATGCGCTCCATGAGGCAGCCCCTGGGTGAGACACAAAGGAGGGGTGGACGGTGGCCATCACTGGACTGCGCAGTGTTTCAGTTTGCAAGGAAAAGTGCCGAGGTGACTCAGAGGGGCAGCAGGAACTTGATGGGGGAGGAATGTTGGAATTCCCTGGCGTCACCTCTGGGGCACTAAATGAAAATTTTGGGGTAAAATAGAAGGAAAATTGGAGGCAGTCTTTTGGAGGGATCCAAACTCACTTTCTTGTTAGAAAACATGAAGTAACATACATGAAACAAATTAGTGCTTTTTGATGGGTGAATTTGGTCTAATTTAGAGAGGAAAAATGAGCACATTTGAGGGATAATCTGTTGTAACACAGCAGTCAAAGGCATCATCTTTGATAGCAAATCTGGGATAACTTAGAAGCGAAAGAAGTGACATTTTTAGCTGAAAACATGGGATACTTTAGAAGGGTATTGTTGTGGCCAGAGTGGGAGCTGCAGACAAAATTTGTTAGAAAAGCCTTCCTGATGGGTCATGAGTCGTAAACATGACCTCATGCATTCTAAACAGCTAAGAGAAGAATCTGGGTGTAGCGTAATTGAATCATAGTCCCAGATGTTGCCAACTGTTTATGCCTAAAATATTTTATAGATCAAATGGAACCTTTATACAATTTTCTTTCTCAGGATAAAGGATTGCAATCTACATATATTCGTGTAAACTTACTTGTGTTACATTGGTAACAACTAAACAAAAGTATCTAAAGCAGAATTATTTATGACACATTATAGGCATTATAATAAACACTGTATTATAGATACCTCTTTTCAACTCAAACTGATTACAATAAAGCTAGCAAAAAAAAACTTTTCAGTAAAAGTTAATGTAACATAGCCATACCAAAAATGGAGGCAAATCTCTTTTGCTAATGTGAACTGAGAGGAATATACACTCAGGGAGGGATCGTTACACACACCATTCCAAAAAGCAGTACCTTGAAAGACATACTGCTAATATTTGGGACTGAGAGGTTTGAGCCTAAACTTGTAGGGCTGTTGGATGGTGGTTCCCTTTGGGAACTGGAGCTTCTCAGGCATGAGTGCGTCATCGTCCATTGGCAGAAGCCGTGAGACCACAAGGCAAGTGCAGCAGCTTTGATCTGAGGAGTGGAACGACAAGGCAAGAGCGAGCTTGAAGCTGAAGCACGAGAGGCCCTCTGGGCAAAGGGCCTTCCTGGCATGGCCAGGGCACCTTCAGGGTGCTGCGGCTGGCTTTGCGCTGGGCAACCTCCCTGTGTGCAGGGCTGGGTCTTTGCTGTGGTTGGCCTTTTGCCACTGTGCTCCTTTGGCTGCCCAGAGAGAGGGGCAAGCCTGTAAGGAGGGTGAGAGTCCCTGTCTCTGCACCTGAAGGGGGAAACAGAGCTCTGCAAGCCCCCAAGCCTAGCCACCCTGTAAGCAGGGCAGGGCTTTTCCCCAGGTGAGGCAGCTTTCTGCCTGCTGCTGGCCCCTGGCCAGTGTGACCCCCTGTACTTGGGGCGCATCACAGCCTTTGTCCCTGTGCTAGCCCTGAAGTGCCTCAGCACATCGAGGTCCCTGTGCCCTCCCCACGTGCAATGCAGTGCAGGTCTGATGCTTTTGTCTCCCACTGAGCAGTAGGGATGGCTCCCTTGAGCAGGTTGGCTGCACGGAACTTGCCCCTTCTTCTTGGGACTGTCTTCCCCTCCCTTCCCTGTTTCCCCTTAGTTGGTGGGAGTGAGCAAGTGTGTTTGTGCTTTAGACCCCCTTTAGAAATAGAGCAGTGTAGCTTAGATTTCCCAGGAGGTAAAGAGGAGCTCAGTACAGCCACAGGCAGGTCCCCAAAATGCACTGGTGGAGAAAGCGTCCAGCCTTGCCCCTGCTTTCTGAGGACAGTGCAAAGCCACTTAGTGGTAGCGTGGGCAGCGTAACCCACCTGTAGCCAGGGCCTGGGCCTACGGTGCCCTTTGTGCTGGTGAGCTGGCAGCGTGCAGGCCCTCTACTTGGGGCACGTGTAAGGGCTTTTCCCCAGGAGCAGCCCCAGGTCCCTGTAAGCAGGGCTGGGGAGGCTGCTTTAGCCAGGTGACAGGAACGAGCACTCCCAGGCGCTTGTCAGGGTGCAGGTTGAAGAAGTACTGGTGCCACCTCCCTGGCGGCCTCATTTAGGAGGCTGGAGGGGCTCCTGCAGACGGCTGTGTTGCTGTGCTGTGCTGTGGCCGGGCTCTGGCCAGCCCCAAGTCAGGCGCAGTCCAGAGCCTGTGCTCCGTGGTGCTTGTTGGGGGTGCCAGGCTGCAGGGGGCAGCCCTATAAGTGGGGTTGTGTGCATCCCCTGGTCTCCGCAGGTGGTTGGAGGGACCTCCTATAATCAGGCAGGTATTCTTGGCCCCGGCCTTACAAAGGCATGGGGCCAGGAGTCATGGGGCTGGGCGTGTGCCCTCCCTGTCCTCGGGACCCAGCTCCCAGCCCCTCGGGCCCCTCTCAGCCCTTCTGCTTTAGGCCATGAGCTCGACTGCCTGACTGAAGAATCTGGTTTCTGTTGCCATGGGGGAAGGCTGAATTCTGTTGCTATGATATCCCATCTCAGGGATCTGCTAGGTGGTTCCCTATTAGAACTCCTTATGTGATGCTTCATGTAGCATCAATTGCATGTGTCCAGGACACTCTCTGAGCATTCAGCCTAGCACAGGCACTTGGTGAACAACTGAGTCAAACTTTCCTGTTGATTATTTCTTTCACTGAGACTCCCATGCTAGCCCCTGATGAGTTGATGATGAATGAGGGTACAGACTTTTTTGAGAATCCATGTGAAATAAATTGTTCACAAATACTTGAGTCAGTCTCAGTAGTTGTATGTTTCTCTTTTGACCTTTTCACATTGGGTCAAATATACCATACAAATGCTGGCTCCTGAAAAAGGATTGTTGTTGTTTCCCTCTGCTTCTTAATAGAGTGCAGGGCATGATATTTCAGAGCTCACATCTGGCCATTAGATTACAGAAGGATATGCAAGTATTGCTTTTATGCAGATAGATGTAGCCTCTTAAACCTTTTGTGTGCCAGGTAACCTGACTTTTAACATTAGTATTTCACCTGGGTTTTTTTTCTTCTTTTTCTTATGACAATACCGAGTCACAGAAATGACATTTTAATCAGATTTTATATATGAATTATAGCTTTTATAGAAAGCGCAATCCCTTTAAAACATGACAGCAAACATATGCTAGGTTGCTGATCTTCCAACATGGATTTCCTAAATTTAATAGATTAAATTAAGCTTTTTATAAAGACATGCCAATATACATTAATATTTTTTCATACAGAAAAATATTAATTGCCTTTGACAAAAAAGCTGCAAACATTGTAATGAAATCTGCATTTGAAATCCTCAGAGTACTTGCATGAGATGCCAAGTGCAGCTATCAGTGTGTCATAAACACGAGCAATCACGTCGAGGCACACTGCATGCACTTTCTCTTCTAAAAAAATACCAATGTAAAATTAATTTCATAGAGTGTAGAATATTTGGTAATTTCTCACAATCAGAAAAAAGTAAGACTTTTACAATGTGCTTGGACTAGAGAAAAAAGTTCACCATTTTTAGTGTGAGAATGAAGAAGGATTATTTTCTGTACAAAAAGGACAGAAAGATATTTCCAAAACACAAAATTAAGTTATTTATGATAAAAAAGATGTTTATGCTTTGCATGTACATACATTAGAGATATGTCTCCAAAGTTCATAATTTTTCTTACACCAGAAAAAATTAAATTAGGTCATAGATTTTTGAAGAAAAAATGTGTATCTTCACAACAGGCCTTTGTCCCAAAAAGGGAAGGATAAATATGTGGTAAGGCGTTAAGACCTTGCTTTTGAATAAAAAGGTTGAGAAATCAAGGACAATGGGCATGACATAAACAAAAATTCTTCAGTTTTAAGCTGGGAGTTGTATTCTAACCATTGAAAAACACGTGTGTGCTTAATGGCTTAATTCCATTTCATGTACTTGTCAGGTTATTCTCTGCACACTTGACTCTTCAGCATTTAAGTACGTAAATGACTAGGAAATAACATTGTTCTTCATTCCAGTTGTTTTTCTTATTTAAATGAGGATGAGGAGTAAAGTTTCTTCCTTAGTCATTTCAACAATGCCCAAGATAAATTGCTATTGTGCATTACAACATTCCTGAAAAGTACACACATGAGATCTGTCTGCACAACAAAGAACCAGTGCATGGGAAGAAATGACACGGTCAGCCTTGACCACTTGAGTCCAGGCAAGCCTAGCTCTCTACACTGGCTGCTGATGTCATGGGTGGGCCACCTCCCAGGTTCCCAGAACCGGGAGTGTGGCTAGGGCTCCAAGCCCCCTTTAGCCACTCACTACATCCGAGGAAAGTTAAAGGATGAGAAAGAGACCTTCCTAGGTTCCAGGATAAGGTTTATCGGAAAACCGGAGAGCAGAACTTCAGGCAAGGGAAAGGAACCCAAAAAGGCGAGGAGAATGGGTTTGCAGCAACTTAAATAAGGGCCCTCTCCCGAGGGAGGGTACAACACATCAACCAATTAGGGGCAACAGGGGGTGTAACACAAGGCGGGGTTACATATTTACTCAACCAATAAAGGGTAACATAGGCGGGGACTTCAACATAGTAACAAATGGTAATCCGAGAAGGGGATGAATGATACAGAATTCTCTAGAACAAAGGGAGGGGCCAGGAGGGATTGACAACTGTAGGGGCAGGGATTAAGGTGAAAGACAGGGAAGGTTCTGGATAAAGGGGCGGGGTTTAGGGTGACAGACAAGGGTAGGCGCAGGAAGGGGAGAAACCATCTTGCTACAACATAGGGGTACAACCGGGAGAAACCATTGTAACAGGAAAATATCACAACCAAACAACCTTCAAACAAAACATAAACCACAACAAAGAAAGAAGGCAGAACACTAACACTGATCATATCTGAGTTTCTTCTCACGATCTTCAAGTGGGTTGGAAGGGAGTTAAGAGAATGCCTGTGCTCTGACAGTGTTGATTAGGCTCATGTACTGGTATGCAGAAGAAGGTGCTGTTCTTGCAATGCAAGTGAATTTTGAGGTCTTGCACATATCACGAGTAAAAGAAGACTCTTCCCAAGAAGCTTTCATGCAGATGTAGTGTCTCTCTGATATCGCTCAGTCACACTGGCTTTTCTTTTTTCCTAGTGCCGGTCAACAAGTGCAAGGACCTTCCTTTGCAATATGATACATTTGTTCCATGGTTAATTTGTTGTGGTCCTAGCAATAAGAGCTTTTCTCTCCTCTGGGATATACAGGAATTGATTATCTGGAATTTCACTAAGAAAGTAAGTTCCCTCAGTAGACAGAAACACATGTTCTTTGTCGGCTCATAGGCCATTTGTTGACATTCCACAAGAATTTGATGTAAGTGGAAAAGCTACAGACCTGTAAATCTCTGGGGTCTGTGTGGTTTGTCTGAAATGGAGTCAATATGTTTAAAAAATTCTAATTCCCTACTATCCCTGATAAAGTCATTGCTGTGAGGTTTCAACTACATTGGAGCAAAGCATTTGTTGCCACTTTATACGTGGAAGCGGTTTCTCAGCACCCTACGTGCCCCAGTGCCTCAGCATGCCTTAACATGGCAAAGCACTTGCCATGCAACAACTTTACAGCAATATAACCCTCCTAGGCTGGCCAACAGAGGCAGTGTTCTCCACTTTGGCTGTAATTTTTCTTTATTGCTCCCATGCTATTTTTCTCATAAGGTGGCTTTCAGGGGCTTATACGTGCAAACCTTGACAGGGTTATCGAGTTCTCATGGGCACCACTTGCAGAAGACTCAGCCTTCTTTCCCCTTCTTTCCTCTACTCCTTTACCATAACACAGAGCAACATGCATGGCAAGAATTAGTATAGATGAAACATAAAATTTTGTGTATGCACATTAATATGTATCCACATTTGTCTGCATGAACGGGCCAGCATGGGTGAAATCAGGAGACTGAAAATTATTAGAATGATTTTGGAATGAGAAATCCTTTTATCCATTATATGACCCTCTTATGATTTGCTTATAACTATGAGCTCAAACAGAATGCTCTAGGCATGTCTAGATATATGTCCTAAGCCACTATTCTATACAGATGAAATCCAAGTCAGGCATTACAGACTGAAGTAAAAGAAAAGCTGTGCATAATTGTCAGGATGAGCCCTTTTCTGTTCCCATTTTTTCAGAGTTGAGTATACTCAGGGAGCCTTCTATGAGTAATTCCTTTCTTCCTTATAGAAATTCTAAGGATGAATATTGTCTTGTGCCCTGGCAAAGCCAATGAGACCAGGCAGAGTAGATAAAGGGAGACTTTCAGGACTGGTAGCTGAGCTGCTGATTCAGTGACTAATTTCTTAGCCTCCTAGAGGCTAGTACAAAACTGGGAGCATTTGAACACTCATGACCAGACTTTTTAAGAAAACATACACTGTCTTTCCAATTAAAGTATAAAGTTGCTAATACTTTGGATTAGTGAATAAAAAAGGACTATTTCTTGCTAGTAGGCATTTTCTGCCTATTATATTATTGCAGAATGAATAAGAAAAAAATCCTTCACTTTGATTAGGAGGAAATTGAGATGTGGGAACTGATCTGAAACTTTATGGTGAGTTAGGTGCTTTTCCAGCTATTTTTGCGGGCTTTAGACTGAAACTCATGTGTTGATGCATGTCTGTAATGCATGTTTGCTAAAAGGTACCAGTCTGGAAACATATTTCACTGAGGTCAGAAAAAGTTACCCTTGGGCATATCAGACTGCTGTTTAAGCAAAACCTTACTGAAATAATGGGATATAGACACCACAATTTTTCTTTTTTTTTTTTTTAAATAATAGTGTTTTCTGTAGCACCTAATGTAAAGGTGACTGTCATTATTTTAAATTTAGAAAGCATAGTTGATGGCGTTTATACATGGAGTTTTGAAAGACAAGGAAGCTGCAGAAGAAATATGCTGTGCTAGGTAATTTCCAAAACAAGAAATCCCAAATAACAAGCTATAATTTCACTGAAGCACTTAGAATAGGCAACATGGTCCATTTACTCTCATATTTTCTGACCACAGTTGAGTAAAGATGCTTTAGAGGATTCTGAAGGATTCTTTTGCTGACAGTTTGCTGCTTTTTTTTTAACCTATAAAGTGCTGGTTATTATACGGCATTTAAGTGTGTCCTTTTTTTTTTATTTTAGTGACTTCTTGGCTTCATTATATTTCAAAAGTAAGTTTCACTCTTCAGGTCTCCAACCAATTGTGTGCTTATCCTTGTTGTATGCTTTCTATTGAATTTTATTTTCCTGTTTCTTGCATTGAGAGATAACTACTGTATAGCATTTTTTACATCGTTCTTCTCTCTCATCATTTATCACACAATTATTGTTGTTTGAAAAGACAAGATTTACTGTTACCAGAGAATTTAAATAACAGTGTGTGTGAAAAGGGACACATTCACATCACTATACTCTTCAGTTCTGAATTCCAAAATCACAATTGCATATGTAAACCTGTCACCATATGCAAAAGCAATAGAACAACAAAAAAGAGAATTTAGTAACTCACAGCTGTGGGACAAATTTAAAGGTACAAGAAATCTTGCTGGAAAGACAGCAGGACATTATGAACATAGACTAATTCCTGTGCCCACTTGCTTCCTAGGTGGTTTGACCCCAGCCAGCAACCAAGCCCCACAGCTGCTCACTCACTATCCCCTGGGTGAGATGGGGGAAAGAATCAGAAGATAAAAGTGGGAAAAGTCATGTGTTGAGATAAAGGCAGTTTATAGCCAAAGCAAAAGCTGGGCACACAAGCAAAGCAAAACAAAGGAATTCATTAAATACTTCCCATGGGCAGGCAGATGTTCAGCCATCCCCAGGGAAGCAGGACTCCATCACTTGTAATGGTATGGAATATTTGGTCAGTTGGGGTCAGTTGTCTCGGCTGTGTTCTCTCTCAAGACATTGTGCACCCCCAGCCTACTTACTGGTGGAGGGGTGTGCAGAAAAGCCTTAACTCTAAAAATACTGTTCAGTGACAGCTAAAACATTCTTGAATTTTCAACAGTTTCCTGCATGAATCCAAAACATGGAATCATATTAGCTACCATGAAGAAAATGAACTCTCTCTCAGCAAAAATCAACACATTAGGGAGCATTTTTTAAGAAGAGAATAAATGTATTTGCATAAAACTAGTTTTGAATTACTTCTCCTTCACTCTCTGTTAATTAAAAGAAAATATGACCAGTTCAAACACATTACCATCCGATGCCAGGTTTACCAGTACCTCACTTTATTTTGGATTCACTCTGTATACCATTCTGCTATCATACAGTTTCAGTTGTAGGTTAGTATATCTTTCCCCCTTTTTTTATTAAGCAAAAGTTTACAAGATTGTTTTCTGACAAGGTGATGGCAGTTTTTGATGACATGACTTACTGTGGAATTTCCAATGTCTTAATGAAGCGACCAGGAAATTAGGACATGACTTTGCTGGATTATGGTGGAGCCAATATTTACAGTCTGTAGTAGACCGGGACTTCATTCCTGCTACAGACCTATTTTGACCAAATTAGGCTGGAGGTCAAAACCTATATCCCTTTTTAGAGTAAGATTCTGCAGATTTTGGCTCCTGCAGGTATTTTTCTGCGATACTTAGTGCCATTGCTTACTACAGGTGGAAATGCACCCATGCAGCTATATTAATTAATTTATTTATCTATTTGTTTATATATTTAAAGAAGCCAGAGCAATTTTTATGTGTGTGTTAAATAAACGGTCCCCTGAAGCAACTAACTTTTAATAACACAGAGCATTAAGATTATGTCATGTATTGTGAGGAATTCTCATTATATTTATTAATAATTTTAACAAACCTTGTCTGGTACAGATTCTTGGTTCTTCACATTATTTAATATCAAACCTAGTCACTGCTCTCAAATGCTGTTTGTGTCAGTGATAGTTTCTAACTCAGCAATGGTTCTAAGATGTGGCATACAAGAACTTTTACTTTTTAAAAGTGTATTACTCCTAGTGATTCTTTATAAGCAAATACATTTCAAAAACAATGTTAAGATTAGATACTGCAAAGTGACCCCTCACAGAGTAATTCTATTTTCATAACTTTGTAAGTACCTTTTGACAATCTGAAAATCTCTGTCCTCACTACTTGAATTTAAAAATACAGATGAAAAAAAGTTTAAGCTTCAAGTCTACTTAATTTTAATAAATGTATATAAATCCGATTTGGTTTATTTAGCAGAATAACTTTCACATTAGGAGTATTCACAGATACAATATGTTTTGTACAGGAATATTTATATGCATTCCTGTCAGAACTGTATTTCCAAAGAACATGTTGCTTGCAAGACAGGAAACTTTCTCTATTGCAAAAAACTTTTTTTATGCATTTGCCATATCTGACACACTTTCACTCAGCTGTCAAGCCAGAGCATAAACACTGATTTTATCATTATATAAGGAAGGGTTGAAATAACTGAAATTCAAGGTAAGCTCCCTTTATCCATTCAGAGCAATACCAGCTTTACTTTTCCAATCGCTTTTTAGGTGGGACTGTGTTTGAGCTCTCTTTCTTTATTCTGCTAAGACTCTTTCCTCCACATAATCTTACACATGACTGCATTGAACTGTGACAGGGCTGGATAAGAACTGCAAGGTAAAGTTATCAGTTGGCAGAGTGTGAAAAATCATAAGTAAATCATCGCATATCTAAATATGTGTGTGTATTGGTAACTAATTCTTCAGTAGCTGGTGGAAACAGCAGGGCTTAATACAACAGGAACTTTCGGTACTGGATTAAAAAACTGACGAAATTTTCAAAATACTGTCATTTTTAAAAACACTTCCCCTAGTGCTTCCTCATGTTCAGTTTGATGTCCACCAGTACCCTAGGCCTTTTCTGCAAAGATTTTTTCCAGCTAGGATGCTCCCAACATGTGCTGGTGCATAGGGTTCCTCCTCCTCTGATGTAGAATTTGGCAATTTCTTTTGCTGAGCTTCATGTTTTGGCAGGCCCTTTATCCAGCCTGAGGTCCTTTTAGATATTAGTACAATATGATGGATTTTCAGTCACTTCACCCTGTTTTGTATCAAGAGTAAGGCATCTACATTTTCTCTGTGGAGAACTTCTGGAAGGTACTTCCATGGAGAATTATCTCACAAATGCAAATAATCGGAATGAGCTGTTATCTTCATAGTCGTTACCTTTACTGAATGTATTGAAAGCCAAATGACCAACTATTTGGCACCTACCAAATGTTAAGTTTCTATACAGCTAAGTATAAGACAAATTTAGGTCTAGTGAGTCAGTCTTTCTTTTGATCCAGAATTAACTTTTTTGAGCCTTCCCTATGATTTACTTTTTCTACAAGAGTTTTCTTTGCAGAAGTTTTTACAGAGTTAAAAAAGGTTTCAATAGCATGTATGCACTGAAGACAAAGGTAAAACTTACAAGCTGTGCATCAGAATCTTATTTTTCAATTGTCTCCAATTTCACCCCAGGACCTTTAAACTTTCTACATAATCAAATCTTCTTTCCACTGAAAACCATTCACTTTCCTACTCTATTCTTACCACTATGTTTAAACATTTAACCTCTTCCACTCTACTTTTGGTAGACTCTTCTAACTCATGAAATGCCACCCAGACACAAGCTCTTTGCAGTTATCTTTCACAGAATCAAGACATCATGTATGATGCATTGATATGTGCACTAGAGAGGATTAATGGAATGAAAAAAAATATAGATTTCTTAAAATGTTCAGTACAGGTTCACCTTAAAAGGTGTCATACTTAGGTACTTATGTCTCAACTCAAATCCAGGATACTCAAAACCCAGAGGAATGAATACTAGCAGGAAAGGTCCAAAAGCTTTTTACTTTTAGTTTTAAAAAATGCTATAGAAAAAAGCCCACAAATTTTCTGGAAGTATTCTTACCATCATAACTATTTTGACATAATGAAAATATTTAAATATAAAATATCTGAACCAGTGAACCAAATCACTATGAAATTAAATGAGACATTGATTTAAAGAAAAATTTAATCTATTTCCACTGCATAAAATTCCAGAACTTTTGATGCAACCATTTCAATTTAGAGTTAAATTTGCTGTCAAACAGGAAAGCCCAGATTGTTTTAGAAGAAAACTATGAAACTACAAGAATATAATAAATTATATAAGTCAAAACTAAACAAAACAAAACCACTTCACACTATCCTTTCATAGAAAATATTGGGGATTTTTCTCTCTTTTAATGCCATTTTGGAAAAAAATTAATAAATTGACTCTTCTGACTCTTTTCACACCCAGGGAAATAAAACTCACATATTTTTGTTATGTTTTGAATTTTTCATTGACTCAATGGTATTATGACTACATCTTCAGAAGTTTTTAATTTTTCAACTGTCAATTAAAAATATTATCAAATCTATATTTTTTAAAATCGATCTCCTTTCCACCCATTTTGTTGCATTCTCTCTTTTTTCTTTTACAAGCCTCAAATATAGATCTAAAGTACTATGCATTCACTACTTCATTAAGTAGGAATATGCAGCTCTGAAGAAGAGTTATACAAGATCAGTAGCTGCTGATCTCAGAGAGACGTGTTAAACTCTGAAATGCTACCCAAGATGTTTATCTTATTTATATATTTAGGAATTTATTTCCATCTTTGGAACAATGCTGGCATCTTTCTTTTAAAGCCATTTCACACATGCACAGGCGTGATGCCGGAAGGCATAAGTATGACCATGAGTTTTCACTGACTGCATACCCTACTACACTGAGTTTCAGAAATTTGTGCCGCAAATTACAAATTGTCATTAACGTGTGCACTCAAAAGTCAAAGCAGACAAAATCTTTAATTCCTCCATTTTTTTGTTTCTTTCTTGATAGTTTCTTTTAAGACAAACATTTCCAGGATTTTAAAGTATGGTAAATTATCCTCACAAGAAAAGCTGGAAGTTAATGACTGTATTAAAAAAAAGTCAACATATCACTGATCTGGAAAAAGTGAAATGCTAAGTAAGACTTTAGAGCAGAGGAATTAGAAGCAATAAACTGGCTTCAGCTTTCTAATAGTTTAATAATAGTCTGCTTCAGACTGATGTAGTTCAATTTACCATTTTTCACTTACATTATATCAAACTCTTTCAGGTTATGTATGTTCCAATATGTGCTGGTTATGCACTGAAGGCACCTGGGGGAGGACATACTGGGAAGTTTTTCTCCCTGAGAACTTCTTCTGTGAATTGATGAGACCAATTGGAGGTTTAGTTGTTTACAGCCTGAGAAACGAATTGGAGAAGTTAGTTCGCTTTTGTGAATCCACATTTTGAAGCAAGTAAACCCCAAGGAAACTCTCTTTCATTTCCAGCCTCTCACAAAGTAACGCTGCCCAGCTCAGGCCCCTTCCCATACGGCCTGGGCCAGACAAGGGGTGGGCTCGGGAGGCCACCGGGCCCTGTTTTCAACCAGGGGCCCTGGTAGCCAGCGGGAGGAGAGTCCCATTGCTAAGATCCTAGCTTCCCCCACAGCGTGGCTGCCGCTTGGCAAAACCCTTCCCTGCCATCAGCTCAGAGCAGCCATGGGGCGGCCAGGCCTGCCCAGCCACCCACGCGGCCTGGGGTGGGGGAGGCAGCTGAGCCCCGTTCTGGCAAAGCCCTTCCACACCTTTGCTTTTTGGGCAAGGTGGAGAGAAGACAGGTGATGGAGGGCAGCCCTCACCCAGCTCCCCAGTGTGGCCTGAGTGTCCTGAGATCCTGGCGCCGCTCCAGCATGGCCGGCTGCAGCCTCTTGCATCTTCTGTGTAAGATTTTACCTTTTCCAATGCTCAGATAAGACTTGCAGACCTTCAATCCTCTCTTGAGTAAGAGGAAAAATAACAGAGAGGATACAGCAAAGTCAGTGAAGCAGGAGCCAAATTCCAGATGGAAGGAGAATGAGGAGACACCGTGAAGGTTGGCTGAAAAATCCTCTTGTAAGCTAAAGGGATGGACTGTACTACATTAAAAATGCCTATAAACCATGGGGAAAGACATGGGGAGTTGGAGTGTTGAGAAGACTCTTTGCCCCACGATAAAAAAGGAGATCTCTGTCCTGGAGATGAAGTATGAACAGAGAAAAAGAGAGATGAGGACTTTTGTTTTTGAACAGTTCATTCTTAAAAGTAAATACCCAATGAGTTTAACATGGCCCATAAACACAGTTCGGGAAAGCTGTGAAGATGGGAGGAGTTAGTGAAAAGTGAAGCCACCAGAGAACTAGTTTTTTCTTCTTGTGAAAAAAACCGTATAGCCAAACAAAGAGGAGACTTCTCTCTCTCAAGTGAACTGGAAAAAAAATATTTAAGTTGGTAGCTGACTGAAGTGTTTCTGTATGTTGTTAAGGAGGTGTGGGAAGGGGGCAGGAGGGGGTGGTCTGAAGGTTGTATTCTGAATTTATTATTTTCTTTGTGTTGTTAATAAAGTTTTTCTTTACAACCTTTTAAATTTTAGGCCTGCCTTGCTTTTGCTCTTAGTTCTATCTCACAACAGAAAATGAGTATATTGAAATTGGGAAATCTAAACTATAACACAATAACACTTTAAATTGGTGCCGCATCACTTTGTACCCAAAGATTATGTGAAACCTGTTAGATATAGAAAGAAAACAGCAGATAAAAGCTGTTGTGGTCTAATAACTCTCTACTCTACACACTTCTAAAGCTTATATCAGGTTCAAATTTTGCTTACAAGCTATCCCAGACTTCATTAATCATTGGTTGGAAAATATGTGTAAATGGAATTAAATTAAATAGTCTCACAAACCCTAATTATTATGGGTGATTAATTTTCTATTCTAGACTCCATTAAGTTCCTTTACAGATATTCTTTGTACACACCTAGGTTTCTAATTTATTTCCCCCTTCGCCTTCATGTCCTAACAGTGCAGGGTCGTGCCAGGATACTCATTAGTTTTATGCTAGCAATTCTGCCAGGCAGCCTCAGAGGCATCAGCATCACCTCAGAAATCATTAACGGAACTGGTGCTGCAATCTAAAACTGACAAGCATAGAATAATCATTTAGGGCTGAAACATGTTCTTCCATAAATGAGCATTTTGGAGGAAAAAATAAAAATGCATGTGTTCCAGTTATTCTCTGGAGACAAAAAGGTGATCTTAATAAATCAGATCTGAAGACATTTTTGTATGTATCTGCTTGCCATGTCTGAAAAATAGCATCAAGTTTTTTAGACCCATGATTTATTTTTTGCTGACAAAGTCCAGAAACATTGAATCACCATGTGGCAGCAAAGATTCTGGATCTGGTTCATAATCTGACACTATATTGGCTGGGCCTGATGACATTATTTGCATACTTGTCATGATATGTTTCACTTAAGTTGTCTCCTGCCTCGCTTACCAGAACTATTTATGAGGCAATTTTTCACAAGAACAACATGAAGAATTTGCATGGTCATATATATGGAGATTCATCTGAAACAACTAGCACAGTTTAGAGGGGCTTTGAATCATTAGGTACTGATCCTGATTGGATTAGTGAGTCATTTGGGCGAAGCTCACAAAAGACAGATAAAAATATTCGGGAACAAAACGAGATGTCTTGCTTGGCTCAGCAACTTGGGCCTTCAGACTCCCCATTCTCTTTCTGACAAACAGAAACAGCTAATGTTTTCCTTTGATCATTTACTGTGGATACATATATCCCTTTAAACACCTTTTTCTTTCTCAGTTTTTATTCTCATAACTCTAACTCAATAGTACTGCTTTAGAATCATGTTTTACTTTCTGAGTTTGGCTAAGGGATGAGAAGGCAGCTACCCACTGGTCCATAGCACATCTTGGCTATGACACAGCCACACATTTATCAGTGATAATATAAACTGAAAAAAGACTTTTTGAGATAATGGAAGGGAAACTTGCCTTCACTAACCACCACATTCAACACTGAATTCACTGATAAGCTGTCTGCCTGTAATGGTCAGGTTTAGATTTTTTATCTCATTAAAACGAAGATGAGAAGACCAAGAGCTTTTGTGTTCAAAATGCTAATGGAAACAACATTAAGTTCCACTGATTACAGCAGACTATATGTATTTTTATGAAGCATACTGAAAAAATAAAAAGAAAGAAATAACTAAGTGCAAACCAGTCAAGATACAAAGATTAGCAATCAGGGTCTTCATGTCAGCATTCACCTCATCTGTGTCTCCATTGCGACCTAAGTTTTCGTCTTAGTTAGGGAATGTCAAGTCAGTGAATTCAATGTGGTTCACACTGCCATAGACCTCATCTTAAAACAGATTTGTAGGCTGAACATTTGGGAAGACAAATTGCAGTCTTGATGCTGATTAGCTATCAGTTGATCCTGACAGATCTGATACTTTGATCAGACTTAAACTTCTAAAGTGTGACCCTGTGTACAGCTTGGTATCCAGTGCCACTTGACATCACCTGAAGTATCCAGGACATATTCTTGAGTTTCTATGACAGAGCAGTTATAGAACTATGGAAGAACCAGGCCCCTTCAAGGGAGTGACAAAAGGCGGTTAAGTAGAGTATGCAAGAATAACTCAAATGTTAATGGATACCAATGTGGGGAAAAAAAAATTAAATCAGCCAACATAATGCTAGGTAATATTACTGACAGGCCATGACTGAGTCGGTCATAGATAAATAATACATTACGCAAAGGATTGATGGCAGATTTTGAGCTCTCTGGGGTTTGGTCTTTTTGTCTGAAGACTCTGCTTTTTTCCTAAAAACTACAATATATTTTTCCCTTCTCTTTTCAAGATTCAGATTGTCTCTAACATTGCTTTTAATGGCACTACTTGCAGAGTAAAACAATTCAAAGAAATAAATGAGGCAGAACACTGGCTTGTAAGAAAAGAGACTCATTATGAAAGTTGTTCTTTTGCTCAGGGTGGATCTCAAAGCTTTCTGTAAAATATAAGATTACTATGTAAAATTCAAAGATTCTAATAAAAAAATCTCCCACTGCTCAGTTCCTCAGTTCCCATGAGAGATGCACATATGTCACTACTGAAGCATAACCTGATAATACTGAGGCTAAGGTAAACTTCAAAAGCACAGCATCATGCATTTTGTGAGGATCTTTTGTAACTCTATAAAAATGCCATCAGAAAATTGTTCTGTTTGGTGGCAGTTTGAAGATATGGTCATTTTATCTAGGATACACAAGAAAACAGCTGGGTAAGCTGTCTTTATCAGACAAGACAGATAAAGTGATAGCACTTAAGGAAAGAGTGAAAAGGGGGACTTTATGACAAATTGTTTTTCATCTCCAATTATGGGTCTTTAGGAAATATATCTCTCACAAAGGATTCTAACAGGCGTCCTAATGCAGGTAGCTGTTGCCTTCTGGTAACTCTTTACTTTCATTGTGCTTTCATTAGATGGCTTTAATACTAAAGTGGCACATACAAAATTTACAAATGTGCTGCAGTCAATGACATTTTAAGACCTGTATTGCAGCTCTCTCAAAATGCAAGTATGATAACTGTGCTACAGTGTTCTCTGAGAGGCCTTTTGAAGAAGCAAATAATCTGTATGCTTGCTGGAAAAATATGGCATCTTATTAGGCTAAGTTGTTAAAATTCTAACAAAGAAAGTCTTCCAGGTAATAAATTCCTGCAGTACACTGAAAAAAAAAAAAAAAAAGACAGAGAGAGATGAAGTTTCAGGTTTCAGGTAACATGGGCTTTACCTTCCTGCCTCTGAATCATTTTGTTGAGTGAATTATGCCAAACCATCTGCACAGCCTTCAGCTCACACAGAAAAAGGTGGAGAGGAATTTCAATAATGGTGCCAAAGAGAGGATTCTCATTTTCTTTTATATGCCACAGTGGATTTCAGGTTATCCACAAACACACCCACATCTTTATTTTGCCTCTTAAACTCCTGTATCAGCACTGTTAATGAAAAGAAGATTTAGTATATTAAAATGCAAATTAAATGAACTTTGGCAGAGAATTCCTGCGGTACTTCTATCATTACAAGTAATAATTAACTTATGAGCTGAAGTAGTGGTTTACTAAAAATAAATAATGTTTAGATGGAGGGCTGTAATCTGACATGTCATATTCCACTTCAAGTGTAAGTGTAAATGACTTCAGTTTCACTTGAATGATTTAGAAGCAGTATCCAGGCAGAGATCTTGAAAATAAAGCTATGCTCTTTATGAAGCAGCAGCAGAGTTTTAAATAAAAAAAAAATCTATCTAAAATAGTATATAACAGATAACAAACCTGTGACAATTAGCAGTAGCTATGCAGAGTGCTAAGGTGCAATTTTCTCTTCCTAAGTAGGACACACAGCATGTTTCACTGGAATTAAGAAGTAAAAGGAACTTAAAATTGTTTCAGCCCTTTGAACAAGATTTCAATGGTTGTAATATGGCATCCATTTGACTAAGGTAAAGGAGGCAAATGAAGCTTTTTGACTCTATAGGGGTGGATTGGAAAAAATCATTAACCTTTTTCCACAATTCTAGATGAATCAGACAGGCGATACTGAAAACAGGATATCTGGGGTATTTTTACAATTTAATTGAGGTTTGCTTCAGATTTTCAGTGGAGCAAGTTTTATTTAATTTAAACTGCTCTGTCTGGCAGTACTTTTTTTTTCAAAAAAGGAGGTAACACTTCCGTCAGGATTAAAAGGATAATTGTATAATTGTCCTTCATCTGGTCCTTATTCAAAAATACTTCAACCTGTCCTGGGGAACAATTTCATTATTTTCTCACTTTTAGAATAGGCTCTTGTCCACGGTAGTCTGTACGGTTTTATTGTTTACCAACACAAGCAATGTTATTTGGCAGTTCTTCCCTTAAGCAGTCTGTGGCCAGACATGAATTAATTGTCAACACAAGTTTTTAGAAATATTGTTTCACTTTAAACTATAAAACACACATACTCTACTCATCTATAAGAGGTATAGATATATCTATAGAAATATAGACCAAGCAGGTCTGGAGGCTTCTTATATGAGAAAAATTGAGTTTATCTATATGATTAGATTTTTTTTAAGTATCCTCTTTTGTAAGTGCTATAGTTCTTCAGTTCTACTGGTTCCCTGCTGCTAGATTTTAAATGGGGAAAGAAGTTTCTTAAGTGGCAGAAGGCAAAGAGCAAAACCTTCATTGCAGTAACTCAGCCATCATCTCATTCCAGTCCAGAAGCATTCACAAAGTCAAGGCAAAGCTTGCCTTTGCAATTTGCTTACCCTCCATGAAATTTAACCATCTTCACATTATAAGTATCTCAATAACTAGATATTGTGTTCATAAATTATTGTGGAACAGGCATATTCTTATTGAGAATGATTAATGGAGCTGAATTGTTTTCATAGAAAATAATACAGTGATCATGAAGTTGTTATCATAGTATATTCCAGCCTTTTTGTCTGTCTTGCAACTCATTCTATGAGCACCACAATTACTATTGAATTTTTGAACATTGTGTAGTGAGGAATTTAAAATGAAAGTTTCATTTTTATCTCAGAAAATGATGATGCATCAAAAATTCATTCTTCTATCTTCTCAGATATATCAGTTTCTGAAAAATATTGGTCTGAAATGCAATTTCAGATTGAAAGTAGAGAATCACTTTTTAGTCTTGCCTGAATAAGCATCTGAATAGGCACCTATCCCAGGGATTAGAATAAGGACATTAAACATAAGAACTAGATGTTCAAGCCCTGAGAGAAGACATTGTTTTTGTCACCCTGGATAAGTGTCCTAACCATTGCTCGAAATCATTTGGTCTTACCCCAGAAGAAAGTGAATCAAAAAACATATTGGTTTTGTACCCAAGTGGCACTAGAGTTCTATTTACAGACCAATTTTTGTGTGAAATAGTAAAAACATTTAAAACACTTCATTTTCGGAGGCTTTCTACCTGAAGATTAGTTTATTATCCTAGGACAAAATTTATTTCAACGGTGCATTTGTTTAGGTAAAAATAATATCCAAATCCTTAAAGTATCAGGCAGTAAAAAAAAAAATTGAGATTATTTTTAGATCATTCACAAAATCAGGCAGAAAATAGAAATACAAATCTTTCATTTTGGCACATGTTGGTCGTTTTTTGAAAGAACTCAAGTACTAATTTTGGAACTGAGGAGAATCAAATTTTTGAGCCTTCCTGTAATGTAAAAATGCAATTTCACAGCAAGATGTAGTTTTTTTTCTAATATCTCACGTATACATTCACATTAAGTTTTGCTTAACACTTCCCTTTAATCTAACTGAAGAATTGTGTGAACTTTACTATGAGTTTACCTTAGAAAACATTACTATATTTATGAATACCTCACTAAGGAGGAGGGAGCACAAAACTGAGGATTTTTTTACAGTCAGTCTGACATGGGCTCCCAGCATCCAGATAGACTGAGTGGAGGGTTTAGGAGCAAAGTCAAAATTAAGAGAAATCCTCTAATGGAAAAGTCACCTGTCAGAAAAGCACTGCTAAGGCATGTTCATAGTATGAGGCTTGATGAAGTTGTTTTCCACAATTATAAGTATGAACAGCATCTATGAGCTGGAGATAGGAAAACCAGCAATGAAACAGAATCAGCACTTGGACAAAGAAATGTAAATACACTTAAATGCATTAAGAAAAAAGCTGTTTAAAAGTGAAAAGACTACTATCCCTTTGAGACATGGAGACAAGCTTTCTCTTAGCACCATACGCAAGTTTTCAGGCAGAGCCAGCTGGCTTGACAAAGACTGACTTCATCACTGTGTAGGCTGCTGCATGGAAAAGCCTGCTCTGACAGCAAAGAATGAGGCTCAGACTTTATTTTCAGTCTACCAGATTGTAGCCTTCTTTAGCTAAATCTGGACCTATCATAAAGTAAATGGGAACCTTACCAGAGACTTAGGGCTGGGATTCTATTCCTCATCTGTAACAGGCAAATATTGTTATAAGTATTATTATGTTATTTACATCATGCTGTACAAGCAGAGAAATACTGCAAATATTTTAAAAGTTACCGCAGACCACAGATTAGTATGTGTTTGAGGAAGGCAGTGAAAGAAGGTTCTATTAATTCTTTTAGAGTATATGGTTTCTCATCTGACATAGTCCAGTTCTTTAAATTGTAGTACTGACTACAATCATAAAAGACATATGTATATTTAAAAGAGCAAGGCACTCATGTGGAAGGGCATGAACACAAGAAGCATCTGTATAAAATCTGTATCTACAAAGAGTATCAAAATTTGGAAAATATGTGATATGATAGATGCTCATGTATAAAGATCATATATGTGCCAGAGAGATACACATGATAAATTGTATTATGCCTTTCTGAGTATTTAATGAAGATTCTGATAATTCACTTTTCCCTCCATCACTTCCTTTCACATTCCAAAAGCAGATCTTCACCGTAAAACAGACAAATAACCTTAATTTTTGCCAAGAATCTGTAGAAGAATCCAGTTTCTTCTGGGCTAGAGGTTGGGATTTCCTTGAAATGAGAACATTCAGCTCTCTAGGGGATTCAAGAAGCTTGAGAATATTTTTTTCCTTCTTTTTTTTAAGTAGTGTCTTTCACCAAGACTATCTCAGGACTTTTACAAAGCTTTTTAATGTGGTGGTTATTGCTTTCTTGATATATAAAAACAATTCCTTTAACTAAAGCAGGTGCCTCATGTATGGAGATCAGTCTCAATACATCCATTTTATTTCCCACCAAAAATCCTATCCAAAAACTTACACATATGAATCCCCTCTGAAATTGCCATGCAGCATTCAGAGACTCAGCAGCATCCCAATTCTTTTGCACATTCTGCATTTACTATTATTAGTATTATTAATTACTTAATTAATTAATTAGGGCTCACCTAGGTGTTATCAATGAAAATCTTTCCTATGTACCAGTGTGCGAGCATTGTAGGTGACTAACTATTTTTGTGAAGAAACTCCAAGTACAGTTGTGGATGAGAAACCTGTACAGGTCCAAAAAAGCTTGTGCTCCATAGGACAAAGGTATCCCTTCCATTATGGAGCTTTGAGAGCCCAGTGCACAGTACTGCAGATGTTGTGCCCAAAAAAGGAGAGGGAACAAGGAAGAACAGTAGTGAAGGGGACAAAAAGTTTCATCCTGGCCTAGGGCCAAAGCTGTCCCTCACTATGATGGACAGTAGGAGTTCAGGATTAACATCAGTTGGGAAGGGGATTTGGATGAGAAGAAAAAAAATCTCCACTTGCTCCTTTGGGTGGGGCTCATATGCCCTGTGCACAACTAAAGAAGCAGAAAATGATTTAACTTGAGCTGAGGATCTGATCCATTAGGATGTCAGAAATATTGAAACAAAGCATATTCAAACAAACAAAGAAAAAAAGTTCCTTAGCTGTTTGTCTGACTGTTTTTTCCTCTTCTTTCCCCAAAAGAACTCACCTGTTTTCACTTAAATAACTGGGACCACTGCTGGAAACCAGAAGGAGTAATATGCAGGATGAAAATAAAAATCCTTGCCTTCTGGTGAACATGGAAAGAATAACATAACAAAGACATGATTAATAAGTCAATGAGGAGCAGGAGGTGAAGAGAGGAATAAGAAGGCTGAATTTAAGTAAAAAATTTTGATAACCAGATATGTCTGATGCAGATTATTTAATGACAAGTTAATGGGATTTACAATATATACTGTAAATCTCTATACCACCGAACAGG
Source organism: Sturnus vulgaris (assembly GCF_052056855.1). NCBI lineage: Eukaryota > Metazoa > Chordata > Aves > Passeriformes > Sturnidae > Sturnus > Sturnus vulgaris. Next base: position 30,568,761 of record NC_142248.1, read on the forward strand.
CAAACTGCCACAGATTCTACCTCAGATTAACAGAGGGCAAAGCATTTATATGCCTCTGACCCTGTTTATAATTTCACAAGAAAAAACAAAACAAAATAAAACAAAAAGAAAAGAAAAAAAAAACAAACAAAAAACAACAACAAACCAAACTCCACCCCTGATGTTTGATGAAGTTATCAAATAGTGGTAAAGTTAGAAACATACTTTCTGTACAATAAAAAGTACAAATAGAGCTCATATTTTTTGACTCTTGATTTTACCTTTAGCTTCCAATTCTTATATTGTATTTTGCTTTCATCAATTTTTTTAACTTGAAAATCTCATCTGGGCAGATCCAGAAAGAATTGTTAAACATATTAAATGTTACAACCATTTAAATAGCATGAATATAATTGTCTGGGTTTATTTTGCTAAAATTATGTTTAAAGAAGATCTTTGCTTAGTGTGCTATGTGGTCTCTTTATTATACATGCTAAAGTTAATAACATTGTTGAGACTGGATAGAAAACAGAACACTAACCAAAATTGTCAAGAAATAAGAAGGAACAATTGAATCACTACATCTTTCTATACTGAAGTACTAATATCCTCTAAAGTGTACATATTTAAGAGTTAGTCAGAACCTTAAAGGTTTTAGCTATTCAAAATACTGACCAAGCCTTATTTTGCAAATGTACAAAATATTCCTAGATAAACTCTTTTATCTGTTTAAAGGACTGTAAATGTCGTTTATCAGTTTAGTGTCAATCACTAAAAAGACTGGCAAAAGTACATAAACACAAAAGTATATAAATATATATCCAGGTGAATCACTTATAATTAGTTGTAAATAAGTCATTCACAGTGAATTCATGGGAAGCTGAAGAACATGGGATTATGAGTGACTTGATTGCTACACCTGTAAAAAAGTCCTGGTAATTGTGGTTCCAGAGTGTCCACTAAAATAATATATCCATTAATCAAATGCCGTTTAAGAAATTATTTTCAATAGTAACCGTAGCTTGAAAAATCCTACACGCAAAATATTTGTGTACAAGAGATAAAAAATAAAAGAAACTATGGACACAGAATGAACTGCTGGACTACTAATCAACTGCAGTTTTGGGAATTTTGGTCATGATTTAGTAACACCATCGTGGTGGGAATTGTATTCAATAGTTTGAATGTTATAGCTGCTTGAAAAGTCCCCATCAATTAATAAATTATGTTGCATAAAGTTAATATGCAAAGGGTTGATCAGCTGCTAATGAAGAATTTTTGTAATTTGCTATTTGTACTCCAGTACATGTTTTGGGGTAGGGTTTTTTGAGGATTTCTATGGGGACCAAAACTGTAATGAGTGCTTAAAGAACAAATAAGACCTTTGATTTTTTAGGGGGAGAGGATTTAGCAGATGATAAATGAGGCTATAGAATTTAAAGCATTTAAAATCTTTTCCTATCATCTTTGAATCAGCTGGAGAATTATGTTCATTTGGCTCAATGCATGGACCTTAAATTTAAAATAACCATATTCCTTCCTGAGTAGCAGGATAAAAGCCAGATGTATTGGTTGTCTGAGGTACTTAACATTAATGTTTTTCTTGACACATTCACACAAAGCAAGTAAGTGTGTGGTTCACGTTGTGAAAGCTGTGGTTAGAGCCTGATTCTGTCCAGGAGGTTGAGAGAATTTCTGTTTTCAATATCCCCCATGCAGCAGAGCAACATGCTTTTTCACATACCTGGCGAGTATGTGGAATGAGTGCTCTCAGCAGCTACTTGTCACAGAATCACTTGTACAAGGAAAGTTCCATGGACGAAGGAGGTAACTGGGTTTGAGGGTCACTAGAGTCTGCTTATTCATGAAATTAGGGAATTTTCATAGAGATAAGTCACTTTTGATTAAATTCTCAAAATTTCTCTGATTACTTGCCAATTCACCTTTGTTGAGACTGCTTTCTGGCAGCTGGTCTACCAGATTTTCACCCTTTCAGAAGCCACAGCTCCTTGAGAGCTCAGCAGTAATTTATTCACTTACAGAGGGAATCCAAAATCTTCAGTTTTCCAGGCAGATGAGTCTGAAACAGAAAGTAGAAATAAAACAAAATGTTTCTGATAAAGAAATTAACTGTTAAAGTTCCACTTTATTCCCAATCCCATGACTACTAATTTTTTATCTACCAAACTTATTAGTTCAGTCTGTTGGTCTCTTTTTCCTTTACTGAATTTTTGCACCAAAGGGGGAAGAAAACATGATATTTCATTGCATGGTTTTAATACTTTGCATGGAAATGAGATTTTAAAGTGGAAAATTATGTAAATTAGGAATATTATTTAGTCCTTAGAGGAACCTATAATTCAGAGACCCAATTCCTATCACAGTCGTTTGGGGTTTAAAGCCTTTTCAAGAGACCTGGAAGCCAGAGATTCAAATGCTTGTATCCAATTAGGGAGGCCATAGGTGTAAAGAGCAACAGTATGTGTGTGCTTTCATCATTGGCTCAGTGAACATAATCAAGCTATCCTCCATTTCAGTCAAAGGTGGATCACAGTAAAGAAATTAAATCAAGACTTTAGATCTGAAAATACAAAACAGTCAGATCAGTTGAGATCATGTTTCTCTGTGCTACTGCGTGTACTTGGAAGCAGATATTTGTGCCCTTCTCCCAGCTGAGAGCATATACATATTTTGCCAAATGTATGCGTTCTTTGAAAATGCATAAACAATCCTCAGCACATAAAACAGATTCTCCTTCTCCTTGGTGTGTGCCCTATACACAAACCAAGAACATTTCATTCTCTATTTCTGATGTCTAGTTTTCAGTGTGGAGCAGAGATGAGGCTGTATGCTGGAGTAGCTTCAAAAGAAAATTATTGGTTCTTTCATGCCAAAGAACAGTAACTAATCCATTTCTTGTTATTGTTTTAAAACGTTATTGTGGAAGCTGAAGAAATGCAACCTTCAGTCTTCTAAATCTTCATGAGCAAACTGAACTCTGCTACTCTGGAGCCTGTGCAAATTTCTAGAATCACTTCTCCGAAAGATGTACCAATATTAACACCATTTTAAAGCAAAAGCTGCTAACAAGTTTTAGGTTTCTCCTTACAGTGTTTAGTTTGTAAATCAAGAAATTGATCAGAAATTTGTTCATAAAGTACCTATGATATCAAGTTGCTATAAAGGCAAATGCTTGTCTATTTTTCTTTGAAGCACAAGTTAGACCACCTGTCTCTATGCTGCCACAGTTAATGTGCTACTGTATATGAAAGCAAAGGAAAAGAGGTCTCTCTTTTACTTCCTAATTAAAAAATAGTGGCCATAGGAAACTTTAGGATCCTCCAGCACCAGATAGGAAGTATGCAGAAGGCTCTGACCCTTCAATGCCATTTCAGTCCTATTATATGCAACTGCCAGTTTTTGGTTGATGTTAGCTATGGATAATTGTGAAATTGAATCTTACCTAATTGTGTTCAGGTATTGTCCTGCTATATTCAACTACTGTCTAATTCAGTACATCATGAGTTCTTATTGGAATGCACATCTTCTACTGGAGAGAAAGTAAATATTTTCATTATGATACTTATTTTTGTCATTAACATTATTGCTACTGTTACTATTGCTATTTCTTTTTTTTACCACATTCTTTCTTGCTTTGAAATCACAGCAAATGAAACATTATTTTGAAACTGCTTGGAGCTGATGTATTTGTTAATCTCAAATATGTTTATCCTAAGAAAGTGGTTTTCTTTCTGGCATTAGACAGAGATATGTAAATTAATGAAAGATAAGTCAACAGAATGTTTGTAGGCAGTGACGGTTTCCAAATTTAAATGATCAAATCGTTTTTATTCAATATTATATTTGATTTTACAGTCCAAAATTACCACAGATATCTTGTATATATACACACATCTTAGTGCAAAATTTCATATACTCGCTCTTCAAAGATAGAAGTATTATACTCAAACTTATTGACACAATAAAAAGATTATATGTGAAAGTAATAAAGCACACAGAAATAAATACAGTGACAAATGTACTGCATAACACTGAACATTTGCTATACTGAATAATCTAAACCTATAAATTACTCTAGCAGTCTGATTTAAAATTTTTGCAAAATGCAAATGAACTGCAATATGTCAGGCAAAAACATTTTCCAGTGGGACTTCATGTCAATGGTCTCCATGAGTGAAATCTTGACTTCTCTGAGTTCAAGAGAGAAGCTCCTCACAGGGCTATGATACTTCATAACAGAAGAGGATCTGGGTCCCAGAGCTGAGGGAGACTTTTAAATGATCCATCACCTCAGTTCTGTTCACATTGTTCTTTGCAAAGGAACTGAAAGAGCCTTTGAACGTCTTTCTTCTTTGAGAACAAATATTTAAGTCAACAGGGCTGAGAAAATAAATTCTTATTAGATATACAGCAGCAATCTCACTACTGATGAAAGTAAGCTACTGAGATGAGAAATCATGCAACAGATGTAATTTTATGAAGTACTATATAGTAGCTACCACTGCAGGCAAACAAATAAGCCTATAAAGGGATTCTCTGACACCAGGAAGAATATTTTTTCATGAAGTTTTCAAATTTTGGATTATCAATCTGTGTCCTCCTGTGCAGCTTAGAGTAAAATTCACATATCTGATTTCTTTCCTAGGTCTCAAAAAAAAAAAAAGGTTCCTCATTCCCAAGAGAAACACTAAATGTAGTTGAAATGCTTTGATCTGCTCTTGAAACAGGATCTGGTTTTAACAGGGAGCAACTGTACACAGAGTAGGGGGTAATATCACTTAATCCAAAACTGATACTGATTTATGAAGAGATCATGAATGTAATAAAACTTGTCTTGAATTTTAAGACTTTCTATTTTCTATGCAGAGCACCAAGGTGATAAATTGTATAAATTTCTACTAAGACAATAAGGAAAGAACCCTGGAAATTGTAAACATATCAGGAGGAGCTTAAAATTCATTTCACCCTCTCCTTTGTAGGTATTTTGTCTAACCTTCACTCACTAAATTTAACTACGTACTATCCCACCTGCATTGCACTTGTAGTCACTTTGGAATATGCATTTTATTTTGTTTCAGTTGCCACTCATGTAGTAGATTCCAGCTTAGCACTGTAATTTGTTTGAAAAGTACACTGAAACCCATACAGTGGCCAAATCTATTTGTTTCTGGTTTGGTCCTAGTTGGTTCTGTGGTAATCAAAAATTTCAATTCTACAGTGAGAAAATAATTCTTAATTATATTCGATTTTTAACTGTTCTGGGTTTGCATCCCTCTTCTAAGAGTAAAATACATACAGATACATATTTTGTGAGTTTTAAACACAAACCCTCACAGACATTTATATCAAATTGCCCCGTAAAATGTTGCCATGATTCTCTTTTTCTAATAATTTCCATTTTTAAAGTTTATCACGAACTTTACCAAATTGGTCTTTTAATCTCCTCATTAAAAATATAATAAAGAAGGAAAACAGATTTAAGAAACAAAATCCTTACTAAGATCTCCAGCTATAGGAACTTTAAGCACACTTTTATACAGTGCAATGTTTCCCAGAATAATTTTTTTTTTCCTTAAGACTCTGCATTTCTTTTTAAATGCTGTCTCTGCTGCTTTTAAGATAGGGTAGCTGCCTAGGAGTCTGTGATTTCCTCCTGTGGAGCTTTACAAGCTGTTGACATTCTCCTGTAGTGAATTGTGGTTGGTTATTCGACACCGCTTTGGTAAACCTTAAGATGCAAAAAAAACCCCGTAGTGCTCATGTGGTTTTGGATAGAAGTTGTTCTGGACATGCAATTACTTCAAATAACTGTTGCCTGCTACTTGGAAGCATTCCTTATCTCTTTCAGCATGGCTGGATAAATTGCACTAGAGTAGTCAAGGGCTGTTTTTGTCCTTGTGAAGATACGTGCTCTTGCTGCACACCAACTCCTCATCTGCCTCTCAAGCCCTTTATTAAATCTGGGTTAGCAGCAATATGCTCTTACTAGAGCTGTCATTTGACATTTTCTAAAGTATTTTCTGGGGAGATCTTCAAATGATTCACCTTAATAACACAGAAGAACTTCTCACCCTGAATTCCCACAGCAAGTATCCTTGCTCAACCAAGAGCAGACACTTGATCATGGGTCTGCAACAGCAGCTGTTCTATAATTAATCCTAGGTTCAGCTGATTCCTAATTAGTAATTAATGTTGTGTTCAGCAGTTTACTTATAGCAAGGATTCAATCGTTTAGTTTTGTACAAGGAATGCAATCTGTCTTTCTGAGATTTTGAGTGTTTAGTCCATGAATAAATATAAAATCATGTATTTTCAAGTAACTGTTTTTGTTTATATTAGGAATACTCAAACCAATAATTTTTAAATAACTATTTTCTACAATATCACTTCTTTTCATATTCCTTTAAAGACAGTCAGTTTTTAAAAGTTAGTTAAACTTCCAAAACAGTTACCATTCGTTACACTGCTTATACTGTTAATGAATGTTTGGTCTTGCTCTCCTCCTGTCTTTCCTTAATTCACTCTGATGACAATTTACTGTGAGTTTCAATATCCTTGTTGCTGTCAAATGAATTGATAGTCTTCATAACCATGTCTCTCCACCAAAGCCCATCTGGACAAGAGGAAGAGTTTCTAGTAAAGGTGGCCACTAGAGAACTGGAGTATTTGGCTAATGTACGAGAGGTTTTTCATTCCTAATTCAGAGGTTCTAGATTCATTGATTTTTTCCCATACAGAAAGAAAGATAACAGTACTTTAAATAGTGAATAGGAAACAAAATGAAAGCGATACACCTAATCACTGTTCAGATACTTGTTTCTAAGGAAAGGCAAAATCCCTGTATTTCAAGGTGACATTATTTGGTCTTTTAGAGTAGTCCATTATCAATCACCCAAGGACTTCCCTGTATATATTTGTCTAACCAACATCTGCTTGAATAAATGAATCTGTGAATCTCATCCTGCCTTTAAACATATGAGAGGGAAGGAGATCTGATCTCCTTTATGTAAATTAAATGCGACCTCTGGGCTCTTGGTAAGATGCCAATTCATCCTTCAGCTGAGCAAATATTGGAGACCTGATCTACACCTATATTTTTCAAGCTGCTGCATGTTTATAACATATTTATTTGTGACATTCAATTCACTTAGCTTTCTGAAATCAATAAAATAATCCTTGTTGGAGAGCTCTAGATAGAGAATATAATTTCTTCTGGCTCATAAAGGGATATGTTGTCATTAGCAGATTTTGTGGATTCTGTGGCTTTCTTCATTCGGTCAGTGGCACAACCAGTTCCCTAGAGAAACTTAGTTTTCACTTACAGAAATAGGAGTGTTCCCTAAAGAATTGATACAGAGAACTTGTATGGGGAAAGGCTGATGTCTCCCCCAATACTGCCATCAAGAATGGTCTTATGAGATGTATAACACATGAACTTGCTTATATTTGAGGTGGACCACATGGACACAGCAGTGAAAAATAGATACCTTTTAAGGAAAATCACTAAATATTTATGACTTTATACTATTTTATGTTTATACATTTAAAAGCTTTAAAAAATATATATCAAAACATTTTTTAAATAAAGCCTTCCTAATGTGTCAGAAAATAAAGATGTAATTTTCAACCTGCATATTTTCTAAATTTTGTACTAAATCGTTCTGAGCTTGTTGTGTGAAAGCATTACTAGCCATGGATCCCATGTGCTAACTAATTATAGTGTGGACGTGGGCTGAGAAGTGTGCTGGCATGATGCAGACAGAATGGCTTTCTCACTATTCTTTCTGAAGTATTTTCTTCCTCTCTCATTCTGGTTACATTATACCATCTGCTTTCAGTTCTTTCCAATCTTGCTTGATAGAAGATAAGGGTATAGCCACTTTTGGAAGAAGGAAAATGTCAACCCCCAAGTCTTTCCTGTGTTTAAAAAAACCCACATCAAAACCCCAGACCAATGATGGTGAACATTCCCCTAATGTATAACAGTTAACTTGTGCATGAATGCATCTATGCACATGGAACTTGGGTTTTTTGACAACAGTACTTACCAATGATCTTTTTTGTATTGATAAACACTTCCAAAATCTTTTGGAAAATCTCCATTGAGACCATGTAACTTTTTTTCTCATTCTTCTATCCATAGTGGAAATTATATATTAGTTTGAATCAGATATATGCTACACACATTTTATCTGAAGTATACACCATATAAAGTTATAAGCATCCAAGCTTTGACTTCTCTAGCAGTTATTATATCAATATGGTTAAGTGGCTTTAAGTGTAGTCATTCAGAACCCTGAAAAAATGTGGTCTTAATACTGTATCTTGAAGAGAAGAATGGATGTTATTTTCAAGTGCTTACTGTAAATTCAGTATGCTGGGGTTTCTCTCTCAGCTTCAGTAAAATATTGCATGTATCCCACATAATATTAATTGTATAGTTCACATTGTGGTAATCTGCCAGTGGTTAAAATGAAAACTGAGTATATACAGGCACTTCCCAACAGTAGATAGACTGCGGGAAAAACCAAAACCATAAAGTGTATCTAGAGTATTTTTTTTTCCCTGTACTACATATGAATTGCTTTATCTAATCTCTTCTTGCAGCTTTCTGAGACGAGTTTTAACAGTTTTTAAGTAAAACATTGCATTCTGATTTTGAAGTATAATATGTCTGCAGTGTTCAAACCTGCTTCCGCTCCCAGACAGGAAAGGAGATAAGGATAATTCTGTAAATCTGAAATGAAGGAGCATCTCTCCATCAGCCTCTGTCGGTTCTGTGATGCCAGTTAAAGCTGGGAATTCAGAGACAGTCTGATTCAGAGACATACCAATCTGACATGTGACAAAATGAGGACAGAAAAGTCAAAGGTTGGTGAATCGAATTTTGCAAATATGATAGTATTACCAAATAATAAGATCACCACCATGGGCAGCTAAACAGGTACATATATTGTATTTAATTGAACCTGAGAGGACTTTGTTCCTCACAATTCTTCAGGCATTTGAATCCAAAGGTCATGTTGTATTCACATAGTGCAATTGAATTATCTCAGACTTACCATAAGGTAGAAGTTTAATATAACTATCAGGGAAACACTTTACCACATACCAGCTATTCTGTTAGCACTGCTTTAGCTCACTTAGCTAGTGAATCCAATGTAATTCAAGGTAGCTTACCTTAAAATTATTCTTCTCAATAGATGCAAAATGTATTTAATTGTCATTAATAAGGGAAATTTAAAACATGTTTTGGGCTTTATAAATTTAGAAGGTATGGGTTGCTTTAAACTCATATTTATCTTTTATCCAGGTAAATGTGACTGCATTTGTAGATTATAAAATTTATTAAGATTTGTTTCTCAGACTACTTAAAGAGCATTGTTTCCAAAATAATAACACTGCTTAATGCTGAGTACTCTGAGATGTTTTAGTCATTTCTAAGGAAGGGAAAGGTCACAGAAATTTACTGCATTATATAAATGCAATGATCTCTCCATATGCAGCTTCTCTGCAGTAAAATAAAGAATAGTGCTAACTGAATTTTCTCCCTTGTAATTTAACTTCCTGTACTCTGAAAAGTATTGTCAATGGCAAGGGAAGCTATTAAGGTGCTTAGAGAGTGCCTTGTATTTATAAAAAAAAGCATAGCAGATCATTATTTTGTTTATAGAATCATAGAATACTTTGGGCTGGAGGGTGAGTTATTGACATAAACAACTAATGTTTAATGTTGATTTTTCATGTTGATGCTTGAATATCAGTATCCTTGCAAATTTTTGCTATTTACATAAAATGTAAATGTAAGCTGTTTTAAAACAGCTTACATCTGTTTTTAAGGCAGTTAAATAGTAAAGACATTATCTATGTGCCATTGAAACACACTTAGACTATCTGGAAGATATCTGTACAATGCATTTCCTTCAGAAGCACAGATAGGACAATTTTTTCTGGGAGTTTACAAAGAATATTTTTCATTATGAGGTATGAAATTAAAGATTTTTCAGGTAGAAGATCTACTTTAGAGGCAAAACTGACATATATAAATTTAACTTATTTTGGTTTATTTAGTCTCAGCATGCCACTTCTGTGTGTCGTGTCACAGAATGCAGTCAGCCCAAACTTCTTACATTGTTTTCATATAGGTTTGATTTTAGTTAAAACACACAGATAACTACCTCTGTTGGTACAGATGCAACTGTTTTGCTTTGTTAGAAATTGAATTGCTCCCTGCTCATTTTCAAACTCTGGACAGTTTCACACTATTCCCATGCTTTTAACTTAGATTAATTCACATTTAGATACAGCCAACATTTATACTCGGTGCAGAGTCCCACATATAAATTTTCAAAATCCCCTTTTCCTGCAGTAATTTTTGCACCTATTCAAAGGAGTCTAAGCTGTGGAGGAATACACCAAGGGGACTCTGCTGACCTGTGCCAGAGCACTCAAGCGTGCTTAAAATCTACAACTTTGAAAGCCCACCCAGGTCCTGCACTCAAGAATGAGGGTTGTGCAGAGAGGAAATCCTACTACTTCCTCTAAATTGCCTCTAAAAAGTTATTAAATTCCTTGATTTACAAAGGCAGGTCCTTTTTTTTTCTTTTTGGTTGTTTTTTTGTGGGTTTTTTTAGGGGGGTGGGAGGGTGGATTTTTTGTTGTTGTTGTTGGTTTTTTGGGTTTTTGTTTTTGTTTTTACAGTGCTTTTCCTTCCTGCTTTTACTCTTCCCTTTCTCAGTCAGTTTTATTTTGAAATAAAACAGAAACAACCTTTTCTGAGTGTTTGGTAGTTAATTTCAGTGCGGACATATGTTCAGCATGCTCAGTTTTAATCCCATTCACCAGGGGACAGCACCACCGGGCTCGGGCATGTGTAGCAGGCTCCACACCTCCGTGTCCATCCCTCTGCCACGAGCAGCACATGGCAGAGCTTGGGAATTCTGCCTCTCCCATCAGCTGGGAGTGAGGCTGATTTATTCGGAGCCATTGCCGGTACAGGACAGCAGCACTCCTGTTGCTCCCTCGGAAATCTTCAAGGTCGATGCGAGTCGAGGACGGACAGGCCATTTTGAAACGGTGTGGCATAACAAATGGAAGTGTCCCATTTCAGCAAGTCGGCATGAAGTTTATTCCTGTCATTGGTGTCACCAAATCAAATTTACTCGCAAAAGTCAAAGCTATCAAACCCTCTCCTTTCCTTGCTCATAATTCAGGAACTACAGAGCCATCTACTGGTGCTTTTTATACCTTTAGGTACAACTTTAAGGCATTTGGGAACAAAATAAACGAGTCCTTGATCTATAAGGATGATCATTCAAATTAAACCAGTTAATTTTGCCTTTGTGACTGCAACTCTAGGGTGAAAAATTAGGACAATGGGGCAACCATGCTACACCTATGAAAATTCGTAACAATAAGCAAACTGGTAAAATAAGGACAAGTTAGAGAGTCAGTGAAATAGTAAAGCTTTAGTGGAGGCTTAAAGGGCTTCAAAATCCACTGTGTGTGAGTGTGTGTGCGTGTGTGTGTGTGGTGACTGCTAATGACAGATATTCTTATTAGGCTAAATAGCTGCTATCTTAAAACGTAGTAAATACAGACTCCTTGACAACCAATTCTGCTATTTCAGGTAGTCCTTACTGAAACAAAAATAATAAAACTTGAGAGTCTTCAGTGGAAGGTAAGGTCTTTTTTAGGCACAAAAGAAGGCAATCTACACATAGATTATGTTTCCACCAATAATCAGCTTCACATCCTTAAATAAGCATCACTGCAATTTCCCTGTTGCTTTTCTGTGCCTATTGCAGAACTGTGCTCTGGTAGGTTTCATTGAAACCCCACATTCAGGTGGCAGGGCCTGTTCAGTGAAAAATCTACCTACATTTGTAAAGTTTAACATTAAGGTGACTAGTTATGACCACTGTGAGGGATTTCTAGTTCAAGACACCAGTGAGGCAGATTGCTGCCAGCCGCTTTCTCCTCTGGAGAGTTTCTGCAAATCCCTCCTGCTAAGGATGCCAGAATAAGGAATGCAGCTAGGAAACTAGAGGAATTTCCAATCCTTGTCTGTCCTTTGGATAAATCTACAGCAGTATATTAAACAAGTTGAGGATGATTTCTCATTTGAGACTAAATGGCACAGACAAGCTCATAGTACAAATGCACTTCCTAAAGCGGAGTATTCAAATATACATTACAAACAGCTTTTACCTAGGCCTTCTCTCAGACCCATGTACTGCCAAAATCCTAAGGTATTGTGAAATAAAAATATATATTTTGCTCAGTTCAGACCTGAAATCATGTATTATCTATATAGTAACCAATGAGCATTCCCTGATCTCTGTCGTGAGGGTGCATGGAGGTGTTCGAGGGGTTAAAGTCATAGTCCTGAATGACTGTGAAACATGAGAATCAAACTCGTCTGACCTTGGTTTTTCTGAATATGGAGAATATCCTTGCCATTTGTTGTGGCTTGAACCGTGCCTGCATACTGCCCTCAACAGAATGAGCAGGGATGAGCAAAAAAATTGCTTTTGGAAGCTTGGTGGCTGTTAAGCAGTTCTGAGGATCATGGATCAGTGTTTAGGCACATGATACGTGGGGTTTTTTTTATCTTGTTATTATGGGCAGGCAGAATTGCTGGAGCAAAAGTAGGTCAGACATTGGTTGTAAATGACAAAGAAAGAAATTAAATGTAGAGTGGAGAGTATAAGTAATTTGGCACAGGATCAGAGAAAAATTACAATGAAAGGTGAGGGAAAGAAATTAAGAAAAAAGTAACTACCAATTCTGAGACTGGAAAGGATATAATAAGGGGGCCTACACAGATAAAAATGAAGAAACAGAAAGAAAAGGACATAGGTTAAAACAAAAACTTTTCTGAACAAGGTTTTCTTAACAAGAAAACAAAAGGGGCCTAACTGAGCTCAGCAAACAGAGATCTCTAGTCCAGCATGTGCTCTCTAGGCATTTCCCTAATTCCTATGGTCTTTCATAACGATAAACTCTAATCTTTACTATAACAGAGATATTTGTTTCGTTTATCAGTAGACCTAAAAAGGCTTTTCCTACCTTCAGGACAAATATTCTCAAATGCAAATAATTTCCCACATTAGCTATGTGGGAGAAATAGCTTTGTCTTTTCTTTCTACAAGTGCTTGTGCAGCAAAATTCTTCATCATGCCAATGCAAATAACCCATCTATTGGCAAAATATTTAAGCCCTTGTTTAATATTAGACACAGATATAAGAAGTCTCATGTTAAGGAGTTTCATCCCAACTGTGTGTTTTATTTAAAGCTGTACCTATGCATTTTCCTTGAATGGGACCTTTAGATGTGTACTTGGCTATCTGTAACTTAGTGCCTGTATCTTTGAATCCAAAATCTGCCACATTATATAACCAGAGACTGGTTCAAGAGTCAGTCACATCAGAAATCTGACTAATTCTGGAAGGTCCAATTAATATGATGCAGCTTCCACTCAGATCAGAGAGGGATGGACTACTGTCTTTTCAAAGACCATCTGTGTGCAGCTAATGCTCTTTCAACAGCACTGTGCTGCCAGCACTTGCAAGCAAGGGCTGAGGAGGAGGTGGGATTGCAGTGGAGAGTCACCAGTCCCTTTTTTATACCTTCTTTCACCCACTCTGCATTCTGTAGTGTCAGAAGATATATCTACAGAGATGCCAGGCTCTTCCACCAACACCTTACCTGCTGACTGTTCTTTCCCAGGAGAAACATGTAGATGAAGCTCTCTCCTACATGAACACAATGGATTTCAAAGGGTTTAGCACTGATTTCACCTTTTGTACAGATTCCAGTATATATATAAAATTACAATTAAAAAAAACCCTGAAAATTGTCTTGAGTTTTTCACTCTTTTATCCTTCACATTTTAAAATCTGTAATTTTATGGATTTTATTAGACAAATTGATCTGAAAACTACAAGGACCATGCTTCCTAAGATTGCTAAAGAGCTGCTACTATGTGCCAGTAGAGTCCAGAGACTCACTGAGGGGGTTTATCTTCACACTTTTGTAAACTTTTAAATGTTCTGAGAATGAGTGGTGAAGTGTTATTGGATTTGCTAAATATACCCATATGCTGATATCTGCAGCAAAGTTAAAACACATCCATGTACTTTATTGCTGTTGACAGATCATAATACATAATTAAGAGAAAGGAAAAAAAGCCAGAAGAGGAATAAAGCCCATCTTAAAGACTTCTTTTAATGAACCATTTAGGTCTTTGTAGATGTGTTTAACAGGAGCTGTTTATTTGTTCTTATAAGAAAATTCGAATCTATAAATTTCCTTGAGATTTCAGTATTTTCTTAATACCATAATAAATGACTTTTATTTAATTGTACTACAGTATCACTGAAAAGCATGAGCAGAGAAAAGTTTTTTGCCCACTATGAATGGACATTAAGAAACAATTCTTCCACTACAGAGTGGAAGCTGACAATACAGAGGGGCTACCTGTGCCACAGGCTGAATGTATTTGTATATTGCATTTTGTAAAAATCATTCTGATAGAAAAGCTTAAAAAACTGAGAAATCTGTTTCAATCCAACAGTTTACAGGAGTGGCATTCATTGACAGTACACATGATCAATATAATCATTAGCAGTACCTATGCAAACAGTTGATCCTTAACACTTTTATATTAAATCAGCTGGAGGTGAACAATCCTACACACCTTCAGTTAAGGCAAGTTAGGGCTGATGACCAAGGTGCCCAGTCACCAAGAAGGAGGTGGCCAGGATTCAGAGCATTTTGATGAAGAATACTGTGGCCCAAGTTTGGATGTTTTTATTTCTTCATTTTCGTTGCTATTTTTAATTTTTTTTAATGCTCAATGCTTTATACAAAATAAAGGGGGTGATTTCACCTGCTTTTGACACAGTTTTTCTATTTGGGGATGGACAGGACCTGTTTTCACCAAACATCTTCCTGCCTGCTCAGCAGAGTTACTCTATCAGACATCTCCAACTATAATTTCTTTGTTCTTACCTTGTAGATTTTGCTGCTTCCACAAAACACCACATTGGAGGAAATATACCACAAATCTCCATTTGCCTGTTTGCAGTTATATTCCACTTCCATATTTAGCTGTGTTTAAAAAGGTTTATTGCTGCTTCTGGTATTGATAGTGTTACCATATTAAAAAAGATCTACAGATTTTCATATATTTTAATGTCCTTAAATCTACATTTAAGTCAAGCAAATATTAGCCATATCCTTCTTAGCCAGCTAACAGAAATTTCAACTATTCCTTTATTTGTTTAGTTGACTGAACTCCCTTAAATAAACTGCACACAGTCTTAAACAACTTAAACAGAAGATATGTAGACAAAAATGTGACCAACAGCACAAAGAAACTCAGATTTGATTTCCAGAGAATGAGCACAGTTCATACCCAGCAAAGCTTGTTCATCAACATGACTTTACTAAATGCCCAAGGTCAGAGATATGCACAGGCAGGTATGGAAGGTACATGTGCACAAGTTTTTCCTTTCAGTTGTAAAACTGGAACTTAATCTGCAGCTGCCTTCTGTGTTTTCTCTCAGGGGGGAACCAGGATGTTCAAGACTGTAGCTTTGTCTGGTAGCTACCCACCAAATTTGTAAACACTCAGGAGAAGTTTCAATCAATTAGAACATCTCCAACCGACAATTACTCCAATAGTTTTTTTCACTGAATTTTTTTCTTTTCTAACTTCTGCTATTAATACCGGAAATTACTGGGTTTCAGTGGGAGGGGTTTTTGTTTGTTTGTTTTGTTGCAGGTTTTTAATGATTTATTCATGTTCTTTTTTTGTTTGTTTGTTTCTTTTTAATAAAAAAATAATAATTTTAAGTGTTTTTCATTTTCGTCTTAATAAATCAGAAAGCATTTTTTTTTATTTATATTCCACTGTTTCTTTTGACTAGTGAAGATGCACACCTGGAGTCTATGCAATTTTTCTGAAGCTGGGAGAAGCCTTGAAAAATTATGGAAGATACATTTTTCATTCTGCAATTCTGTAAGTTTTTATGAAGTTAAGAGATAGGATGCCTTTTATTTTCTAATATATAAAGTATTTTTTGTTTTATATGTGTAAACTCATAAGAAGAGACACCATCATATTTAGGAGACCATAAGGCCATGAGCAGATTCAATTTCATCATGTACCTCATGATGCTCCAGTGATTCCTAGAGTAGAAGCTGATGGGGCTAATTCTCACTCCCATCCTGATAAAATGAATATTCATAATCATGAAAAATCTCATACTGACAACAGAGTTAAATTCTGTTAATATTCACAGTTGGGCATGAGGTGCAGCTGTTAAAGATTTCTCTTATATGCCCGTGTCCTTTTAACATCATGTACATGACTAAGTAATATGGAAAAGGAATATTTGAAATAAACAAAAAGAAAAATCCTCAGATGGTATAATTTGGCATTGTTTTGTTACCTTCTCAGTATATAACCCAGTTTTCATATTCCTGGATCAATTTCCAGCACCTAACTAAAACATGAAAAGGAGAAGTTGGTAAGAAAGATCACTAAGCTGCCTTACAGTAGAGAGGAAATAGGGTCCTGCAGGAGCTTTTCAGTTTGCATATGTGACACTTTCTCTTTATATTATAATTCTTAGAAGCAAGCCTAAACTTAGTGAAGCACAGATGTAAAGACAGATTGTGAGTACAACAGAATTTAATTCTTGTGATGAGCTGCTCCAATGACTCATGAGATATATATATATTTATTTAAAGATATACATATCTCAAGTAAATAGTTAAAAGCCTAGCTCACCTCTACTAAAAATAACAGTAAATTGTTTAACATTATTGGCAATTCTATTTGTTTGTTTCTGTTTAAAAAAAGAAAACAAAACATATTGCTTGAGGTTTGGGATTGGAATTGGTTAGATGTGTATTCACCCTGCCTGGACGCTACATCTTGGAAACAGTATAACTGCTGCTGATTGAGTATATCCTATTGAAACAAAAAATTATGTCAAGCTACAAAGATTTGTTTTATGAACAAGACTGAAAAAGCTGAATGGATATTCACTGGATGCAAGGGAACATCAAAGCTATCTATGCAAGGGTTATAAAGTTATAACAGAGATTAAATCAAATTCAAGCCCAACCTTAACATTTAAAGATGAAAAAACAGACACTAAAGACATTGTTCTCTCAAAACTTAAGGAATTAGAGAACAAAAAAAATTTAAGAAGTGTCATTTCTCAAAGTTTAATAAACCTGAAATATTTAAAACAAGGAACTATCACAAGTATGAATTCTATCAAAATATTCATATTCCATATTCAAATCAGAATATGGAAGCTAGGACTAAAACTATTAGACAAAGAGGAGCCAAAGGGAAAAGCTAGAGACATGGCATCAAGGTGCAGGAAAATCACCACAAGCAGGAGCAGGAGGTAAAACAGAAGGCTAGATCCTATCAACATATATTTTTATCCAGGCTCCTAAATAAGATCACAGGCTTTTTTGTATTTATATGTTTGTTCAAATACTTGGATTTTCTGAGTTTTGTGTTGTTGTGGTTATTACATTTAATTGAGAATTTACTCCCATCATGCCCCAGTACAATCAGTAGAGGTGACATCTCTATTAAACAGAGCAAAACCAAACAATTGTCAGCTTCTCTCCTCTTCTCTCTCTCGTCTGTTAACTCCAGCATCGTGACAACCAACACCACAATCTGTAAGCAAGTTTTATTACAAACCAGCAAAGAGTTTAAAAGTATATTTCTCTCTAACCACACAAGCTCTTTTTAATGTTCTTTGTGGTTTGATTGTAGCCTTAATTATTTACATTGTAAATACTTAATCATTGATCATTTAAATGAATTGCAGCCTTCCACATCTCAGTACAATCAGTTAGTTTGGAGCATTCTTTCATTATATTTAATCTTTTACTTAATTCTTACAGTATTGTTTTAGGAGCCCAATGGATATGTGATTCTTTTTAAACAGGTGTGTAAAAAGTAACAGCTAGAGAAAATCATGGAATATATTATTGGGACGGGCTTTTGGATGAACAATACTGGTTTGGACTTGTGGGATTTGCTCTCATTTTCATGAACAATGTGTCAGTTGTTGTAATACTGTAAAATAATACACAATAAGGTATACAGAGTAACAGCATAGCAACTCTATTAATTAAAATATTCATGAGGGATTTTTTTGTTATCCGAAAAGCTCTGACAAGGAATGAAAAGCTCTGACAAGGAATGAAAAGCAACAATTTGGATGAAAATTATAAGGGTAGCCAGTTAATGCACACCTAAAATAACCATTAATATCTTTAAAAAGTACTTTACCATGCACATTAGCTAGGACAAAATATAGCATTCACTGGTTTCATTGTAGCATTATAGTTGCATTATTAGTATATTCTTGTTCTAAATTTATTTGCACTATAAATAGCAAGTTTCATATAACTGTTGGAAAGGACTTTAACTTATGTTTATATGAATATTTATACTGGAATTCTGAAACCAATTTCACCAGGTTTACTTCAATACAATATAGGACAGGGAAGGATATCTTCAGTCAGGTCTTGTTCTTTCCTCTCACTACATTATGTTCTGCACTTCCTTTTACGTGTATGCATATACATACATGCATATAAATATATATATATATATATATATATATATATATATATATATATATATGTACCAGCTCAGTTGTAAAAGTATTTTTCATCTCCTCTTTTCATCTTCTCCCTTTGTCCAAAGCAAGCATGTACTAAAAGATGAATCAAACTTTAAATGTAATTACTCAAATGTGCACTCCCTCCTTTCAGCAGATAAACCCCACCATCCTTGTCTAACATCCTTCTATCTTCTATGCAAAGTAACTTCTTGGCATAATTGCTTCCCTTTGCAGACTCAAAGTAAGTTGAGTTCTGAATACTTTTAATTGATCTCTATCTACACTCTCACACTTTTTCAATTTTTATTCCTAGAAATCTGATCATTTGTAAATTGAACAGTGTACTAGGAAACATTTCTGCTGTACAGGCAGGCAGCAGCAACACAAGGTTGGCAGTGAAAGCTTTTTTTCATTTTTCCAACATTATTTGGATATTCACAAATTCAAGCTCTTTAGTGTATTAAAATATTCAATTCAGCTGACACTTGCACAAGTGCTACTTTAAATTGCAATTTCTTCTGGGGTAGGTACATCAAATATATTGTAATGGAAATCTTCCATCCACTCTCAGCTAACAAGCCTGTAGGGATAATTTTCAGGACAGAAAAAGGTAAAAATATCCATTTGTAAGAATAACTGAGGCACTAGGGCAATAACACAGTAATTTAAGTATTCTAGAAATAGTAGGTTCCTACCCAGAATTTTCCACTCGACATCAAGGAACATGAGCTGATGCCTTGTAAGCACACAGATTCAGATTCTGATATGGCAACACAGAAGTCTGTGAGAGTTTTCTTGAGAATCATCAGCAGCTCTGTATTTTCTACAATATTTTGATACTAACCTGAAACTCATTGTGGAATTTTTACTCACAAGAGATTTGCTTGTGAAAGAACCAATAAAAATTTTGTGGCACTTTGTGGTTACCTCCATTCCTCTGTTAGGGCACAGAAATCTTTATGTTTCTCCAAGGCTTCTGCAGCATAAAGGTTTTAGAATTTCTTTGAATCCCATCAGTCTTCTAAAACCTCCATATTCATTTTTGAAAATATCCAGTTTACATCCAAACTGATCTAAATAAATCTAACTTGGTCTTTAATATTTGTTTTAATATTTATAGTATTTGTATTTTTGCCTGTAATGCCAAGAAACCCTTCTTTACTTTTCAGTAATCTTATAAAAATATTTATTCTTGTTTCCTTATACATAATATCCCAGCCAACATAGGTTGCTCCAAAGCCTAAAGCAAATGTTGGTGGCTAATGGGAACACTGTTCTTGAAAGTTATCCTTTAAGTTCGTAAAGCTAGATACGGTTATTACTTATTTAAGAGACATTTTGAAAACATTGACTGACACTGAAAAGTGTTTTATTAAGTAAAGAATGCATTGAAATTTTAGTAACTAATGATAGTTTGCTTAACACGTGTTTTTAACATTTTAAAGTCAGTTGGAAATACTCATTCACTTGCAGATGAATAGTGGGGTGCATTTAATATTTTATACTTCCCTCATATTTTTAGAGGCTAAGAACACAGAGACTTGCTTTAGGCTAGTTTGTTTAACCAGTGACAAATCTGCTATAATAAAATATGGATGTCCTCTGGAATTTTCAGAAAGAAGATGTACATTAGGTAATTACAAGGGAAGATGAAAAATTAAGTGGTTTCTTCGAAGATGCACCTTTGATTTCATGTATTTCAAACTCTCATTTCCATGCTTCCTGACTTCTGCTATCATGAGGAAGTCAATGTTATTTGGATTTCTGTTTGCACTCATGAACCAGCAGTTTTTGACCAAGTTCTCATGTGTTTTCTGGCCAATATCAAATGTTGAAGTCTTATCTAACATTGGTATGCCTGTATTTGTAATGGTTTGTAATGGCCCAACATTAATGCAAAGGAGACATTTGTAGAGGCAATTGTTGCCTCAGAACACTCCAACATAGGAAAGTGACATATAGAGGTATAAGTCACTGAAAAGCTGGGTCTTTTCTGTCTTCCCTTTAAAGGCTTACTTTAAATTAAATCTACCATGCTTTAAAAAAACCCAATAAACCAACACTATCGAATTCTCCAGGGATGCAGGCCTGAAGGATGCAGGATGATTAACTGAGGAAGTCTGTTTTAATAGTAACCAATTGAAGAGGTCTCTTTTTTCATCTGTGGGGTTCCAAATTACAATATCAGAGATGAAAAATATTTTTATCTTAATCACGATCCATGTTTTGTCTCACATGAAATCCAAATTCTTCTTGAGTCTCAATAATATAGTCTGAAAATACTCCTTTTACTGATATTAAAAATTATTTCCTTTTGATGAGAATGGGTTAATTTTACAGCATATTTATCAATAACAAATTTAAAAGGTCTAAAAGTAGCACTATATTCAGAAATAATCAATATTTGCTGCTACTGAAATGTGAAGGTTGTGTTTGGGTTGGGTTCAAACCAAAATTTTGTAAATTATAGTATTTCATGAGAGATAGGAATTGCATTTCTCAGTGATCTTAAGCAAGGATATAAAACTTTCTCTCCAGTTTTCCAGTTGTTTGGCTTGCAAGTCAACACTAATAGATTATGTAGTCAAGCTGAAATTCACAGCATCCACTACTTTATTTCTTTGAAACTATAGATGGATAAAGACATTGTAAATATGTCTTTTCATTTCATATCTAGAGCTGCCATTGTTAATTGTCTAGTGTATTAAGACCCATTCTGTAAACAATGTAAATTGGAAACTAATATTTTACTTAAAGTCTGTCCTTACTGAAACTCATCAAAGATAGGAATGGAACTGACATACCCACCTAAAGTATATTTTGATGGGAATTAGTCAGAATTAGTAATTTTAATATCTTTGATGATCTGGTTTTAAATTCATACACGTGCTGGTTTTGAAGAACTTCTCCCACCCTAGCAATGTGGCTACATGAAGGAATATGTTGGAATATACAGGACAACAACTGTGTTACAGGTGGCCACACAGCACTCTGGAACAAAACCACAACCCCTTCCATGTAAACATACAGGACTCAATACTACCTTCTTTTCTTGGACTGAAATCAAACTTTTTGCACTATTCTTTCCCCATGTGATTTCTAAGAGTAGTAGAAAGTTATTGTGTGATCTTGTATCTTGGTATACAGCCCAGCTGTCAAGTCTGAGATAACTTTATCATCAGAGCTGGCAATACACATCACCTAACAGTCAGGATGTTGTTCCATGCACAGGCCTGGCTGCCTCCTGCTCTGCCTGAGGGGCAGTGCCAGCTGCAGTGCCACACTCCAGACCAGTGGTCAGCACTGTATGGGCTCTGCAGTGCCAGGGGACCTGCATCTGCATCCCTGCACTCGGCAAATTCACTGCCCTGAGGGATGGCAACTAATGGCCTTCGCATTCAGGAGTAAACTACAGCTAAGGTCTCCTGGCTGATTTTGAAGGAACTGAAACTAAACCACATATCTAGATTTACTCCACTAGCCTGATTGCCATTTAATGATCTTTCAAAAGCAAAGGAAACATTATTTTCTTCAGTTTACTTTTCATTTTGTCTGCATTACAGTGATGTAGTAACATCCTCTGAGATCTGCTGAAGGAACTTACTGCATAAATGTATTTTAAATTGTATAAATTTCCAGATAGTATCCAACTTTGTGTTGGCAACCCACACTAGACAAGGGTTACTGCAAGACACCATTTTCAGTAGTTTCCTTTCATTCAAAGTTGTTGTACTATGGCAACTGCTGTTCTACTTCTCTTTCACCATATTCTCTGACAGCATCTCTAACTTGAACGTTATTCTCTTATGCCAAAAAAAAAAACAAAACAAAAAACCCCAAACCCTATGCTGACTCCAGTTTTGCTAATGCACATAAAATAAAATAACTTTATGTCAAAGCATGCAAAGTCTTTTTTCTTCCTCTTTTCTATTCTCCAAGTAGCTTGTCCAAAAAATATTATTTTTAGACAGACAGATTTTTAGATGAGTGCACTTTGCATTCATTTAACATAAAAAATAATGGAGAGATTTGCTACAAGCTAAGAGAATATTAAAAGCTTTTAGCATATCCTTGTAAGAAGATTCAAACCCATCGGGTATACTGTGATGATCACTGTTCACTCAGCAGTCACTGTCTTTAGCTCATGAATAAAGTAATGCCCTGAAATATTCTCAAGAGCCTCATTGTATTTCTGGCCATGAAGTCTACAGTACTTGTCCCAATGCCTCTCGTGTCTCATCTTTTAAGGATCTTAATAAATGTGTTAGAAAACCAGGATGAACTGCACCACTTTCCAAAGAAAGAAAAAGAAAAGGGACAAAATATAACAGTTTAATGAGATAATCATGCATTTCTTGGTATGTTAAATGTGTTTGCATTAACAGAGCCAGGGGTTGGAGACATGAGGTATGAAAATCAAGTGTGCTTGGGTTGAGGTATCAGAGACTAGGAAAGAAACAGAGCAGATTGCCATTCATCTGACATTGAATTGACTGCCACAGTGAAATATTTGGTTCAGACGCTATCATAGATGTTTACTAACAAACAAACTAACCCAATTTTCCAGAGTACCTTAGGAGTAATTTTCATATAGCTGTCCTAAGACCAAATCAAAACCATTTTTAAGTGCTTAAAAGTTAACTTGCAACAGAAATAAATGTCTTCAATCCTGTGATGACATCCATAGTCTAAAGTTAGTTTATAAAAAAACAGGGCTTATTTGCTGTAAAACACATAGTGTATAAATTCAGAACTTACTTGCCCTCACTTTTATCTTTACTACTGAAATCTGACAGGTACCTACAAAGGAAAATTTAGTCCCTTAGGATCTGAGTCACATTGCAGAAGCAGATATTCCCCTTTACTCACTAGAAACAATACCTTGGGATTGGTATAGGGATGTCAGGTAAATTATATACAAAGCATGTGGAAAGATATACATATGCTTAAAGGGTTTCAAGTCTACTGGCTGATATTCTGAGTTGGGACTTATCTATAAACCCGCCCAAAAAAGCAAAGACACCACAGTAGAAATTAAATTAAATTAAATTAAAATAAAATAAAATAAATTTAAATAAATTAAATTAAATCTTGCCATCCTGAAGGATGGAAAAAACTACTCTGTGCATGAGGAAAAATATTATATTATGACAGCACTTATCAGCAGCTGATAGAAGCAGTGTTAAGTTTTTGTGGATGAGACAGCAAGAAGATACTCAGGTCTTGTCCCATGGAAATAGGTGGATTAACAGAAGAATGGTGATGTTTAATGATGAAAACTATTTATTAAACTAGTATTTGTCTTTCTCTTTAGGGAGACTGTAAAGCCATATTGATTTTTTTAAAAGTAAAAATATGAAAAAAATCAGCCTGCATATCAATGTTTTAATGAAAACCTAAGTTTTTCCTCAAAAGGTAAAAAAAGAAAAATCAAGTTCTAGTAGCTCCACCCACCTATCTTTCATTTGTAAGCAGACTTGGCAGAATCATTAATCTATCATTAATGGTACGTTCAGAGGTCACATTATTAAAAAGAGAGCCAAGAAAATAGAATGAGAACAGTAAAAGTCTAGTTTTATAGTGCCAGAATTTGAAGTCTCACGGAATTCTACTGGGAAAAGGTTGGTCTCAGACTTCCACCGGTATTTAATGCTTTAATATTCTTTAATGGAGTCAGAATCATTTCAGCCTCTATTTAAGGTGACAATGCTTTAAAATATGCTGGAAAATGCTACAGCATTTAACAAAGTGAATGCAAATTCTTCATGCAATCCAACAGTGTTTTCAGGACAAGCTGAACTTTTATCATTGCTAGTTGGCAGGACGATCTATTCCCTTCAAT
Source organism: Sturnus vulgaris (assembly GCF_052056855.1). Lineage (NCBI taxonomy): Eukaryota > Metazoa > Chordata > Aves > Passeriformes > Sturnidae > Sturnus > Sturnus vulgaris. The sequence goes on from NC_142248.1 coordinate 30,593,278, forward strand.
GAAAATGTTTCATGTGTGTAAATATTTTATTAATATATGCACTATTATAGCACTATAGTGTTTAATTTTTTTAAGTATCTTCTTGTCTTTTGTATGTTTCCCCAGTCTGGTTAAGAATGGCGGATAAACTAAAATGTACTTAATACATTTTAGAACTGTTTTTTCTTTCTCATTTTATTGAGCATCTTCAGAATATTAGGAGGTCCTCCACATTTACACTGAATAAGAAAGAAGGACCAATGTGATTGTTATCCTATGCAGTGGCAAAAAGCTCATCAAAATGATGAATCCAAAGATATACTTCACTCTGAGATCAAGTTACATTAATAAGTGACTTTTAGATTAAATTCTCTGCCCCAGTTATCTTAATAGCCAGTCCATATTTATAGTCATTACAGCAAAAATGGTTCAATTTATATTTCTGCACATTCATGAACATTTACACTTCAGGAAGTTTTTAGAAAATCAAATCACACTAATAAGTAAGGCACAGTTCCTTGGTTTAGCAAGTTATGGCCTAGTTTCTCCATAATATGATCATAATGACCCAATTCTCTTTAAAAGAAAAAATCACAATCACTTCTTCATGTAGATTTTAATCTAAGGATTACTGTATTTGTCTTTCATATAAAACACATGTTTCTTGTAATCAAATAATATGATGACAATTACTAAAAATAGATCTGTTTATAATTCAATATAACAAGAACTTAACAGACTGTATGCTGTAAAGATTATAAAACATTCCTATAACCATCACTATATGTAAATATCTTCATCTTGATGAGGAATGTTTTATAATTAAAAGCTCCTTTAATATATTTTGACATTATTTTTGACACATCAGGAATAGCCCTACAATCACCATAAAATTATGTATTGTTGTGGAAAGTTTACTTTCAAAGATCATTATACGTTTTATTTTGAAAATACGTGTTAGTTACTATACTTCTGTTTCATTTTAAAGACTCTATCTACTTGAAGACATAAATCAGACTTTTATAGATATTTGTCTAGAACTTAGTAATGTTATAAAGTGCTCTGAAGAGAACTGTGATTGAATGAGTTTGGAGGAGGATCAGTTCACTTCAGCTAGCATAAATCCATGAAATATCATCACTTGGCTCCTTCCGTCATTTTGAGTGCATTTACTCTACAGACTAAATAGTACTTTATGCTTTTGTTTACAGCCTGATGTTACTCCCATTTTAGGCCATATGACACCATTTTCAGACATTTCTATTCATCAAGCCTACAAGAGGATATATGTCAAAACCAGCAGCAGCAAAGATGCCAATGGTAAGACACTAGGCAAACGTCTTCCTATATAGAGAAACAGCAGAAGAATGAAGGCATATTTATCTCTATTCAGTTCATCTTTCAGGAGAGAAAGAAAATATCCAGTGAATCTTTAGATATGAGGCACACACAACCACCAACTGATACTATTGAAAAGGGCACTCAGTTTCTTTTTGACACAGTTTAAAATCATGCACATTTCCTTGGCCATTACTACTGAAATCACTGCAGTTTAAAATGCCTTGGCTCTGTTGACACATTATTAGAGTAGCTGAGCACACCTAAGTAAGCTCTTAGCAGGCTCTCTGAGCCTTTGCAGGTGAAGAGGAGTGAGGAAATGGCCGTGGGAGGGAGGTGCAGCGTGTTACGTGTGTGACTAGTCCAGAAATCACACCTTCACACATGGCATGCAAAGGAAACCATTTTGTGTGACCTCTGAGGCAGAGAAAACTATTTCAGTCCTGTTAATGAACAAAATAATAATTAAAAAAAAATGTTCAAAGGCTTGGTTTAGCTGTTTGACTGACAGAGAAACTAATCCAAATGTTTTGGTTCCCAGGACAATGAAGAGATACACCCACAAATGAGAAAGTTATAAAGATACAGTGCTAAGATAATAAAAAAATTCTAATAACTTCTGGCATATCTTTTCCTTGAACAGTGTTTGCTTGTGCCTTTACTTCACCAATGCATTAATTAATAACATTCTGAATACTTTCTGTTACTACTTTCCATCTCATAAACAAAAGGGAGAAATTGAAGTTTAGGGAGAACAGTAGTCACAGGTTTTTTTATAAAAAAGTAGATGGTGATCAACTGCTTCTACTCTTTTGCAAATTTGGAGCAGTGGAGCATCAGATGAAGGTGATAGAAGGCAATTTCTAATAGAAATGATTCTTCATATAACAGGTCATTGAGCTATCCAGCTCCTTTCCAAAAAAAAGGTGTTTGGAGCTAAAGGTCTATTTTGGTAATCCATGGCAAGCAAATCTCCTTTGTTAAAGGGTTTTGAGCACAATAGTCATGCTAGATCTCAGAGAGCCCCAGAACTGAAAATACCTGGAGTCTGGAAAATATTAAATGGATGAATCCTCTCTGAGTGCTGGGTTTGTGCTCTTCCCTAGCCATCTACTTTAGTTGATTATCAAAGTAGATAAACTGGATCATTTTTTGTGGTCGTTTTGGGATAATTTGTTTGTCTGTTTTTTTGTTTTGTCTGATACAGGATATATGGACAATTCTTCCCGTTTTAAGTTTTCATTTTGGTTTCTAATAAAAAGGAAGAGGGTGAAACCCATTATTGCGTGAATCTTTCTGTGTTCCTCTAACAGGTATGCAATATAGAGCTAGTCCAATTCTCAGTTACCTATGACTCATTTTAGAGAGCTCTCAAAAAAGTTTTCAAAGGAAAAATAAAATACTACATCTTCAAACAAGTCTCTCAAAAAACATTCTGGTCATTTTACAGGAGGTAGACTTTCTCAGTCTTTATTAAAAAGGAATACAATTGATTTAAGCAACATTCTGGATTTTTGGTATAAGGGTATAATTCACAATTTAGAGTATCAGCGAGATAGAAATAGATCACTCCAGGCATATCCAAGAATAAAGGTTTATTTTTCTAATGAAATAAAATTAAGGGATTTTTTTTTTACAAGACAGGATATAGAAAGATCAGGAATTCTGTGCAATATAGATGAACTAGAAGCACCTTTTTAGAGAGAGAATAAACTTGAAAGCTAAGAAAGGTTTTGTAAGGAGATACATCAGAGGATAGAGAACAGTAATTTGCAGATATAGTTCAAATTCTAAGGGATTAAAAGCCTATGTAGGATATCTGTCTTTAACAGTTATTCTGGTATTTATTACAGTCTTTGACATGATGAAATTAAGACAGAAGGGAAAGACAATAAATCTGGCCAAAATTACAGTAGTCTGTGGGTCTCATTTCAAGTACGAAAATATTTAGAGCATTTCAATATTTTTTTTATTTTAGATTCCAATAACGACTGGAATAAATGCTCAGTAAGATTTCCATTTCTTTCGAGTTATTATGGCTGGTTCAGAATGTATTTCAAGTTTGGTTCTATGAATTGCTTATCTAGAGGATTTTTTACTTTAGCATGCTTTCTAAAAATTCAGAAAAGCTTTCTAGCATGCACACTATCAAAGATAATGAATTTTAATATTGACCATTTAACATTAAAAGACATGATTTAATGATGTTGTTAGATGAAATCTAGATGGAATCTTACAGATGAGGTTTAGATTTCATAAAGGTTTCAGAAATATTTCTGATTTTAAGAGGCTCCATGGAGTATAAGAGACACTTTTTTTCTTTTTTTTTTCTTTTTTTTTTCTTTTTTTTTTTTTTTTTTTTTTTTTTTTTTTTTTTTTTGCTATTATCAGCCTAATCCAGAAGGTCTGAGGGAAGGCTGATCTGCACTAATTTCTCTGGGATTGTTCACAACTTCTTTACAGCCTGGACCCCAAATTTCTGCATTGCTTCTGATAAAAATCCCCCATGCTTATGAAGGTCTGTGCATGTTACAGAAGCACAGAGTTGGACATAGGACAGGCTTTGCTAATCAGTGTTCCTTTTCTCACTTTTGTGCTCTTTACATCAGAGTTATTGCAATTACTGTGGCATACACTCTAAGAAAAGTAAGTACTTATGATTCCACAGCTCTCTGCCTTTACAATTTTGTTTCATCAGTGTGCTGCAGCAGACAAAAAGAGCACTCTGTTAAATTGTGGAGATAAACTCAAACCAGTATGCTGACAGCTGGTGGGACAGCCCCACTAGACAAGAGAGGCCATGATGATTAGAGTGGGTCTGAAATCCCTGAATCCCCTATAGCAGCTGAGCTGCATGATCTGCATATGAAATGTAGCTTTTCTATTTCACTGGAATCTCTTTCCACCCTGTACATGGAGAGAGAAGGAACTGATTATCAGAGGAAACATTAACAATTACGATCTGATTTCACATGTCTACCTTATTTCACACTATTTTTTTCTGATGTTTCATATCCTTTACTCTTCACCCTGGTAACAGCACTCCAAAAGCTTATTTGAATATTTAAAGAAAGAAATACCTTTTGAATAATGAAATCAACTATTCTAATTCTTCTTCTCCCAAGACTACAGATTATCTTACTATAGATTTTCTTCTCTCCCAAATGGTATGGAATTTGAAGCCTGACAGAAGAAATAAGGACTCAACCTCTCTTTTTTATCTCCCTGTAAGTAAAAAAAAAAGTTCTTATCTCTGTCTCTGGAAATATTTTCTTCTGTTTTTCTTTGGAGATGAAGAGTTACCAAAAAGTCAGCTTTACTCATGAAATATGAAAATATTACTTAAGGATTTTTATGAAGGTGAAAAGTATAAACAAAAATACTGTGTCTTTTTTAAGATTTTGCCTTACATGCTACAGCTATTCTGAAGTTTAAAAAGTCAGCCATGAAAAAACATATTCTATGGATTTCACACAGGGAGAGATGACTGAGGAATATTTTGTCATTTAATGTGTTAAATCATTTCTGCCTGTAAAGTACTCTTTATTTTATTATTTTGAAACTGGTAAAATCCCTAAAATAAATGTTTTTTATAATGTGTGAATATCACTAATTTCAAATAATTATTTGCCAAAACACTCACCTGATAAACCTCCATTTACAAGTAGTTACTGTGCATTGTCTTTCATTTTATCTGCTCTATTCCCATGTTAGGTTTTCTTCCCTCTTCTGAGCATTTTTTTTCCACCTTTTTCTTTTTAGACACTGCCATCTAGTTCTAGTATGGGAGTTTAGATCAATCAACTAGAACTATCAGGTTTTGCAAGGAGAAGCTGATTGCTTTGGGGATGGCAAGTGATATTTGTCAGTCTAATTGGAGCACAGCAGTGCAAGATTCAGCAAGTGCTGAATCTGCCTATGAATCTGCTGAAGTCCTCTCCGTGCTGGGAGATGAGGATTAAGGCTTAAACTAGACATTCACCTAGTAAACAGCTGTGCAACTTTATGACAGTACAGGCAGCCACTAATTTGTTGTATTTCCTGTCTTCAAACGTTGTCCCCCACAGAGTTTGTTGCAAGCGAATTTGCATGAGTGCCTTCAATTAAAATAAGCTGTGGTAGATTGTTCATTTGAATTGATGCTTTAAATGAACTTGCTGAGCTGACATCCAACTGGAAAGAAGCAATGAAATTTTGGAGGAATTGTCAGCATTTCAACAGGGATGCAGTAGATGTCATCTCATCTACTAGCTTTAAGTAGAAGCTTGCTCCAAGCAGTGCCAGGGCTTTGTGCATGGCTTGTGCAGAAGACAACTGAAAACCTAGTATTGGTAGTTAAAACACTCCTTTAGAAGTGAGAGTAGTAAGTCAAAATTTTTCAGCCTGAGCAGAGAACTGAACCTGATTTTTTCCCTCTCTAATAGTCTTCTGGGACTCTTAGACAGCAGGTAAGCTGGATCTGAGCACTTTTCTATAGTAAAGAAAATGCATACACTAGGCTTGTGATTCTACACAGCACCGTGAGCTAAAAACACCTACAGATGAGGTACCCCAGCAGCTAAATTCTAGGAGCTTAATATCTTTATTGTATCAGTTTTTTTAATCCCTCATTTGTTATTCCTCTGAAGTTTCTGGATATTCCCAAAGAGGAATGAAATGGAGAGAGGAAGATATCAGAAGAGAAAGGGCACAATCTTGCAAGCATATGTTATGTCTGCAAGACATATGCTATGTGGTAAACACATAACTTCATCTAAAGAAGCTGCATCCTACTGGCTACAGACAGCATTTCCCTGTGTTAATGATTATTCAGAACCCCCCTTTAACCACCACAGGCATTTATGCCTATGCCATAAAGGCAGAGGTTTTCTAAATATTAAACTACTAAAATTCCATTACTGTCTCAATGATGAGGATTTATTCACTGGTTTTCTGCAGGGACTTCAGCCATAGAACCAAGACACTTCTCAGGGTAAAGCAGAAGTTTTCAATGGACTCATGATCTCGGATAAAGCTTAATACTTTTTTTTTTTAATATATAACAGACATAAAATGAAATTAAGTGCATTACTCTAAGAAGTTTAATCTCTGCAGACCATGGCATTTCTTAGATTTCTCAAAAGGAAAATTTCTTCCCAGTGGAGGGTGTGAAAAGTGTATCTGTCCTATCACTGTAGCTTAAATTGGATGAATGTCATAACAAATCATGAAAAAAGTAGCATTGGAAGTAGATAATCCTTCTTCTTTTTTTTTTTTTTTTTTTTTTTTGACAAGTTATGAACTAGCAGACAGAACGATACAGAAATACAGAAGAAGGTAAAGAGTTGAAACAGCAGTCCAGTCCACGAAGACTTGTGGATCTGACCTACCCTCTTTCAACTTTCAATTCTTTGTGTTAACCTATAGGTTACCTTACTTCTGCTCTGGTTATGATATTCAGGAAGAAAACTTGTTCAAAAAAGGAACAAAAATACCTTTGTACTTTAACACTCATACATTTAATGACAGAGTCACAGCCTACAAAGTCTCCTGTTGCTGGGATTTTTTTACTTTGCCAGAATAAAATGAGTGTAAACTATTTTGAAAATGCAAATTAGGCTGATTATGCCTCTGACCTTTTCCTTATGCGTGCATACATAGCAAGAAAACCAAGGCTTTCCAGTTCTTTGGTGTCAATTTTCTGTCAATAAATCACCTGAGAAATAAAAGGTGAATATTTTATTCTTATGCAGTTGCTGTGTCATATAATTTTATGGTATATTGGTTATTTTCACCCTGTCAGACACCCAGTATCAGTTTTGATTGAATTGCAAGAAGCCTAACAATTTCAAGGTACACTTTTCCTCTTTCACATAGGCTTTTAAAAATAATGATAAATGTATAGTAAAACACTTTGGCTCATGTAAGTTCACTAATAAACCAGATGTGATATGAATTAGTCCTCAGGGCCTAATATGCAAATATTGACGGTGCTGATAATCAATGGGCCCTACTTTTTATAACTGTTTTTACCTTCATTAGCTTCTATTATCTCCCATAAGAAATCCATTTTCCACTATCATATCTGATGCATGCAACACAGCACATATCAAGGGTTTAATGGTCTGCATTTTGAACAATTGAATTTAATCACATTAATGATTCTTAGGAAGGACCAGAAGATAATAAGACCATGAGAATAGAACAGTCATCGATAATTTTCAGCCACTGAAACCTAATACAGAGGCTAACTGGTCCTTTGTAGCATGTCCCCCTCTCTATGATATACACACAAGATATTCCATCATAAATATTCTCAGGTGGTTTCCTAGTTGTAGGATTAAGAAAAGCTTTGCCATAATTATGTTACAATGAAAAAACAATACAGATTCAACAGAAGAATTCTGTTAAAACTCTGTTGAGTCCTGCTGCAAAGAGATGGTATTCAAGTATGTAGGTTAGTTCCCAAATCATAGCTTTGTACAAAGGAGACAGTAAATTATTATCATCTGCAAAGTAAACTTTATGATTGAATGAACATTCTTGGTCCTTTCAAATATTTTTCTACCTTATTATTTTTCTATTTTTTTCTCAGCTGCTAAAATTATGGCCTAATCCACCCATGTATTTGCCTCCACAGGACTTTTGTTCTCTACACTGTCCTTACAGAGATAAAGTGATTATTGACAAATAATTGAAAGTAATTGACAAGTCTTGCTCTAGACTTACAGTGTAAGCCTGCTGCCACCTATAGATAAATCACCATTTTTGCAAGCAGGCGTGATGTATCATTTGAAAAAGATTGCCAGGGGAGCAGTACTGTTGCTACAGAGACCTTCTGTGGCAGAAAAACTAGTGGCTGACTGCCCTACTGGGAACACTGTACAAAGTGTTATCAGTTCTCGGGTTGATAAATGAATCTGCCTACCATGTCAATGGTAGGTACCACTAGGGAATAGCAGTGATAATGTGCAATAAGCAAAGAGTAAGTAAAAACAGAGAAAAAATAGAGGAGGCCATGTTTTAGGGATGTGATTTTTGTTTTCTCTTTCAGAAACAGCAAGTTCACATTAAAGGTTATCCAACATACATACATTATTAACTGGGGACAGCAAAAGAGGACAGGACAGAATGGGGAATATGATAACAAAGGTTATGTGCCAAATTCTTCTTCATCTTCCTTTAGCCAGCATTTTTACTTATATCATCCCAAGACTTCAAGTGCATCAGAGGACTTTGAAAAATAAGGATTCTTAGGTTTTTTTCATTATATATTGTAGTTATTTTCTGATTAGAAAGTTTCTGACAGGACAAGTTTGACAACATCTTAGAAATAATCACAATACTCAGAGTTATCAATATTTATAAACATGAGATAATCAAGTCTTACTTTTAATCCACTAAAGAATTCCATTAGCAAATATTAAAGCCAAAAAAAATGAAGCTCCTGCCTAATTGAAAATCCTCTATTTCAAGCAACCAGGAGATCATTTCATCCCAGCTTCTGGTAACCTAGATAAAAGCATTCTTTATGGCTATTTTGTGACTGGTAAAGCATCAAACTGAAACTGGCAAGTAAAAGGAATTTAGTCTAGGGTTAGAGAAAAAAAAAAACAATACAGACACTTTTGGGGGGTTTTGGTTGTTTTTTTTTTTTCCCTTTTCATTAACAATCCCTAAAGTTCCTTTTTATTTTAACTATTTTGAAGAAAGAAAAAAAGGCAGCAGAGTAAGAGCCATAATCGGAAATGTAAATCCCATGCCAGTCTGAATAGATGTGGATTCAGTAAGGGAACCTGTAACAAAATTGGTAACTGTTGTTGTGGGATTTGGTGTTATAACATACTGGGTACTGGAAAACAGGAAAGCAAAGGAAGCCAAACACTTTCTAGAGAAGAATTCATATAGTACATTCCTGAGATAGTACATGACAAATTTCAACAAATAATAGCTAGAATAAATTTTTTAAAATGTTTTTCAGTCTTGGATTGCTGATATTTTAAAAATAAAATTGTGTAGATTCCTTGGAAACAGATGTTATTGCATCAAGAAACTGCCTTTGTGCAAATTCTTTTTAAATGTCCATCAAGCAATCCCCTTCAGTCTGTTCAGTCCAGTTAAGTGGGGTACAATCACAGTTACAAACTTGAATAATAGTTGCTGCTACAAAAAAAAAAATCATATTATTATTAATAATATGAGCTCTTCCTATGAATTTTGCTACCAGATATGTACTAGAACAAGCTGTAATGGTAGGATGAAAGTCTTAAAAGAGCATGATAAAGATCTAAGTCAGATCACAGTAGCTGTAGGGTACTGTATTTCATTCCAGATCTGCTGTTCCTAGTTCTTTTTGACATCCTATAATATTGAGAACTGAGAAAAATAGAGCAATAACCCAAATGCAAATCATTTTAGGCCTGAAGAAGATTCATCCTCTTTAATTCATTTTTATTGCATGCAAATGACTCGACTTTAGCACACTGGCTTCTCTTTTCTGTGACAACCAATCTTCCTTTTTCGAGCCAGTTATTTCCCTTGAATAATAAATATGGACTAGGGGTTAATAGCTGTATTGGAACAGAGCACCTGAGACAATTGGTTCCCATGACAACCAAACTCATTTATTAATACCTTTTACTTATTTTCCCCTTATATTCCAGATGAATGTATTAGACATTAGTGAACCTTAAAATATCTTACAGAAAATTCTTGCAGCCATGCCTCTCAGATAGGGTATCATGGACTTTATGCATAATCAATGATTTCTAACACCTGAAAATTAATTTTAAAATGGCCAAACATGTGCTACCTAGAGACTGTTTGGGGACCTCACTTTGATACCATTCGTACATTGAATTCAGAAGTTATTGATAAGGCAGATAGGCCTTATAAGTCTTCATATATTTTGGAAATCTATTTTATTTGTAAGTTAGATGACAATGTCTTGGTTATTTTTGCTGTGGAGATGCACTGAGTAAGTAAGCACACAGAAAATACATCTGAGGAAAAGCAGCATCTCATACTTCGACCAAAATCCTGAGAGGCACAGCCGGCAGGCTGCTTGTTGATCTTTGGACTGCTCCAGACTGCCACTGACTTCCTATGGTCTTTGAAATTGATTTAATTTCTGTTCTGTGATAAGTCATCACCCCGCTAGTAATAAGCATCTTGAAATTTCACTTCACTGAGTTACAGAATCTGTTCCAGAACACGTGAAGTGATTAGTGTTTCTAGAAAAAGTACTAGACAATGTTTTGTGTGAAAGCGTTATTTTACTATTGTTTTCTGCTTGTACATATTTTTCTGCTTTTTCATTTAAAATAAATAAGCCCAGCATCCTGCGAGTTTCAGCAAATATCACCATCTTCCAGCTGTACACCCTCTAACCACAAATGTTACTCCTGTCTTGATGCAAGCACACTGTAAAAACTAATTATATAAATGGATTGTCTGGAGTTTAAATAAAGGGATTTATGTGTAAATAAACTCATCAGGAAGGCCTGAAAGGCATTTTCTCTTGCCTTGTCTTCTCTTGCTAAGAATCCTTGCAAGAATGTAAGACTGCATCCTATTTTGTTTTAAAACTAAAATTATCCTTTTGTAGAGATATCGTCCCGTATCCTATAATAAGAAGGAATTGGCATCGATGAGGATACCTTGTACTCTACCTGACTGTTGTTCTTTCTTTTCCCTCGCTGGAAAGCTGTAAAGCTGAAAAGCTGTATCCTACTCTTTTTCTCCTCATTCATCTGTCTCACATGCACACATAGCAGTGTTTGTGTCAGAAAACAGTGGTTACTGATCTGCTTCAATTTCCCCAGCTGAATATCGTGTTCCATGCTGAAAGCAGCTTGGCTGTATCCATCTGTCTCTGACCTTTTCATCTACTGCTAGAAGAAGAGGGAACGAGAGAGAGACCATTGATTTCTTCCATGCCTTTCCTCCTCTTCCTCCTACTTCAGCTGTAGCCAGAACTGGAAAATCACTGCTCAGAGGGCTGACCTGCACTGGAAAAAGAGCATTTAAATCAGACCGTGCTGCAGTGTAGTCAGCACATGCAAACATTCCCAAAGCATCTCAAAGGACAGTGCCTCAGACATTTATCAGAGGTGTATCAAATCCTCTCAGGATAGTATTAGAGTCTGTTTGAGTTTGGTCTTCGCCTCCTCTGGCCTTGCTCTCTCTCAGGGGCAGACTGTAACTCCTGTCTTCAGTGTTTGTCTCATTCCCCCGCCATGGGGACTCGAGCTTAAGGCAGTCTTTCTAGCCACAGATAAAATAATACTGTGAGAGGAAATGTGCCACTTGTAGAGAAGTGTGTGTAGGTGTCACTGTGGCAATAGCTCAGTAGGGTTCCCATTCCGTTGAGCTTCATTGAGGAGGTGTTGCCTGTAAGCAGAAGAGAGGAGCATTGGAAAAGCAGAAATGTCCCTTTTTTGGAAGCTATTCCTGACAGTGGTCACCTTGCTACCTAAAATATAGCCTATGTCACAGGAGGGCTATAAATTCAATACTGTAGAGGCATGACTGCAGTGGTTTATTCTGCTGAAAGAAAAGCAGAAGCAACGCTTGTCCTGGTTCTGGATAGATGAGTAGCACACAACATAGCCATCCTTCACTGATGAGTGCTGTGGGCTTGCCAAAGCCCCAATTTTCTTCTGTGACAAAAAACAGACAGCAATAACACAAAAGATTCCCAACTGCACTTCTTGTAATGCACTATACATTTGGCAGAATTTAGTAAAAAAAAAAAACAAAAACAAAACAGTCTGCATATATTTAGTCTCAAGAGCTTCCTTCCCTGCAGCACATAAAATTCTTTCTCACTTCCACATTTGACTCATGCTCACAAATTCTCCAATGGTGCCACTAGTCATAACTCAAAGATTTTTTTCTTCTATTTAAATTACAAGTCTGAATGAAATGGCAAAGATGCTGTTCCTGACACACAGATAGTATTAATTGCAGTCAAAAGATTTGCTGGTGCTTTCTGTATGATAAATTGGCAGAATTGATTGTCCTATTTTCCATATTCTGCATGCTTGTTTTTATACCACCTGTTCTTATCAGCCACTCATTCTGCCCTGATCCTGAGAGGAAGGCTCCCCTGGCTATTTCATTCACTTTGACAGATGTTTCCATAAATGCAGAAGTCTATTTATGCTGAGCTTCATATGGGATTGGAACCATTATTTTTGCTACAAAAACTAGAATTAGCATGCATACTCCACCTTTCTGCTTATTTCTGCTTGAACACTCTGAACAGCAAAAAACACAGCTAATGGACACAAACTGGACGTGTTGTTTGACTCTGGCCTGCTTTTGTTCATATATCAATAGCAAATCAGTCTAACATTGTTTATCCAAAATACCTATCATCAACAATTGAAAGCTGCCCTTGGACTGTTAGGTATAAATTTCTATCTTATGTCTATCTTGAATATAACTCCACAGGAACAGTTCTGATGCAAACTCCTTGAGCCACCTTTGTAATGGAAATCACTAAGTGGAGTAAGTGAAGGACAGTTCAGAGCTGAGTGTCAATTATACTGTAACTCTTTGAAAGGAGGGCATAGAAAAGACTTTCCTGTGCCCTCCTTTCAAGGAGTTTTTAAACCAAAAGTCATTTTTATACTTTTAATTCTACAGATTGCTTTACAGGTATCACATTGCAGGATGTTCGTTCACTCAGGTTCACTATGATACTGTGCCTGAACACAGACCGCTACATAGAAGGCTGATTTTCAGATCTTTAAATTGTCTTAATTTTTGTGTCCCTTTTTGTCTGTTCTCTCTCTCAACCCTTCTTTGGTATGTTTTCAGCTGGAGACATTATTAGCCACCGCTATCTCCGAGACATCTGGTTTAAGTCAAAGTTCCTGAGTAAAACATTATTATTGTATTTTTTCCCTTTAGAAAAATAAAACATTTTTTAAGGCAAACTAATTTTTTTTTTAACTGTTCATGTTTTCCATAGCTGATGGGAAAGATCCTAGACATTTATTCATGACCATGGTATAATTTTCGCTGCAAAACTAGACTGGATACAGAGAGATTTGGAGAGATTTTCATGATAAGAAAGCAAGTATTGGAGTTTCTCTTGGAGTATATTATGTACCTGTGACGTTCATCAGTGTTACCCACTCAGATTCCAATCAAGTTATTTTTTTCACTCACTATTGGAACAATCACAGGAAAGTGTGGATACCAGTCAAATAGAACAATCTTTGTATAGTTTGGGAAACAAAATTTTAAAAAAATTCGTACATCTACATCAGTGCATGTTATTTTACTTCCACTTAGATGAGAGAGAAGCATTTAAGCAGACAGAGTTCTTCATGACACGAAGTTGTTCAGGGAAACCAGTAAGGAATCTTCATGGAAAACCAAACCCAACATTGACATACATGGACTACACAACATCTAGGAGTTCACAACACCTACAAGAATGCTGCATGAGCAAAGCAGTGGAATCCTATTAAATATCTGCACTTATGCTACAAGATTTGTAAAAGCATCTTGAGTTGAGAAAATGTACTAATGATAGCTATGTATTAACAGGATAAACTGGTGAAATTCACGTCTGACTTTAAAATGCCAGATTATTGCCTTCTGACACTTTACAGAACAACCTGGAGAACTACTTGTATGGTTCCTGTCATCTGCTGGTCAATCTCAAATTATTATTCTCATATTGTTTTACATGCAGGTTTATGCAGGAAAACCACTTACTTAAAATACTGTCTCTGGTAGAAACTATGGTCTTAAAAGAGTAACAGTTTGCTACTGATAAGATAAGCCAGCATGCTTATTTTGCAATTTTAAACCAAGTAATTTATATAGAAATAGGAAGAAAAGGAAGTTTTATTAGTTCAGAATAAATTCATTCTGCTGTCTTCATTGGTACATGAAAATGGAAATTGGGGAGTGCTATTTTTTCAAACTTCCCCTAGTCCCTGAGACAATAACCCATTAACCATTCAGCTCACCATAAATGGATTGCAAAACTGACATTTTCATGAATTATAGCAGTCTTTCAAGTAGCAAGAAGTAAAGTTGCAGCAATTTTCCATGTCTTTAATTTTACTGTCAAAAGGTATATAAGGGCTATGTCCTGGAACTGATGGATTTCCAGTAGAAAAATTAAATTTCATGTATTAATAGGTAAAAAGAGGGGCTTTGCTGGTATAATTTTAATCTAATTATTAACTCAGGGAAAGCTTTTGTGAATCTGAATTTAACGTTAGAATATACTGCACAATGATATAATGGTCTACATGCTGTCCAGATTGTAGTATTGATAGAATTGTATTTCTTTCAGAAAGTAAATTTAGGTTCTTACAATAAGAAAGAATGGGAGAAATGAGGAGAAGAGTTATTTTTAAGCATAGAAACACTTTAGTTTCTCTGCCAGGGGACAATTTATTTCAGCTTTTTCATCTTTCTTTGCTGCTATTGTTACAATGAATGAGTGAACTTAATTAGCACTGCAAGGAAAGGGCTATGCTCTCAAGCTCTCTAAATGGGAAAAATATTTAAAGAACATAGAACAGAAAAAGAATACAAAATTTTTAGAAAGAACAAAAGAACTTCATAAGCTTTAGTTTCCTTACTGAAAACACAGTTGCATATAATATATCCAAAGTACAGTATTAGAAACGTCTTTGAGATTTTCCTAAAAAAATAACAGTTGACAACCTTCTGTATATAAGACACTTATTTAAAAGTGCCTCCATAAATGAACATAGTAATCCCTCCATTCTACAATTAAAAAAAAATTATACATGATGACACAACTGGACGTATACTGGATCTCTTTATCCTATCATTAAAGCTCATGTCTAAGTGGAAATACAATATGGACTCCTGATTATTATGAATTAAAAATAATCAAGCAGCTTGTGAAGAAACCAGGAAATTCAATGTCTTTCCTTAGGTCTGCTTTGAATATGACTATGCAACAGGTTCTGAAGAAACTGGAGCTCTTTCCATTTATTTTAGAATTACACTTGGCAATTCAGGTTGTAGACCCCAATCTATAGAATTTCTCTGAATGCACTTTTTCTCTGAAACACATTCTTTTGGTTTAATATTTTAAACCCTATGGTACAGGAAGAAATGTTGTGTCTCTTGAGGAACTGCACTACTCATCTGGAGCCTCAGAGTCTACCCCTACCAACAGAATGCCATACTACACTGCATCTAACAGTGGGGCCTCAGCCCTCTTGACACGAAAAAGAAACACGAAGATGGATTTTGGAGCATCATTTTTGGACTGAAAATGTTTCTAAGTGAAATAAAATCATGACAAAGCTATAAAGATCTCATCAACGTTCTTGTAAATGTTAAAGATTTTGCTGATATATATACATACATATGTATAGATATATATTTGACAATTTTGTACCTGATGCTCTGTAAGAATAATGAAATATTTACCTGCCAGCAGGAACTATAACAAAAATCCCTCCATGAATTGGGTTGGAAGGCTTCCAGAACCACGCAGCAGATATCTTGTTGCCATTTTGTTTTATATTCACTTTAAGTCACATCAATGTCATATCTTGGAGAGAAATGTTCAGAGTTATCTTTAAATAAGTTACTTTCTTTTCAAATACTTGTGGCACACAGTAGGGAGCTCATTTTAAGCACCTGATCATAGATCTTCCTTAAACAGATGATTTGATAGCAAGAAATGATGATGGTGCTGGTGAAGAAAATGGGACAGGTATAAGTGTCTTCTCTTATAGAAACAGTAATGAGAAAAATACATATGCCAGAAGCAAAATAATATGTATAGAAACATATGTCAACATTTGGGGTGAAAGAAAATGCCACAAAAGGACACAGGCTTAACTTCTGGTCATGTCCATACTAAGAGAAGCTTACTGTGACTAAATGATGTGGAATCAGTATAGTCATCCTGATGGCTGCAATGAGGAAAGCCATTACCTGCAAAGCGAAGTTGAGGAAACCTAATAAAACCTAACTTTCTTGCACATTCTGTAATCTTCCCTAAATAGCATTATAGTGCCATGTCCAATTTGAATCTCTCTTCTCGTATATTTAAACAGAACAGGTTGTGACACACTGATCTCTTTTCAAATGAAACAGCTCAATGACCTGCCTCATTTTGCATTCAAAAGTAAATGTCCAGTTCTTTATGAAAAGGTTATTATTATCTGATATATCTTCTTCTTTGGAAAAGGAACTCAATCAGTCTCTTTCTGTGTGGTGACTGTTTATATCTCTTCTGATACTACTATAATTTCATTCTGTTATAAGGCAGATTACATGAAAACAATATTCAATTCATCAGTGTTACCATTATCTTATTGCTCAGATACCCTTTTAAATTCCCCAAACCATCCCATCATGCCTTCTCCAAAACTACCCTCCTCCCTCAGGCTCATCAGCTGCTGCCCTGCTGCCCTGAGCACCAGGAAGCCCCCTCTTCCAATAGACCCCAAAAAACATAGCACACCAAAGGCAATCACTTTAGTTAATCTTTGGCTGCTGCTTTGTTTCCTCCACATGAACCTTGCTGCACTGTTCTGTCCCTCCTTAACTTCCAGTGAAGGCATTTATAATATTTTTATGACCTCTTCTGCTCAAGCAGTGAATATGCTGCTCTGTTAGACATCTAGTAAATCCAATACAGTATCTTCTATCTGAACTTTTAGAGGATTTCTACTTCCAAAAGTCAGCTATTAAACATTTCTAGTGTTATTCAGCATTTTTTTTTTTTTTTGCCTACCCGCCACCCCCCCCCCACCCCCCCCGGGAAATTCCTCTATTTTGGTTAGTTTCAAATAGAGTTATCAGCAGCATCACACAGTGTTCTGAGAGATTAAATAGATCCTGATAAATAACTAATTAAAAAATGTATAGGCTGTTACTGTTTTCTCCTATAATGAAGTGCTGACATATTCATATCCTCACTGTCTTGTAATTTGATTTCTCATAATCTGTAATGTCACTCCCATTAACAGCTGCACAAAGAAATTGCAGGTGGACAGCAGAGCTTGTGCAGGGATGCTTTAAAGGTCATCCATTACTCCCTGAAAGCTGCGAGATTAACACATCTACTTCAGACACAGGAATGGTTGTCCTCTAATGGATTGTCTGTTTACTTTGTCACTGCTCTCTAAATCCTATAAAAGGCAGCCTTTTACAACTAAAATAAATATTCACTTTTTGAAACCCATTAAAAAGGCTAATTGCCACTCTTCTCCCATCATCATTTAGGGCTAAATTTGCCTCGTCTGTTTTAGGTGGGAAGGCAGAGAGACAGTTTTCCTCTTTTGCAACGGTGCTGAGCTGAGGAGAGCAGGGCACCGTGAGGGTTCCCATGGATGGTGATGATTTCCTTGGCACCTGGGAGTGTGCAAGGCCTGCCCCAGCAGAGGCACAAAGCCACATGTCCCACTGTAGGCAATGGTGAAGGCATACCCGTGTCAGGGCTGCCAGGATGAGTGATGGGCTCAGCTGTGGGAAAGGACTGTATCATATCAGCTGTATGTAGGAGTAAATATGATTTTAAATCCAGATGTTATGTATCATTATGGAAAGCTTTCAGAGGCAAAATAAACTTCATCAATGTAAAGAGAAATGCTGACTCAAGAAAATGTCCATTCTATGATTAGTGATATGTAAGACTTGCTCATATGCCTTAAATGAAGAAAGAGGAATGGTCATACTTTGAAATATTTAATATGCCCAACAGCTGATAATGATTTTGAAGTCAAGGTGCATTTTAAACTCATCTTCAAAACCGAAAGACAACACCATCTCTGTCATTTGCCTGTCTATCACACCAAAAAGTCTGATTCTCATCATATCCAACAATACAGTAGAGAATTATCTTACAGTATTAGAGCAGTGAGTGTCATACTTGAAGGAGTGAATTTCACATTTTAAGGACCAGATTTCTTATGTTGAACCCATGCAAATTGTATGTTAGCTGCTAATGAAATTAGTTTTAAGCTATTACAGCTCGAAAGTATGGAAAAAGAGAACTTAAAAATAAAGCACTGGCAAGCTAAGTTTAGTTTTCCATTTTGCACAAACAAATAACTCAGGCTATGAAAAAGCAGCTTTTTAAGATGATGCAGCAAACAATGGTTAATTCTGCATATAAGGTGGACAAGAAAAGTCTCTGATTACTGTCACTTAGGACTGTATTTGATTCGTAATAACTGCATTCCAGTTTAAGCATGTGACCTCTAATTAAACTATGTTAAAATTTGAACAGTATAAGAAAGGTTTCTGAAGCTAGCCTTAAAGCCTCTTTGCTCCATTCGTTAAAACAATTCAGTAATAAGAAATCAGCCTCATGGCTAGAGAACAAAATTTTGACAAAATGTGAAAAATGGTACACCAAAAAGGGCAGAGATGACATCTCTTGAAGCCCAAGTTTGTGTTTGTGTAAAAATATGCATTTGTGCTTCCGTGTGTCTGGGTATGTGCTTTATTTATAGAGACAGTGCTGGAGACAACTATTTACTAGCAATACATTTTCCACAGAGACCTCAGTGTTGTTCTTGTCTTTATAAACTATTCAAAATGTATGAGAAAGTGGAATGAGGAGGGGGGAAGGGTCAGAAAGGCAATAACTTAAAAATTAAAAGAGTGACTGCAGCACTTTGTATCAATTTTTAGCAGGCAGGAACATGTCAGATAGTATCTATACCATCTCCTGGAAACATTTGGATAATTCTTATCATCACATTATCTCCCAGGTAGCATTTCTTCCAATATATAAAAGAACTCTGTGTTTAAAGATAAAACTCAGAGTAAGTATTAGCTTGTTCAAAGGATCCATTTATGGACACTTACTTCCAGGGTTCTCCACTGCATATTTATTCGTCCCTTTTGCTACATTCAGCTGTAATTTCCTTGCTGAAATTCTTTGTTTGTTTTAGGGTAATTAAGGATTCTTGCACTCACAATGGCTTCTGACCCAGATAACTTCCCACTCATCTGGGCAATAACAAATGGATTTACGTTTCTCTTTATTTTTTTTCAGTTAAGATGACATACAGTGTCTCACTGCATTCAATCTAAAGAGTTTTCTAAAACCTAAATTTGTCTTGCACTTTAAAAACAGATGAAGGGAATCAGAAGGGAAGATGAAAGCAGCTTTCATCTTTGGCCTCTCTTCAAGAAGGATGGACACTTTCTAGTCCTGTGCTTATAGCATGAGAGGAATGGAGCAGTTAAGCCAGCAATAGTGCTGGAAAAAAAATTTCAATGTGCCTTCACTTGAGATGATCACATTAAGGCACATTTAAGCTGTATAGCACTTTTTACTGGCAACATGTTTGAGGGCCCTTCAAGGACATCATTTAATATATCTGCTTTATATATAAGAGATAGGGGTAGTGAGTAGCCAGACTGTGTCATTTGTTATCATATATTTTCAATGATGATGCAGAAATCAAAAATGAAACCATAATCAATGTTAGAGATAAATAATAAAATCCAGCATGAGTTCACAAAAGATTGCAATTGTATAAGAATTGGGTTTTTTTTTAAGGTAGATAGTCTTTCTCATGACTCCGGAATTTCATATTTATTTTTATTCTTATTCTTACTCTTATGAGTCTAACCAAGTACCAAAAAAATTCTCTTCTACCCCACCAAAGACATGCAAGGAGATTACATTTGTGACATAGTAGTGTCATCATTGTGATATAGTAGTGTCATGATTTCTAACTATTACAAGATGAAAAATATGCCATAATACCTGTGAAGTACATGATGACTACAGAACACCCTACATCTTGGGAGGCATTTTGTATTTCAGAAAATTGGATCTGGTCACTGAGACAGCTGTGATGAATAAAATCATGTCACAGAAAATATTGTTCACTGAGGATACTGTTCATAATTTTTTTCTTATGGCATTTTTGAAAAATGAAATTGCCCATAACAAGAAAAGCTAGCTCTTGATCAGCTCTCTGCATCCAGTAATTCCATTCTCAAAAGAGGTACTCCATGCGTCCATAAATTCTAAACTTCCCTTCTTAATCAGTTCTAATTATTATAAGTTTTGTGGTGTTTTCCTTTAAAACTTCGTGTTAACAGCGTATCTTTGCCAAAGTCCACCTTATTTAATTATTGTCTGTGTAGAATTTCTTTTTTTCTTTCAATTTCAGTAAACTAATCTTAACTTTTTATTCCTGAAGTAATTTATGATAAATGTCCTCAAGCCATTTCTGCCTGGTTCTCAAGCCATGACTCTTCAGCAGCCATTTTTATTTGGTCTGACACATTCTCCATCTACTTCAGCATAAGATGAGAAGAGTAAATCAATTCCAACAAACCTTTTGGATCCTGGAAGTGTTTCTACTTATATATTTATCTTGTTGATTGCATCATTTTTAGAAAAGACTAATTAAGTAGTTTACAAAAATGGCTAGGGTTATCCTGGCTATTGTGGTACAAAAATGATTGTTATATATATGCATATTAACTGATGAAGATAAAATGAATTAAACAAGTCACCATTGTTTTTTAATTTTGCCTTTTAATTTGAAAATCTTGTCCAAAAAATACATATTAGCCATGTTACTACCTGCAATCCTTGCAGAAAACTAGCAATTGCCTGTTTCCTTATAAATGTATAACATTTAATGCAATGTGGTTTTGGATTCCTTTGGGGAGGGGGAATGGGAGGGATTTATCCCCTTTCTATACACGGTGCATTATTTCTTTAAAATACATGTACATAAACACACATTTACATAAAGTCACATCTGGGTTTCACATTTCTGAGTCACCCTTCTTTTTTATACGCTAAGCCATGCAGAGCTGCCCTTGGCAATGTCCTTTTTTTTGGTGCTGTGTCCGTTGTGTGGGATTCCTGTATTATATGTTACTTGCTAACTGTGTTCTGCCTGCCCAGAGGGAACTCATCAGCTACAATCCATCTGCTTATTCACAGCTCCCTCATTGATTATTCATGAAGTAGCTGCTTTAGAAAGCAGATATTGGTCATATCAGTGAAGATAACCTGCATGCATCAAAAACCTGAGTGTTGCCACCTCTGCTGTTGCCATATGTGACCTTGAGAGCAGCTGGGCTCTGAGGCACAGCCTTGGGCTCCATATACACTCAGGAGTTGCTTTGCTGTGTTGCACCAGTAACCTCACCCATTAGCATGGCTTTCTGCACATATGGATGATGTTCCAACTGCTTTCGTTCAACAAAGGAAGAAATGATACGTTGATTGGGAAAAAACCCAACAGAATAAAACTAAACAAAAAAACCCCAACCAACAAACCAACCAACCAACCAACAACCCAAACAAACAAAAACACCATCTCAAAACTTCCATGAGACTCAGATCTATGTAAAGATAATAAAAAACAATATAGAAAAGGAAAAGAAAAAAAACAACAAAAAACAAAACCCCAAAACTGGAACCCCCCCCCCCCCCAACTAACCCATTAAACAAAGAAATACCTCTAAACATCAGCTGTGGAGATTTGCTGAAAGATACCATTCCAGTGAATTAACATGCTTTAGGTATTTGCCTAGACCTTCAGCCCTTCTC
The DNA here is from genome assembly GCF_052056855.1 of Sturnus vulgaris. Taxonomy (NCBI): domain Eukaryota; kingdom Metazoa; phylum Chordata; class Aves; order Passeriformes; family Sturnidae; genus Sturnus; species Sturnus vulgaris. Next base: position 30,615,137 of record NC_142248.1, read on the forward strand.
CTTCAGATATCTCTGACCTATGTGCTATTTAGTGTAATACACTCCTTCTTCTTGCCTTTAGACCTTTCTACTGCTTTTCAATACCAAGATCATATCATAGCAACATGCAGTTATAGAATCACAGAATGTTAAGGAGTTGGAAGAGACTTTAAAAAACATCTGGTTCCAACCCCCTCCCCCCCAGTGGACAGAGAGACCTTCCACTGGACCAGGTTGCTCAAACCTCACCTAGCATGATCTTTAACACTTCTAGGGATTGGGTATCCACAGTTTTTCTGTGCAACCTTTTCTGGTGTCTCACCACGGTGCTTAATTTCTTTCAAATTACCAATATACAAATAAATGGTTTTGATATTCAGATGTTCTAAGAAAAACGTGAGTCATTAATAAAATATAAGAAAAATAAATATTTGCTTATATTTCAGTTGGCAATCTTTCATTTCTTTCTTTTTTCTGGGGTAAAAAGAAGTCCATCAACCTGTTCTTTAATGTGCTGCCTAGTAATTCATTTTGTCAAAAGATAAAAGGGTGAACATTAGCCAAGAGAGACAATACAGTTGTATTTTCCTGGCAGAGATAATTCTTTCACATGTCATCATTGATTACTGGCATTTTCCACTACAGCTGAAATATAGCAGCATTTCAGTGGTTAATTTTGTGCCCCTCACAGTCATAGGCTAAATTTTTTCTTCCATGTTTTGTCAATTAAGCTTCTAGGCTAAAAGATAATGATGCCTTACCACTTGTGTGTGAATTCCTCTAAGAAGGAGGGGAAAATACTTCCTTGTTTAGTTTACATTCCAAGAAAGGCATTTATTAGTCCTGTCATATTTTGGTTTAGTTTAGACAATATTCTGAAATAGCATCCATTGTGCATCAAGACTCTTCATTAAAATATGGTATTTACAGTGGTTGAAATATAAATAGCAAAGTCTCAACCTAAATCCAAAATTAAATGGCAGATATTACACTAAACTTAATCTGCATAATAAAAAGCACCAATACACTTCTGGTGAAGTGATCAGCCTGCTTTAATCAGTAGGAAATACTGCCTGAACAATGGGGATTTTAACCCAAAAGGCAACTATGATTAAAATGAGTTTAGCTCACAGTGAAAGTGGACTCCACTAAGCTTAATTAGTCCACATTGGTGGTGTTCTCAAGGACTGAGGCTCAGCAGATGTGCAGTGACTCGTGCCATATCTTCCTTGAGCCCATGTCCATGTTATCACCCAAGGGAGAGAGCAGTGGTGAAGCTTAAGCTGATGAAAGAAACCTTTTGAGACAGAGTAAAAGTATATAAAATGTTTATTATTTATTATCGTCATTATCACCAGCACTGCTGAAAAATGCCAAACAAGTGCTGTGGTTCCATCTACAAATTACAGAAATTGGAAGTGAACATCCTTTCTTATATTGTCCTCCAAATCCAGCTCAGTATTGCTTTGGAGGAATATAATTAGAAATACATCTTATTTTTCACTCCTCTCTCCATCCTGTAATTCTCTCTTTTGAGATTACCTTAGCTTCTGAACCATGAGAAGGATAGAGGATGTTCTTGTGCTTCTGCTGGAGTCTGAACCGAGGTCACTCCACAGCCATCAGTTACTAAGAGATCTGACTTTATCAATAAGCATAAATTTGAGTGCAGAATGGTGAAAGACTTTATTCTCATTCTCACACCCTGAGCCTCTGGATTTCAACCTTCCTTCATGAGATAAATTATATCTTTATTGTCTTGTTTCTAGGCATTTTAACCAGACTTCTTTCTTAAGATAATATTAGAGACTGTTTATGTTACTTCCTAATTAACAATCACAGCTTTTCAGTTACTGTGGGCTCTGTTTCCTCTGTGGTTCTGGTACCCAGATGTGCCTCTCAGCTGTGTCCCACCCATCTGCATAAGGGGAATAAACAGGAATGTTCCCCATCCCCCACTTGCCCTGATTTCCCATGAAAAGAAACTCAAGTACCTGAAAGGGAGGGATCTGTGTTCAGCAGTGGGGAACCAGGAAGATGGGATGCTGCAGGGAGTGCAGCTGCCCCAGAGCATAGCTGCAGTCTTTGAGGGCACTGCAGAGGTAACTGGCAGAGCTGGGCTCCTCAAGGAAACACCACCAAGGATTCATTTACAAGCTGGTGACCTTTGTGCTTGAAAGGGAGGTGTTTCTAATTAGGTATGATTTCTACAGTGAACTAACACATTTTCTCAAAGCCAGATTCATATTCTTGTCCTTATGCATTTTTTAGTAAATGAGATACATGTAAAGACTTTGCATTGTTTTTCTTTTTTCTTCTGAATTAACCTCCTAATATATTTCGTCTGCTTGCTCATACTGACTTCTGTTATCACAAATAGAAATACAGCTTCTTCTAACAATGAATATTTAAATGTAATGAATTTTTTATATCTTATAAGATTGGATCTCAACTTGTCATAAACATGTGTAGATTATGATTAAATTTACTGACTAAATACAATCTCGGCTGTAATAAATGACATTAAAAAAAAGGTGAATCCAAATCGTCCTACAGAAAAGCAGGATGAATAGATTAATCCAAAGACAAGCTGCAGCATCCGGTTTGGTTATTTGAAGGTTTCTATTCATTGTTTCATGAGGGGAGGTTTTGGCACAGTTTAAATTACACTGTTTGGGCCCTCAACCATGCTACTTTTACTCAAGTGTGTCATTCCATTTCTGACATTAACCTGAATGGGAACTGCAGAATTTGTATATCAGACCTGATCCAGAGGGGGATTCTTGCTGTCTGGAAAGGACTTTAAAACAAACCTTTAAAGAGATAAAATGGTTTATCTTGCTTAGCTGCTCCAAGAACCAAGCAGCTCCCCTGAAGGCTGTTCTTAGCTCACCTGCTCAGTACCAGAGTCATGCAAAGGGACTGTAATCAGCAGAGCAAGATCTTTCATCATGGCTTAATTAGGGCAGTACCACAATGTCAAGGAGCATTTTCTTTTAACCTACACAATCTTAGGATGAGGTTAATAAACTCAGGAATGGAGGAATCCTGTTAAAACAATGTTAGCCCTATTATTAAAATGCCATACATATGTGAGATTCACAGTACAATCCTACAGAAAGCACCAATTGTTAGACCTGGCCAAAGCAGAGACTCTATCATCTCTCATGGATATGTACATTTTTTGGATTTTGAACTCCCTGTAACCTTCCTGCATGACTCCCAGTGGATATGTGAGTCCAGGCAGCTTATAGGCAATGGGAGTTTGTGTACAAGCTTCCATCTGCCCCTGTCTATTCTTGATGAATCATGTGTCAAGTACTATCACATTCTAGATCTGCTTTATGTCTGCTTCTCTGCTAAGAACACTAAAAATTACTGTACCCAGACATAAGGGTTCAAAACCATAAAAAAAGCAAAATAAAAGGATTTAAGATAGTGTGCCGTGATTTTGTTGGGTTTGGGGGTTTTTTTTTGATGTATTTTTTCTTTGTATGACATCTGCAAATTTATAAATCTGTCCTTTGCATAGAGGAGAGATAAAGTTTTAGTGCACTCAAATTCAGAGAACAGATATCTAAGATACTTATGCTATCTATGTACAACAGCAAAAATATATGTGCTCATTCAAATCCAGAAAGAGGTGCTGAATGGCTTGGTTCAGTAAAATAACAATAGAGCACATTTCAGACAGGAATCCAGCAATGCAATGTTAATGAACTTTGATGTCTTCTTGAAATATAAAAATGCTAACTCTGAGACAATGATCATGTTTGAGGAAATCACAGTCCAGGTGTTGTGGTTTAACCCTGTAGGCAGCTAAACACCACACAGCTGCTTGCTCACTCCTCAGCAGAGGGATATGGGTGACAGTTGGAAAAAAGGTAGAATTTGTGGTTGCAGTTAAAAACAATAGTACAGAAAAGTAAGGAAAAATAATAATTATGATAAAAGAATCAAAACCAAATGATGCACAGTGCAACTGCTCACCATCCTTTGACCAGTACCCAGCCCCTCACAGCCGACTCCTCACAGTTTCATTGTTCAGCATGATGCTGTAGTATTTGAAATATCCCTTAAATCAGTTGAGGCCAACGATCCTGGGTGTGTTCCCTCCCAGTCTCTTGAGTCCTGCCACCTTCCTTACTGGCAGCATGAGAAGCTGAATTGTCCTTGACTTAGAGCAAGCACTGCACAGCACAGCTAAACTATCAGCATATTATCAACATTATTCTCATCCTAAATTCAAAACATAGCTCTGTACCAGCTACTAGGAAGACATTAACTTGATCCCAACTGACACCAGGGTACAAAAAGAAACAAAAATCAAGGTATTGATGTGAATTGCTGCTTGTCATAGGACCATCTGTTATGAAAATTTAAGTCCCCAAAAGATCTGAAATTCTCCTTCTGTAGCCATGCAGATGTGGAGATTGTTAAAAACTTGTGTGAGGAGAACTTTGTTTTACTGCTTCTGCTTCCTTGGAGTCTTCTTCATTGTACAAAAGAACTATTGTTTTGAGTAACAAAAGTGGGTTTATGTAAAGGTTTTTCAGGGAAAAACAACACTTCATAGCAAACATAGCCAATTAAAAAAAAAACATCTTTCCCCTATTCAATTGCATTTTACACACACACCCCGCCCTTTGGAGTTAATGTGATCACTCAGAAGTTCTGTATCTATGGGCCACATAAAGTCTTAATGTTTATAAAACAGAAGTATGTAAACTTCAGTAAGAATTTAAATTAATATTGTTAATTCAGTTCTTAATTAATTATCGGATTTTAAAAATCTAAGCTTTAAAAATTTAGATCTATTCGTTTATTTTTCTTGTTTTTTGAATGCTTAGTCATCTGGTATATAATATGTATATATACTAAGATTTTTATCTGGTAAATACAATGTCAAAACAAGAAAAGCTAGGATCTCTACAGTACACCGAGCACTAAGATTTTAAAATTTTAAGATTTTAAGAAAAGGCTTAATTTTTATGACAATGACAATTTAATGACATTTGAGAATTTTTATAAAACTCTAAACCATTATGTCTGGATCCTTATCAAATTGGTCCCAAAATCTTTCTAAACATTCATTTTAGAATGTTAACTTTTTAATTGTCTTGTTTTTCTTTTAGTTTTGTTGTTTTGGTTTTTTTCATGTAATGATTCACTGAAGCTAAATAAGGAAAAAGAAAAATAAAAAAAAGTTAATGAATAACAGGAATCCATGTTCCAAAATCATTCCCTTTCCTTTCCTTACAATCAAAAAAGCCTGAATGACTAAAGAGTAGAAGTAAATTGACAACCTTGCTATTATTTGTTGCCTTTTTATCACTAATTGTGATAGAGTAGGAAGTTGTCCCTTATACAATTTTTGCCCCTGTGCCCTACAGTGGGGTAAATAAGTGGTCAATCTTGGGCTTAATTTGCAGACTTTTTTCCTTTCTGCTTCGTAAACAAATAACACATTTTTTCTACATATTTCAATATCATTCATGCTTTAAATTTATACAGTTGTAACTTTTCCAATAAATTTTCTTTAGAGCTGAAAAATTGTCATTGAATAATCAGTATTTTCCTGTACTCTGTTGCTGGAAGCGCAACAAATCATTATTGAATTTGTTGGTTATTTGAATCAATATGATAAGCGTATTTGTATTTGGGGTTGTTTTTATTAACAGAATAAAAACAAGTGTTTGATTGTGAATGGTCAGTTAATCACTCAGTTTTTGAACAAATGATGAAACAAAACCAGTCCTAGAAAAACTACTAGTGCATTTGCCAATCTATAATATTATGTAAAGCACTATTTACCAGAAGATGCATGAACATAGCTGTTTGCATCCTTTATTGCCATGACCATAGGCTCAAAACTCATAGTACAGATATCATATCCTTACTATTAGCTTAATATATTCTTCTAATCAGTAGATCTCACTCTATTCTCAAAGGAAGTCAGTATTAATAGCTTTGGACACTGAGATGCTTGGTATTAACACAATTTGTTCAAAGCATCTTCTCCCATTATTATCATGATTATTCAGTTTCTTCTTTTTGCAGCAATCTTTGTGGATGCTTCCTGCAAAATCAAGTAATTGTGCTACAACATTTTTCTTTAAGCATTCCTACAACCATGAAGTAATTTTGTGCAGAAGTGCAATACTGCATGGTCACCTGCAGATTTGTCATTTCCTTGAAGAAATCAGCAACTGAAAGTGATGAAGAGCAGGGAATATTTCTATAAAATTTTGGCTTTGATTGCACAATGAGCAGTTACTGGATGTTATTTCTGGATGGTGCTTCTGGATTATAGTGTTCTCTTCTGACTCAGAGATATTTTACAAATAATTCAGTCCTTTATTTTGCTAGTCATGTCTTCCATCCTTTTTAATCTTTCCTTAGGTTTTTTCTTAAGTCTCATTACGGTATTTCATAAATTGTACAGTCAGATGAAGAGTTGGAAGCATCTAGTGACTACTAGTAGCAAAAATGAAGAAATACAGTTCAGCCCAAGTCATTATCCAGATAAAGGATCCATATTTAATTTCTGATGTTATGGCCCTTGCCAACTGTGCTAATAAATGGAATATTAAGTCTAACCATATGTGACTTAATAATAACAAATAAATTTAAGCACTGAAACAAATAAGTTTAGGCACACTGTGTTCTGATTGCATTTACTCAGCCATCGCTGTATTTCAGGATTTCTTCATGTATTCTCATCCTAGGTTAGATGCATTTACTACCTTGAATTTAGCCCTTACTCACGTACAGGATGAAGAACCACACCAGGTATGCATACCAATGGAAACAAATCCATCCACGATGAAGCTCAGAAGTTATTTTGTTAAGAGCTTTTTTCAACCTGATTTAACACAAACAGGTTAATAGATCAGTCTATTCTGTGGGGTTTGCCTTCCATAGCATACGTGCTCTTCCTTTCACTGTTTGGCTGAATCATTTCTCTGCACATTTCAGCTGTGGAGTTACAGATTTTGATTTTGGGTTAAAATCATCTCTCATTCAGTTCTTACTATATGTCAACTAGATTTTCTTAGTTAATTAGCACTTCATTATGTTGTTTCTATGTTGCCACTGGTTCTGGTTGGGACCAACACCAATAAATTCCAGCAGTTACCCTGTCTTCAATGGGGGTTCAATTATCATCTGTTTTTCCATCATAATTGATAACATAAAACAGCAACATTGGACAGCTGCATTCTGATGGCTCCCTTATGAAGGAACAGTCTCCTAACAGAACTGACACAAACTGAAAAAAGGGATTTTTCCCCACAACATTGATTCCAGTATCATCTGTGGAAAAGAGGGTGCTATCTAGTGCAAAGTGTGGCGTGCACGCACAGAGTAGGGCTTGAGCTATTTTCTTTGAAGGTTCTAACTGATACCAAGTCACAGGAGTAAAATCTCAGTCCACTCTGGCTGATGAATGAGTTATAGTATCCTTATTTCCTCTGTACAACAGTGAAGTTCCTTGAAAAGGAAAATTAACTTCAAAACATTGGAGTAAGGAGCAAAAAACATCATGCTACCTGAATCTGGGAATGTAACCTCAGCATGGCTCTGCCCCTGGTTAACACTGAGTCTGCTCTTCCACTTTTCCTTTGTACAACTCTGTACCAGCTAACTTTAGCTGCCACATGATCTACTTTGAAAATGTCACTATTAAAGGTGTTCTTTGTGCTCCAGTGGAAAAAGCGCAACATTATTAATATTTATACCAGGAATAATGGGTAAGAATAATTATCTATTTTCCTTTCATTTCAGCATACCTGAGTGTTCTGTGAAGACTGCTTCAAAATGAGCCAAAATGAAAACTGTGGGACAAGAACAAATATAGGAAGACAATAATACCTTTTCCCCAAAACCAAGCCGTCCTGAACGCCAATATTTTGTGAAACATACATAAATAAAGACTCACCCTCAGATTGAAGACACAGCTTTAAAAGCAGAGCATCCTTTTTATCAAATGTTTAAATCTCCATTTTTTTTCTATTAGTGAAATCTGTATTTATTTCATATTTGTAAAATCAATGATCCCATTAAAGAAAACAGGTTTTTAAAATGCTGTGAAACTGATAACACTGATGACACCACCAGAAAAGGAATTGTCCTGGAACTACAGGACACCATTAAATTTCCTCAGCTCTTGGAAGGAAATTTCTCTGCAACATAAGCATTCATTTAGAAACGTATCTGTAAAATATGTTCACGTGAATGGATTTCAAAAAGCAGGAATACTTTACTTTGATAGGAGAGTGACAATTCACTGGCTTAGGTTTTACAGTGCTAGAGGGAAAAAGCCTTTGAAGTAGCTCTTGGACACATATATTTTGTTGCTTTCTGTCTTTCATGCACCAATGTTTTCCTTGTTGTTCAATGGTCACATAATCAATTGATCATCATCATAACCTCATAAAAGTTGCATAGTCTTACCCAAAGGCAGGGAGCCTGAAATCCATCAAAGTTGTTGTAGTTCTGCTAAATCTACTCCCAGGTACTAGAAGCAGTCTGGCTAGGGAAGAATGGAGACCTTGCCAAGTTAAATGTCCTGTTGAGTCTATGCAGACCAGCTTAGAATCACAAGATGACAGAGTGCTTGTCCATGAGCATATGAAATTGTCACAGCAATCACCTAGGATGTGGCCACATGTGTTTAAAGGGTCTATTTATATGACTTCTGCAGTCTTGGATTACTCCCATGTATGAAATATGGAATTTATCTTCTCCAACCTCCCAATTGATTTTTTTTTTTTTTTTTTACATTTTGTATAACTCTTGAAGTGCATTGTCTCTGATACTTAATGGATATTTTCACTTAATCCAATATGATAACCACATATTTTCTAAGATGCAAGGCTTTTCTCTCTATAATTTGAACTGCAGGGTTCAGATTCAGAATCTCTTCTAGCCCACAGGGTGAGAAAGCACTCTCAGAAATTATATCTGGAATACAACTTCTAGCATTTAGACATCTATGCTGTCAAGTCTTGTAGTTTTATAGATGCTTTAAATTATTGTCCACCATTTATTCATTATTTTCATTATATTGTTTATGCTCTACTCTTCTTACTTGTATAACTGCCATGGTGTTAGTGCCAATAGAAGTTAGTCAGATACTGAGGCAGAGCTATGAAGCTCTAAGAGCTGCAGCAAAAAGCCACTATATGTGCCCATAAAGGTGCTAAATAAAATCAATGCACTATGCTAAGAAGTCCCAATGTAATAAAAACAGAGAAAAAGCTCTTAACCTTCCTTTTGTAGGCATCCCTGCTGATTCTGCGGTTTAGAGAAGAAAAATGCTTTATATGCACAGAGAGGAAAAGATTCAGGAAACACCTTATGAAATCCGAGTTCCCCAGAGGAAGCAGGGGAAGCCTGCAGCTCCCAGGCTCCATGGGAGGACGTGCTACCATTCCCATAGCCAGTCTCTACAGAGTGATAGTGTGGTGAGACTTGCTTTTCACTTCTTCTGTTTTTTCCTTCTTGTCCTTCCTTTTTCTCAGATGTTTTGAATCAGCTCTTTCCTTCTAACTTCAAACACTTAAAGAGGAAATGCTGTCAGATGTCTTTAATTATACTCAGCCTGTCTTTAACAGCCTGCATCAATGCCATCTGAAACACTGATGTTTTCCAGGGAAAGTTTAAAGAGCTTGCAAAGATGTCAAAGATATTTATTCAAGAGCTCCCTAGAAAACACCAGTTTACATATGAATTCACCCACATTAATTACCACTATCATTGCAAAGATGCAATTCTGCATTTGTGAAATGTGGAAGCCATTGTGTAGAAAAGTGTATAATGAAAATTATTACACTAAAAAGAAATCCTATTTTTTATTTTTGCAAGAATATAAAAAGGAGACTATATTATACCATTTCACACTTAAAAATATCTTCATCTGTCTGCTGCACAATTATTTTTATTTATATAGTACTGAAATTATTTTGGAAAATTATTACAGGTTTTAGCATATCTACAATCCTTGCTATTCTTCACACAACTAACATGAATTAATCAGTATCAGATCTCAGATCTCTTGCGAAGTAATGGAAAGAATATTTTGCTTTTTTTCTTAAATGTATTAATGGAGATTGTTGGCACTGGTTTCAACAATATGAACTTACCAAGGTAAGTTTCCTACATTCAAAACCACACAAGTGAGCTAATAAGACCACAGAATCAAACATTTTCATGCTTCAATGTGGACGTGAACAGTGAGTCAGTGTGCCTAATACTCTGCTCCCCTCTTCTGACACAATCCACTTTACACAACGTTCCTAAGGCAGGACTGCATCTGCCATCAAACTGCAGCCTCACTGCTGCCACAGCATTCCAGGCCATGGGAATCTGGTACATTTCTTCACTCAAAATATCCAGTCAAAACCACTCACTGAAAAGGTTAAAAAAATATTTACCCACAATGGATGAAACCTCAGAGAGAAATTCCCCATTGCTTTCAACAGACAGGGACATAATGAAATTGTAACTGTCTTTCTAGTTCTCCCCAAACTCCAGCTTTTTTACACTATGACATTCCATCATGCATTATAATATTATTCTGTCCACTGACAAACCCTCCTGTAGTTCAGAGTTTCTCTAGAAGCTTTAGATTAAAGGTCTGTCTAAATCATGACTGAACAGTGATGGAAAGGTTTTCAGGGTTTTTTTCTCTTCTTCTTTTTTGAATATTCTGTTTTAGCATTGCTATAATGAGCATTTCAAAGCCAATACATAATTCTGAGACTGATGATTTATTGTAACCCACATAACAAGAGGAGATGGGAAGAGGGATGCACTGTGATTAGAATGACAGCTTTCATGGACTAGGAGTAGAATTTGAAAAAGATGCTGTTTTATCTATAAACTTACTTCAGCTTCATGGACCAGAAGTTGGTGTGAAACTCAGAAAGCTTCTCAGACCTTGACTTACATAAAAAGTAAGGAATAAGGGCATATTCAACAAATGGCATGCAATAGGCATATTATATTACTAAAAGAGATAGTATCAGCTAGAAAAAGAACTTGATTTTTAAAACATAGCAATGTTATCAGTATGTTTGGTAGCTACTCAGGAGTCAGGTCAGCTAGAAAGACAGCAGGGCATCTTTAATGAACTGTAAAACACTCAGCTCAGGTTGTGCCTTCTATGTCTATAAGAATTCATATAACAGTAGCACAGCTCTTGCCTTATCAATGGTTTTCATTAAATAAACTCAACAAAATTATGTGCTCTTGCCTGAAAAATTCAAAAAATCATTTTAGGAACAATATACACCTGTAAAACTTAGGAAAACTGGAAACAGTCTGTATATGCCTTCCCTTCTTCACAATACTTCAAATAAACAATTTTTTTTAATATAGTTAAGAATCATTATGTGTCCATAATGTACCTCAGTCAAGTAATTGGAATTGAATAATTTTTGACATCCCAAAATCTAACGTATTTTTTTAAACCTCCCAGACCACTGTAACTAACATTTTTAAGGCAACAAATAAGTTCCATAGCTTTCTATGGGCAAAATCTTGTATCAGTACAGATCCTCATAGGTTCCAAAATGGTGGAAGATTAGGATCATACTAAAATTCATGTTGAAAGGAACCTCAGGAAGTCTCTAGTCCAATTTCTAGCTTCTAAAAGGGTCAGCTATAAGATCAGACCAGGTTATCCAGGACTTTATCTAGTCCTGTCTTGAAAACCTACAAAAGTGGAAGGTACACAAGCTCCCTGGACAAGCTGTGCTACTGCTCAGCTGTATTCATAGTGAAAATATATTTTCCTGATACACCAGGTGAAGGTTTTGTGTTTCGCCCTATGCCTTTTTTCTCTTGTGCTCCCTCCATCTGCCCTGTTGAATGGGATGGATTAATCTTCACAGTAAGCTCTTCCAAGGTACTGGGTGCAGGGCTGCTGCTAGGTGTCTTCTGGCTGAGTGAACTCCAGTTCCTCCTCCTCAAAGGTCAGGTGCTCCAGCCCATGTCCATTTTTGTAGCTCTCTGCTCAACACAATCCAGTTTATCATGTACACCTTGCTTCAGGATGGCATAAACTGCCCTCAGTATCTCCATGCAGTCTGATAAGTGCTGAGCAGAGGCAGATAATCACTTCTCTTTACTGACTTCCACGATTTAACAGAGCCCAGGATCTTTCTTGGTTGCCTGTGCACACTGGTGGTTACCAGCTAGCTCACTGTGAACCAAGACATGGTTCACGAGCCATGAATCAAGGACCTTTTCAGGAAACATCCCAGCCTATATAGCTTCAAGGAATTCCTCCTTCTAAATTGCACCATTGACTTTGTGCACAAGCCTTATGCATGTTCTTGATTCCTAGTGATCCCTTTCATGCAACCCACACACGTATTTCTGGATGGCAGTCCCATCCTTGGATGGGATCCCCAGTTTGGTGACATTTGAAAACTTTATGAACAAACATTCCCTTACTTCTCCCATGTCACTGATAAAGCTGGTGAATGCAGCAGGTCCCAGGACAGTTCCCAGATTGTGGTACTCCATCTGTCACCTGTAACCAGGTTCAGTATGACCAATTAAATCTATAATGCAAATAATTTACTTTTTTACTCACTGATTATTCTACTCAAACAATAGCTCTCAACTTTGAAATGAGAATACTGAGGAAGACAACATCAAAAGTCTTGCAGAAGTCAAGGTAAATTGCTCTCTACCCATCCACCGAGTCATTTTATCATAGAAGATAAAGACTTTTGTTAAGAATTGTTTATACTTGGTAAATATATCCTGACAGTACCTAAAGACTTCTTCTTTGTGTACCCAAAACCATGTTCCAAAATAACTCAGTCTGTGAATTTGCAAGAACTGGATGATTTCTGAGTGATTAAATCTGGTGGATAACAGAAGACACTTTTAAATATCAAAAAAATGCTTTTTGCCTAATATCTTTATCACACGATGTCACCCTCGTTTAGAAAAAGTGCCTTTTCTAGGTAGCTCAAAAGGATATTTGATAGATATTTTAAATATACTTGATAATTCTGGCTGGGTTCTTATTCCCCTTTTTATTTCTCTCTTTCTCTATAGCATTTAATTAGTAAAGAGGAAAATATTTTATTGAACTTATAGCAAAAATAACAATCCAGATCTGCAGATATTCATATTTAATTATGGCTACATGTAATTAAGTGTGGCAATCTGGTGATAAAACCTTTAAGTAATGACTCATAAAGAGATAAAAATGGAGCATGTGTTTAATCAGTTTGTAGCCTTCCACAGAAGCTGGCATAGCTCAGGTGCTAATGAGACATCTGCTGCTCAGGACACCAGAGAAAGCAGCAATTCACTAATGAAAAAACAAACCAGTGTGTTATACAAGACAGAAATACTGGCCCAGAATTCTAGCCTAAATCTTAAACTTTGACTAAATTTCAGACTAACAATATTGAACAAACAAAGCACTTTCTCCTACAACTGTATTTTTTTCTCTAGAAACAGATAACCCAACGCTAATTTTGCCAAATAACACAAAACTTAGATGTCCTCACAGCACTCTGAGGTTGTTCAAAGGTTGACCAACTTCCATAAATAAATAATAGAATAAAATAGAAAATCTTGAGTGAGAAAATTGGAAAATGTTCTTATCTGCCTTTTGTGATAATTATGGCCCTATTATGGGTGAACATTTAAAGAAGTTCAGAGAAGTCTTGTTGTAACCCTAAACCTCTAACTGCTACAGAAAAGGCAAAAGACAAGGAGAGGGAAAAAAAACCACAAAACCAAAGCAAACAAACAAACAAAAACCCAAAGAAAAAGACCCCAACCAAACAACAAAAACACAACCCCTTACAAAAAATTAAATTTTATGCCTGAATCTCAAAAGCCATAGGATTAAATGATGTCAAGTGAAGTTTTCATGTACTTTTAATGACAAAGTTTAATTAAAAGTCTTCAATAAAAATACAACACAAAATCCTTTCAAAATAAAGGGACAGTCCCTTGCTACAAGGCTTACAATAGATACTGAATGTGTTTTATATGGTCTTTTTTGGATTTAATGGAACACTGAAATCTTACAAGGACACTAGACCTGAAAGCTATCCTTCTCTTCTGCCTTTCTGTATCAGTGTGGTCTCATGGAAAGAGTACAAGGAAAGGATAAGGAGTACCTAGGTAGAGTAACTGCAGAAAGTAAAAAACGAAAAAAGAAAGACAAAAAGAAGATCCTTGGACTCACATAGAACTACCCACTCTTCTGGTAGTGTATTAATGTGTAATAAAAGTCTTTTTGGTTCAGTCTTCCCACATGCAAAGGCTTTTATCTTGGCTTAAAACATGTTCTTCACTTTTAAAAGCAAGTAACTTAAGGCTTTTTAAATAAACCAAACCTCCACATATTGAGCCAGAAGCTCTAAACCAAGGACCACCCATATCCTTCAGGGATGGCAGCCTTAGGTAATACTGAACGTTTCTGAATCCCTCATTGTGTATTGTGTATTAGGTATTATTTTGTTTTCATGTGGAGACTGCTTTTCCTTTGTAGCCTCAGGTTGAACATTTCTTCTTATTTTCTTTTTTGTTAATGGGTTGCAAAAGAATCCTTTTGTTTAACAATGTATTTCTAATATGATTAAGTTCTTCTAGAATTCTACTTCACAACTCCTAAGTACTTAATGAACAAGTGTTTTGACTACTTCACACTGAAACTATAGGATAGAGATTTGATGTATAATTTAAACTGGCCTCTGAATTGGTATCCTTTCTCTGAACTGTGAAAGACAATCATATTTCTTAATGATCATTGCAGAAAGAAATGGTAACGTCATCCTTTCCCATCTCACTTGTATATTTTTGTTAGATTTATTCATGCATTCCTTTAACAATACCAATATGTCACTTGCTTATTTATACAACTTTTAGTTTCCATTTTGCTAATTTTAAAGCCTTTTCTTTCATACCTTCCATAATGATTCCTATAAAAAATAAGAATTAATTGGTCTTTTATTTATAAGTCAGAGAGACAGATTGTTCGCTACCTTTGCAATCAAGTTTCAGTTTGCTAATGGAAATCTAGTTTGACACTTATATAATGAGACAGTTAATATCACAACTTCATATGGTATTTGTGTTTAAGGTGATTAGAGTGCTTTTAAAATCCAATGATGTTTTACAACAATCTGACACATTTCGGGGGAAATATTTAGTGTATATAAAGCATGTTTTTATTCTCAGTTCTTCTTATTGAAAGAATTCACATTAACCACACCACTATACATACTCTGGCCATGCACTTTTCAGAACAGGTAACTCCAGTGCTGATGGAAGATATCAGAATGAAAGAGAATGGTAATTGCAACATGTCTATTACCAAAGAAAATACCAGAGCAGATTCTATTATTGGCTTCTCCTTCCCTCAATATGCCTTTATAGTATCTGATGTCAATTCAGTTCTGAGAAGTAGCATGGTCTACTACTTAAACCAGAGTCTGATGATGGTGTTACTGAACAAATCATATTAATGTAAGAAGTCTTTGCAGAAGTAGGAGAAAATGTTGGAAAACTCCTTTAACTTTAGTGCAATAGTGCCTGATCCCTATGTTTGTGGTAAATGCTTAGTTTTGTGCCCTACAGTGCTTAGAACAAATACCAGGGTTTAATGTAGCTTTGTGTTAATGCCCTACATCTGTGATTAATAGGTCTTGTGCCAGCTAATGTTTCCTTCTTTGTTTATGTTAGTGATTGATACATACTAGCAGATTTCCTAGTTTTGGGGACAAGGATGGTGTGTCAGAACAAAGAATGATAAGAGAATTATCCTGATGACATATTTGAAATATTCTCAAGGAGAAAAGATTATTTAGAAGATCTGGAACTATATCCAAACAAATCCATGGAAATAATGAGCAAATATGCACGTATTCAGAAAATATTATAAATATTTGTTAATTTCAGGAATGTAACCTGGTCTGTTAGGATACTGGTCATGAATGTGGAGAGTTCCCCAAGCATCCAGCACTGCTAATAAAGTAAGGTTGTCTTTCTGATCTAGTAAATCGGCTGGAATGTTTATTTCCCAGTTTTGGGTGGCAATGAACACTGAGTAGATTTCCCTACTTGAGGGAATGAGGATAAATACCTAGTCAGGATATAAGCAAAGCAGCAGCCTTCAGAACAGGCTGTCACTTAGAAATCTGGCTCTTAATGCACATGTATAAGAAATCTTTTTAATCCTTCCCACTACTGAGAAACCTACCCTTTCACATTCCTCATCCTTCCAACCTTACTCTCTGGATATAGACACTCAGATATGTCTCTGTATTTTGCAATGCTGATTTATCTGAAAAATCTGTAAGTTGAGGGTCAATCTAATACAATCATGGTGAAAAGTAATGGGAGTAATAGGATGATGATGATGACAATAATAATAATAGTAATAAATAATAATTTTACATACCACTCTGCTATTATTTTTATTGCCATAGGGTGTAATATTTAAAAAGCAAATATTTAAAAAGCAATGTTATTTTCTCAAAATGTTAGACTTCATCACTGTAAAACATATCCCAGATTATGCCTATTTTTTTGTCTCCCCAATTTATCAAATATATCAAGACAAAACATTGTTTTGTTTTAGAGGACAGTTGAAGTCAAAGAATTATAGTATTGATATTCTGTAAGTTCATAAGAGACCTGAAGATAAAGACCACTAAGATGATTAAGGCACTGGACCATTTTTGGTATCAGGAGCAGCTGAGAGAGCAGGAACTGCTCAGCCTGGAGATGAGAAGGGCTCAGGGGATCAATTCCATGTGCACACCTACCTGAGGGGAAGGTGCAAAGAAGATGGAATCAGGTTCTTTCCAGTTTCCAGTGACAGGACAAGGGGACAAACTGAAGCACAGAAAGCTCTGTCTGAACATAAGGAGCACTGGCAAAGGTTTTCAAGAGACATTGCAGAGTATCCCTCTTTGCAGATATTCAAAAACAGTCTAGACATGGTCTGTTCCATGGCTCTGCAATTCTGTTAATTGTGGTAGGTTTTGTTTTTTCCCACTTGTGTTCCTGTAAGGTGGGGAGAGGAGCAATCTGTTTATGGATAACCATGAGCAGATAATTTTAAACATCCTTTTTGTAGAGAAAGAATAATACAAAAGTTACAAATGCACTTATGAATCAAAATACTATTGTTAGGAGCTCCAGTTCTCATCTCACTTCTGCTCTCTTAATTAGCATAAATCTGGAAAATTAATGGCATTTCAGATCAACCTAACAATTACAAGTGAGATTAAAATCAGTACTACTGGTATGAGCCATTTTCCCCTTTATATTGCAAAAGAGGATATTTTGATCAAATAAAGATTTAGGCTTGATAGACTTTCAACAAGACCCTCATATGTACTATTTAAATATGTCTGAATATTTATTAGATTATGATGCACCTCTACACTGTGCATGTCCTTGATTCAATCTGTTCTGTTCAAAACAATAAAATTTTTTAAGCAATAGGTCATCCAGTGTGACAGATAAAAAACTGATCCACCTGCTACAATTCAGAAGAGAATGTCTGAAATTTGTGAGTCTAAAGCTACAGGGAATGACATAAAAGACAAGAAGAGGCAATTATTTCTTACTCTGCCTTGGATGTTAAAAGCTAATTTTCACAGACCAAACAATGACACTGCCTAGAACTTTCTCAAAAACAAAGTTTTGGCACAATGCTTGTTATTATTACTTGTGTTTCAAGATAAATAAAACCAGCAAGATAAAGAAAAGGGGGCTTATGGGCTCTTTAAGGGGCATGCATTGCAAAGTATTTCTTTTGTGGTGCAGAGACTACTACAAAAACTCAACACAGAGAGAACATATCCTAACAAAATGTGGTCCTTTTCCAAGCAAATTTGCTAAAGAGTTGGAAATGGGTCTCTGATGTCATAAGTTATACCTCTAGTTCCACAAAAAAAACCTCCAAACAAACAAAATCTTTCACAGCCTTACCTCGTTGACTGCTAGATATTACAACTCAGGTTTCACTTTTATCTGTCAAATTCAATAAACTGTGCTTATTACATCACTTTTGCCAGTCTAGACAATTGGTTTCTATTTCTGGTATTTATGTCTGTTAACTATCTCCAAATGTAGAACAGCCTCTGCTTTGCTTTCTCATCAACATTCTTAGTCAAAAACACTTATATAACAAACTGAAATGTAGAAAAAACTTACATCTGTCTTATTTACTGTACATTTTTCTTACATAGGTAAAGTCACTGATAGCCTTACAAAAACCTCTAATTTAAAATAATTTAAAATAATAAAAACTTCTTTTGTTGGAGGCCTATATCAATTTGATTGAATACTGGGGTTTTGTAGTAATTTGCTTCGTTTTTTCTTCAATCAGTTTTGTAACCTGTAAGTCTGTAAAATCTACAGGAAAAAGTAAGAATTATTTTTTACCTTTATATTTATTTTTGTCATGAAGATGTCAGCCTGCTGACAGTTTGACACTAGACCTAGAGCAAAAATGCTATCATTTGCCATTGACTAATAAGACAACTTCACAAGCTGCTGGGGTTGAACTGCCTGAGGCTGTAAGAGGTCTGGTAAGCCTTTTTGAGATGTTTCTTCTTTGCAGCTCTCTGCTATGTTTTTGCTTCTGAAATGGAAGTGAATGTTTAAGGTTTGGACGATTCCTTGAAAATTCTTTCTCGTGTTTGATGGCAGAAAACAGTATCATTATAGCCAAACTGTTCACAAATTCCTGTTAGTGAGACATTTCCAAGAGAAGATATTTCTGATGCAAAACAAGAATATATTCCCATGATCTACTAAGGGGTGAATATTTCCAGCTGACAGATGTAACCTCTTCAAATAACTTCTATAGTAGGCTGGAAAAATTATTTTGGATTTGTAGAACTACTATCTGTGTGGAAATAGCTGACTCTAACTTCCAAAAAAACCCAAAGTTATTGGCTTCTTGGTGTCCTGAAATCCACTGAAAACATGCAGTCCCTTTCCTGCAATCTTGCTTCCCGCAAACTATGACAAAGCAGATAACTGCAACTCCTTTCAGATGACGTCTCCTTGTGAAATGAGCAGAGAAGATGGGGATCTTTTAACAAGCATTGTGATCTACTTTTTTCTACTCACACAGATGGGAAAAGAACATTTCAGGAATTCTGAATTTTCCTTATTTTCTTTCAGGAGTACAAAGCAGCTTATTCTACATCAGCTACAATTAATTTCTCGTGGTCACTGATGACCCTTCTGGTTTGTTTTTTCTTCTTTTCTGTCAAGAAACACCATATTTCAAGGAAAAATTTTCTATGTAAAAATGTGTTTGGATAGTACAGAAGGCTCATGAGTCAAGTAGGCTCCTGGTTAGGATATGTCTATCTACAGCTGCCTCTTCCACTGGTCTAAAATTCTTCAAATCACTACTTACTATCTCTGAGCACCTGACATATCTGGCCATTGCAGTCCTGTCAAATCACAAGATTACAAATTTATGAATGGAAAGTTGTAAAGCTATAAAAGGCATTTGCAGCTGACAGTCAACGGGGTCTTTTGTAAGGTGATGTGCGTTTGCAAATTAATTTTGCGCTGTTACCATTCTGCAACAGATTAAAATTAAGCCTCTTCTTCACTTCAAAAGCCACTCTTCAGGTGTTGCAGCAATGGAGAAGAGGAAAAGAAGAGCAGCTTTAGCAGAATCTGTAAAAGAAACATACATCATATTTTATGGGCAGTATGGGGCACCATGAAAACAGTAAGAAGCAGGTACAGATTCCCAGCAAGAAGGTAAATTCATGAGCTCCTTCCTGGGACAGGCCAATATATGCCCTCATGATGTGTTTACATCTTATGAAGCCAAACCACAAGGAAAACCTCTGCCTTACCCCTGGCTGCTGCAGGTCTGGCTACTTTTCCCTCCCATGTTCCCCTATGCCATAAAAAAGTGGAAGAAGTGGACTTAATTTCAGTTCTTCGCAAAAACAAAATTACAGAATCACAGAATATGCTGAGTTGGAAGATACCCATCAGAATCATTGATTCCAACTCTTTTTCCAGCACAGAACAGCCCCAAGAGTCACACCATGTGTTTGAGAGCATTGTCCAAACACTTCTTGAACTCTGGCAGGCTGGTGCTGTGACCACTTCCCTGGGAACCTGTTCCAGTGCCCAGCTACCCTCTAGCTGAAGAACGTTTTCCTAATATCCAACCTACTCTCCTCTGACACAATTTCAGAACATTCCCTCAGTCCTGTCACTGGGCACCAAAGAGGAGCAATCTGTGTCTGCTGCTCCTCTTCTGCTCATGAGGAAGTCATAACTGCAGTGAGATCTCCCCTCAGTCTCCCTTTCTCCAGGCTGAACAGACCAAACTCTGTAGGAAATATCTGTTAAGATTTATTGTTTAGATAGACTAGGAGCCAAAATACATAAATACAAAATCCACTCATCTTCCTAGGCATCACACATGGTAAAAGGAAAAAAGTTCAAGAGGTTATTCTTAGCACTGTGGAATCTGGCACACTTCAAGCTAGGACTTTTGTGTTCCTCCATAAGACCTGCCTGATGTTCTCAGAAAATCTCCTGCATGAGTTATTTTCAAATGTCTTAAAGAGGAATGTTGATATCAACTGATCAAAGCTGACTGAAGTATAAAGAGACTGAGTTACACAAAAGCAAAAGCATTCATTAAGCTAACAATCATCCTTTCCTAATATGTCCTTAGGCGACTACTTTAATGTCTGTATACTTCCCATCAATAAAACTCAGGATACTCGGGTCCTTTCAAACTCCCTTATTCTGTTCTATTCATTTAGCTTGCAAACCACTAACAGCAGTTATTATATTTAAACTGAATGCCTAAGATAACAGGCTAGTGATCTTTGTTTTAAATTACACTTACTGCTTCCACACTGATTGTATGAGTAAATTGTATTAAAAATAAAATAAAAATAATTTTATTAACAAATTTCTCCTCTTTTAAAGATTAAACTAACTTAAAATTTTTCTTCCAATCAGAAGCTTTTTGTGCAGTTTTTCGTGCTGCTCTGCAGGGTTTGGAGAGAGCTCAGCTAATTAGAGCTGGTTTACCTACAGTCTCCATGATAATCAGAACTAAAGCTCCAGATCCAAAATCTTTCAGTTTAAACTCAGACCTTAGAATTGTTAATTTTGTTTATGTTTCCACCAGGGAAACAGGGTGTGGGGTGTTAAGAGATGCTCCCCTTACCTGCTTGGTAAGGCAGCCAAAAATAATCTTTAGGCTACTGAGGCAATATAACCCAGATAGGGTTAACGTTTAGTATGCAGACTCATTCATCCATATTAATATCCCAGACTGGTAAGTGCTTAAAGAAATGGCTTCTCACACAATATTTATGTTTAAATATATAATGAATTCATACATATCAATTCTGTTATTATCCTACATTTGAGATTCCTGTCAGGATCTCTGAGTTCAGCTTATTTTCATAAAAATATTTAATGTACTTTTTTCTTATATATTTCTGCTGTAAGGCATGAGTTTGCTGTAAGTAATACAATATTCTACAATGTAAAATGTTTCAAAACCATTGATGTATTTTCTTGGAGTATCTGTGATTGAGAACAACTTTAAAGATTTTACTCAGCTTTTTAAATACAGTCTAGTATATTCCAAAAGAAACCTAAAAAACTGTCCAACAGCTGCTTTAATCACAAAGAAAAGCTTTTTTTTAAAAAAAACACGTCTAGACACCACAAAATTTAAAAGAAATTTTAAAAACCTTATGGTCACACAGATATTGTGACCTATGTGGAGGAGAGAGTATCTTGGCATTTTGGACCACTGGAAAAGCAAGTCAATACATCTAGGTGAGAGTTTTGCCTTTGATGCATCATGTTTATAAACATGAAGACTGTTTATGTTGCAAGCTGCAGATGGAGACAGAGGGATCAAAGCTCTTCAAAAACTGATCATTAATTCCAGGTATTTTTCCCTTTCTTCTGTTTGATTACCTTGTTTGTTATTAGTATTTCCTTTCTTGGCTGGTTGTTTTTTTTATTCTGGGGCACAAGTTGTTTTTTATGAATGCAAATTTGTTTGGGTTTGTCATTTAAAAGTTTGGGGTTTTTAGGATTTTTTACTTTCCCTAGGAATGTTTGAGTCTGAGACTGAAGATTAATATGGCTGAGTTAAAAAGAGAGTGGAAGGACTCAAGAACAGCTGTAGACTTTGTACTTGTATTATACCTACAATAGCAATGTCTCAGAGATGGAAAAAACTGACCCTAAGCATCTGAAATAATATGATTCATAGAAATATGAGAGAAGGAGGCAAGAAAAATTGAAGAGCCGAAGAGGGAAATGAGAAAAAGGTAGGAGATTCCAAGCGGGGAAGCAGCAAAGGAAATAAATAGTCATTAGCATCTCACAGGAAAAGAGAAACAGAACTTCAACTTAACATTTACTATGTGATTTTTTTCCAAACTAGTTAGTAAATGTTTTTCATTTTAAAACAGATATGGTAGCCTTCTTCACTTTTTTTTCCTCCATTATAAAAAGGAATGTTTCACTAATAGGCTGAAAAATATGAAAAATGAGCACAGAAGGTTACATGTATTTATCATTTCGTTAATTTGGAGGTTGAATTTCAGTCATCCACACTGCCAGGAACTGGCTCACATGCTGCTTAATTCTGGAGAGACTCAACAGGAGCAGCTGAAAGCTGGCCAGGGCTCCTGTGTTTTCTCTCAGCCTATGTCCAGCCTCTTGTGCTCCCTCGCCTTCCTCCTCAGGTGGGCACTTCCAGACACTATACAGGTATCATAGTAATGGTCCATTCAGACACTGGGACAACTTTAGGCTTAGTTATTCAGATAACAAGTAGTGAAGACAGTAATGCAGCAAGAACATTCAGCTGTTTGGGAATAGGTTAGCTGGATTTATATAGGCAGCAGAAATGTGCTAGAGGAAGATCTGATCACATTTTATTTAACTTACTTAATAACACACTAATTAGTTCTGAAAAATTTCAATAGAAAATTCAAGATACAAAAGGACTTGGAAAATTCTCTATGATTAATTTAATGTAACTATTATACTCAAATATATTCTATCTGAAATTTTATATGTTTTGAGCTCCCTTGCCTTCAGCCCATTTTGTGCTGCCACAAAGCATGAAATGAAATTTATTCTTGGATGGAGATTTGCCACCTGACCTGCAGGAATGTCACACAGGTATGGCCACGACCAAATCTCCCTTTTATCAACCACTTGTAGCAAAGATCTCCATTGGAGCCTTTTCCACTGAGCTAAAAATATGATTAAGGCAGGCGGGAATCATCAGTGCACTCCAAGTTTGATCAATGTTAAGAGAAAGAATAGTAGGGAAAAGCATGAAAAGCAGGGTTCAGGAAGCAATGAAAAGACTGCATTACATTTCTGTGTGAATAGCAGAACCTTATAACTCTTTTCTTTGTGCAAGGTAATCAAGTGGATGTTGAAGAATATATAGGCAAAAATTACCTCTGCCTTATTATGTCAGATTCAGATCTTTATGAAAGTCCAGCTGATAGCAGCTTTCATTCAGTACAGTAGGTACACAAGAATAAAATTGTACATGCAAACCATTGTTATTATGCATTGTAGCTATACACATGTCTTACAGTGAAAGAGTATGGAAGTACACAGGGATAAAACCAGGCAGTTTCTCTGGAAATTTGTACATGCACTACTTTAATTCATAGAAATGTTGGTTGTAATCACCTCTATAGAGTGGCCTCCATAGGCCAACATTGTGGTGGGCTAATCTGGTGAGATAATGGGAATTGCCCATGAGGAATAGCAATGCACCTTTTCATTTATTCCTTTCTATTCTCTCTCATTTATTTTATTAAGGAGTGCCAAACTTTTCAATTTCCTCATGCAGGAGTATTTCCAGTCACTAATAAATTTCATCACCAGTCCCTCGATTCCTGCAATTTCCTGTGCCAGGTGGAATAAAACATGGGCACAGCACACAGTCACAGGATAAATCTGTTAATGGAGTGAGGACATAAACTGTACCCAAATGCTTAACCATAGCTATAGCATCTAAGTAAACTAGAAAAATATTTCTGCTAATGAACCTCATAGACCAAACTGCAGATGAAAACACTTTGATCACCATTATTAACTACAGAGATTGTGTTGCTTAATCTCTGCCAATTGTCTAAACCAGCTACATAAAATACCATTAATATGGACTTGAAAAGTGGGGCTGAGCTAAACAGCATATGTTGTTGTTGTGAACAGGGGTAATGGAATTTAATTAATCTTTTAAAGGAAGAAAATCATAATTACTAAAGCTGCAATATCCTGTCGTGGTATTGACTATTGTCTAAACCTGAGGAAATCTTGCTATCCTTTCGTAATCCTCTTGAGACCATTCAGTAGCAGGTTTTTAACACTTCTTCTGTGAAAGATGGCATAATATAAGGCAAGAAAGAGCTGGAAGAAGTTGGGATGACCATCTATCCACAGTGCCTTGGACTTGTCACTGTATATATCCATTATTAGAATTAATATTCCATGATCAACATTTAGTGTTATTAAAGCTTACAAACCAGCAATGTTTAATTTTTTTTCTTTTTTTTTTATTGTTTTTAGGTACTGGTTCTTCTCTTTGTTAATATCACCAAGAAATCATTGTCCTCCGACCAGCCATTTGACAATGTGTTAAAATATTGCTTTCTATGTAATTATGTATTTGTACCCAAATTCTGTGAAGTTTTTCTTTAAGAAAACACTGTTCTATCCAAAAGATTTTTTTTTTTTGTGAACAGTGTGTACACAGAGAAGGCTAGAAAATGCATGCCACGATTGGTACATGTAGGACTGCTAGTGCCCTGATACAGAGAATGTGTTTTGCAAACAAGAATCATATAACATAAGCCATATACATCTTTGGTTTGTGCTTCTACTAATTTTTTTGCATATCATTACCATGCACAGGATGCTGCTGGCAAACTGCACAACCAATATAATTTGTATTCCCGGAGAAATTGCTCAAGCAGGCTCATAAACAGTGACAAACACTAAGAACAAATATCATTATCCAGCATTCTGGTCCCAAATGGAGCTCATAGATCTTGAACTGGCAGGTTTTTACTGTATGAGTCAAGAATCCCATGACATAGAAAGCTAAGCATCAGGAGTTTTAAACTAATTGCTGACACTATGCACTTGTAAGCAAAAGACAGCAATCAATATTCATACTTAAAAACCTTTTGGCTTGTACAGACAACTTTTGCAGATTGTTTCTGCAATTATATACAGTGACTTCACATATATTTACTGCATAGTAAAGGCACATATGAAGCAAGTAGATGCTTCTAGAAGTAAAATATATTGTTCATACTGTTAAATCTTCTGCCCTGGAACATGGATACTGATTTTACAAATTTTGAGATGGACTGACAGGAGCTAATGTATCCCTAAAGCTTTGTGTCTGGCAGCAAATTATTTTTCCAAAAAATTATTTAAAGACATTACCTATGGGCTTTTTGCTTTACACTAAGAACAAAAGTAAACCTAATAGCTGGGCAGGGACCCTGGATCCATGTATTTCTAATAAATGTCTAAAATGCTACTTATTAAGTCTAAAGAACCTTTGCTAAGATAATTGCCATATCTTCCTGGCAGCCAACTCACATAGGCCAAAGTGGGGCTTTTGGCAACCCTTGATTTGCATGACAACAGAGATATTATCCACGACTGTATGTTGACACTACTAGCTGTTGAATGTGCTCACATCTCCAAAGCAAATATCAGCATCTGCATTTGGCCACACTGGAATTGTCCATAGACAAATAGTCAGCTCTTGCAGGACGTAATATGCAAGTTAAGAAGCTTAATCAGGGAGATACAGATCTGCCTTAGAAGTCAAGCAGAGATAAGTAACTGAAATACATGGAAAAGGTATTCATGGCCTTTGCCTTTTACTGATTGTACTTAACCAATTTGGACTTAAAAGTAACCAAGTAGGTTCCAGGATCCAATTAACATGACTGACATCACAGCCTCCCATCAGACTACAGGCTAGATTAGAGCTTGAATATATGACATGGAGCTCTAAAATACTATTTTTTTTAAAGCACACAATCATCTGCTAAGAACTCTAAACTTTTCAATGCCATCTGTATAAGCACAATGATGTCCAAGCTGTTCACTGAAGGGCTACACATTCTGAAAAAAAAATCTAAATTGCTATCTGTGTGCAAATGGGCCAAAAAGTGTAAATATGAGCATCTCTCATACTGAAGAAGAAGCAAAACTTCGGGTCTCATTGAAACCTTCACTGACCTTCCCTCCCTTTCTTAACATTTCAATCGATTCTCATGCACAGTACTACTGCTTATCTTTCTCAAACATGCCACTTCTGCTCCATACCAGATTGACCTTCACTACCTTTAAACCACTACCCAAAAAGTGTCAAGTTAATTTGTGATGAGACTGAACTTTGACTGAATGGAAACCTATTTTAATGCTTTGCATCTGATGGCAGTAAAAGCACTGGATATCTCAAGAACCTGGTACACCAACCACTGGAATCCAAATGTATACAGCACCTTTACATAAATACAAGAAACTTAACATGAGACCTGCAACTGAGGACCTGTAACCAACCAGCAAACTTGATTTTACAGACAGGGATCTTCTCATGTCTTTTCGAAGGGATTTCATCATCATCTACTTCACTAAGAGGAAAGAATTAAAAGAATTACAGCTTATGAGAACGGTCTTTGGACTTATTCTTTGATATGGATGTCTAAGGTATGGCAAAATCTTTTATTCCACTCATGCATACTAATAACCAAATCCCTAGCTAAGTGGTATTAACCTAGCTCAAATAACATTAAGAAACAAATGTTACACTACCAAAGCAAGGGATGAAATCCCTTGAAAGCCCATAAGGATAAAATTTCTTCATTATAAAGATGTCATTCTTGCTTTCATACTTTGTGGATCAATGGCACTAGTATGCATAAAATAATAGCTTCAGTTTTCTAGTTTTGTGCATTATAGATCCAGGACTGATGGATTAAAAAGCTAAACTTTAATCAGAGAAAGACTGTAGAAAAATTTGCAGAACATACATATAGCCATGTTCTACAGGTTCCTTAAAAGCCTTGTAATGCATGTGATCATATCCACACCCCATGAATTAGAGAAAATCTGAGTGTATTGTACTTGGCCCACAGGTCTATATCTGGTTGTCCCATGAAAACACAATTAATTTACCAAAACTTGAACTTTGGGGTAGGCTTTGCATTTCACCTAAATCAATCATCAATCAGTGCACTACTGCAGGATGACTGAGCATTTTAAATGAAGGTCATGGTGCATACTAGGCTGATTATAAATATAGTCCAATTCCCAAAATAAAAGTGACTGGAAAGTTCTTGGCATTTATTTTTAAATATAACTCTTAGGATATTACCAATATATAAGCCATGAGTTATTGACACTTAATTCTATCAGATATGATTGATGGGCCTCTCCTCTGCCAGGAATGGGAAACCTGGTAGGGCTAGGTTTTACACTCCAGACTCATTGCAAACCCCTCTTCAGCCATAAAGAATGCACTTAGAACATTGACACACAGGACAATAAAAATATAACTTGTTCATCACTGCTTCCTCCACATGCACAGATATGACACCAGGGCATTCAACCATAGCAACATTAGACAATCATTCAGTTCAATCTCAGCTACTGGGAATAATGCAGGACTCAGCTGATAACCTGCACATGATGTGGAAGAATGCACTTAAAATATGATGATACATGTTCTGATTATTTTATTGGTTGGAGAGGGAGGACAGATATTTGGTTTTCCTTTGATTTGGAAAAAGATTTTTCATTAAAATAATGTGTTCAAAATAGTGGCTGAGACTTGTTCTTTATTACTGAAATTGTACATCACTTTCTCTTTATAGGCACTCGTATTTAGCTGCTTGTAATTTTCCCAGCCTGTGCGAATTTGAGCCGAAATTTTCATGCTGAGAAAGATTGAAATGATAAAGTTTTGTTTTCTGTTTTTGTTTATAAACAATATATATTTATCTGTGTAGAGAGATCCTTTTAAAGGCAAAAAAACCCAGATATTTTTTTCATGGCACAAAGACATAAATACTTTGAAAAACTTCAGTACTCTTGTGTTTTGGAGCAAGGTCTTAGAATTTGACTCGTGGCTGTCATATATGTCAGGGATGTGCTGCTCCTATAAAAAATTTAAAATCATTTTGGATAGCACTTCCTAAGGTCGTGAAATTCAATCCCTCCTTCAAAGGAAGGCCAACTTAGAGCAGTCACTCCACTGCAAGCAGTCTTATCTAGTTGAGTTGTAACTACTTGTGATAAGCATCAGAAAATATGAACGGGGAAAAATAGCAAGAAAGAATTGAAATGTGAAGTTTCAAAATCTGTAATTGTTGTTCACCTACTCTGGAGACCCATGTGGGACAGTTTTTGCTCGACAAAGGGTAAGAACATAGAGACAGTGGATCATTTATGACAAGGCAAGAAATGACAAGATTAAATTGCACAAAAAGAGGGAATTTAATAACATTACAGATTCAAACATTGAGAAAATGTCTGAAGAATGTTACAGAATAACCATCAGAAAAGAATCATACAATCACAGAATAATTCAGGAAAAGATCTCTAGTACATTCAAGTCAGATCATTAACCTAACACTGCCACATGCACTACTAAACCATGCCCCCAGCTGCCACATCTATACCTCTTTCAAATACCTCCAGGGATTGTAACAGAAGCACTTCTCTGGACATCTGTTCCAATGCTTTGCAACACTTCCTGTGAAGAAAATTTTTGTGTTAGGAAAAATGTAGACAAATATCAGTAATAGTGGTGAATGTATTGCAATGTCCTTTCAAGATCTTTTGTAACCCTATTTTCTCTATGAAATCACAATTAAGATTGTTCTGCATTATTTATAATTTGGTAGTTCTGAGGAATAGATTTCAGGTATTCTTTCAAAGTGTTTTCTGTCCTGAGGGACATCATTAGAAACTATGTAAGTTATAACCTGGTAAAGTTACAGATTGCAAAAATTCAGGAAGGGTGAAGAACTAATAGAGATCAAATCAAATTTATAATATTAGCTTCAGGTTTCAGTGAGGAAAATCATTTAATTAGGAGTAGATTTTAAGCAGTATAGATGACACTTGGAGGAGAAAAACTGCAATTATCAGTGTCACTTGAAAGATTCTTTAAAGATGTAGACTTCTGGAATGAGGCTGAAAGAGACAATAAAAATTGTAAAATATATCACCAAGACCTTGAAAAGGTGAGTTCACCTGGAGAATGTAGTAACATATATTTATTCCAAGAGCCAGGAACTTGGCTAGACACATACCACAGAAGTTAAAAAAGTAAGAGATTTTTCCAAGCACTGAAATTAGGGAACGTGTTTGTTTGGTATTACAGGTTTCTTATTGAAAAGTGTGGTTCCTGTTTGCTACATAGAGGGGAATAACTACAGTGCTTATAATAGCTTGGGGAAGGCATATTGATTTTTATGGTTTCTACTTTGAGTTGCTCAGCTGCTCTGCACACCAGAGTCATTTACCTGTTCAGGATGAATTGCTGAGAGCCTCTGAGGAATTGCCTGCCCACACTCCTGCTTTCTTCCTTCTCTCTTACTCTCTTGCTCTCTCCCATGTTTTTCCCTCTCCACTTTCTGAAGCAATTATGTAAGCAGGGTTGCACATATCTGTATGTGACTGAAATACTTCTTACATCAGAAATAATTGTAGCAATAAAAATCAAACTTAAGTTCCAGTTAGTTGTTATTGTAAGAGGAAAGCTTTGCCTTGGGATTGCTCTTCAAGGTCAGACTTTTTTTGTTACCAAGAATTTTCACAGCTGGAAAGACCACAGTCATGCTATGACAAGTAACTCAATGCCTTCACAATACATGGGTGGATTGTCCACAGAATCAGCAATTCAGGACTAGGAGACTTAGGACAAAGTAATTCATAAAAGAGCATGCAGAAGTAAAAAGACACATAAACAGATAGGTATGAAGGGCTAGAGGCCATCTCTGCTCCACTTTTGTGTAGATAGATGATCTCAATGAAGTGATATTCTATCACCATTTTGGCTCTTGGCACTAATTCCACTAATTCAGAAATCCCAGAGAATGGATACAGCATCAAGACCTAAAGAGAACAACAAATCAGTTGACAGAAAGAGGATGGAAGAGAACATATACTACAGCATTTGAAAATAAATGCTCTTCTGATGAGCTTAATAATCACTTTAGTTTATCACTCCAATTAAATTCCTGTTTGTTAACCTTAGAAACACAAACCAACCCACATCCTAGGCCTTAATCAGAAATTACACATCTAGAGTAAATTACCAGTAGTTCTGAGTTCACTTTAAATATTTCTGGAAGACAGACTTTTAGCTGACTTTACTATTTGCTATTTTAAAGCCACACCAAACGATAGGAGCAAACCCTTTGTTGTCTTAAGCTGTTCATTTTTACCATGAATAGAATATATTACTGAGTCAATGGCCATGTCTCCTGAAAATACTGCAACCTAGCTTTGGGGGTAGGGATTTGGGGCAGGTTTTCCTGGGTTTGATGAGTGTTTCATTTCTTTATTGGTTTGTGTGCTGTCTCTTTAAACACAGTTTTGTTAGACAGCTGATGCAGTAATGTATGCTGGCTGGATTTGAGTTAGCTGATTTCATAACAGCCCATATGTTGGTGTGTTTTGGACTTGTGAATAAAAGTGTTGATGACAAACAAATATGTTAGCTATTGCTGAATCGTGCTTACACAAGGACAAGTCTTCCTCTGACCACGTTGGTTACTTTGACCCCCTAGCGAGTAGTCAGGATGTGGACAGGAGTTTGGGAAGCAGCAACCAGAAGCCAGAATAGCTGACCCAAACTGATCATGTAATGTTATTCTCAGCAACAGAAGCTGTGGATGTATCTTGTCCAAAGTAGTCATTGCTCTGACACCATCTGGGCATGATAAGCTACTGCCTTTTTTTCACTTTTCTCTTTCTTTCATTAATTACACTGTCTTTATCTCAACCTGTGTGTTGTTTCTCACTTTCAGCCATCTGATTTTCTTCCCCACCCCACTGGAGAAGGTAGTGAACAAGCAGCTGGGCAGCTGCAAGTTTCTGACCAGAGAAAACACACCACAAGTGGTATTCAAGAAATGTTAGTGGTTTTGACAAGACATGGATTACTTCTGTAATAGAGAGCTCAGTGTACATTATGTTACCTGTTTCTCTCTTGTCCTTTTTACATAGGTTGGCAACAGTAGGCAAGGCTTAGCCTAAGGGCTCCTTGGAAGAAAATCAGTTTTCTTGCTTCTACAGAGTCGTACACAATGATGTTTGAAGATATAACTGGACAATACAACAGCAAAAATTTAACAAAATTTTACAAACATTGCTCGAGAGGGTTCCTTTCCTAAACAGAGGTCTGATGAGTTAGAAATCCGTGGATGTTCCTCCCCAGCACTGGACATCTTCATGTGTTTCTCACAGAGACCCCTTCGTGCTAGAACACAAGTTTGAATTTTCAAATATTTCACTTCCAGCAATTAACTGATCCTGATGTGGTTAAAAGTTTTCTGATTATTGTGTGGGAAAACTGGACAATGTGTTCCATTCTGATGTGTAAATTACTCTTCCTAGTACAATTATATAAAACTATCTGTGAGATGATAAAAAAAACACTGCTATGAAAGCTTTTCCTTGATTTTAGCTTAGAATGTGAGAATGAGAACCTGAAAGATGTAGTGAATAGAATTCAAATAGTGAAAAAATGATGGTAAATACATGGCAACAGCTGCCACTATTTAAAACTCTAAGAGTACATTTATGGCAAACAAGATTGCTTTTTAAAACTGTCAATTTTAGCAGGGTAGAAAGTAATGTTTGTTCTAGTTCATTTCAGAGTTTTTCATAACTAATAAATGTCTTGGCTATAAAAATTACTATTGAAACTGTACAGCTAACAGCCTGAGTATCGAACAATAAGGCTACTTAAAAAGTTATTTATCAACATAAATGATTTTGCATAAACTAGACATTTTTATGCAGAAAATGATGAAGTAATATGCTACTGATTTTTATAGTGTAATACCCTGTAACTAATGGGTTTTTTTGAAAAATCATTTCACATTTCTAACAATTTTAGGAGGGAGCTAATGATTTTATTTGACAAATGGTTATGCAAAATAGAATGATTTTGTGCAGTTAATGGCTTCATACAACTAATGAGTGAATACCACTCCTACAATTTTAGTGCACATTACTTTCATAGTGATCATTCATCCTAAAGATATTTTATGCCTTTTGTAAAATTTATTGTGTGCTAGTCCTTTGAAGGATATATTTCCATATGCTTCTCTTGGTTTTCTGCATACTAATGAATTTCCAATATGGTTATCACATATTAAAGAGTATACCATGAAAGGCATTATAAAACTAGTTTCCTTTCATGTTGCTTTGCTACTGATAGTCCTCTTAATTCACCTGAGTTTTGTTAAATTAATTTAAGATTCTGAGCTAGTCCTCTGCCTGTAATCTCTTTAGTATGCCATTCTCTGTTCATTTGAGTTTTGCTAAATTAATTTTTATTTAGAATAAAAATTTTAAAATCTCATTCTCTGGCTTCAAAGAATACTAATAGAATGCTTCATGATATCCAAGTATGTGCCAAAGTGCAAACACTTCTCTGTAGCTAATCAGATCGACTTTAATATTCCTTCAGTGCTTGGAAACCATTAAATATGCTCTCAAATCTCATAACTATACTGAGAAGAAATTTTGCAAGATGTTTTCCAGTAAAACACATGAGCAACATGTGCAAAGGGATGTCACTTTAACACCATGGAAAAAGGCACAAAGGAAATGTGATTCCACCCACAACTGCTAGGTAGGCTCCTTAGTTTAACCAGCCAGCAAGAAGGACATATAATACTCGTACACTGTCACCAGGAAGGAGCTGAAAGAAACTATTTCCTCTATGACAGCTGTCAGCAAACCTCCTCTGAGACCTCACAAGCCACTGTAATATTGGTGAGCTTTTATCACCCTCATGATGGCCGGGGCAGATGAGACAAAGGAGTCAGGTTTAAATTACCTCATCAACAGTCTAGATTTTGACTAAATCCTCTGCTAAGCAAGTAAATCTGGAGCCTTTTTTCCCCAGCACTGACTTTCTGACTGTCTTAGCATACCTTCTTGTCTCTGTCTTCCATTTCCCCTGCACTTTAATAAAGACTTGATTGAACTGACCAGTACTGTATCTCCTGCAGCTTTCCTCTCAAAAACATGTGCCAAATGAAAACAATGGCTTAAATAACTTTGCTGAGCACAGATTTGCCCCATTTCAGATTGAATGAAAAAAGTCATGTTTTATACCTGTGACACCTTAAGAGAAAAATTTGGAAAAAGTCACTGAGAAAGACAGAAGTGATTTTATCATCTTTTTAGCTGCCTTCTAAAACAGTTTTTACACTTGCCTTCTTTCTTTGGGAAAATAGAGTCCTGTTAAAGTTAGTCAAATGTAAGAACTAGAGAGTCTTCTAGCCTTCTAAAAGGAATCTTTTGTTTTCCTCCAAAAAGGAGAGCCATTGCAATCATTAAAATACTTCAAAACAGTAAAAAGGAAAGGAGAGCATTCCCTGTAAAAATTTTGGCAGCTACAGAAGATACATAAGTGATACTTTTAAAATAAAAGCCTTTAAAGATTTCCTTTGTTACCTCATATTTTTGCCATTTTTGACTGTCTGAGACTTTCTTTAACTGAGATATTTTACACTAGTTATGGTGTCCTCAAAATTTGGCCGTAGCTAACATTGATCAACCTATGTTTCTGATGAAGATAGTCTCACCTACCCTTGCAATATCTGCAGTGCTTTCATATGCTTTTCTTACAATGTAAAGATATATTCTGATCAAGACCTGGGAAACATTTATATAGCCAGATTTGTGCAATTTGAAAGCACTTTCACTGAGCTGTAAGTTGCTGTGCCTAGTTGGCTTCTAATATCACCCTAACCAGACCCAGGCCAGCTTAGGCATTTCCCACCACACTGCAGCACCCTGAATAGAAACAGCTTTCCTCATAAAGCTCTAGACAACAGCATAGATATAGCTCATAGAAGTAGATATTGTTTTCCACCAAGCTCATTTACTAATTCAATTGGGCAACTTTTATTTATTGTATTTATGTATTGAAAACACTAGAAATAAAATTAGAAAAAATGTTTAAATGAAGCTGTTTATTCAGTTGCTGTATTTCTCCCTGCTCCTCCCAAGCTAATCTGACCTTGAACCATCTCTACTCAGCTACAAGTATTCACCCAGCTTTGTCTTAATTCTTAATTCTTCTTGGACTTTATTCAGGTTGTCATAGCCCACCATTAGATTTGGGAAGGTACAGCCACACTAACATAAGGCAGACTAGTCCAGAGGTAACAAGGAGCTCATGTTATGCCTTAAAGACCTATCTGACTTTTTTGTAGTTTTAGGCTCCCAGCTTTTGGCAAGAAGGCTATGTCTCAGAAATGAGTTGTTTGTGTTCATTAATTGGATCTTACACATTTTAGTTTGAATTTTGATTAAACAAGTACCTCAGACAGACGAAACATTATTAAACTGTTGTTTAATCCCAATGTGTCTTGTTGGTGGTGTGTTCTGCTGGTTAAAAGCCAACTTCATGTGAGTTGGTCAACAGCACAAACAGAACAAACTTCTTGGACTTACCAAATCAAAAGTCATATGTTGCTTTATTACATGAAATCATGGAATTGCCTAATACTTTTTTGTGATGATAAATCATGAGTTTGAGATCTCCCTATAAATATTGTCATTTAATTTCAGCCGATATGACCATAATGAATCAAGGTTTGACATATGTGGATATCTGGCTGCATAAACAGAAAATAGTAAGCAAGATGTAGTATCAGAAATGTGTTCCAATTCTCCCTCCTTCTGTTTTACTGTAACTGTCAGGATAGCACAGTTCTACAACAGGAAATTAATGGGAAAAAGGAAATCATGAAATCAGAAAATACATTTTCCACCCAGAAGGCACCACAAGAATGTTTCAAATCAAATAAAGAAGTCATTCAGCTTTATCTTTTCCTCTACACAGTCTGCATTACCTCAACCTGATCCACATGCAACAAGCTAAGACTTTATTTCACAAAGGGTAGGGCATCCCCTAGGTCTCCCCAGGTATGTATGGCTGGACTACACAGGCAAAACACAAAGAGACTAAAGACACATCTGTCTTGATCCTAGACCAAATTTATAACATTTCCTGTTAAAGACATACAGAAAATTTCCTTTTTAAAGAGCTATCCCAGAAAATATTTCTTTCCCTCCACTTTCAAGATAAAGTAGAAGGATTTTTGGTGTAATTATAAATGCTCTACTAAGTCATGCTCTGTTCAGCTGGATCATGCATTGACATATCTATGTAAACATTGCCCTTCCTATCTTTTTGTTCAGTCTGTTAAATTCATCAGTTTGGGCTAGTATGTGGCTTTCAATCCAAATTGTCATTCACAAGAAAATATAAACTTAATCCACCATCACTGTTTAATTTTCAGCTTTACTTACACATCTGTGTTTTTGTACTATGTTCTATGTACCACGTACTGTGCTAGAAGTTTTCAAGTTTTCATTAGAAATATTTACACATTGCAATTTTCAATCATAACTTTTCAGGCCATATATTACATACTATTGTTGTCTCATCCTGTAAAAAGGGTTGTAAACATCAAATAAATCTGTGGTTTACAATAAGATAAATGCCATAAAGGATGGAACTTTTAAGTTTAATCTTGGAACCTGAAGCACAAAGAACTTGCATATGATGCACATATTTATAACACAGATGTATAGGTTGCAGTTTTCTCAGCCTTTGAAATTGTGGGGCTCTTATCATTAAAGCAGAATGAAATCAATATTCTTATTAGAAAAATATGCCATTGACATCAATTTCCAGTCATTAAGTTTTTGAGATAATCTAAATTTATTATGGACAGAGTAGATCTGTTTAGACCCACAACCCAATTCCTGCAAAGGCAAATCTACAGATACCATTAAGAAAACAATAAAGAACAAATCAAACAGAGTTAGCCCTAAAAGTGAAAAGGCATGGCAGAGAATTCTCTTTTATTCCAGTACATGAATTAATTCCTGGAAAGCAGCTTAAAAACAAAGCAAGAGCTGCAGAGTTCAGAAGAGAGTGAAGCTCTTAGTGCTGCCATCACAGGACCAGTTGACCTCGAGTGAGGTGCATGTCAAAGGCCAATTTAAAATGTCTTTAGTGCTTTTAATGACTTCAATTGATTTGGCATATGCTGTTTCTCAAATAAGACTTTATTATGACTAATAATACACTTTGTAAATTTTTAAAATTCTACCTAAACTGCAGCAGGACAAAACAATTGCTAAACCTTTTTTTTTCTTTCCCTCAGACTCTAGAGTAAGAAATAGAGGGAAGTCTGACATAGACGACAGAATACATCTGACAAGTTCAATGATGAACACTGAAATGGTTACAAGTGTCCCAGTCCTCAGTGCTAGCCATAGATATACATGAATGCATGGCTGTTTTCTTCATCTGTTTCTCAGAACTCACCTTCCACACTGCATTCTCCACTTTCTTGTTCTCACTCTGAGCCAGCCAATCAAAGACCCTAAATACCATCGCAAAATGGAAAAAGGAAAAAACACTGGTGTGCTGGAGGACAATCACTGAAACTCTTTTCTGACAATCCCATCATTCTAAAACAACCAGTGAATAACCATCTTTCAGGCAGCTCTTCAGACTGCCACCAAACTGTCTCTGTATTTTCCAGAAGTACAATTATATGCAAATTTTGTCAGAGCTTCTGGAGATAAAGACATGCAGCAAGCTCCTTTGTAGGCTTCATTTTTGTTCTTCCTGACAGTTTTCATTAGCCTACAAGTCATTAGGCTACAATCAGAATATAAGGAAAAACAATAATTAAAATGGAAAATGTTACGCAAAATTAATTGTCAAATATATCTTGGAACAAATCCTGTATAAAGGTTTCTTTAGGAACAACTGTACACATAATTTTATTCTTGCTGTCACAAATACATCTTACCATATAAATCAGGCTGAATCATTTGAATCCCAATATAAAGCTCTTTATTTCACTTATTCTTTTATAATCTATAAAAACAGTGCCTTCTGCATGTCTCTCATTCCACAGTTTTTGCATTGCTATGTGACACTTTTTGTATGTCCTTGTCTTTTAATACTGTGATTTTTTTATTTATTTTCACAGAATCACAGAGTACCAGGCTAAAAGGGACCTCAAGGATCATCTGATCCAACATTTTTTGGTTTTGACAAGATGGATCTTAAAGGTGTCCACTACTGGGGAATCAACCAATGGGAATATTATTCCAATGGCTGATTGCTCTCATTGTGAAAATGATTCCTCTTATGTCCAATTGCAATTTCCCCAGGAGTAACAGGAGCCCATTACCCCTCCTCACCTTTTCCATGTGACTCCTTGTGGAAAGGGAGTCTCCATCTTCTTTTTAGTCACTCTTTAAATACAGGAGCATGGTGATGTCTTATCTAAGTGTTTTCTCAAGGCTGAACAAATCCAATTCTCTCAGACTTTCCTCCAGCTTTCCAGTCCTCACACTGATCTTGTGGACCTTCTCCAGACCCTTTCCAGCCTGTGCACAGACTTTTTGTATACTTTTTTGGGGGACCAAAACTAAAAACACTATTCCAGCTGTGGCCTGACCAGGGTGGAGTAGGGGATGATGACATCCTTGATGACCATCATCTGCTGGTGATGCTGCTGTTGATGCAGCCCAGAATTTTCTTGGTTCTCTTTGCCACAGCAGCATGGTGCTCTCTCATACTGAGCTTCTTGCCCACTGAATAAATAATCCTTTATTGTGTTTTCCCAGATACATGACCTTATACTTCTCATTGTTGAACTTAAGGTAAAGGTTCTTGTTAGCTCACTCTTCCAGCCTCTCCAGGTCTTTCCACAGAGTGGCTCTCACTTCTGAAGTGCCCATTTCCCCACCCAGTTTGGGCCCATTGACAAGCATGGTGAAGCATACACTTGATCACACCATCCAAATTGCTTATTAAGATACATCAAAAGGCTTTTTCGCATCTGGATTTTTTATTATCTGTATTTTTTATTAATCTGGATTTTTAAGTCTTATAATTTTATTTCAACTGGACTACCTGAAAAAATACCAGTCAGTTTTCCCTTATGCCTTTTATTAACCTGTTTGTATACACAGCCTATATGTCCGTATAATTTCATTAACTACAATCCCTCCTTCAAGCTTCTGACTTGCTTTTATTGTCCTCAAGATACTCTACCTCACAGGTCTGGGGGAAATGTTTTTGGCTCACTTCCAGATGATCAAATGTTCCATCTCCATTATCTTTGTAAATATTGAATACAGACTGCACAAATGTGGCAATTTTTCTTATAAATGTAATAATCCTGCAGCAGCTTCCTCTAGCATGTCAGAATTAGCTGCTCTCCATTTTTATGCATGAATGTGTAACAAATCTCTTGACTATATCTCTATTCATATACGAGTACAGATGGTTTGAGAAGTGAGCATATATTTTCCCACTTGGGAGTTCGTTATGTTTAGAGAGATGTAACTCCTGCTCTAAATGCTGCAAACATAAAGGGACTCCAAGCATCAGTGGGATATCACTGTGCAGGAGGGGAAGGGAAAGTAAACTAACGAGGCACTGCACAGGAGTTTTTTATTCCCTCACAGATTTTTGTTTCCTGGCTAAGAAATCAACTGCATGTAAAGGTAGGTTAGTGCTTGCCCCATTATTCACGTGTGGACTGCACAGTGTCCATCCAGGACCAAAGACTGCACACCAGTCCAGAATAGCCCTGGAGGCATCTGCCATCGGTGCTCTGGGCATGCAGGGGCCCTGGCTGAACCCATGGAAGGCTGCTTGCAAACAACTGCCTTGCTCTGCTACTCAGGAGTCTGTTTTTCGTCCACTGAAAGCACTAGTCACAAGCTGGAACTCAAAATAGCTCTGCCAGCTTAACATGCACCTTCAGAGCACAGTGACACACTGTTACCTAAGGTGCAACTCCATTGCAAAACACTGCAGAACACATCATCTTAACTGCATGTCTGCTAGAAACCAGGAAACCCCCTCTTTTGTGAGTTTTGAGTATTTTCTGTGTAAAAGCAGGAGAGGCCACACACTAATACAAATTCCTCCTTGACCCTGTTTCATAGGCACCTTTTTTTCCCTATTTTCTTCTTCTCCTTTCCAGACAGTCTTTCTAAACTACTTGGCTCTATGCAGAACTAATTTATCATGTGCAATCAGAAGCTTTATCATGTTCATTACACATAGGTGACCTTCAACTCAGTGATTACCTTCTGCGTATTTCAGCCTTGAAAACTATCTCAATCAAGACCCTGTGATCACCAGACAGGCTAAAGGCAGGAAGCACACTCTTTGTTAAAGGTTATTCTTCATCATTTGCAATCCTTTTGGTAAGTTGGTTGTAGAGGTCATAAATAATGTTGGAATAGCAAGGCCTCCCACTAATTTTATGAAGCACATTTGTAATTATGTTCTTTCCTGCTTCTGGGCTGCAACTTTTCTAAGTTTTCTTAACCTTGGATATGCTTATATTTGATAAGGCTTCCCCTTTGGACAGGGATTAAGACTTGACAAGCAATGAAGATAACTCAGTAATATTTTTCTGACTAATCTGACAAAAAAATCAGCAAAGTTTTATTTCTTTTCAGTGTTTAACTGTGATTATTCTGACATTTATGATTCTAACTGCCAAAAATCCCTTAAAAATCACATAGTAAACATGGGAAGAAAACACAGTGAAGAGAGCTAGAAAGGGAACAGTCGAGTCAAGTAAGATCTTGTCTTTAAAACAGCAGTAAGCAATTCACTGTGTATTTTGGCAAGTGTTTGCAGATGAGAGCAAAGATTTTATTTTTTCACAAAGATATCACCTTAAGAAATAAGCACATGGTGACATAATAAATATATTGAAAAAGCGTAGAAAGCAAGCATCTACAGAGAATATATAGAGAAGTAAAAGCATAGAACATACAGCAGAAATACAGAGCTGTAAAAGAAGTAGACAGAAATACATTCAAAGAACAGAGAAGAAAAGTACATTCAGTAGTCAGGTAACATCTTGCTGAATAGAATGAAAAATGGCTGCAGTGTCTTTGTCAACGGGGGAATTTAATTTTGCCTGACCAGTATCACAATCTACACAGTACTAAAAACCACTAAAAGATATAAAAACATCTATGAAACACAACACATGAAAATAACTATCCCACACATGGTATTTTGACTCCTACAGTTTTTTAGGTTTCAGTTGATACTGAAAATTCTCCATTGCAACTGTGGGCAGTGAAGGAGGCTAATTCAAAACATCACCCTTTAAACCAGTGGATGGCATTAAGAGCCACATCTGACTCCTTTCACTAAAGCAGATAATGCACTGGTTTGAAATAATTCTCTGATTGAAAGTTCAAAGCCCATTATCAAAAATGACAGAGCAGCAATTGGAATGAGATATATAGAAATTTTTGCAGGTCTGACAGACGTGATAAACACTGAGTAGTATTTGAAACTTTCGACTACTACTAATGAAATGTACCTGAGATCTGACAAGCTGTTATTTTTCCAAGTCCAATACATTCTGGAAAGATTTGGAGTCATATATGAATTACATATTTTGTCTTTATATTCAGATTGGTTTATAAATGCAAAAAATTGAAATATATAGTTAGAATATTCTCTTGCAAAAATGTAGTTCTTCTAGATCAAAGACTGTGCATATATAAATGAAAAGTAAGTTATAAAGATAATGGTAATATATTTCACCAGAGCTGACAGGTACTCTACACAATGGAGTCCTTACAAATGTATGCTTAATAATGTAGAAGTAAAATATTTTTTCATGGTTATAGCAATTAAAGTGCTACTTGGGAGGTGCTCCCAGGATAAGCATGATCAATATCACTATACTACTACCCCTTCACTTTCTTTTTCACTTTTTCTCTCAAATTTTCTTTCTTACTGTTCTTAACAGGCATTATTATAAAATTAGACTACCACATTATTTTATCCTACATAAGTAAACAGAGGGTTGAATACTGTATGGGACACAACTGGTCTGGAAAAGTTTCATGAAAATGTGTTTTTCATTTGAAAACACTGTTTTAAGTTTTGTAGGTTCTTTGAAGTTCAAATTTAATCAATCATCTTTTAGAGTACAGTCTTAAAGTGTCAAGACTACCTGACACTTTCAAACAAGAAAGCTCTAATTTTAATTTTTAATAAAACCTGTACACTTCTCTGAACAAAAATATTATCCTGTATAGGAGTGATATTCTTTTTATTAATAAATGACAACATTTTTCATTCAGCATAGGAATGTTTTTCAAAACTTATTTTGACAGACTGAGAACGTGCACCATTCCTATCTCAACATGTAATCTTTGAAGAAAAGTTTTTCTCTGGTTAAGCTACGTGTTTGCTCTGAGTACCTCCTCCAAGAGCCAGGCTTCCAGCCGATCCCTTTCACAGACTGTCTCTAAGATTTCACAACTTATCTGTCAAAGCAGAAAAGGGCCAAGAAAGATAACAGAGAGAAAGAAGGAGTAAAAGTCAAAATAATATTCAAATGGTATGTTGATTTTGGTTGGGGTAGAGTAAACTTTCTTCACAGTGGCTGGTATGGGGCTGTGTTTTGGATTTGTGCTGAACACAGGATGGATAATAGAGATATGTTTTTGCTCTTGCTGAGCAGAGCTTACACAGAGCCAAGGCCTTTTCTGCTTTCCGTACTGCTGAGCTGGTGATGAAGCTGGGGATGCAGGGGATGTTGGGAGGAGACACAATTGACCCCAAGTGCCCAAAGGGATATTCCAGACCATGTGGCTCATGCTCAGTATATAGAGTGGAGGGAAGGAGGAGGAAGCAGGGACACATTTGGAGTGATGGAGTTTGTCTTCCCAAATCAACATTACATGGGATGGGACCTTGCTCTCCTGGAGATGGCTGAACACCTGCCTGTCTATGAGAAGCAGTGAATTAATTCCTTATTTTGCCTAGCCTGTGTGCATGGCTTTTCCTTTCCCTATTAAACTGTCTGTACCTCAACTCATGAGTTTTCCAGATTTTATCCTTCATTCTCTCCCCAGTCTTGCTGAAGGAGTGAGTGAGCAGCTGTATGAGGTTTGTCTGCTGGCCGGGGTTAAACCTCAATAAATGGGTAAAATTTTATTAAATTATTGCCCATGGAGCTAGTCCATCCAAAGATGTCCAATATCACATTTGTAAGTAGATTAGGAGTGTTTAAATATAGAACATAGCTTTTGTGTATCTTTTATAAGTGTAACTCTAAGAAACCAGAGGACTCAATTATAGGTTTACTGAATATTTCCCCTTAGAATAGCAGGTGTCTCATGAAGGCATTGACAGGGATATCTCAAACTTTAATTTGATTAATCCCCTAAAGTAATGAGAACAAACTGCTTTCTTCAATTGTTTGAAATGAAAGCATATTTTTCATTACAAAGCATGAATATACCTCCCAAGATAAATATCAGGATGATATCAGGAAAAAATGTCAAATTAAGTATTTTTGATGTCAACAAGTGGACAGTTGGCTTATCATCTTACAGATAAGAGATGAACTTCTGCCTACCTCATTTGCCACACTATTGATATGGGGGACTTATAGAGAGTAAGATATGGTCAGAAAGATGGACAATGTAAAGCAGCAAAAAGTGATAAAAGAATAGTGTAGAAGTCAGCTGGAAACAATTAATAGAGAAAAGCATTAGTTTTAGCTGGCTGTATATCTAAAATAGCAGTTGCATTGGCAGATTCTTTGTGTGGGTTGGCTATGAAGA
Source organism: Sturnus vulgaris (assembly GCF_052056855.1). Lineage (NCBI taxonomy): Eukaryota > Metazoa > Chordata > Aves > Passeriformes > Sturnidae > Sturnus > Sturnus vulgaris. Next base: position 30,658,115 of record NC_142248.1, read on the forward strand.
CAATCATTGAGCAGTTTCATGAACCTGGTGAACAAGTAACCTTCAAGCTCTGTATGAAAACATCCAGATCACATTTGGCTTCTCACAGCCTGTCAGAGTGATCTGGGAATTCAGATCTAGAAAACCCTACAAAATAAAACAAACAGAGATGAAAAGCTGGTTACCTTTCAAGAAGTAGACTCTAGGCATAACATGTCTGCTCTTGGTAATTTTCTGATGTTATTCTGCTCCAGGCATGTTAATTCAAAAATTTTAAATCCTAGTCTCGATTTTGATTTTAATCTTTACCTGATCCAAGTTAATCTTGAGAAATAGAGTGGAATCATTAGAAGTTATAGAATCATAGAATAGTTTGGTTTGGAAGTGACTTCAAAGATTGTGTACTTTCAACCCCTCTGCCATGAGCAGGGACACTTCCCACTAAACCAGGTTGCTCAAGGCTGCATTAAACTTGGCCTTTCAACACTGCCAGAGATGGGGAAAATATAGCAAAATACTAATTAATATTTTGGTGTAAAGGTTTTAGCACATGTAAAAACTTAGTTCTAAGTGTTACCTTTTCGATGAGTAAAAGAATTTAAGCAACTTTCTGTGAAATGCTGCTAATAATATCTCTGAAGGACCTCCACAAGAGCTGAGTAGTACATCTGGGCCATTTAAATATTGTGTCTGGGTAACAAAGGTGGTAAAATTCAGCATTTCTGCATTGGTATACTTTCCCATGAAATTCTCATCCTTTATCCAGAATAGCCCAGGTTTGAAGAGACCTCTAAAGATTCCATTCATGGCAATCTAGATGAGATTATCTAACACCCTTTCTAATGGCATTCTGAAAACCTCTACTGATGGGGCCTCCACCACAACTCTGCAGAGGGTGTTCCAGTGAATGGTTGCTTTCACTGTAAAAATACCTTTCTTATATCAAGATGAAACCTGTCCCAGTACAACTGGTACCCACTGCTACCTGTGCTCTGTGTGGCTCCTTGTGGAGAGAGAGCATCCATCCTCTTTGAATCCACCCTTTATGTACTGGAATCCTGATATGAGGTCCTGAGCCTTCTCTTCTTATACTGACATGGTGCTTCCCTGCTCTCTCAGATCTGCAACTTGAATTAATGACTATTACAATTCTTTACATATATACATTGACTATATATTATATACAGATATAATGCTGTGTACATACAGTTATTAAAACAAAAAAAAAAATAGCGAGAAAATTCCTTTCAGTAACATTTCCTTAAAAAAAGTACTGTGTGTTTATTTTCATATTGACATAAATAAGAGAGAGAGAGGATTGTAAATAACCTCATAAAACCTCTATGCCAAAAAATGTCTGAACTGTGACTCCTCTTCCAGATTTGGAGGCCATGCATAATTTTGGTGAAATGCATAAGCTACGTTACACAGCAATTTGGGTTATCATAGCTGTCCCTTACAGCATGAAGATAACTGCATCCCAAGTTCTTTCCAGGACAGCTGTTGCTGTTGCCAGAAATACAGAATGTTTTGTGTGAAGCTGCTGCACTTTCAACAGAATATTTATCCAGAGTCAGTTAGTGTCCAAAACCTAGGTGAATTTCCCTGGGTTGTGGGAGGCAACAACTCCCAGGCTCCATTTTTCAGCTCTGGGACTGTTTCATCTAGCTTGGTTGAGGGCAAATGACTTGAAAATCTCAGTATGAATTTCCCATCTGTGCAAATGCAGATGATAAAACTAGCCTATCTCACAGAATGACAGCAGACATAATTAGTTAACATTTGTACAGTAATCTCAAAGTTCTAAGTGTGGTGCTTGCCAGAATGCCCAAAGGGATTTTTAAATAACATTGTTCAATATAAAGGAAGAGAAATAGAAGTTTAAAACTTCCTGAAAGTTTGTAAGAAAGGGGTCAGACGTTCTCAAAAGCAAGGGTGGAAAAATATTTTTCAGGTAAGCTTGCATTATATAAATATGAGAATCAATCAGAGAAATCTCACTGAAGCAAAGTACTAAGAGAAATGGATGGGCTTCTAACACATGGGGAGAAGAAGCTTTATTGTCTACTGGAAATGCTAATCTAACAAGCAAAAACTTGATAGAACAACAGTTCTTCAAAGTCCTCAATGTAAACAAAAATTAATTGAAAGCATTTTTGTAATACAGTAAAAGGACCCTTAATTCATCACTTATCTAAACAAAGTTTGACAAAAAAATAGTTCTTTTTGTATCAAGCCACAGCTTACCTGCACAAAAAATGCTTTCTAACACTTGAATAATAAGGCAAAGCATTAACTTTTAAATGGGACCCAGGTGTGAATTCCAACAGGGAGGATCAAGTGGCAAGTTAATGAAAGGAATTTTACCTTCAGATGAGATGAGCTGCTGAATAGCTCAAGATCAGCAGCTCCAATTACTGCCTTGCATGATAACCAACAACAGAATATGAACTTCTATTTTGAGAGATCAGTTTATTAGTAGCAATTACAAAACCACAGTGCAGAATACCTATTTCCCAGCTAACCTTCACTTAAATTCATGTATAGAATTTCTAAAGGCTTAAGGAAAGGTTTACTGGCATGCTAACCAGACTGGCTCTGTGAAAAACAACGGGTATCTTTCCTAATGCAGGAAATTTAGCAGTACTACACACACAAAAACCCCCCATTTTACTGATATAGAATCTCATATCTGAAAAGAAATCTTGGAAAATAAATAAAAAATAACCCAAAACCTTTTGGCTGAAGTGAGTTCCTCAGCATCACATGGCAGTGAAAAAACTTGCATCATTACCTTTTTTTCATGGTCCAATTATGAATATTTTAGTTCTTCTGCATCTCAGCACTGCAGCAAAGCCAATATGAAACTCTATCCCTTCTCTCTCCATGAGATAGCTATTCACAAGCTAGGGCATACTTATTTTCATACACTTACTTTCTTCCTTCCCCAGATCAGTGAAGCAGTAAATAGAGAGGGGAAAAAGAGGTTCTCTCCAAACAGCATCAGATCAGTGGTGCAGGAAATAGCAAGCAACTCCCTGCAGGAGCATATGCATTCTTAGCAAATTCTACCAGCAAATGATAATCAGCCAGTTAATTATATTTAATTGCTCTCTGCATCAAAACAATAAATAATGAGAGAGATCAGTGCTGCTTGTTGGAGATTACAACTTGACATAAATGTGAGAAACACAAGCAAATGAATAACTCTTCAAAACTGAGTTTTAAAATAAATAAGTAAAGGCTGGGTGTAAATTGTATCAATATTGGCCAACATGTATCGACAGAACCAAAAAATTCAGTTTAAAAAAATCCTATTTTTTTCTGAGAAAATTGCTGTCAGTGAATCTTTGTGATGAAGACACTGCATGTAGAACTTTGGGACATGAACATTTAAGAGAAGGAATAAATTTTGTAGGTTGGGTGGAAACAAGAGAAATGGAGTAGAGAGAATAACTAAAGCAAAGGAAGGATGTTAAAGATGGCAAGCGTTAGGTTCCTACAAGAAGATACGAAAGTCCCAGCAGGGATTTGCTTGAAAATATATAAGTCAAAGTGTTAGTAAATAAACTGCAGGGGCAACCCTAAGTAGAGAAAGAGCTGGCCCAGGTCATGCACTGTAGTTGTTCTATTCCAGTTTAACAATCAGTAGCAGGCATTATTGAACCCCACAGAACACGGATTGTTTAATTTATTGCAACATTACCCTTGGTTTCTTCGAATAAAATTTAAAGTTAATTTATTTTTAGTGCTTTTGTTTCAGATTCCATAGTGACAGTGAATTTCCATTGTGGTTGCTCTTGCAGCTGACAATCAAATCTGCAGCTGCAGAGAATTTTGTGTTTCAAATCAGAAAATTACTTCCATTTGCAAACTCTGTATTGTATTACATATTTCTTATTGTCTTCTATGTGTATATGTGTAGATATATATATATATACACTTTAAAATGCCGATTATTGTTCATTATGTAGTAAAAAAATGGATCTTTGAATGAGGGTCCCTTCAAGTTAAGTCAAAGTCAAGAGAAAAAGCATAAAATTTCAGAAAACACAACCAGTTATGGTGTTAAGTATGAGTGGTAAGTGATAGAAGTTTCTATGAAAAGTACTTTATAAAAATCTTGTATATTCAAGACTATTTTTAAGAGATAGAATAAGTAAAGTTTTTACTAGATTACTTAAATTTCCCCAAAGCTGAAGTAAAACTTCAGCCAAAATTTTTGGTAGAAAAGATTAGGCAGGAAAATGTGACATTTTTAAGAGAGGTTGTATCATGAGAATTCATTAGAAAGCTAAAAAAACCCATTCATTTTCAACAAGGTTTAAAAAGAACACTTCTTGGATAAAAATCCCATCTTGGTTTTGTGGCAAAGTGAATAGCAAAACCAAAAAAAAAGTGGGGAGGAAAGGCAAAATATGCAACAAAAAATTCACATTGGGAAAAAGAGGTCAGTAATCAATCAGCTGACTTCTCAATGTACCTACAGTTGGCAGAGAAACCTGAGGGAGTTAGAGGACTTATGGATGGCATAATAAGGAATAAAAATCTTCTAAAAATTAATATGAAAACATAAAGCTAAAGACAGCCATGCAGCCTCATTAGAATATGGAGATTGTAACTGCTAATCTGATATCAGGGTTTTTTACAGCTGCTGCTCTACTGGGAAAGATGTTTGAGGATGTCCTGCTCTCACAGGTTTGGGTGAAAAGTTTTCAGTATAAAAGCAACCATTTTTATATATCCAGCAGGTCCAATTAACTTTTACCAAAGGAATTTTAAGAGATGATAAGGGTGATGTCCAAGTCATTGATATTGAATCTGGCAAATCTGCTGGTTTGTTTTCTTTTTCCACTGTTCCACCAGCAATGCAGAGATTTAGTTTACCAGTTATATCACATGTTATAACTCTGTGACATTACATGCAACAGGTTACTAGTGTCTTGGTTTAAAAGCATACTTTGTTCATAATATGGGAATACATTTTTTTCCTTCACAAATATATAAAGTGATATAGTGATCTTAGTAATTTATTGGAGAAATACAGGATAAAATTCAAGAGATAGGAGCTGAAGCCAGACAATTTCTCATTTTAAACTGATCGTGTATTTTCACCAGCAAAAATGAATGATCACTGTAACAGACTACCAAGTGCAGGTATGGATTCTCCATCTTCTTTGTTGTAATCAAGATCAGATACTCTAGAAAAAGATTGTTCAGTCAGGCAAAAATCACTGCTAAACTCTGTACAACGGTAAGAGCACAGAGACTACAAGCTCTGTAATCCAATGCAGATTTTTGACCCTAAAATATAGGAAACAGAAAAGTTCTGAATGCCAAATTTTACTTCAAAATTTAAAGCAAATTCGAAACTATTTGATTTAAAATAGTTTCAAATTACGGATTGATAGAGTTAAATGTTATAAGTTCAGAGGAGAATAATTTAAAAGCATCAAACAGTATCAGTGCAGAGCTAATGTTCTAATTTTAGTGAAGCATTAAAATCTCACAGCATGCCAACCCCACAGCAAGAGTACTTGCAATCATGCAAATTCATGCAGTGTTCACAAAGGAGGAGGAACAATGATCCCTGCTTATGGCTTGGGTCTCTCGGTTAAGCACTGGGCTTCCAGCTGCTGCATCTCAAACAGGCACACGCTGGGGAGCCAGAAAAATCACATTTTCACTTATGAGAAGGGAGCACACACGCCTCTGTGCACCTGCTCCTCCCTACTAACCCCGACTACAAAAGTAGTGTGGGACTATCACTGGCACTGACTTTGCATGTCTTTGCATCAATTGTGCTGCGAGTGTCCATGAAATAGCAGGGTTAGAGGTGTTGCTTCAACACTCAAAGGGATACCATATCATCAAGTCTAGAATCCAACTTCTGTTTTGCAGTGGTTGCAATTGTTTCTATCCAGCTCTTTGCATGGGGAATGATCCTTAAATGATACCCAAGGGCACTAATTGAGGCTGGAAAAAAAGTAAGATCTTAACCAGACACAGCAAAAGACAAGATGCCACATTTTCCTTTTTGCATCTGAATCACCTTCACAATTATGTGTAAATGTCTTTTTCTCCTTCCCTGCATCCTACTGCACAAGATGAGGATGAATGTGTAAATTGCCTTGTAAACTGATCTACTGGTGTGAGGATCCAAATGAAATAGAAAAAGCAATTTTGAAAGGAGTGAGGCAAGAAGGATACCCCAAAACTGCAAAAAATTTTAAGGGGACCAGTAAGATTTGAAAAGATACTGATGCAACCGGTTTTTTTCTTTTTATCTTTTTATCTTTTTATCTTTTTTTCTTTTTTTTTCTTTAAATGGATTTACTTCACTATTATACTATTACTAAGGAAAATATTATAGATCTCTACATAGTGTGCTAAATTTACTAATACCCCTTAATTCTATTCTATTTTTATTTGTATTTACATAGGAATAGTCTACTTGCTTTCCAAACTTTAACTAGAATTTAAAATGTTTATTTACCTGAGTTCCTACATTTCTATTAAAGTCCTATATTTGAAGCCTGCAATATAATCTTGGCTTATGTCTGCAAGTAAACAGCACTGGTATTTTCTATACTGAACATTTTAGCTCTCCCTATTTTAGTGATGCCACTGAGCAAAGAAAAACATTCAGCATACAGCACAACTTCATCTCTAATGACAAATATATGCAGCAATATTCACAAGTCAAGAATCCATTGTGATATTATAAATACACTCCTCACTACCCTTTAAAACACTAAAAGAACGCAGAACTGTATAAAACCAAGCAAGCAGACTTTGTGAATATTGCTAATATTCCTTCAAAATTTCTTAAGATCTGCAGAGGTGGTACTTTTTTCAGACCTTCACGTTTCTGAAAGCATGTTAAAGCACAATGATTATGCTGCCTCTACTGCAGGTCATTTTATTTGCTGTGAAGCCAGTCTTGGCTAAGGGTCTGGAAGGATGCTTCTGTATAGCAAAACCAGCAAGATTATCTAAAATTTTTCCAGGTACTATTTTATCCACAGGATCTACACCAGGGATCAAAATAGAACAGTAATGAGAGGTCCCTTTGGGCACCAGTCCTGGGACAGCACACAGCGAAGAAAGAAGGGGAGGCAATGGACAAGGTATTTTTACTGCTGTAAAAATAGACCAAGGAGTGTGGGCAAGAAAGGAACAGAGACAGATGGACATAAGCCATCACAGTCCTGTGAGAAATCATGGGATCCTTACCAGGAGCTGTGCCCCAGCTAAGAAGTCTGGCCAAGAACTGGGTAATCAGAGCTTGCTGACTTGCAGACAACAGTAGGGAATTTCAGCCAAAACCTGTACCCAGTTCAGGGCTGAACTGGGGCTTCATTCTGCTTTGTGGACCCAGAACAGCATACTTACCCTGTGCATATCTTTGCAATCTATTTTTATGACTTCCAACACTCAAGAAACTGGGAACTTAGGTTTTTGTGTGTACTCAAGATCCCTTTAAGTTACAGAAACCAAGGTACCCATTAAAAAACCCCCATTTTTACACATCTTTTCATTAATGTCATATAGAATTGCATAGCGAAACTATTCTGCTTCCTTAGCCCACAACTGCAACAGCCAGTGTATCACAGCACTATGATCTCTGCATTTTGTCACACTCAGTAACCACATGTCAGTGCTCCCATGTATCTGACTTTTACCATAGCTGCAGAAATGGCCTACACTCAAATAATTTTTATACAAAAAGTTTCAGGTTCAGTAAAAATTTTGAGCAAAACAGGAAAACCCTAAAGCACTTATGCTGAAAAGTAGAACTCTTTCAACACATTGATCATTTCAACACAAATACACTGTGACAAGAATCTTGGCAGTTTGCAATGCTCACCTTTTGCTCTTGTTCTTCTCCACAGAACCCTCTCCTTCAAAACACCAGAGTAATTTGCCCTTCAACAAGCACTCTTCCCCAAAGATGTAGGTTCACAATAGATCAGAAGACACAGCTTTAATCAGGAGATCTGGTTTCTAGAGCATACTTGGGATTCAGGAGTCAGCCAGAGCTACTCAATTTGTTTCTTGTTGAACCAAAACCAGTTCTTCACTCTTTCTACTCATCCTCGTTTCTATAGTTCATGTTTGATGCTTTCATAAAACTTAAAAAGTCATTAGTCATATTAGTTAGTCATACTCAACACCACTTGTAGTTGCTCAGCAACAATAGCAGTTAATCACTGAAGTTGCATAACAGTACTCAGTTTGGTTTGCATTATATACACCTGGTGTTCAAAAGTAATTTTCCAAGTCAAGGCAATGAATGAATTTCCTAGCATAGTGGCATTTATAAAACCAGTTTAGTGAAAGCTGCACTGTAAAAATGTTCAGTGGTACAAATTTTGATAAATAGAAGACTTAAATCAAGTCCCAGCACAGTGTATAAAAGGACAAGCCCAAATTAATGGGGCAAGTTCTCTCAATAAATGAGGTGTGATTCCATGGCTGATGGGCAGATGTTCAAATATTCCACCTGCTGCTTTGCCAAAAAAATGAAATACACATGTACTAAGGTTTAATATAAATTTCAGTAAAGCACAGCAAAGCCAAGATCCTGATGAGAAAACAGTTGTCCAAATCCCAGGGTTTCTGTAATTAAAAATTCAAAAATCACAGAAAAAATATTCCTCTCTAAATAGTTTTAACAAAGTTTATATATGTAGAAAAAGGTTCTTTTCATAAACCACAGGCCTATATTCTTGGCTTACCTTCTTTTTACTGCAAGCCTTAGATCTCTTTTTCTCCCCTCGTCTGTATATATCCAATCACTCATAAAACTGAAAGCAAAGATGGAGAACTACTACTTAAGTAAAAAAATAATCCATGACATCATAAAGTCAGATTATCTTAGATGGCTCAAGCCTTTGGTGTCTCAGCCTGCAAAGCAGGGTGCTGGAAATCATGGAAAAGTCCATGGTAATAGTTTCTATTAAAAAAAATCAATAAACAACATGGAACCCCCTCAACACTAGAAACAATGAGAAATTGAGAAAAAAAGCCAAATCAGTCCAGTAGGAATTGTATTTCACCTACTAAGGTTATTAGCATGCAGAAGTGCCAATCACAATCTGAAAGGGTTGGGGTTGTTTTCAAGGTTAAATGGATATTTCATTCCTGAGATAAAACGTGTCCAAATCTCAGATATAAGACAAACGTTAGAAACTTATATGAAAATGTGGATGATGTTCTTAGGAGTGACAGTTGTGAGACAGCTGCTCATTATCAGAAAGATAAAAGTAATTCAAAGCAGCAGAACAATTGATCAAACCCATCAAATGACAGAGACCTCAAACTCCTAATGCCCACTCACTTTGACACTTTGAAAATCAGTGAACAAATGTGAAAACCTTTCATTTATTTCTAGGTCCTAGTGAAAACACAGACTGGGACTCTTGGTGATTTCCAAAGCATCTAAATGTCCAAATCCTTCTTAAATCAGTTCTAAAATGTTACATAATTGCATATCACATGTCTTCAGAATAGAATTGTTCGTATAGTATCTAGCCGAAAGGCAGCTCACATATGCTCGGTTCAGACATCTGTGCAACACTGAAACAAATGAAGTTAATTACAGTGATGAACTAAGTTACACAATTTGCCTTCTGACAAAGCTATTCTTCCCCTTTTTGCTGGCCTGCCCTATTTAAGTTCACAGGAAATTTGCCTACTGTGGCACTGAAGTACCCGAATGCCACCAAACCCAGGGGCAGACTGTAAGCAAATTACCACAACCTGCTTCTTTGGAGAGAGAGCCTCTGGAAACAACCCAGCTGAACCTCTCCAGTGAGATGCAATCTGAACTTTCATCATCAGCTCTCTGCTGCTTTAATCCTTTTTTGCCTGTGGGTCTTATCTTTCTTCTTTATTTCCTCCTACGTTTTGGCCAATGCTCTGGTTTTCAAAGCAGTTTACATTCTTTAATAAAAGCTGTGCAAAAGAGAATAAATTCTTAACAGATATTGTCTTAAGATTTGCAGGAATCATATACCCATAATCCTAGTGAACATTGGGAACTGGAGCAGAACATCAGAAACATCACTAGGAATTCAGCTTATTGGAGGTTATGCCTTATCTTTTCAGCCATTAGTATCTTCATCTTCTGGTTACCCCTCACCTTTTTATCTGATGGTGTGTTCAACCTCTTCATTTTTACTGTTATTCTAGATCCCAGTCTTTCAAAATGACATGAATAGTTTTATTTCTTTCTTCAATTGCAATAATTTTCACTCTGTGGTCAGAATGGTCTTCATTAACTCAGCACAGCACTGGTTTTCTACAGGCAATTATTTTTTTTCCCTTCTGTGCTCCCTAGCAACTTATTGCAGGCTAACTTTAAAGGTGTTGCAAGCAAAAAGTAGACCATAAATTAGGAGTTTGCCAAGTCTCATAGACAACCATCATAGCAGGTGAGTAGCTGAACAAAGAGCTCTAGCTGTTGTCTCTGGCAGTGTCTCTCATCCCCTCTCTACTTCTGCCTGTTCATTTTAGTCTTGCCTTCAGCAGGAAGTGACCCAGCTCTGTGGAGCTTTATTGTCTAGTGACACGTTTGGGAAATGGCAGCTGCTGAATGTAGCAGGGAGGAGTTTCTAAAGAGCTATGGCTGCAATATGCTCCAGTTTACTTCTTTTTCCTCTTACTTTTACATTAGAAGAGCACATTCACCAAATTCCTTACTCCAGGTACCTCCAATGCTGCCAGTGACAGCAACTTGACTCCATGGTAATCCAAGGTTTCATCTTTACCTCTGTTAACATCCATTACACATATGCCAGTTGTAGCACAGCATTTTTGTCAGTTTCAATGCACCATCCAAAGTATACACACCAACATCTTTTCATCTTATACAGGAAGCAGCTTAGGGTTAGCTGTCCTATTAATCTTCTTACAGCTGTATTCTTTTTTGGTGCTCTAACTTATGAGAAAACCAGACAGTCATTATAGAATTATTGATACACACACAAGACATACCCACACTTACATATGCATTCCTGGGAAGAAATATTCTGCAGAAGTTGTGAAATATAACATGGATATAGAAAGATGTCACTTTTGGGATGAAGATACTCAGACTGAAACTCGTGCATTCACTATGGAGTTGGAATGCCAATATAAAACTGCAGAATCAGGGATTTGATTAGATACTGCTGGGCCTCTGTGGTAGTATTTGGGCAATCTAAGGACCAAGGCTCCTCCTTTCTGGCTCAAAGCCTTTTAGATGCTTTGCACTATTAAAAGGAGGTCATTAAGATCTGCACCTAAATATTAGGAGAGCAGTTTCTTATACATCAGACTAGTGCCCATCTCACAAGGCTAATATCTATTTCAAGGTTCCTTTCCTGTGGAATTCTGAGGGAAAACAGAAATTCCATGCTCTAATTTTCACTAGAATGTGGAACCTGCTAGGTATTAGAATCTCAATAAAACTTACTTAGCTCAGGAGTAGCTGAAAAGCTACAGCACTACAATATTGTAGCTACAAGGCTAAAATATTTTCCATCTGGAAATATAACTGCATTCAAAGTGAAGATGCAACTGGTGCAGATCAATAAAAAAATAATCCTTCCCCAAAATATGGCTCAAATTAAAACTAAGTCTGTTGCAAGTCTTTCTATCTGTTCAATAGCACAAACACTGCAGATGTGCTATGGCCCAAGTGCAGAAAAAGAAGGAAAAACACAGAGCATTTTTTGAACCTCATCAACATAGAATTTAAATCCTGTCAGAGTCCCTCTCTAAAACAAACTAGATTATGTTATCCTTAATTATATTTTAATGTCTAAGATGTATTTTAGAGCTCTAAATTTCTTTCTTTCTCTGTAGGTTGAGCATCTCAATTGCTGTAAACTGCCTTAAGCCTTAGCAAAGGCTGTGCCAGCCTATACAGCTGAAAATCAAATTTGTAATTTCCAGGATTCCAAGAAACAGTGCTTTTTGGTTTTGCTTCAAAGGCATAACAGAAGCCTCAGCAAACGGGGAAGTCAGTCATTGTGTTATGTGTTGAAGTCACAACTCAGTATTATTTGTGCAACAGGGAATGTGAAAGATGAGGTCAAAGAGTTCCCAGCACACTTGTCAACAGAGAAAGCTCAGTTGTCTGAAGGAAAGGGGAGCTATTGAACTCCATTGCACCAAGCTTTTCTCCTAAATAGCAAGCCCTGTGAAGTAAAGGAGTTTAAAACTGCACTTGACAGCAGGAATAGCAACAGCAGAATGAGGCTTTCCTATATAGAACATATAAAGCTGTAAGAAAAAATCAGAAGTCAAAACATGTTGAAAAAATATTGTGTGTTTTCTCTGTGCTTCAGGATACAGGTTTTTGTTTATATATACTTACTATATTTGACCTTATGTATGTTTTCAGTTGCCTGAGAGCAAAAACACCCATGTTTACTTGAGCAGACAAACCATAAAAATTATTAGGTTGAAATGAAAAATTCACTCAGTAGTTGGCTCCTTGGCAGTAGCAACTCTGATCTAACTTGCTGCTAGCAGAAAATCCTAAACAAGGTAAAAATATTACTGACATCACCAAAGTACATTTTAAAAGTTGTTAAAGTTGTCATACATACCTCATGCAGATGTGATCAGATATGACTAGTGAACTCCAAAGCAGGAATAAATCTTCTCTAGGTTTTGTAAGTGCTAGTGAGAATAAAAATTTGCATAAAAACAAAACAAGCAAACAACTATTAAAATAATCTATATGCCATCCTTTCCACTTTCAGAAACAAAGTACTGCTGTGGATGCCTGACACAGATAGGAGTCAGTAAGCCAAGTTAAGAATCAGGAGTGACTTGCCAAGTTCCTTTATCAAATTCCATTAAGTAACAGAAAGATAAAACTACACGCTTGTCAACGCTTACAGTTTTATCTTTAATCTTGAGAAGTATTACTGGAGCAGAAGAGGACAGATCCCCTAAATAGGCTGCTTCCAGGAAACCCTGGCACTGGACCACCAGCACTGTGGGACACAGCATGAGTGGAAGGCAGGTCTCTTCTCATGTCTATCATCTTCTGGTTCACAGTCTCACAACTGACAGGCTAGAAGAAGGCTTTGCCAAGTTTCTCAATATACTTTTAAAATAGAATGTTAGCAGAAAATACACAAATCACTTTAAGAAATATCGAATTTGATATTCAACTGTATATGTCATATTTTTTTTTAACCAAGCTTTTAGAAAAAAACTCTTCACACAAGAAAAACCATTGTCTCCAAGGTCCCCAGTTCACCTGTTTCTAGGTATTTTAGCATTACAATAATTTTCCTTTTCCCCATTCTTGCTTTTATCCTTCCAGAATTTCTTGTCATCACTAAATTCTCCAAATTTCAGTCATCTGCAGATGTATAGAGTAGATCTGTAGAGCCAAATGATCTGATGTGTGGACACCCTCTCTAACCGTGCCACTGCTCCTATTTATTTGATCAAGTATTTTAACATTCATCCATTCCAAACAAAACACTGTTGATAAACAGATCTGCCAATTACTCATTACTTACCCTAGTCTATAACTTTAGAAAGAGCTGGGTTAAAAATTGCAAAAGAACAGGCAAATTTAATAAGTCATGCAAATTTCCCTGCAAAAGACAGAAATTTTCAACATTTTCTGTAGTGCCACTCTAGCTGAATCTTTCAGACATAATTTCTAAGGAACAAAATTTAATGTAGAACATTCAGTAATATGTTAACATGTTAAAAATGTAATTCTATATAAGACCTCAAAAAGAACTCTTGGCCTTTTCTCTTAAAAAATGTGCCAGAACTAACATTTGTACTATTATTTAAGATAAACTAACATTTATTTTTTAATTTAAGATTTTTTTAATATTTAAGGTTAACAATAGGAATAATTTTTCATTTATTACAGACTAATATACTGGCTATTAGCACAAGGAAGGGTAAGATTTCCCACTTAATACGGGCATATCTGAACCTGTCCCTGCTAAGAGGAAAATATAAGAACTTTGATTTTGTCAGTGTAGTAAATGTGATGTGCAACTGCTATAAAACAATCAATCAGAGTCTGTAGTTGGCAGTCAGCAGGAAGAAAATGGTCTCAGGAACAGAATAAAATGCAGTGAGTACTCAGTATATGCATTGCATTTATAAAGACAGCTGTTAATATTTTTGTATTGAAGATATATTTAACTATATATATATATGTAATTATATATATAGGCAGGTCGTCCTGCATAGATTTACTTAGATTTAGCCTCTGCTGTAGGGGAAAGTCTTTCCATAAATTTCTTTTTACTCCTTCTTCTCAGCCTTTCCATGTCCCTGAAATAGTGCAGGAAGCCGTATTTTCCACATCACAGGCTCTTTTCCAATTCTTTCCTCTGTGGGACAGACTCAGAAGCCAAAGAATGGCTTCCAGGCTACTGAGTGTATAGGAAATGATTGTCCCTAGTTTTGGGCTTGTGTGTGTCACATCACCTTTGACTGGGACACACCCATGATACAAGAATCAGGAGGAGGCAAATTTTCCCCCACAAGGAGACAAGGAGGTGCCTTAGACTCCTGAAGTCCAAGCCTTAGACTTGCAAGAGTTCTGTATCTGTATTGAAAGCATCAGACAGCCCTTCAGAACAACCTCACAAGAACGGGTTTTAGCACACCTCGGCTAAATCAATTCTGGCCATAATTCTTTCTAATTGGTTTTACAGACTTTTGAAATGGATTCTTACTGAAAATAAATAAAATTACTTTTTTTTTCAAAGACAGAGCCAGTTTCCCTGTTTGTTATTTCTAACTTATTAGTTAGAAAGACACCCTTTTCACTGAATAATAGAGCTTCTGGAGGTAAATAATTATAGTCCTTATAGCTTTTAGTTGGTGAACTTAGGGAGGCTGGGAGATGGGCTGGATGTCATCCCAGCCTGAAGCCAGGTCTACACTGCAGGACTGAAAGGAAGTAGAAGTTTGGTTTTGTCCACATTTCTGGCATCAGCTCAGTTGTTTCTATCCTGATGTGATGAATGTAGCTTAAAAAGTTATATAAACCACTTAAATCACTCACTACTTTATTTATTTTCCCCCTTTTTATTCCTAGAAATTATGGGTATTAATTACATTTCCAAGCAAAAATTTAATTATAAGTGAATACAATATGTGGAATTGAACAGTATCTACAAATTCAGAAAACAGTTTATTGAATAACAGATGTTTCACTGTAAGTTGAAAAGGACTATAAAAGCAGTATCACGCTGTGAGGATAAAAGAATTATGTTGCGAGGCATTTGGAGAGAGTCAGATAAGAGCAGAAGCTATTGAAAGGGACATGTCTTGCTAGAGGTGCTTCAAAGTGAAAGGAAGCAAGCCTCTAAGGGCAAAGAAAGCTCACTCTGTAAGATGACAATTTCACACTTAATTACAGGTTGACAGCAAGGAGGGTGCATTCAGCAACTTCATCCATTTACAAGTGTTGGAATGAAGGCAAAAACAGAGGAGGAATTCTCTGTCATTGAAGAATATCACCATCTACAGCAAATATTGCAAAATATGAACAGGAAGGATAAGTTTAAATTTACTGGAGATATACAGAGATGGGTCAGAGATGACCAAATAAATTTCCCACCTATCACGATGACATTTGACTTCTACAAATGCCCAGCTATCACTGTTCAGGGCATCATCTCTTGAATCACTGACTGCTTCAAACAGTATTTCCTTGCATCATATTCTGCCTTTAACATTTTCTTAAGTTCATGATGTTCGAGACTGTTTTCACACATAACATCATCTTCTATCAATAAATCTTGGGTAAAGGTTTTAAGAAGACTATAGGGTTGTTTTTTTCTTTTTTTTTTTTTTTAGCTAACAATATGCTCTCACTAATTAATTTTATCCATTCCCCTTCAGGCAGAGATTAGAGCTGGAAAATATTAGATTATATACTTGAAGTTTTCAGAAATCTAAAACTGCAAAATTGCAATAATTAGAAAAGATAGTCTAATATATATGGTCTAATACAAAATTCCTGAAAAAAACTTTTCAAACCATTTAATCAGATTATTCACCACTGACAATTCATTTAAGGGCTAACACCAATACATAAACAAATGTTAACTCATATTTCCAGTGAATGCATAACCTATTTTGGAGATGGAAGTATGGAGAAGATTCAGCATAATATATAACTGGCTGCTTCATTATACAAAGTATAGTTGAACTGAAATCATTTACACTGAATTTCTTCTTCCTGGAAGTTAAGCACCCTTTCTTTATTTTGCAGTATGTTCAATGCAGTCACTGAAATGGTATATTTCTAATATTTGCCCTGAAACATTAAATCTAATCTCAAACTGTTTTATACAGCTGAGTCACATGTGACATATAGTCCAAGAGAGAAGCTCATTACAGTGGTTTCTCAGCTTCACCAGTCATCTCAGCTAACTTCAAAAACACAGTACAGCACATCTCCCATTATCACCATGTTTTCTGATGCATAATGTAATTCATGTTGTGCTCTTCCCTCTTTTCCTTGTAAATATCAAAGTATCACCTGGATTGTGTGTCATGGATTAGTTTGTCACAGATACTGTTGGTCAAGTGAATTAGTCATGTTTGCTATTACACCTATGTTATGGCCTGACAAGAGATGCCTCTGCCCGAATGAAATGAGACCATATGCAGGCTCTTGTGTATTTCAGAAACCTTTATTTTCTTATCTGAAGCCAGATGAAACAGTTGTGGTAATAGACCTTGTTTTTTCTTGCTTGAAAATCTCTCCAAGGGCTTTCATGTCCATCTAGTTTAGTTTTTCCCCATCTGGTTTGCTTTTTTTAAAACAAGTGGAAGTCATATTATATAAAAAAATATTTAATCCTTTGTTCTCAGTTGCCTGATGTTATTCCAATTATAACCTATTCTTTATCTCAAGAAGTTATCATTAAACTAATCAGGATGCTGACTTATGATCTAAAGAAAGAGGCACGGTCAAGTTCTAGAGCCCTGAAGTGGAACTTAACATAATTGGTTTCCATCAATATTTTGTAATATACTATGTATCTGTATGACATATCTGTAAGGGCAGGAGAAAGTACTAAAACATTTCTGAAGGGCAATATTTTTTTATGTGTTTGCTACACAAGAAAAAATTGTTACTACCATTACTCCTGTAAAGAAATAATATATCTCTTTGGGTTATCTTAAAATAATACTTGTAATCCCGAGGTTTTGTTGGTGATAAACACCACATGGCTCCATAGAACATTTCTTCATAGGAGTATTCCTGGGCCATCTGGGGAGACCAGGCTTTCACACCTGTGGTGCTTGAAGCACACCCTCCATCATACTGGGACCTGTGCAGTGAACAGATCTCACATGATCATTTATTCCCTTTGCCCTATCAGTGGAAAAGTTTTCAAACAGAGTCAGACAACTGGCAGAGATCCTGATATCTGCCTTAGAATGGCAGGAAGCCTCATCCCAAACTTAGGTGTCCAAGAGATATGCAAGAGTTTGGGCAAAAGCTCCAAGGTTCCCTAGCACTTAAGTGTTCTTGGAAAAATGTGTATTAAATAATTTCTATATGATGTTGCTCAACCTCAAGATATATTGAATGTCTGTCTACCCTCTCTCTTAACCTTTCCTCCATGGTAATAAAGGCAGTCCAGTTGAACAATCAGAGAGACAAAGAAGTCAGAACATTTCTTAGCACCAGTGGTAGACTCACAAAGCTGCAAAATTCATTGGTAGCTTGTCATTAAACTTTATTTCCAGAAAATAAATCAAGTTGTATGGTTATATTTATAGAAAAGTTTGCAAATGCAAAAGTTGGTCATTGCTCCAGGACTTATCTGCTGACTGGAAAGTTCCTGCCTAGGGCAAAGACATATACACACAAGAAAAAACCCAGGGTTGATAATAAAAACACTGACCCATCCTCAGCTATTGCACTATGCACACATTGCTATCATCATCTCACTGATATTTGACAACATACACTCAGTGACAGCTGTTTTATTATTGTCTTTAATGGCCATAAAGCAGGAAATATTGAATAATGCAGAGGAAACATCCTGACAGCTCTGGCTCTGTGTGAATATGTCAATTTAATAGCACCGTTTGGCATCTGAGGGATTTCTTGACTAACAGGTGCATCATTATACACATCAGCAATTCACTAAGTAGAACAATAATACAGTGCACATTATGATGCTATAACTGACACCAAAAATGAACTCTCTAAAGAAGTGCAATAGATTGTCACTGAGCTTGTAAAAGTGCTGTTTGAATTGACACAGTCTGTGGGGTTGGAAATTGTTTTGTATGTTACAGTTCTCCAAAGATCTGTGGGCTGGTTTGCCCTGATGAATTGGATGAAAGAAAAAGAAATAAAACTGACACTTCTCATTAAGAAGAACCACCAAATGATTCATGTCTGATACTTGTCCATGTTGGTCTCTGTTTGAATTTACTTTATACTTTCATATGCTTCATCAGGAAATATCAGGGGACTTCAATTTCAGATAAAACAAAGATACTTTAACGTTTTCACGCCTTTCCAATTCCATCTTTCTCCCAGGTAGCAAGCTAGTCACACCTCCAGTAAGGAAAAGCAATCATTTAGACAAGTGTGTGAAGGACTCCTGCCCTTCACAAGGAACTTCATCTCTCTGCCTAAACACTAACAAAAAATCTCCTAAACTCTATGAAATTAAAGCTGTATTTTGGCAAGATTCCATTTCAGATGAACACCATTTGTCTACAGATCCTCTCAAGGACTACTTTTTTTCATAAAAACAGAAACAATTTTCATCCATTTTCTTTGGATAAAAATCTAGGTGTATCAGAGAGTTGGGAAAGAGCTGCCCATTCAAATTAATCCAACTACTAAACTAAAAATAGTGCAAACCAGGTCATATAGAATGAATCAGTATGTATAAGGTGATTCTCCATTTCAAAATAATATTAAAGGCAGTCTTTGTGATTTTGGGAAGTTCGTCACCTTCCTGTTAGTTTCCTTTTATATTTTAATGTATTAAATCTTCTTCAGAAGGGTCTTGATAAAAAATCCGCACAAAGCCTCCATCTCAATTTAATTAACGCAGAAGTTTGGTTTAGATTTGTATTAACTTTCAATCGTCACTGTCATTTCCATTCAGAGTATTCAAAGGATTGTCCAAATCTTCTATATCCCTTGTTCAGACTTCCTTTCAGACAACTGCTCAGGCTAGAATGTCCTTGAGCAGTATCCCATTGTTCAATAATCCAGTAATTGTGTATCTGTTCATTTCACAGGTGTGCAAGACATCCAGCCTGGGTGGTAAGGCCACAAATAACACTCATATGTTCAGAGTACTCTACCTGAACCCTTGTCTTGACCACACTCACACTCATTAAAACAATTTTTATCAAATTCTAGTGGAACTTTGATAAAAGTGATAAAGCAATTGACAGTTTATAGCCTATTAAGAAAAAATCCTATTCCTGTTTGGATGTACTTAGAAATGGGAATGGTAAAGCAGTAGCAGAGGTTTACTAGAAATCTGACAATTATTTTCTCATAGTTCTTGTTCTTAAGAAGCTCAGGCAAGAACCGGCACTCCTTTGCACTAGACCCCACAGCAAAAGACAACTGAGACATCTTTGTTCCTAAAACTTTTAGAATCTAAATATGACACAACAGATGAATACAAGCAGACAACTGGGAATAAAAGGACACAGCAAGAAAATGAGCATCAGTGGCTGCTTCTGTACCTATATAAAATGTTGAATTAAAGAAGCACTCTGAAATTGCAAAGATCCTCATATGAACTTTTCTTTACACAAGCTCCAGCTGTCCTTTCAGACAGTCTCTGTACCCTTTTAGTTACATGACATTTCCATGATGTAAGGGAAAAAAAGCAGCATTGTGTTGAAACTATCAACATTATCAAACTTTTCTGGCAGCTGAAATGAAGAAGCTTCTAATTAGGTCTGCCTTAGAATGTAAAATGTGTGAAACAGTGATGAACAGCGTGAAAAACCTTCCTGTTACCTAAACGTGCATGCAAGCACCAAGACTGGAAGTGCAGCTTTGATAGAAAACTGCCAAATAAAATTGTAGTTTGATACATAGCCAAGAAAATGCTGATCAATCTTTAAGTAATCATCAACTTCTACAAAATTTTGCTACTTTCTTCAAAGACACAAAGAGCTATCCTTCACAGTGAAAAAAAGGATTTAAATTGTGGGGGATTTAACAGAAAAAGCGAACTCTTGTTAAACCTCAATAAAGAATATAGCACTAATGATAAATTTGAAATACCTGTGCCCATTTCTGTTTTATCTAATAGCATACTCTGATCTTTCAATGAAAGAGAGAGAAAAATTAAGGTACAAAAAGCCCTCGGCTCTAAAGCTTAAGTAAGTAGGTAAGACTAACATATTTGTTCAATATTCATGCCCCCTAGGAGACCATTACCTTGAAATCATTACTTTTATTTATTCTCTGGTTTCATGGATCCTGTAAACTTTTAATGAAATAATACATAAAAGTGGGTTCCATTCAGCTACAAATGCTCATTAATTGTTTGTTAATGCAACACATTTTTTTCCTATTTGTTCTCCTGGCATTATTATAATGAAGAGCAATTGCTTTATAAAGAAAGTTGAGCAAATACTGTAAATCATGGCTTCTTTACCATTTTACTCACTTGCCCGCCGGTGGACTTTTTTTTGTTAATTAACTTTCTATTGTTTGTCATTCCAATTAAATAGAGTACAGCAATTACTTAAGGTGTTACATGAAGAGCTGTAAAAGTTAAAAAAACAAACCCCCCAACAACAAAAAAAAATCTCCTAAGAAAACAAAAAAACTTTATAAAGAAAAAAATCTTCAAAAGAAATAAACAACAGCAAAAAAACTTTAAATGCCCTGAAAGCTTAGTGAAAGCTCCACAAAAGTTAATAGGAAAAAAAAAAAAGAAAAGCAGCTGATGCATCATCAGTGTAGCAGTAAATTAAAAAACTCACCTGCTTTGTGTTCAGATCAGTCAGAAGGAAGTGAATCAAGTTTAGTATTGTTCACAGTGAAAGTACCTAGGATTTGCTCACCTGAACAATATGTCTAATTACAGTAGGATAAAGACCAGCAGAAAAAACCTGGCATGCTGTGGAAATCTCATTACCTCATTCTATTAGTGAAATCCAGACTGACCTCTGCAGTCACCCACAGAATTCTCCATTTTTCTGCTGTGCCACTTGTGCTCATTCCATCTCAATCAGACACTGGAATTTTACCTGCAAGTTCTATGGTGTAGTAACTTCCCTTCAATAAATCCTAGGAACGGGGACATACCTAAATTGAAATTACTTAAGGAAACATAATGTATATTTAAAGAACCTCATTTTTGGTCATGACAGGTAACTTTGTTATTCCGGAACTGAAAGTGCTCATCTAATTCTTCATCTAAGCAAAGCAAGGTCTCTTGACATAATACTATGGAAAATAGTTCATTAATACAAAGGAGAGCAGCTTTACCATTCAAACAAGCAAACACTGGATTTTTTTCTAATTTTGCCATTTTTGACCTCCAGAGATGCCTGTGGCTGAATGAGCTCTATGTTCTTACAAAAGAGACATACAGAAGAGACACAATAATTTTCTAGAACTTTGGTGGTGCATTTGTGAAGAAATCCCTTCACAAATTAATTAGGAATTACAGTACAGACAGTAAAACAAATGTTCATGACCATCACATTTATTGCAAGGTTGCCACACTGTGTCAAGCCATACATACAGCAAAGGTACTGGAAAGCTCTCTGGGATCAGTTCAAAGGATTTTTATCTTTCTTGCTCGTTTAAACAAAACAACTTAGAAATTTTGTGGTGGGACCAAACACTATCTCTTAAAAATTAATCCTGAATAAAGAGTGTAAGCAAAATGGAAAAAAGCAGAGCATGTCAGTAAGAAAACTCAGTATAATTGATTTAATTCTGAAAAATTGTAAATAATTCTGACCGCAAAAAGTCTGAATGCTTTCACACAAATTTACTTTGAAATTTTGACCATAATAAAAATTATCATGTTTTGTTATGATTTATTATTTTTTTGTCATTAAAGAAAAAGTACACAAATCCAAGCCATACAGTTTTGGTAAAAGGGATTTATTAAACAGGTGTTATTTTTTCAGTCTCTTTTGTATCAGGAACCACAATAAATTTTTGAAGAATATATAAAGTTCAGAGATGTGGTTTTTTTGGGAAATCATTGGCATTTAAGCCCACAAAACATTCTTTGAAAAAAACACAAAAGCATTCAGAGAAACTATCAATAGAGATGTTACACAAGAGAATGAGTCACTTGAAGAAATACCAGTTTTTGAGTCTTGGCATATTTCTTTACAGGAGTAAAATGTACATCAAATCATTGAATACAACAAAAATAAAATTCAGGGAAGTGGAAAGAAACAGATTTGGAAACTAATCGAGATAAGTTTCTAATTAATTCCATATCAAATGACAGGAAAAAAAAAGCAGTAAAAGGAGGGTTCAGCTTCACACAAGGCAGAGAAATCCTCTGGGTGACAACAAATCTTTGTGCATAGGCCTAGCTGCCTTAATAGGAATATTACCATATTAGGTTAAATTTGAGTTTAAAAAAAAGTATTCTAAAAAAAGGATTTGCTTGACAAATACTTTTGACTTTTCTTTGATTTTGTGCATTTTGTGCATCATCTATGCTCTACTATGGATTTGAAAAAAAAAAAGATCAATCCTAACTCTCTATTTTATGCCACTCTTTTTTTCTGCAGAAGCAGCTGAAATATCTTGTTTACTAGTCCAGATGGAAGGCACATTGAATTTCTACAAAAGTGAGTATGGCCCTGGGAACTCCAGGACACCCTCTCCCTCATAGAAAAAAAAAAAAAAAAAGGAATGACTCACACTAAAATACTCAATAGAAAAAATTCTAGACAGAAAAAGGTGAATTTAAAGTCTGTTCCATAATCAGAGCAGAAGTGATGTCACAGCTGCCCAGGTTTTGTCAATACATTTGAAGGAAAGAGCAACCCATCACCAGCATTTTAAAAAATATTCAGGCTACTACAGTATAGCATCTGTGAGCACTTTCTCCTTCTAGAGACTGATTCAAACTTCCAGTGGGATCACCAGGGTCTCCTAAACTTTCAGCATCCGCTTGATTGAAAAGCTTTCCTTTGTATCTAAGGGAACATTGATGACGTGCTTGGCTCAGACCTTGCCTATCCACTCGTCCAGAGCCTCACCCAAGACACCCCAGCTGAGTGAAAGGTCCCTCTCCCCTCAGGTCCACACAAACTCTGCAGGCTTGGAACACGGTGGGATTTCATACTACCCTCAAGAGTATTTCCAGACTAATAACTGAAATAATTCACCTTGAACTCCTTCTTGTCTTTCAAAACTCCCAGGTGGAAGCATTAGCTCCACTAGCAAGAGTTTGGGGTTTTTGGGTGGCACAGTTAGCTGATTAAGCTCCCACCTCGAGGGCTTGTTTGGTTCTCCAGCAATGCCCAAGGTAGTCCACACAGCCCTGCCTGGACTTGTGATGGAAACAGGCACTGGGGAAGGAGCCCCTGGGCTGCCAAAGGCAACAAGCTTTGCAACCACATCTTCTGGCATCCCTTTTCCCCCAATACTCTTGATGAAGACTTACAAGCCCTTCTTTGAAATTACAGACCAAAGCCAAACACCTACATTGAAGTGAAATCATTTTTGAGTCAGCACTATTGAATTCTGCCAGACATGAATTTAGCCACCTAAAGCAATTTTTTTGCCAATGCTTTAAAATCCTTTCCATAAGTTTTCAGTTAGAATTTTGGTATGACTTTGCTTTCTACAGACAGCACCACAGAAAAAAAAATTATTTACAGAAGTTTATTAAACCTTTTGTATTTATGAAAGCATCTGTATTTAAACTGTTGATGTAGCTCACCATGTACACTGTCTGAGAGAAGAATGTTACTATACTTCATATTATATTTACAGTGATATGTATAAGTTTTGCTGCTTATGAAAGCAGATAATCTGACAGCTCCTGAAGCCTTGGCACAGCAAGGCAAGAAAGAGATGGTGGTAACAGAGCCTTCCAAAAATACCCCATTAGCACTTTCCAGTTTGACCCACAGGACCAGACTCTCAAGATTTTAAAAAATGTTTCTATCTCTTTGGCTATTCACAGCCTGGTTTTTACAAGGAGATCACCACCAACCATACCACTTATGTTTGGTTTGCCAAGGACTTTTCAGCCCTATTTGATTCCAAGGATTTTTACATGTGTAAAGCCAAATGCTGATACTTCCAACTCTTGAGTTGAAAAAATGCTTAGCTAAAGAGCAAAGTTATACGGGTTATTAATGTCTCTGAAGTAAGGAGAAAAATAAGGCTGCTTTAATTAAATTGAGTGTGGCAAGCCCAAGCAAACCATAATATCTTTAACAATGATAAATGTGTGGGCTTACACTGGTTTAGTAACCTGCAAAAAATACCACCCTCTCTTGATAATAACAAGAATAAGAATATGCAACACCCTTCATTTCTTAAAAATCTAACCTTGATGGAAGGTTTACTTGGTAAAGACTCAGAGGACCTTAGATCCTGTTGTTCACTGGGAGTACTACTTTTTAGTAAGTGTTATATCTTTTTCATTAATGCAGTCGAAATTTTACACTCACTCTAACAATTTCTCTTGAAATATATTATTAAATATGAAAGGGAGAGCCAAGGTGTAATTTTCCCTTCCATATGTCTGAAGATCCCAGAAATAATACCTGCAAGGGAGCTTACACGGGAAGAGGAATTAGTTATTGTTCACTGCCTTATCAGGCACAGATGATAAGGCTGATGACATCTATAAAGAGCAGCATCAGATAAAGGTGGGTGTACATTTCAGAACTGACAGCATGAAGAAACAGCTGAGGCCCAATTAAAATAAAAGCAGAGTAGAAAAAGGGACAGAAAGTTTGGAAGACTCAAAAGAGAAGGAAAGGACAAATGTGGGACACAGGCTGGAGCTAAATTCAGAAGAGAGAGAAAGGAAAAATGTGGAACACAGGTTGGAACTAAGACCAAAATCAGAAGCATTAACAAAAACCTCATGGGAAAGTGTGGGCTGTTAACACACAAGTTTTTCTCAACATTTCAGCTACCATGCTAAGTCCCTCCTAAATATACAGCCTTATAATGTAGATAGTAGTCACTTGCTTTTAACAAGAGATAAACCCTAATTTACTCTGTTCCAAGGAGAAGTGACTCATTCCAGCACTGAACTGTGAGAGCAAAAGAAATATAAATCAAGTCTGTGGTAGAAATTTTTGGGATTGTGACACTATGTAAACAGAGAAAACAGATCATTCAAACAATAACTGCTATCACTAAAAATTACACAAAATTACACATTGAATTAATCCTGTACCTCAAGCTTTCTCCAATGTCCCAGAAAGAACAAAAAGGGACATTTGCTTCTTTTAATGCCTGTTTTATCTCTGCATTACTACTGATCTGCACTTTTTTTCATTTTTTACCAGTCTGTGGATGAATGCTAGAGGATATAATGTTCACTGGTAGGACTAGCAATGTTAACTTCTTGGAAACAAAGTTGAGAATTTTTTACTCAGGTATGACTTTAAAATAACATCACTCAGCATCTGGCAGGAACATTTCACTCATGTGACATTATTAAATACTGTAAAATAACATAAGGCCTGCTCCTTTGAGTCCTCTGGGATTTTCTATAAAGAAATAGCTTCCAAGGAACCAAAATACTTTCTGTGAGGACTCCCTGGTTTCTTCCTGACACTTACAATGCCTGTTGCTTGGGGCAGGGTAATAGTAGAAGCAAAAGGTTTATGGGAAAGTCTTGGACCTTTTGAAATAGTTCCATAAATCCATTGTAGCTGGACATTTTTTGTGCCTCCAGCTATAGCATAGGACTTGAGTAAACAGTGCAGAACCATCCAGGCCTTCAATACCCTTAGACCAACGTTTCATTAAAACAGGGATTGTAACTCAAGAGGAACCAATATCAACATTTTATTCTAAAGGCATATTTTATTGGGAATTAAGAGAAATTAGTTATCTCAACCAACACATCTGTTTGGAAGTTATAAGAGATTAATTTCTTAAGCATTCCATAGGAGACCATTCCTTAACTAAACTAGTTTTCTTACAGTAATTTTTTTCTTATACTGTAGAAATAATGTAATATAAGTAAATTATTTTGGAAATAAAAAAATTCTTTACTGGGAAGGTGGTGAGATATGAGCTGCTCAGAGTAATGGATGCAGCATCCCAGGAAGTGTTCAAGGCCAGGTTGGATCACTCTTGCCTGGTGTAAGGTGTCCCTGCTCATGGCAGCAGAGTGGGAAATAAATGGTCTTTAAGGTCCCTTCCAGCTGCAAACTGTTCCATGATTCTATGATTTTGAACTGACATTTTTGTTAAGAAATTGTCTTATAACTTGTATAATTTAAAATTTGTCCATACATACTTCTGAAAATTATTTGAACTGAAACTATTGAAGCAAAAATTTTTTATTAAAATAACTCATGTATTCTGCCTGGGAGAAGCCACTGACTTTGGACTACTGGAACAATATTTTTGGGCCCATATTCAGATCAGACACTGATGCTATTCCTTTCATTGGAACTCTGCACCAAAATATGAAATAAAGGTATGTGAGAGCAAAGAAGTGCTAAAAATAGTAAAAGAAGTGCTGAAAAGAGTAAATGCATAAAGAGTGAAAAAAGTTATCTGTATTTGAAATATATGCATAAATATTGGATTACAGAAGAGACCAGTCTTCTATTTTATTCTGTTCATTTTCAATTTTTACCTTCAAGTCATACTTTCTTCCTTCTATTTTTCACTGTGTGAAATGAATCAATATAGTCTTTACAAGACTATAAAATAAGCACCAAATCTTCAGCTATTTATCTTTAAGAAAACAGAAACATATCTAAGTTCTTAAAATAGTGGTGAAAGGTAAAGACTTTTGACAACTTCTGTTATTCTTCTTTCTAGGTAAAAATATACAAGGCTTTGCAAAAGTAACCAAAGACCATAAAGTTCCTCATGAACTGATCACTGCCTATCTTCAGTAACTGCTGGATACTCAACAGACAACAATATTGCTTATTGCAATATGTTTTATCTAACAGAACAAGAAAGTTCATTTTAAA
This sequence comes from Sturnus vulgaris, assembly GCF_052056855.1. Classification (NCBI taxonomy): domain Eukaryota; kingdom Metazoa; phylum Chordata; class Aves; order Passeriformes; family Sturnidae; genus Sturnus; species Sturnus vulgaris. Next base: position 30,685,274 of record NC_142248.1, read on the forward strand.
AAATGTGAAAACAAAGGACATATTATCCAGCGTATTAGCATCCAGGAACTTGTTGATAATTAAAATAGAATCGTAGGATAACTTAATTTAGAAGGAACTGCTGAAGTCTCAAGTCCAACTTCCTGCTCACAGCAGGGTCAAGTATGAGATTAGGGCATAGGTTTTATTGTTTGGCCTTGAAAACCTCCAAGGATGGAGAGAGTACAGCGTCTCTGGGCAGCTTCTTTAATGTCACTTTCTTCATATTGAAAAAGATTTTCTATATATGCAGACATAACCTCCCTTGCTCCAATGCATGCACTGAAATCATATCCTCCCATGATGTGGTGTCTCTCATCACCTGCCAAGCTGTGCAGCTCGCTGGCTACCCAGATTCCCAGGTCCTTTTCAGCTGCTCCTGAGCCAGTCAATCTCCAGCCTGCATTGGTGCAAGTGATTATTTCTTCCTAGATACAGGACTTTATTCTCGACCTTGATGAATTCCACGATGTCCTGACAGCCCATTCTTCCAGCCTGTCTGGCTCTGTACAAATGGCTGGCCTGACCTCTAGAATGTAGAATACAATCACTGGTAGCAGTCAGTCAGGATTTATCATGCAAGTGCTATCCAAAATGTGTGAAAGTATGTCAATTAGGGAAAAAAAACACAAAGAAGAAAGAAAGAATGACACGTTGCAAATGATCCACTAATTTTGCAGAATGCTCCTTCAAGGCTCACAAAGGGAAAAAAAACATTGCTCCATTTGTCTCTGACTTCATTAGAAGAGGATTTGCAAAACTTTTGCCCCCTGCCTGTTTTTTTTTTCTTTTTTGAGGGACCTAGTAGTGTTCTGGAAGCATGCACAGTATGTTCAGTAACTCCTTGGGGAATTGTAGCATCCCCTTATTGAAAACAATGTCAAAGGCAATCCTTCATATACTGTAAGAGAGACAGCATACTTTCCTCCAAAACAGATATGCCTTACATGACATGAAGTTTTCTTCTTTTCCAATAGACCTTTTTGTGACCAAAAAAAAAAAAATATAAAAGAATCATGAGTCAAGGAGACAGATACAGGAGGAAAATCCTTGAACATTTTTTGCATTGAAATGATGAAATGCCTTTTTGTAAACTTACCAGAATTTTCAAAAATTCCTGCAATACACCATTCCACACAATCTGCTAATCATGGACAACCCTACAACAACAACCTGGTATGGCCAGTTTGATGTTTACAGTAATGTAGCTATACAAAGAAATAAAGACATCTCTATTTTTTTAAACATAAAGAAAGATTTCATTTTTAACTAGGAGGGGCTTTTTTTTTTTTAAGATTTGAGATAAGACAGGGTTTTTCTCCAAAACTTATGAAAAGTCCACAGATGGTGTTCATTTCACTCTGCTGACATCTCAGATGGGTGGGACTTGTGATAAAAGACAATCTCCTCAAAACTCACCCATAATAGCGAAGAGAAATCTAAAGGTGGTGCAGGAGAGAAGAGGGGGAGTACGCCTGTCCTGGTTGTGTGACAAATGGAAAAGATTGCCTTTGGTTATATTAATATATAGAGAATTGTAGCCCAAATGAAGGACAAACTTGCATCCCAAGACTCTTTGAAAGATAGGCATTTAGTTCAGCTCTTCACTGATGCATAATTTCAGAATACAAAATTGCATAATTTTTACTATTACAGTAGTGCTTGCATCAGCCAGAGGATGATCAATAGTCAAAACACAGGGGTGGGTGCACCCATGTCAATAGATACTAAATCTTTCCAGAGCAGAACAGGGTCAGAAGCTCAAGTAATTAGTCATTCTGCCTACCACGAGCTCTATTAAGCCCATATTTAATGCCTGGAGGCAGTGAAACATAAACAGCAGTTACACAAGAATCATGGATCACAGCACGATTCTCTTGGGAAAAAGGGAAAGTCAATCTCACTGAAAATTGCTCTGATAACTAATTACTATATTTCTTAACCTACTTAACAGTAGGATGAGATAAATATGCTACTCCTCTCTTTCCCTTGAAGGATCTTAAATTATTAGAAATTTGCAGGAAAAGCAATCTCCAATAACACATCATACTTCTTAAACAGATTTCTTTCTGTTCCAAATGTAAAATTATACTGCCTAGGTTTACACATTTTTTGCATGTCCTAGAGACTAATTTTTGCAAATTAGAAATAGAATCAGGCAAGGATATTTTTATTAATATTACAGACCACAGTGGAATGTCAAGGATTTGTAATACAGTTTCTCTTAAAAGGTGCAAGTACTCACAGTATGGTTCAATGAGATTCTATGACTTTCATTATCCTAACTCATTGCTCACTCTTATGTTAAATTGCCTTGGATTTCACAAACCTACTGATTTTTGAGAAATTCCTTTTTCCCTTTCCACTTCAGAGCTGTTAAATTAAATCTTTAAAAGTTATCCTCAAAGAGCAAGATAACCTGGATAATATTTGTCCTTTCACTCCAGAAAAGGCACAGGTTTCCTTACCTCTCCAGGGAGTAAGTCAGGTGCAGATTCAGTGGCATTGGCTGCACTGACATGTAGCTGTGCAAGGGATACACCCACATTCCTAACTCACAAAAGTTGCTATAAGAAAAAAGTTCCTATATGTTGTGGATGGAAAGACATCACAAAGATCTGGCCATCAGGTCAGATTCTAGATAAGGCACTGTACATTCTGAAATGAAAGAGAATTTCTAATCTTTGTTAAAAGAGCTCTCAAACTATGGGTGCTAAAAGAGCAGAAATTAGAAAAACTCTAGCAAAGCAGTTGCCTTGAGACTTGTGATACATCTAACAGATCCATATCCCTTTCACTAATAGCATCTTACCAAAACAGAGCTGTTCAAAGCAGTGCCCACACCCTTTCATCTTCAAAGTTCCCAAACACCTGGAAAAAATACAGGGAGGGGGAAATACAATCTCCTTCACTATGAGGTGAACAGATTTAAGATATTTCTATATAACCACGAGTTTTGGGCAACTTTAAAAGTTCTATCCCTTGTGAATATGTTAAATAGGGCTCCAGTCCGCACCTTCTCGGGAGCAACTCCCCAGCAAGCTACCCAAGACAGAAGGAAAGTCTTCTCTTTCCAGACGTTAAAGCCCCTGTGTTTGCAAATGATACCAGACTGTATGTTCATTTTTTTCTAGCCAATTCTTGAACTACAGGATCATATAGATTGGAATAGACCTTCACAATCATCAGTCCAACCTTTGACCAATCACCACCTTGTCAAGTAAACCATAAAACTAAGCAGCGAATTCAGTTGTTTCCTGAGTTACCACACATTCAAAGAAGTGCCCACACAGGTGGTAGGGCAAAGATGGGTAACTACAATGACATTCACAAGTCAGCAGCTGAAATTATTGCATTATTATGAATAATCACAACTCTTTTGCATTAAATTTTAAGAGGGTATGGATTGTGGTCTTCCTCCTTTTTTTATTTTTAATATTAAATTGACAAAAAGTTTAGTAAGAAAATCAGCTCTAGAGAGATACAATTTGCTGAGTAGTCATCTTAGCTTTTTTTCCCCACAGAGCAAAAATAGACATAATTTAGTAATTTAACTTTTTCATGAGTGCATTAGACTTTCAAGACATGATTTTCTATTTTAGTCTGTTGGGAGAAGAGGAAAGAGAATGTGAAAAGAATCATTATATTAGTTCTCCATTTCTTCATAAAGAAGAATTTCAGAATAATAGTCAGTGATATTGCAAAACCAATTTGTTTCTCTTACTTTTTCATCCTATGGATTATAAGAGGCAGAACATACGAGAAGTGATATGTTATCCTATTCTACTGAGAAAATAAAGACAATTCAACAAGAATAGTTAGGCAAGACTGAATACTAAACCAATCCTGCCAAACCATTCAAATCAGAAATGCTATTTTCATTTTATGTGCCGACTTCTGACAATAAATGTTTGATAGTCCTATCATACAAGTGCATGTTTAAAGCAGTTTACTTCTTTTTTGCATATTTAGTTCAGCGTTTACTCTCAGTATTTGATCATGAGAAATATAATGCCAGTCTTTTGACAAAATCATTCATCGGCTATTGGATCATGGTGTCACAACATGGAAACACAACTTTAGTATTCTAACATCAAATTTGTCTATTTGAATTATATGGGCTACATAAAATGAAGCCATGGAGACAGCCTTTATGAATTGTCCTTAGTACTCTATATATAGGCAAAAATGACATTTTACTGAGAGGATGGGATGAGATTCCAGAAGTAACATGAAAAATACTGTAGGCCATTCTCTAGAAAGAGCTGTAAACCTTGACAACATCCAATTCCTAAAGTCGGAGTGTAAAGAAAACCCCTGTTATTTCCTCTATAAAACTTAAATCTTATATTTCCAGCCTGCATAGTACAATATGTCTAGAGGCAGTGCTGATTTGTTATATAAAGTCTTAACATTCAAAAGCTAAGCCATTGTAGACCTTGGTCTCTACAGGTGTTTTATTATTAAACAGAGCAGGTTCCTGTAGAAAGCTAGGCTCTATGCAGTGTTTTGCCAAACCAAGTGACAGACTAAATGCTGTCAGGCAGGAGTGAGCAGTAGGCACACAAAGTAACCCTTTAGCCAGAGTCATCACATCACATTAAACCAGCTCCACAGAAAATTTTGCATGAAAAGCTCACAGGAAAACTTTGTCTCAAACAATTCAGGCCATGCTCTGGTGGCAATAATTTCATATTCCATATAATAGCATATATTTCCTAATAAGTAGATTTAAGAACAAGAGCTCCAAGAGTGGCAAGACTAAGTTGTAGAATAAAAGCATGATTTGAATTGGAAGGAATATCTAGTTCCAGTCCCCTGGCTATTGGCAGAGACACTAGACCAGGGTGCTCAAAGCCTCCTCCAACTTGACCCTGAACGCTTGCAGAAATGGGGCATCCACAACTTCTCCAATCAACATTTTCCATTGTCTCACCACCCTCACAGTAAAGAATTTCTTCCATATATATAAATATATAGATATATATTTTTTTAATATTTGCACAGCTTACTGATTTATTGCACATGCTTACTTTTTACTGACATACTACTTAAAATAATTTGTGTTGTGTTCTATTGGCCCTTTCTACACAGTGTACTGTAAAATACAGCATATCTGATCTCAGGTAAAAGCTTTGTGTCACCATTTATAAGTACTTGTATAAGCCATATCTCTGTATAATCCAACTGACATAAAGACATCACAACTTGTGAATGACTTCCAGGGGAAGGAAACAGATCTGTCTTACAGGGTGGACAGCAATGTGCTGAAATCATACTCAAAACTGAGAGAGGGAGTCACAACGATTTGTCAAAGGCCAAGGTAAAAGGATCAACAGAAATTACCTTTCTGGAATTCAGAACTAAGTCTTAAGTCTGAATGAAACCCACTTGTATTAATGGTATGATTTGTGCTAGTATACCTCTCCCAGTAAAAAAACACCTTATGTAAAAGCATCCTGAGTACCAAGAACATGCTTCTCAGAGATTATCAGAACAGAAAGAGCTCTTACTTCTGAAATAGGGTGTGCATTTATTTTCTGGCACATGTCTGGCACATGTTTGTTTCATAAACAAACCCCTAGCATTCTTTATGGCAAGGAAAATTTCAGGGTAAGCAATACTGAAATATGTAATCCCTGCAGCTGTGGAAACCCTTAAGAAAAGGATGTTCTTATAAGGTTTCAAAAAACAGTAGGATGCACCCTCACAAAGGTCCACAGACCTGCACTTTATCAGATCTATGAAAAGCTTTATATATATATACACCTTGTCTTGTTCGCTGTCAACCAGATAATCCCTCCTGCAGCAGCCCATTCCCATTGTTGCACATAATTGAAGTGTGCTCAAGAGGCCTAGAGCCAAAAGGGTTTTATACTGATTCTAACCTTTGGTGCCTGTCTCCATGCATCCTGTAGGGAGCAAGACCCAAAGTCAAGAATTTGATCCCATTAGGCACCCATTAGTCAAGTTAAATCCTTTGGCTTTTACAGTATATTTTATTTTCTACTCTGTTTCAGAATTCTCACACTACATTTACACAAGCCCAAAGAATTGAAATATTTCTGGTTGCCTTAAAAGAACAATTTCTTCACTTTTAATGGTCTCCAGGTTTTGCTTTGGACATTACAATATATAATAATAGTAGTAATAGTCTTGAGAATGCAGTCTCTACCACATATAGAACACCTGTGTTCCTGAAGAAAGCAGCATCTAAATTCATATTACACATAGTTATAAATTCAAGTGTCAGAAGAGTTTCCTACGGGTTTCAGGTATGTTTCACCAAGAGGTGTATATAAAACACTGAGCTAGCACAACACAAGACTGTAACACTATAGCTCTCCACATTCATTAAAAAAAAATACTGTGTTCTCCTGATTGACCAGGGTACTGATATATAAATCTGAAGCCTCAACACAATCCTCAGTCCTCACTCAAGGAAGAGTGTAATAAGAACTAGTAATCCTAAATTAGTAGTATAAGTATAGGAATTATTTTTCTAACATAAGTCACAGCAAACATCAAGTTCAGGTTATCAATGAATAGTAATTTGGTCTTCCAGGATGTGGAAATGCACATGCACCATCACAGAGTGCCTAGAAAATCACATGAAGGACCTCCATTCACTAGGTGCCCTACAATGCAACCAGGAGACATTCATCTGTGTTGTGATAGAGATGAAACTTAAAAGTATAAGTGGAAACTATGACGAACACAAAGGTACTACTAATAGTTTATGGAAAGTCATTTTCAAAAGCTCCCAAGGGTTAAACAACTGCAGATGCTGAGGAAAGAGCCCATGCTTGAGTGACTTGCTCAACATTGCATACAGCACTCAATAGCTTTGAGACATGAAACCAGACCTCCAAAACCCCCTTTGCTGGTGCTTTAACATCAAGAACATCCTTTCTCTCCATTAATGTTCCAGGCTGTCATTTCTTACACTTGGGTCACCCCACATTTTCAGCAAAGTATGTCTCAAAATACTTATTCACAAGATTAATTGTCATCACATTATGTCTTACTGTAGTTGTAAGGCTATGGAAATAGAGGGAAAAGGTAATAGCATGTAGCAAATACATCAAGATGAATGTTTCCTTCCTCCTCCATTCCACAGAGACATTCTTTCATTTCCGTGAGATGAAACTGACCTGATGGACTTATCCACAGGTTCATCAGTTTCTGTGCAATTTTAAGACACACTTCATTATTCATTTGAGTCACTTGGCTGCCCTCGTGAAAATTGTCTGTAGTATTTGAATATTAATTCCATTTCCAAGAGTTCTACCTATGTTTTCTTCTCCCTTGCATCTGCTTGGGCAGATCATGAATTAATGAATCACTACAGATAATAGGTTTATATTTAAGTACTTGGTGATGCAGATGCCTGAATCTATTAATGAGGAAAGCCTACATTTTGCCTTTTTGCCTAGTGACTTTCACAAGGAAAGCCACTGAGTAGGCACAAAATAGATCAGGGTTGATTTTATTGCTTTTAATTTATTTCCATTTAGACTGAAGAAGTGTGAAACATCTGGTTAAACAACAGGCATATGGAACAAAGGTGTAGTTACAAGTCTCAATAGACTTTTTAGAGTAACATTCATAATTTGACAAGTTAAATAAAGCTTTAAACAAGGCAGAAGATACTTTGGAGGAACACTCTAAGTTTCTACCATTGGAATACCATCAAATTTAACTCTTCTACTGCTCACACAATGATCAGAATCAAACTCTAGATCTCAAAAGTTGACCAGTAAACCCAAAGCCTTATTTACATCTTATCACATTTCATTTTAAAAAGTCCCTAAATAGGAGCTTCTCTCAAAATATCAGTTATTTAGAACTTCAAACTTCAAAGAAAGTGAAATACTGACAGTTTCAGATTATTGATATTATTTCCCTGTCCATGACAGGAGCAGCAAAGCTGAAAAGAAGCCAAAAAAAAAAGAAAAAAAAAAGAAAAAGGAAAAAAAAAAAACAAACAAGAACTAGGGCATGTTTAGAACTCTATTTGACCAATTCCAAGGCAGCAAAGTCTTATATCACTTAGAGGTTACAGAGAAACTGATTAGATATTCAAATTGCAGACTGGATACTGAAAAATAGAACAATTAATACTTCATTTTCTCTTTACTAAATGCAGTCATGGCCTGCCAATCTTAATTTCAAGCCCAAATGATTTTAGAACCATAACAAGAGAGTCTGTAATGTGTTTGATTTGTTTATACTTTAACAGTTCAATGGGGGTTTTATTATTATTTTCAACAGATTACTTAAAATTATTTTGCTGATATATTGACAAGGGTGAAGAAATATTTAGAATAACAAGATGTCCAAGCAACAAGAAGTCAATTCCATTTCCTCAAATTTTATGCAAATAAATTGCCATAGGAAAAACTTTTGGGATTTTTCTCTGTTACAGTGGAACCAATGGATTAGAAACACATGATATTAAAAACAGTCAACACATACTGAGCAGTAACTCAGAAACTGTGGAAAATCTCTTTGGCAGTCCACTGTTTAAACCAGAGTTCACCCAGATGCTGGGTGCAAGTAGTGCTGCATAGTGATGTACAAGTCCTAAGGAAGCTCTAAATCCTCTGGGCTCTGATGGGAAGACAGAGAGCTTTAATGTATCCTCCTATATTCGAAGGTTTCAGCTCAGCTCAAGATTTCAAGAAACAAGGATGTCCTGGCCACGTTTTCCTGGCTGTGAATGCAGCCCCTGCACTGACAGATAGGATGGGTGAGGAGGGACAGAAAGAGTCCAAGGACACCCTTCAGTGGTTACCAAGGTGCAGTAAACAGGAGCAATCAGGAGACTTGCAGCTAAAATATAGCTGTGAACCTAAGCAACATGCAAAAATAGATGTGCCAAGGGCCAATGTCATCCAAATTCTTCAGAGGACAGGAAAACATTGCAAAATCTACACAGAAAGGTGTTTTTCCTGCCCCCTTCTTTTACTATTTTGACTCATTATAACCACAATTTTCACAAGATGCACCAGTATGCAGACTGTTGAGGTTTTTTAGTAATCCAAATATTGCCTTATCATTAATATGCAGTATACTCTAATTAAAAAAATAAATTATACAAAGAGAATGGTGTTATGCTGTCTTCTCTTTAGCATGAGGATATAGTTGCTCTCTATGAAAATATATAAGAAATTTTTCCACCATTTTTTTTGCTTTGCAAAACACCATTTTATAAAGTTCCCTGTACAATAGTCTTTTTCTAACAACTGAAATAAAACAGACACACAAAGGTAACACTACTGCTTGACAGACTTTTTCTCTTTCCCTCAAACACAAATATGGGAACATGTGGGATTTGCTACAGTAATAAAAGGAACACTTAATTTTACCACTGTTTTCATTATATCTTCCCGGGCACAAGAGTATAAGAAGGAAATCGATGTAGCTCCAGAACACAGAAGAAGAATTTTATTAATCAAATTTTCATTTCACATCTATTAATGTAAAACTTTTAATAATATGAGAAGTTTTGCCTAACCACACTGCTTTAAAGCCGAGGACTGGTTTCAATATTTTTTCCTGGATGAACATTACTTATGCACCATATAATTCAAGTCACAGAATCACAGAATTGTTAGGGTTGAAAGGGACCTTTGGAGATCAAGTCCAACTCCCCTGCCAAAGCAGGGTCACCTAAAGCAGGCAACACAGGAACTCATCCAGGTGGGTTTTGAATGTCTCCAGAGAGGGACACTCCACAACCTCCCTGGCCAACCTGTTCCAGTAATCTGACATGTTCAATGTATAGAAGTTCCTCCTCATATTAAGGTGGAACTTCTTGTGTTTCAGTTTGTGGCCACTGTTGCTCATGCTGTCACTGAGCACCACTGAAAAGAGTCTGGCACCAACCTCTTGGCACCTGCCTTTGAGATATTTGCATGCATTTATGAGATTCCTTCTCTGTTTTCTCTTCTCCAGACTAAGCAGGCCCAGCTCCCTCTGTCTCTCCTCATTAGAGAGATACTCCAGACTTCTCCTCATCTTTTTGGCCCCTGCTGGATCCTCTCCAGTAGCTCCTTGTCTTTCTTGTACTGAGGAGCCCAGAACTGCCCCTGGCATGCTGGATGTGGCCTCACCATGGCTGACTAGAGGGGGAGGATCAGCTCACTTCACCTGCTGGCATCCCAATGCATTCCAGGATATCATTGTCCCTTCTGGCTGCAAGGGCACTGCTGCCTCATGGTCAGCTCATCATTCCCCAGGACTCCCAGGTCCTTCCCAGCAGAGCTGCACTCTTGTATGACAGCCCCCAGATTGTGCTGGTGTTTGGGTTTCTTCCTCCCCATGTGCAGGACCCTGCACTTTGCCTTGTTGAACCTCATTAGGTTTCTCCCAGGCCAAGTCTCCAGCCTTTCAAAGTCCCACTGAATGGCAGCACAGCCTTCAGGTGGATCAGCCACTCACCCTTTGCATATTGGCAGCAAACTTGCTGAGGATGCACTCTATACCTTCCTCCAGCTTTTGATAAACAAGTTGAATAAGACCAGATGCAGTATAGGTCCCTGGGGAATGCCATTGACAACAGGCTTCCAAATGAATTCTGCTCCACTGATCATGACCCTCTGAGCTCTGTCATTCTTGATCCACCTCTCTGTCCATTCATTTAGCCTACTTTTCCTGACCTGATCTATGAGGATGTTGTGGGAGGCAGTGTCAAAAGTCGAGGTAGACAACATCTACTGCTCTCATCAACCCTCTCTGTCATGTCATCATTGAAGGTTTTGAGAAGCCAATTTACATAATAGCCAAATTCTGTTGCATACTTCCAGACACGTATGAGACATAGCCTCTGATCCACACAGTTTGCAATCTAACTAAAGACAATATGAATGAAGATAAATGCTTCAAAATCATATGAAGGGAGAGAAATTATAACTACAGATGTAAGAGTTTGCTGTATGAATGACTTAAAGCTGCTGATGGCTGCCTCTCTGCCAAAGAATAGCTATGCACAGCATAGCAATTAATATGCTGCTATTTTCTGTTACTTTTTCCTTCTTTTTCTTTTTTTTTTTGTCTTTATAAGATCTCTGTAAATTTGCTTGCTGATACTGAGAAGGATTTGTGCTTTCATGCCAGCAGCCTTCAACAAAATTGTCTGCTAAGTGTGAGCTTTTAACAAATTTTAATAAGGATTCTTGTTATCAATGTTATCTTGACTAACGTGACTGCAAGAAGATCTATTTAATGGGGGGAGAAAAAGGAAAAAGAGCTGGGTCAATATGACATTTCATTTTCTACTCAGTGTTACCACTCTTTCAAAAACATTCCTATCCTGATACTTCCTGATTATCACTTTTTCAGAAATAATAATGATTAGCTAGAAACCTGAAAAAAAGAGAAGCATTGCAACTGCAGGAAAGGCTCCGTGTGCTAGACAGAGTTTTTAATGAGCAATCAACAAAAAAGTTATCCTAGAAATATGATAAACATGTCACTAAGAGGGGGGAAAAAAACCAACTCTCTTTATTTCCTTTCTTTTTTATTTTTTTCCATAAAAGATGAAAGTGTTTTAACACTCTTAAGAACACCTTCCATTAAAGAGACCAGACACAATGCCTGGTTAGGAACAATTTTCCAGGGCATGAAGCTCGAAAACCCACTTTGGGGTGCTAAAAGCCATCATTTATGAAGTCTCATTTTTGAAAATCTATTTGTTATTTCCCTTTTAATACTTTAATATTTTTAATTTCCCAGTATTATCATTGGCTGAGTAGTACCTTGTAGAGAGCCTGGTGCAGGAATGGCTAGAAGAGAGAGGCCATAGTCAGATCAATTTAGTCAGGCTGACAAAGCAGGCCTCAGCCTCAAGGGCATAGCAAGAGGGAAAGCACGTAGACTTGTGATAAAATGAACAAAGACAGACTGTAAAAGAAGAACTAGAAGAACTCTGTTAGCCATGAAATTGCAAAAGTGTAGCCATAAAGTTAGCTGATCAGCATAGTGACGCATATGGCAAGGCAACCAATGATGAGCTTAGCTTTTGCAATATGCATAAACTAATTAAGCACTGTATTTAATCGCCACTCTAATTATCAATAAACGAGACTTTGCAGATGACCGAATTGGTGTCCGTGTCTCCCTTCTCCGACAAATGGTGACCCCGACGCTGTCCCTCCGTCGCTGAAAAAGAAAACGGGGGAGAACACGCCACGGTCGGTGAAGTTGAGCTTGGGGCCTGCTGCAACCGGGTCGGTGTCAAACGACGTAGGAAAGACACCCTCAGGAGCTACAGAGGTGGTCCTGGGCCATACGTGCTGCCGAAGCCGGAGAGTTGCAACGGCGCCGACGGTAAAAAATGGACAGGCAAGCAGCATATGATTTATTTATAGCACATATAGATAAGTTAGGGCTAAAAGAGCTTAATCCCAGGAAGGACATACCGGGGTTGTTAGCCTGGGATTCTGCTAAAGGCTTATTCACTAACCCTCATAGTGTGCATGAGTTAAATGAGTGGCGTAAGTTAGGGGATGTACTGTGGGAGGCAGTATTAGGAGATGATAAGACAGCAAAAAAGTTAGGAAAAATCTGGCAAGTAGTTCATAACGCACTCTTAAAGCAACAGGCAGAGAAAAGGGCAGCACAGCAGGCAGTAGAAGCATATAAAAGAAATGCTCAGTATGGTGATAATGAGCCCCTTGCACCAAGCACAAGAAGGGTTGAAATACCTATTCTTAGAGACGTGGCAGGAATGGCCGATGGAGCTAGTTGCACTTGGCCCTCTGCACCCCCCTCAGAAGAACTGGGAAATAACGCTGCCAAAGCAGCGGAGGCAATTGCAGAGGGCAAAATATCCCAACCTTGCGGCGTAGAATCCCCTTGCCGGCCTGAACCTAGCATCCCTAAACCTGCCAGTGAGCCAAATCCTGTCCCTAGGGCGGAAAGCGACCTGCGGGGGGAAGTGGCAAGGCAGAGGAGGGAGGCATGGAATATGCTAGCTAGACACGGCCTGGAGACTGGGGATGACGCCGCTGTAAGCGCAGTCAAAGTCTGGACCTTTCCTGTAACATACACACAGGGAGTAAACCAACAAGGACAAGCTGTACAAGTGGGAGAGTATGAACCACTTGATTGGAAGTTGCTAGCACAGTTACGACAGACAGTGAGTCAGTTCGGGTTTCGGAGTGAGCCAGCCAAGCAAATGCTAGACTATCTATTTGACACATATTTGTTACTGCCAAATGATCTAAAAAGCATAGCAAAATTAATTTTCACACCACATCAGCAAATGCTATTTAATGCTCACTGGCAAGCTCTTGTTGCCAAGGCAGTTGCAGTACAAAGAGGTCAGGGTGATCCCTTAGCCGGGATCACAGCAGATGAGTTAATGGGAGTGGGCGCATTTCGCAGGTCAGAAACTCAGTTACTCCCAGGGGCCGACAGGGTTAGAGAAGCCATGCGTATCGTAAGAACTGCTATAGATCAGGTAAAAGATAGCTCAGGCATACCCATGTATATGGGGATAAAACAGGGAAAAGATAAATCCTTTAGGGACTTTGTAGATAAGGCTGCTGCTGCTATTGAAAAGGCAGGAGTCCCAGAGTATATGAGAGGGGCGCAGGTTTTCTTAGTTAATGCACTAAAAGAATTAGGCTTAGGGCTACAGAAACAAGCCGAGTCCACACAGTCACAGGTGCTAGCCACTCTTGCTCCGCTCCGTGCTTCTACGGCGGCCCCGGCCACATCAAACGACCACCGGCCTCCCTCAGCGCGCTGCTACAGATGCGGGTGGATGCGGCGCGACCCGACGGGCGCCGCCGATCAGCCCCCGGCGGCCGCCGCCATATTGGCCCCGGTCACAAGTAGCCGCCGTGACACCAGCGCCATCTCCTGTCTGCAACCAGCTACAACAGGGAGCCTGGAACTCGACTTGGCAGCCGCAATAAAAACATCATTATTAACAACACGCCCCGCTAAAGTCCCAACTGGAGTACAAGGCCCGGTAACTATTAAAGGACAAGCTTTTGGAGGACTAATAGTGGGACGCTCATCGAGCTCCATTGTAGAACTGTTTGTACTACCAGGTGTCATCGATGCAGACTACACTGGGGAAATACAAATAATAGTTTATACTCCTTTTCCTCCTCTAACAATTGAGGCAAATCAACGTATTGCTCAATTTATTCCACTTCCACAGTTAAGCCGGGGTGTTCAACCACAAACACAAACCCCGCGCAAGGACCAAAGTTTTGGGTCCTCTGGTGTTGCTCTGCTTACAATGGATCTCAATACTAGACCCAAAAAGGAGGTGAGGTTCACCTATGCAGGACGTACAATAAAAATGATGGGACTTTTAGACACTGGAGCAGATACCAGCATTGTTTCTCCAGAAAAATGGCCCTGTGATTGGCCATCACTACAAACCACGGATACCGTGACGGGCGTCGGAGGGTTCACCCTCGCAAAGAAAACGCCCCCAATAAGGGTTACTATAGATGGGCAGGACTTGGTAACTGTGTTATCAATAGTTGCATTACCGCCCATGGTACACTGCCTAATTGGAAGGGACATTTTAGCTCAGCTTGGGGTTGTTCTATCCAACGAGCACCCTTTAGGGTAATTGCCATTGCTTGGACTTTCCCAATCCCAATCACCTGGACTACCAATGAACCGGTAATGGTTAAGCAATGGCCTCTAAAAAGGGAAAGTCTAATACAAGCACATCAACTCGTGAAAGAACAATTTCAACAAGGACATTTAAAACTTTCCACAAGCCCATGGAACACGCCAATTTTTGTGATTAAAAAGAAATCAGGAAAATATCGTCTTCTACATGATTTAAGAGCAGTAAATGATCAAATGGAAGTAATGGGAGCATTACAACCGGGACTTCCCAATCCAGCCATGCTCCCACAACATTGGCCTCTTTTAATTATTGATTTAAAGGACTGCTTTTTTACTATAGCCTTACACCCCCAGGATACAAAAAGATTTGCATTTACCCTACCGGCAATTAACAGGGGGGAACCTGACAAAAGATATGAATGGACTGTTCTTCCACAAGGTATGAAAAACTCACCTACTTTGTGTCAATTATATGTTGATGCGGCCTTGCAACCCTTAAGACTAAAATGGCCCGACACAATTATTTACCACTACATGGATGACATTCTATTCGCCCAGAAAATAGCATTTACAGATATTCAAATGCAAGAAATTCGAAACACCTTAGCAAAAGCATCTCTCATGATAGCTCCAGAAAAGATACAGCAATCTACACCATGGAAGTACCTGGGATGGACTATTACAAATCAAATCGTACGGCCGCAAAAACTTCAAATTGCTACAAAGATCACCAATCTAAACGAAGCACAACGCTTACTAGGAGATCTACAGTGGCTCAAACCAATTGTTGAAATACCTAACTCTCTGCTAGAATCCCTCAGGCCACTGCTCAAGGGAACTGATCCAACCACACCTGTAACCATGACACCACAACAAAAAGACGCTCTCAATGGCATTATTCGCTGCGTCAATGAAGGATTTGTCTCCCGCCGAGATGTATCATTACCTATAAACCTTACCATTTGGAATACTCCTGATCATCTACTTGAAGCACTTACACAGACACAAAAGAAAACGGGGGAGATACAGGTACTAGAGTGGATAACTCCACCTTTACAAGCAAAAAGGACAATCAGTACAAAAATCGAACAAGTAGCTACCTTGATTCGTAAGGGTCGGGTAAGAATTCTGGAAATCACCGGAACAGGCCCGACCGCAATCCACCTACCCATGAAAAAGGAGGACTTAGATTGGTACCTCCTCAACTCTGAGGACTTACAAACGGCTTTGCTGGAAGCTGGAGCAGCAGTCAACACAGGACCGCTGACACCACGTCATCTTCAGTGGTTAGGAAATTGGGACTGGGTATCAAAGCCAACACGATCGGAACAACCGATAGCAGGTGCCATCACAGCATTCACGGATGCCGGAAAGAAATCAAGGAGGGCAGCCATCACCTGGAAAGAAGGCCCTCGATGGAAAAAGCAGATAATAAACGCTGCTCCAGAGGACAGTTTACAAACATTGGAATTGCTTGCTGTTGTGTGGGCACTTAGTGAACTGCAAGGGCCTTTGAATGTGGTCACTGATTCATTTTATGTTGCAGGAGTAGCACAGAGAATTGAGGACGCCTCTGTGAAAGAGGTGCAAAACAAAAGACTCTATGAACTCTTGCTGCAGCTAAAGCGAGCAGTAGGAGCAAGGTTTAAGCCTTATTGTATCATACACATCAGAAGCCACAAGTGGGATGTAGGCTTGGGTGAAGGCAATGCCAGGGCAGATAGATTGGTTATGAATGTAGCAGATGATAGGGGGATTGAGGCGAGAGAGTCACACACACGATTTCACCAGAATGCTAAGGGATTGGTGCGTGAGTTCAAAATAGGCATACAAGAAGCTAAAGCAATAGTGAGAGCTTGTCCCACCTGCAGTCATCACAACAGTGGGGTGGGTCTTGGGTGTGGGGTAAATCCTCGGGGTCTGGAAAGTAATGAAATTTGGCAAATGGACGTTACACACGTAGCAGAATTTGGTAGGCTCAAATACGTACACGTCACAATAGACACCTACAGCAAGTACATTTGGGCTACAGCACAAACAGGAGAGAAGGCAATCCATGTAATAAGGCATCTGACAAGTTGCTTTGCAGTCATGGGAATGCCTAGGGAAATAAAGACCGACAATGGACCAGCCTATGTCGGTAAGAGAGTAAGCCAATTCATGAGACTCTGGGGAATTAAACACATTACAGGAGTACCACACTCACCCACAGGACAAGCCATAGTAGAAAGAGCTAATGGGACACTCAAACAGTACCTACTCAAGCACAAATCCATAGATGATCCACAAGAAAGGTTAGCCAAGGTTCTTTATGTCATGAATTTTTTGTGTGTGTTTGGGGAAGAGTCAGAGCCGCCTGCAATTAGGCATAGAGGGAAAAGGGAAGGTAACAAGGCAGAAAGCGAAAAAGCGTGGGTAAAATACCGGGATCCAAAAACAGGGATATGGAATGGCCCTGCTGAGGTAATATACTGGGGCAGAGGTTATGTTTGTGTTTCTACTCCCACAGGAACAGTTTGGGTCCCTGCTAGGTGGGTGAAACCTATCCTAAATGAGCGAGTTGGTGGAAAGATTCCTGAGGACACCATTAGCTCCAGACGACCGAGAGCGGATACAACAGAAGTTGACGGTGACCTTACGGCCCTATTTACAGAAACTAGCACCATATAAACGCGCTGTCCGCAAGGCACTACAACGGCCGCCACCGAACTGGGTGGAGTGGATCGAGTATCACGCCTACCACGCCTACCTGGAGGAACAACGCCTTAACGGTCGCCCTTGTTGCGCGTGTAGGAAAGCGTGGTGTGAAGCTTGGGTGGCTTTAAAGTGTGGGGGCTGTGGGGACTGCTCATGGGTAAGACAAAGAGCAGTATATAAATTGTGGTGCCAAGAGTGTCAAAGGGAAGACCAAAGACGCTCAAGCTGGGATGCAGCATTAGAGGGGGAAGCAGGAGTACCGTTTGTACAGGTCCGGAGTGTATATGAAGCACCAGAACAGCTTATGTTAGCTTGGGCCCGGTGGGAAATAACTAATTGGCTCTGGAGGCAGAAAATCACTGCAAAATCTTGCATTGTTGCTACCCGATGCATGACTAAAGTGCCATATCTACCTTTCCCTCGGGTAGGACCAGTTAAGCCAGGTACCGACCCTGAAGAAGTATTAGACCAGTGCATAGAAAAGGTAAAGCAGTGGCACATAGCAGCAGACAATCCAAAATACAGGAAGGAGAAGCCACGTAAGCAACGAAAATGATACTCATCACACTGATTACGCTTACTAACTTTGATTGCACAAATGCTTTTCCAATGGAGCACACACCTAGAGAAAATGTATAGGTAACATTTGCTAACATAACAAAGCAAGAATCAATCTGCTTGAGCTTGGGGGGAGCGCAGAATCCTTTCAAAACTTGTCTTGTAGGATTGCCAGTTTGGAAACCAAGAGAGTTTGCAAGGTATCTTAATGATAGCCACCTATCTACAAAAGGGGATGACGATTTGTTGCAGGGTTGTACTTTCCCTAGCAGTTATCCCTCACAACACGATGGATGCTGGCAATGTGAATTTGTCCTAGCTTTAGGCAAAACCTTAGCCTCCCCTCCAGAAGAGATTGACCTCTTCGGAAGCACTAACGCATCAATGGGAAGAAGCGCAGGAGGATGGTTTAGTTTTATGCCCTTAGAAGACAAAAACTTTGCAACCCTTAATTCGGCTCTTAGTAATTTACCAACAATTCAGACTCAACTCTACCCCAAATGTAACGGTAGGTACATCACAAAGGCAAGAGCACTACCCCCAGGGATATTTTTAATTTGTGGGGATCGTGCCTGGAATGGTATTCCAGTGAGGCCACAAGGAGGACCCTGCTATCTAGGGAAACTAGCTATGTTTCATCCCAATGTGACTACACTCATGCAACTTGCAGGCAATGCCAATCGAACAAAACGCAGTTTACATGATCTTAACTGCACCGGCATAGGGCAACCACACTTTTGGAGTGACTTTAGACAGGTAGCAACTGCTGTACTCCTCCCTCACGCAGCAGCCAGGAAAGCTATGGCCCTAGCCGAACAGTTAGGGTGCTGGGCAAAAGATGAATTTAACACCACCTCTCAGGTGTTAGACATGATGGCCAGGGATGTCTCAAGTGTTAACCATGCAGTACTGCAAAACAGAGCAGCCATTGATTTTCTACTTCTAGCGCAGGGACACGGTTGTGAGGAATTTGAGGGAATGTGCTGCATGAATTTGTCTGACCACTCTAAATCCATTCACAAAAAGATACGAGACATACAAAACAGACTACATGACCTAAAGGAGCAAGATGGTTGGGACATTGATGAATAGCTAAAAAGCCTGGGCCTTGGAGGATGGATTCGGACCATCATTAAGTATACTATCATGATCTTAGGCGTATTCTTATGCTTAGCTTTGTTGCTTCCTTGCTTGATAACTTGCTTGCAGAATTTCATTCAAAAGACTGTTAGCAAGGCTTGGCATACTAATCTTCTCGCTCAAAAAGAAAACGGGGGAAGTGTAGAGAGCCTGGTGCAGGAATGGCTAGAAGAGAGAGGCCATAGTCAGATCAATTTAGTCAGGCTGACAAAGCAGGCCTCAGCCTCAAGGGCATAGCAAGAGGGAAAGCACGTAGACTTGTGATAAAATGAACAAAGACAGACTGTAAAAGAAGAACTAGAAGAACTCTGTTAGCCATGAAATTGCAAAAGTGTAGCCATAAAGTTAGCTGATCAGCATAGTGACGCATATGGCAAGGCAACCAATGATGAGCTTAGCTTTTGCAATATGCATAAACTAATTAAGCACTGTATTTAATCGCCACTCTAATTATCAATAAACGAGACTTTGCAGATGACCGAATTGGTGTCCGTGTCTCCCTTCTCCGACAGTACCTAAGATTCAGTAATTCCTCAGGCTTGTGAGATGCAAAACCTAGACCATTTCTAGACTTCTGGTGCAATTTGACTGTAGAGTACTGTCAAGTTACATAGAATCCCACACAAAGCACCAGAGAAAGAGATGCTTCCTTTCACATCCAGAAATCTTGTTATTTGAGCATTGGCTTGGCACATAGGAGGCCAACATAGTAATTCCTTTTTCTGCTTGATCTGTGACAGAAATCTGTACTTAGGTCTGTGTCAGTGCACTGGTTTGCCTCTGAAGTTGTTCTGTTTTGTAGGAAACACATGGGTACTCAGGGAGCAATAGAGAAAGCAAAAGGAGAATTCTGTACACTGGTTGTGAGGGTATTCACCAGAGAGACTCGAGCCCTAATCCCTGTTCTGATAAATATTTCAGTATCTTCTCTCTCTTATTGAGTCTTGTCTACTTTGTATAAAATCCTTAAACATTATTTGAATTGGGATGAGTATCCAAGTATCTCAACTGCCCTTATCACCAACTGCAGCAGTATTATCTCTTCAGACCAGTAAGTAGCTGACTGCCTAGCCAGAGCAGAATATTCCCAACAAGAAGGGCTGAATGAGCCTGATCCTAAAGCCCTCGTGCCCCCAAAGCTACAATGGTTTAAGAAAATAGATGCTTAATCCCTCTGTTATAATCTAGAAAAAAATGTTAAAAATTGTGGTATCCTACAACATAAGTCGATGTTTAACATAGAGATAAGAAATAAATTTTCTTCTTTTTCTTTTTTTTCAGGAAACTGATGATTTGATCAAAATGGTAACAACATCAAGAAAAAATAGTTAATAGGGGGAAATTACACTTATTTATTAAGAGACATAGGTCACATTTTGTGTCAGCCTACTGCCACAGTTCCTTATACACATGCTGCTGATAATTCTGCTTGCTGGAAATACAATTATCTAGTCAATAACATCCATTCATGTTTTACCAACCCAATAATCTTCCACTGCAACGGGTGGCTTGGTAAATAATGGAAGAATTGTGGGTGTTGTCCATATAAGTTTCAGTAAGGCTTGACACAGTTTCCCATTGTATCCTCACATAGAAGCTGATGAAGTACGAGCTAGATGAGCCTATGCTGAGTGAGGTGGACAGAAAAGTGGCTGAATAGCTGGGCCCAAAGGGTGGTCAGTGCCATGAATTCTAGCTGGAGGCCACTAACTAGCAGTATAACCCAGGGGTCAATCTGGTCTGATCCTCTTAAATACCTTCCTTTATGAACTGGATGACAAAGCAAACTACACCTCAGATTGTTTGCTGATGGTACAAAACTGGCAGGACTGACTCATACACTAGAGTCAGTCATCATCCAGGGGGACATCGACAGGCTGGAGAAATGGAACTACAGGTACTTTGGGAAATTCAAGAAGGAAAGTCCTGCACCTGGGAAAAAATACCCAGGCAAATGCTGGGGACCACTCAGCTGCAAAGGAACTTGGCAGAAAAAGATCCAGGATTCCTAGTGGATACCAAGTTTTATAGAAACCAACAATGTACCCCTGTGACTGAGAAGGCTAACAGTATCCTGGGCTGCATTAGGAGGAGTACTGCCATCAGGCTGAGGAGAGTGATCCTTCCCACTTACTGGAGAGGCCTGGAGTACTGTGTCCAATTCTGGGGTCCCTAATACAAGAGAAAGATGGAGTTGTGGGGCTTTGGACTTGATGATGCCATCTGACTTGAGATTTTCTTTGGTCCTATGATGCCAGAGAAGACCCAGAAAAGGGTGGCAAAGATGAAGAGGGGACTGGAGGGTATCCCCTGCAAGGAACGACTGAGAGAGCTGGGACAGTTCAGTTTGGAGAAAAGGAGGATTGGGGGGTGGGATCTCAGCAATGTGTACAAATACCCAAATGGAACTTTCAAAGGGGACAGAGCCAGGCTCTTTTCACTGGTGTCCAGGAGGCCAGACGACCACAGGCAATGAGCAAAACCTGGAAAACAGGTGGTCCCATCTTAGCATCAGGTAACACTTTTTTTACTGTGATGGTTACTAAACATTGACACAGGTTCCCAGTGGGAGATTTTGAAGTCTTCCTCCTTGGAGATACTCAGAGACATCTGGATGCAGTCCTAGGCAATCAGCTCTAGGTCACCCTGCTTAAGCAGGAAGATGGGACTAGGTGACACCCAGAGGTCCCTTCCAGTCTCAATCATTCATATGGTTAAATACTCATCATATATAACAATGTTACAGGGACTGGACTTCTTGACTACAATGGCCTAAATCCCATAGCAAACGCCCTTTTAGGGATTTCTAGTGCCTTCAAGTGTAGCATCTCATTCTGAGATCTGGGGATGTCTGAATTGTTCATATGAATTTTTAAATACAGTTTTCTACCTGAACAAGAAATCTTGCAGAGGTGTGCTTTTTACATTTTGTTTATGACTTTCCACTGTACTTACAGATCTGGGAATCAAATTTACAATTCTAGACATAGAAACATCTATTCTTTTAGCCCTGCCACTTTGCTAGCTGAGAAGCAACTACTGTCACTATGGAGTGCAAGGTCTTGTGAGTATCTGGCTCCGTATCAATGACCACCTGTGACAACCTGACCAAGAGTGTCTAAAAGAAAGATACACTTTAAAATGCATGAAAAAGACATTAATTCCTATCCTCTTGGAAGTTCATTTCTCACAAATTCAGAAAGAGCAACAAATCACTACCATTAATGGCAGTGTGCCATTTATGTTAAAAGAATTATTAAGTTTTGATAAATGTAGGTTTCTCTGCTGGGCAACTTCAAACGCAGACACGTCTGCCTATACTGACTCTAATTAAAACATCTAGGAGAGCACTTTATTTCCCCCAGCAAATCAAATATTCACCAATCTGGTCTCACACTGTGAGCTGCAGAAGACAGTTCAAGTCCTTTCCTTTGCAGCTCTCTGCAGAGAGACCAGCTTCAAGCATACTCTTGGTCTTAAAGAGCAGTAAATAATTAACATGATGGGTGAAGTATATCCACCTGGAAAAATAATCCTTAAAAATGAGAGATTTGGAAGAACAAAAATATACTAGAATTGCTGAAGGGCACATGTCAGAGGAGATTCAAAGCCGAATCCAAGCTGAATCCAAAGATTCAAATAAGTCTTTACCTACATGAAAATAATGAAGTAATTACATGAAGTAATGCCCTTCCTCTGTCCAGTAGTGAGGTGACAGCCAGGATGAAAGTGAGTGCACTCTGCTTACAAATACTCCATTATTCCACCATCAGCTCTTTTCTGTGTATATGCACTTCTGAAGAGATCTCTTGTAGATTCCCTAATCATTCCTCTGGCTATTTGTGTCCAAGTTGCAAAAGGAACTGTAAGACTATATTTAACATGTCTCCTGCCCAGCCAGGCTTGACTTGAGGCCTCAGCTCCAAGAACCAACCCTGATGCATTAATCTTGACTTGTAGGAAAATCTTGAGTCTGAGCTAGGATACATCCTTCTGCAGTCTCCCAGACTGGTCAGCTCTGAGAGCCAAAGTACAAGGCCCACAGTAAGAGTGGTGGGTCACTTGGGAGAGAGACAGCATTCCAGTCCTGGAACATGCATATAAAGGATTCAGTATAGTATTAGGTCCACAGCACGCAAATTCCTATTCTAGTGATCCTAAATCACAGCAAGAAACACAATTAAGGAAACAGAAGAACTAAAGCAATGAGGAACAGGGAAATAGAAGCAGAATGATGTGCAATAAAATTTTACATCTCCTAAAACTTATTTGATGTTAAACAGTGTTTCTACCAACACAAGTATTGCAGATACAGCTGTGAGATTTCTTTCTAAGCATATTCTTCCTGGAAATAAAATGTTCCTATGTCAAGAGGTGAAGTGAGGAGTAAAGGGTAATCTGACTTGAATGTAACACTGGTGAGATTCAATCCAGACCAATGAAAGTCTGTCTTTGACATGCTCTTCAGGTTACCTGGATAGCTGCAGCCCACACTTGGGCAGAATAATTTTGCTGTCCATTCCATGCCACAAGACTGTCAGCAAGGAATAACATTTTCCTGCCTTGATAGAAGCTTCAATTAATGATTAATTCAAGGATACAAATATGCTCATTTTGGTACTTGCGTTTCAGTGTTGGAGAAAATACCATCCAGGACTTAGAAATTTTAAGAAGGGCAGTCAAAGACTGGCAAACACAAGAACCACGTCATAGCCACTTCTGTGGATACATTAAACTGTTACTGTTCGGGCAGCAAGAAGAGGCAGAAAGCCACAGCTGTGTTGAAAAGTCCATGTGAAAGTAGATGACGACTAAAATTTGGGATACTAACAATCTGTAAAAATGGCCTTCCTCTCCCCCATCCCCTTTTCTTCATCTTTTTTTGCATCTTTAAGCAAAAAAGAAGTCATCTATCAGGTAGAGGTTTGCAGGTCTTCATATTTCCACTTGCAATTCAGTGCTCATTATTACATATCGACTGCTAAGGAACATAGGGATTTTAACCATTATACAGTCCATTGTCCTGTTAAATTGTGAATCACAAATACAAATGGTTTAAAGGATCTTTTGTCCTATAGCAAATATAAATAAAGAAATAAAGAAAAATGTATCCCTCTCTAATTTGCCACTTGTAATCAAAAGACCAAATAGAAGAAATTTATTAAGGCAACTATTATCCATAGAATGAATTAATACTACAATCATTTGCCTTGTCTAAGAAATTGAATCATGGAAGCTATGCCTTAATTTGTAGAAGCAACTGCAATAAACTATTAAAATTTAATGCACTTGATCCACAGGAAAAAAAATTAATTTCTCCTTAATATAAAAAAATTCCAAAGGTTTCATTGTAATTTTAGGCAAGGTAAAGAATGAATACTCCTGAAACAGAAGTAATTATGAATTATATGCTGAAATGTTTAGATGAGAAATGTAGTGCACTTCGAGAAAAGAAATTGACAGAGACTTTGTTTCATTAAAGAAATGCAGCAAAGATTTATGCATTAGAAATTGATGCATTTATCTGAAAGAGGATATTTTATTTTGAAAAAAGTAATGACTTTTAAAATGTTTTCCTAAAAGTGATATCAGGGAGTCTATTCCTACCTGTTCATCATTGCCACCATGAAACTACAAGTTTATAGGTCACAGTCAGGGGTTAGCAGGTTATTGTCCCAAACTCTGGATAAGTATTTCTTACTGATAACACTTTACACATAGTTCAGCACCTCAGGCCATATATCAAGATCAAATTCAGGTGGAACCCACCTTAATTTTGAATCTGCACACCACTATCTCCCAATTCAGTGGAGCATAGAGCTAATTCCATTATGCCTCATTCTGTTTCTTTGTCTGACTCCAGTCTAAGTCCATTTTGTCCTCTATGTCTTCACAGAGTGGTTAAGCTCCAAAATAAATTCTTCCTTTCAGGTTCAAAGATATAAATTTTTAGAATTTAAAAATTTAAAAGGAGATTTAGCTATTTAAGGCCCAAGCCATTTAAACTAAAGCATACTAGATCATTTGGAAATTAAATATACTCACCTTCCTTTCTATTATAGTCCTGACATAGCTACATAATTCAGAATAACAATATCATTAATGTGTATCTTAAGTATCATGATTACAATTAGTAGGACCTAGAGACATATAGCTCTAATCTTATGAAATTTTTCATGTTTAATGCTTCTTTAAAAAATCTCTAAAATAGCGCTGCAGATTTCCATCTTATTTCCAGAACAATATTTTTTATCCTGTTATGAAATAAATTTTATACATATTTAGCTAACATCGCAAACTTACTTTCTTATTTTAAAATATATTCCCAGACTTAAGCCACTATTCTATTAAACTCTTCCCAGAACCTTATGCTGTAGTGTTGCAGCAGTATGCAGTTTGGTTTCTGCAGTATGACACTGAGGGTGTTTCCAGTTAAAAGAGGAAAGACTTTCAGAGACAATAGATCCATATGTATTTGGTTTATTTTTTTCATATCAGAGAGAAATCCAACTCCAACTTCTCCATTCAGTTCATCTGTGCCACGTACAACGTGCTAGGATTGTGAAAACATCACTGCCACATCCATTTAAACTATTGGTCAAATTTCTCAGCTACTTCAGCACTTCACATATTTTTCTTAGAGTCATATGTCACTCTCCACTACATCAGAAATGTGTTTTCTTCTTAACAGGACAGCTGATTCTGGGATATGAACTGTGCAAAAACGCCATCATATATGCAGCCAGTAACCCATATTTAAGTCAACAGCCTGGTTTTCTGAAATTCTGTCCCCAGTTTTCAGTTTTGCTGTCTTCAAAGGCTGCTTCTTCAGAGAGAAGCAAACTCACTCAGCAATGGATATTTTCCCCAGAGGAGAGAACCATTCTTCCTAATCATTCAACTAACCAAATAAGAATTTGTCTAAAGATTTTCCTTGTGAGAAGGGGAAGATGATGTATCTGCGTGCAGATATGTACATTCTAGCAGGAAAGTAGAGGGAGATTAAGAACAATCATGCAATTTGGTACACACAGAAGTGATACTAAAAAGTTACATGAGCATATTTGTCACTTCTTCAGGAAAAAAACATACTAACAATTACAAGAAAAGCTTGAGGGTATGCATAAGAAAACGTTTAGGCTGTACTGAGATGCTTAGAGTTAGTTTCTATAACTTATATAGTAACTGAAATTTCATACATAAGCAAAATATATTACTTCTTAATGTGAAGGAAATGGCTTATAATTTGAGGATGTTTCTGCCTCATGCACTTCGTTTTTTTTACATTATAGTTGCTATTTACTTCTCTCCTCCTTGATGGCTCACTTGTAGTCTATCCATCCACCAATACAGCTGACATATCATGACAGTCCTTGCTGCTGCTCCTCATGAACAGTTGGTTAAATGTCACTGGGTCCTCACTGATTTATAGATACTTTAAATTATTGAAGCATTCTTTCACTTGCTGCTTATTAACTCTTATTTCCTCATATTCCCAGACCCTCATTCCCATTTATCTCACTTAGCTGACTCCCATACTCTTTCTTTTCTCCCTTTGTGTTGAAGACTGAAACAAAGTGGATGCTGAGAATGTTATCTATCTTCATGCAATCTATTATTTAGATTATTAATTTTAAAGAGACTGGATGACTCAGGAGAATTTTAATTGGATAAAACTTTCCCTGCTTGGTTGCTGGGTCATGTCTATTATAGGTCACCAATGACTGAAAACTGGTCTCTGCATAACAAGTCAGTGATTGCAGGTGTTCACAAAGATGATGGAGGAATAATTCAGTGCAGATCAAAAGTGTTCTGCTCAGTCAGACTTCTTGCTGAAGGCTGAACAGAATTTCTAATCATACTAAGATCAGCTGAATAAAAACTAGCCACACAGATGGAGCTAATTGTATTTTCATGACAGAAGGGCTTTGCTAAATGGAAAAGGAAATTAAACAACTTTGCAAAATAGGAGGAGGGACACTCAGGCAGTATGTGAGTGATTAAACCAGTATCTGTGTTCTATTTTTTTTTAAATATTAAAAAAATATATTTGCAACAGCTGGAGGTCTGAAATCTTTGACCTAACTCTTTTGTACTAATTTTTAGTTAAAGTGTAAAAAGGTCTCATTGCAACACAAGGCAACACCATGACAACTATCAGTTAATACCAAAGTCCTCGGTACACATAGAAGAGGTCTTTAAAGACAACATCAGATAAAGTTGGGCAGGTAATTACAGGCAGACAAATGCTGTGAGGCAGAATCACGAGAGGAGAGCACTCTGCTTAAGAGTACATATCAAGCTTGGGGAGAGGAAGAATCCAGAAAGCCTATTCTCAAATGTTCTTCTACTTACTCATCTATTTGCATGATAATTTTTCATAAATTCAGCCTTGCTTCTGAATTTTCAGCTAGATATTTTCCCTGCAAATCATTATAACACTGAAATTCAAATATATTTGTTCTGTAATCCTTTTGTTACATTGTCTTTCTGTCTGAAAGCAGAGTAGAAGCAGTCTTAACCTCATCTTTTTTTAAAAGTACAGGATCAGTGAACAAATTGTCTTAATCACACACACAAAAAAAAGGCCAAGACAACAACAAAACCTGAGATGACTAGAGATGACTACATGAATTTTCTGAGACAGAATAAGTTCCATGAGTATCAAGCAAGATATCACTCAAGAGGCATTTGGCTAGAAAGGTCAATACAGGATGTTTAAAGTGCATTCTATAACAGTTAAATAGAGCAAGAAATAGATATCATGGTCTCAGTATACACTGCCTTCTGTAACAGAAAAGAAAAACACTATCTGGTGAACAGATGTAGCCAAATTGCTAGCACTAAAAATTAGTGTACTATCATTGTACTCACTAATCCTTCTTAACATAGGAAATAATTTATTTTTTTTTTAACTGATGTTTAATTTTTCCAGGAGAAATACAGTCTTTCATACAGGTTGCTCTTAACAGAATATTGCATTACTTCTGCTAATAACAAATTTAGACTTCAATTATAGCGTTTTCCTGTAAAGTGCTTTAATATGAATGTTTTCTCAAAGGGTGTTACAAAGAGTATTACCTTAATGGCCATTCTAAAGGTAGGGGAACAAGGTATGAAAAGATGAAGCTCCATGGCCATTGTCCCCCATTGTTCATTGAACAAATAAAGCTTCTTAGACCTATGCTCTCTTAAACAGCATTTCTTTAGAAGAATTTTTAGTTTAGAAGCAAGATGGTGACTTTTAAACACATATTTTATTGCAAAAAAATAACCCTCGGAAAAGGAACATAAAATCAAAAAAAGATTGCCTGGAGCACTGAATCCATCACCCATGAGTAATGACTTATTAAGAAGACAGCACGAGCACTTTTCTAGAGGCAGCTAGAAGACATTTATCCCCCAGAAAATCCGTTTTCAGTACTTGTTCTGCTTCACAGGATGTTATGGTAACACCAGAGCATGCCTGCCCAGTTTGAGGAAACAATTTGCAATGGAAGCTTTCAATTACCTCAGTCTTTTTAAAATTAGAACATTTTGAAAGGTTTAAAGAAAATAAAAGTAGAAAGGATTTGGGTCAGATCAGAAGCAATGGCACAGTGTAAATGTGAAACCAAGGCTGTGACTGGTTCTGTTTGTCATGCTTCCCTTGATAGCTTTTGTATAGTAATCCTGGCCAGAGCTCTAATTTAGATAATTACAATTTTTTTAGCTAATTTTTTCCTCCCAGTTTCAGTTGGCTGGGGCTTTTCTTTCTTTCTAATACAAACCACATGCAGAGTTTAACTGAGTAGTGTTAAGCAGCTGCTGCATTTCATTCCAGGCAGGTTGCCATTGATGGATCTGGCTGTATGACATTGTGGGCCACTGAACTAAGATGTGAGTACACGGAGTGAATATCTAACCCCAATGAATCGATAGCAGAACTTACTTACAGTTAAGGTAGGATTTCATAGCTCTGTGATACTTTGAGCAAGTCACTGAACTTCTGTTGGCCTTTCTTATGCAATGTATATATTCCCTCTGGTACAAAAGCTTCTGGTTATGTTGTGGTAATATTCTAATACAGATGGAGTCTAGATCTCAAATAGACATCAAGGCAAAAACAGATTGTGCCTATTGCACTAAATTACCAAGTCCAGAGAAATTCCTAAATTCAAATGTGGTTGCACACTATGATCTGCTGAACATTTCACCAGAGAATAATTCTTTAGAGTTCTCAGTCCTGCCCTGGACCATCTAAAAGGCAGAAAAACAGAGCCAGTTGCTACCAGCAGTTAATGTTGATTTCCAAGACCCCATCAAAGCCAAAATTATCCAAAGAAAAAATTGATGCAAGAGTCTTGCACTACCAGAAGGAATCAAAGGGAACTCCATCTGTTTGGATGCCCCTGCCAAATGGAGAATGTCCACTTTCTAAAGACTCTGTGCTCTTTGGCCTGAGAGCAAGCAGCACATCAGGAGGTAAAAACACAGGATTCAGCTGGATGATATAACCAAATGAACAGCAGGTAGATGAACACACTGCTGTGCAAAACAAAACACAAAAGCAAAAGACAAAGATCAGCCTCCAGAGTCATAAGACTATGGAAGAAGGGAAGTGACACAAGAAGAAAATAGGCACGTTTAGACTCTTATTTAGTGTTTGTGATAGTGGGTTGCTATATCAGGGGCTTTAATCACCACTGAAAGGAGCTTGTGATCACAGAGAGAATTGGCTAACTTGAGTGTTTGCCACTTTTGAAGAGTTCTGCATTTTTTCCCAGGTGACAAGAGTTCCAGGATGTGAAAGAAAGACCTCTGGACTAAAACTAAATTCCCTAGGGTTTTAAAATAGCAAATTCACAAATCATAAGGACTTCTAAACTCTCTAAACCTTGAGCATAGGAGGAACAACAGATTCACGGCCAGATCAGCTTCACTATCCAGGTTCAGTTGAGAAAAGAGGGAAAGAAATGTATAAGTCTAGCAGAAAAATATTGGAAGTGAATGAAGCAGCACTGATTTATTTAACTTGGAGTCCAACAGATTGCTAGAGTTGGGAGTTCCCCTCTTCTCTTCAGGCTTTAGATTGCAGCTACTTATGTAGTTGACTGCCTTAAAACCAAAGCTTCTAATTTAGTATGGATTGCTAATTTTATTATTTTTCTTTTTTTAATTTATGTCTTTAATCCTTATTTGTAAATCATTAATCTAGCCTCAATTGTTTCAACTTCTGCCAAAGGACAATACAAGCATCTCTCAACCTCACTATATGAATTTATTCAGAAGTACTGTGTATTTTCAAGTTTATATTTGATCTTAATCTTGCTTACCTCCTTGGATGTGTGTCTGGTATTATTCTCTCTCAGAGTAAACTTAGGATGTTGTGTCTAAAGGAATTTTATTAAAAAGAAAAAACTACAAACAACACTTCATAAAATATGTAAAGCTGTTCTAAATATCAAGTACTTCTGTAGTTACCCAAAGACAAACGGAAGCAGGACTGCATCACCAAGGAGGAAGAGCTCCAGTGTCATCACCTTCACGAAAATAAGTTTGTCAAATTTTTCAAAGCATATTGTTTTATCTATACTAAATACATGTAGTGAACAGCCTCTGGTATGGAAAACCTCGTTTGACATATGAAAGATGTTAGAAAGAACATTTTCCCTGAGGCTATTATTTACAGAAAAGCAAGAAATGAAGGCTTTTTTAGCTTCCAAGTGTCTAGATGAGCTCAGAATTATCCTATGCACAGTCTTCTGTCTTCCTCTGAGAAAAAGTCAATTATACAGCTGTGTGAGACTAATTAAAATGCCAAAAAGTGTCAATAATGACAGTCAGATATAATACAACATGCAGAATCTTAGACAGTGTTTAGGAGTTTGCTTCATCTCTTGATCAGAGAGGGCTCTATTTTTGAAAGAGAAATTACAAGTGGAACTTTCTGAAAACTTCCTGATGTTTTTGCACAGCATCCCTTCCGGCAGAGGCTTTCCTGCCCGGGAGCATCGTGGGGAAGTGAAGGGTCCCAGGAGTGGCTGCTGGAGGGCACAGCCAGATTTGTACAGTCCCTTACAAATCCTTTGAGATAACTCCAAAATATTTTCAACTGTTCACCTCAAACTTGCTCTTGTTTATTTATTTTTTTTTAGAGCAGTATGGATTGTTTTTCAGCTATGCCAAATATGAAGATCACTGTTGAATGTCAAGACTCCTTATCAGCTCCTAGAGCCAGGACACACTATGTGGGTCTGAATTTACAACTTCTAAAATGTCCTGTTGATTTTACTTGTGTTTTCCTTCCATTCACTGGAGGGAAAAAAAAAACAGGTTACATCTCCAAATAGTTCTTAGATGAGATTTTAAGCTCTGTGTTTTTAGCTCAGTTCCACCTAAAATTATCAGCAACCAAGTCTTAAAGATGTGCAAGTGTGTTCAGAAAAACTGCAGCACTATAAATTAATCTTTGATTATGTGGTTTGTGTACCAGGAATTTGTGCTTTTATTTAATTTACAGGCAGTCTTCCAAATGTCCTAGCGTTCTCGCCCAAAATTTATGGGAGTTTTGAAAACCAGTTTGGCAACATTTTTCTAAGCTTCAAGGAAGAAAAAGTAATTATTTTCATACTTCTCTGAATGATCAGCATAAGCCCAGAAGCATGAGACTACTGTAATACACTGCCAAAACCCATGATTATCAAGTAATGAATAAATCTCTTACGTCTCACTCTACCGTGCACTGGATTTTTTGGCCTACTTCTTGCCATAGAAAACATTGCAAAAAGCAAAAATGTATGTTCCTTTTCCCTGTTCTCTTGGTATCAGAATGAATCATGATCTTTTGCAAGTTTTGTACTCATCCAAGATAAAAATCTCATACAACCATAGAGCATTCTCTCATGAAATTTTTGGTGTGACTAGCAGTCTCACAGGACACGATCATCCCCATAAAGCATGGGCAGCTCCCAAAATCCACATTTAATTGCAGTCTGTTTAAAGAGATGCCCACACATTATACCCCACAGTAAGTGTTGCCATCATTTTCACTGAGAACGTGTTTCACAGCATTTTGCTGGCATAGTGCTTGTGGTAATCAGCTCACAAAGTCTGTTAAAATATAACGATTGCAGTATAATAAATCTAAAATCTTCAAAGGAGTAAAGTTTACTAACCACAGGTTTTGTCAGTCTACGATAACTGTGTTAAGCCCTGAGAATGAAATTTTGTTATAAAACTTAAACTGGAATTAGTGCTAGCTTGTACCCTCTATATAGAAACAGAGAAGAGACCTGTCAAGTAAAAATTATTCCTGTTCTTTTTTACTTCGCTAGATATTAGGAGTATAAGATCCACACAGATAATGTCCATGGATAACGGACTGCCTGAAGGCAAAAGAAAAATGCTGAAGTCAAAATGATAAGGCTGAGTGAAGGCTTTAGTACATTATGATTTTGCTGCACATTGTATGAACTTAACTGGAAAAGCATCATAGACTGAGACTGCGTTGGTATTTTTATTGATGAACTATGCATTAAGGAACCTGCATAAACCCCCAAATTCTCAACAGTTCTAGCTACATGGAGAATTAGAGAAAAAGAAAGCCTGGGAGCAATGTAGTTAACAAAGCAGCTCAGCAGCTGCCCCAGACCTTGTACAGATGTAGTTAACTTTGTACAGAGTCAAGGCAATACCCATCTTCAGATGGAAACTCAGTCTGAGAGCGAAGCAAATTTTACAGACAGATTGCTACCTGTTGCTACTCTTCCTGCTCCCTTAAAGTCAACCTTTAGAAGTGTGTAAAGAGCAGTCTGTCCTTATGTTTTTGTTAAAATGTTTTATTCAAGGCATATGTGTACGATCAGGAAGAAAAAAAACACTTTTGCATTCATTTCCAACATTGAACAACTTCACAGGTTAAAAAGAACAGAAAAAAACAACTCAACCCGGCCCTCAGGAAGATTTATCCACGATTTAGCAGGTAATTATTTTGTAGAGATAGTTGACAGTAAACGCAATGAATGCAAATGTCAAAAAGGGGGAATTAGCATCACTATTTGCAATAGTATATAATGGCACCTATAGTATTACCAGATTTTTCCCAGGCAGCTTGTATAGTGCTTTTAACTTCAGAGGCATCATTTACTGCTATTCATATCCCTAAGTTCATTGAGCAGCAATGTCTATTGGTCTATTTGATATAATACTGTGTTTCAAAATTTCCCATTGTTATTTTATGATTAAATTTTTTTTCTTAGTTTCCATTAATTTCAATTATAATAAACGTTTTCTTTATTCTTCAAAAAAAGAGCAGTAGTTCAGAAATGTTTAAGATTACAGTCTTCATCTTAACTCCCTGAGAAGTCTATACAATGAACCTTCAAAAGACTTTATTTGAAAGAATATTAGGAGTATAAAATTTGCTCCTAATGATTCATGTAGGCTTATGAAATAGAAGAAAACAGAAATATTTTTGAACACCATAGTTCTGACTTGTCCTTGAAAAAAAAGAATGCAAAACAGTATACCTTTTCAGAAAATCAAATTGGGTGAATTTAGCAAAAGTAATTCAGAAGGCCAGTTGCTTAAGACAGAACACTACCTTCTCTTTTTCATCATAGCAATATTTAGAATTCCTAACTTGTCTCATCTGATAATGATTTTACATGGTTGGAAAATGACCAACATCTTCTGAGGAGTTGTGGCATGGGGAATGTTTTTATTGATAGTTACATTCTATATCTTTGCAAATCATAGTGTCTTTTCCTTTTTGGTAGACCATCAAAGCATAATTCATTAATATGCAAAATAATCAGGTTTTAAGAACATGTACACTTACTTCTAGTTCTACTGATTTATTTTGGACACTTTAATAGCAGCCTGTATATATTCTTGCAACCTTAACACATTAAATTCTGCTTAAAGACTCTTAATGGACAGGTATTACAGCATTAATAAAGTCTTAGATACAATTCCATAAAGTCAAAAGGCTTTTCCAAATTGTTTTATAATTTAGAAAAGTAATTTCAGGAATCAGAAACATATCAATGTAAGATCAGTCAAAGAGAATGTTATGGTGGAAGAAATAATTTGCCATGACAGAAATTTACTCCCTTCTTCATACCTCACCTAAATAAAATTGTCCCACTGTACTTGATCAGAACGAAAGGAAATAATGCAGAAAAACTTGGGAACAACCAGGAAGACAGAAATTCACAGATCTATTCCCAGAGGCTGGGTAACCTTATACTACATTCAGGATTCACATATTCAGCATTCAATATAAATACAAACTTGAAGCACACAATGAAGTTAAACAAGCTCATGCACCACTGTTTAATATTCACAAAGGCTAACTTTTTATTATATCAAAAAGCTTATGTTATGAAAACCAAAGGCAATTATAAAAAGCTGGTTAGGCATTTTGAATAGGCAATACATATTCATTCCATTCTTTCCACTTACTAAAATGCTACATCCTATTTATCAGTTTTATAAAAACTACTCTAACATGGAAAAAGAAGAGATAAAGAAAACTTCAAATCTGAACCACATTTAAATATTTTATTTAAAAGAAACAACAGAGCTTTTAAAATAAGATGAAAATTCAACAACTGAAATAAAGTTTAATCTTTCAATCAGTTAAATAATTAAATTAATGTAAAGAATATACTATTGTATTTTTATATAAATTCAATATATATTTATATTTAATATAAACATATAAACAGCTGTAAAAAAGATGGTTAGTTATAAGCCCTAGTGAAGATGTGATGCCACACATAATAAAATTCAGGACTTGAGACAGATCAAACATTTTACTTCAGAATAAGTCAGTATGTAGTATCCAAATGCTCGGAGCTATGCTGCCAACACCTCACTACAGATATGTCTGCACTGCACTCTTGTCAGGGTGAATTCAGGGTGCCAGGCATTCCATGAGATTTTGCTCCTAGGCATATACAGACTTGACCATAGCAAGTCAGACCCATCATATCAAAACATCTAATTGTCTGAGAGGCAACATGGACCTTTGAGAATACAAATACTGTAGATGTCCAAAGTCAATCTAAATACCTGGTCAACTTCAATAATTCTCATTTTTCATACAATATGAACTTTTTCATGGAAATGAGATTGACAGTTATATATGGAAAAAATGCTCTGTCAAGGGAAGGGATCTTCTCTCATGCCGTGACAACCAAGAGCATGCTGAAAGTCTCTGAGGAAGAGAAATATGAGTCTCGTGATTTTAAAGCTCTGGCTGCTGAATTGACTTACCAAAAAGTACTTCAAGACATGTAATTTCTTAGTCAAATGAGCAAATTAGTGTCATGCACATCTTAAATAGCTCTCCAACTTTTTGTCAGGAGTAACCTGCTAGAAATGAAAGGTCCTCAGTTTCCTGAGAAGCTGCAGAAGCTTGTATAAGAAACTGTAAGGACACTGCATAAGAATTCGGAGCATGGCTGAAGTAGCCAAAATTCTATGACTATCTCTGGAGTTCAGTCCCACACAAGATTCGTAGTTCCATGTTGCCAACAGCATCTACATTCAGACTGCCCCACCTTAAACACCAATCCAGTGCTGCATTCCTATGGGTCACTGCATACTTGAGCCAGAATGCCAGACTGACCCCAGGTATCAAATAGAACCTAGACATTTTGATGCAAACCAAGTCGGACAAAGTAACCAGTTCTCCTCCAGTAAAGTACTGGAAAGAACTTTCAAAGCAGAAGCATGCTTCTAAGCACAAAATAAAAAGTATTGGATAGCAGAATGACTTGCCCATTCTAATTTGATAAACTCAAATATTTATTTCTTTATGACAAAAAGAAATCCCGTTTTAATTGTGTTTACAAGTTAGTCAACTGATTCAAAATTCTGCAGACAGAAGCAAGTGAAAAATCTGATTTTGAACCTTCCATTGTGACTTACTGAAGTCTGAGGCACGTCATCCTTAACTAGAGCCAGTTAGGGAAAAAAACCCTTAATTAAATTAATATATAAATTTTTCAGTTTCTGTAGAAATACTTTAATAATATCTGCATTTTATCTTCTTCTAAAATCTGGAAATTGAATTTGTAACCATATCTGAACATCTGACACGGGTTTTTTTTCATATTAAAAGCTAGTAATATGTCAAGGAGCTTACAGGAGTTTTGATCTCTGAAGCTTGCAGAAAGAGTAGGCAGCCTAGATATTTCCAACACAGCCACTCATTCATCACTAATTCAGCAGCAACCTAAAATATACACCTGTACATCTCATGCTGACATGTCAATCAGCAAAATTATTTGTGGAAATCTTATATTCACAAAATGAGCTATGAATCATACACCCTATTTTTTTTTTTTTATCTTGAGAGATAAAAGCTGCATTATAAGCTCATAACATGAGACCATATGAGAAATTCCTTTTATACAAAAGGTCTAAATTAAAATTATGTGCAATTATCCCTTTACAATATTTCCATTTATCACTTTCTTTCACTTCCTCCCCAAGAAGAGGGGATATGATGTTGTGCCTTACCTGCCTTATTCTATTAACAATTTATTCCATATGACATGTTCCAAAATTATACAATTCTAATATCATACCTGGAGAATATAATTTCTTCGTCAGTTAGATTGAAAGGTAGATTTTTCTGTCTGCCATTCCAGCAAATCAAATTTATAGTGTCAGCTTCACCTTTTAATTTGGGGCCTGAGGGTGGTGTTGCTCTTTTCATTTTATTTTGCTTTTTGGTGAAGTCACAGTGCTATTATGCAAACATACAAAACTTCTTCTTTGTCTCACTACTATTTCTTACATTTGACACTTTCAATTTCTTTTTTACATTTTAAAACTCTTTCCCATGATTACTGAGCCATTATGTTAAATTGCTTATGTGTCTTGCACATGATACTTGGTCTCTCAAAGACTTTGATTTTTTCAGGAATAATTGGCTTGACTTCACCTGAATCTGGCATACTTTTCAATCCCCTGTATTCCCTATTCACAGCCTGTGCATCACACAGACACTAAAATCTATTATTGGTTACAGAGCTTTGGAAAATACTCAGTCACAATGTATGATGCTAATAATGTAAAATTTAAAAAATCCCAGGTTTTGCATATGCAGTTCAGTCTGCAGAAAGGAGTTTATTATAGACATTCAGTGAGTATCACAGAATCATAGAATGGGTTTAGTTGGAAGTGATTTAATCATCTAGTTCAAATCCTCTACTGTGGACAGGGACACTTTACACTAGACCAGGGTGCTCAAATCCTCATCCAACCTGGCCTTGAACACATCCAGGTATGGGACATCCACCACTTTACTGGGCAACCTGTTCCAGTGTTTCACCACCATCTGAGAAAATAATTTCTTCCTAATAACTAATCCAAATCTACCCTCTTTCAACTTAAAATAATTTCCCTTGTCTATCACTATTGTCCCATATAAAAACTTCTCCTTCCGTGTTTTGATAATCCCTCTCTTGACCCTGGAAGACCTCAATGAGGTCTCCCCAAAGCATTCTCTTCTCTAGGCTGAGCCCTAGTGCTGTCTCATCCTATCTTTGTTGGAGAAGTGTTCCAGACCCCTCATCATCTTCCAGGCCTCCTCTGGACCAACAGCTCCAAATCTTTCCTGTGCAAGGGATGCCAGGCTGGATGCAGCAGTGCGGGTGGGGTCCCACAAGGACAGAATGACCTCTCTGCCCCTACTGCCCACACTGCTTTGGATGCAGCCCAGGCTTCCCGTGGCTTCCTGGGCTTGAGTGCACATTGCCAGAGCAATCCCCAACTCATTCTACAGCATTTAATATATAATTTCCTCAAACATCTCTCAAACATGCAAAGTGAGTTAAAATTAACAGCAAAACTCTTTAATGTTTATGCAGCACTATGTTAGACTGCAAACAATCTGAAAAGATACTTGAGATACACAGATGGGGATTTAAAAACCCATAACTCTATCTGAATCATCTGTTGCTTGACAACATACAGATGCATATATAGAAAAGTATAACACTATGGTAAATATCAACCTACATAACCAATTTGTTTGGGTAAGATTTTTGAGAAAATGTTCAGAATGTTCTAATGTTCAGAAAATATTACAGACTTTTTCTTTTCTTAAACATGCTTAAAACGGATTTTTTTGGTCTTGTTCTTCTAAAAATTGTCAACTTTATGCAGCAACAATGACCACAGGTAAGGGACAAAAACCTTACTGATGACTAAAACATCATTTATTTCATAATGCAAACACTAAACAAACTGAATACAGGAACAAAAGCAGGCCCTAGTCCTGCACAGATTAA
Organism: Sturnus vulgaris; assembly: GCF_052056855.1. Lineage (NCBI taxonomy): Eukaryota > Metazoa > Chordata > Aves > Passeriformes > Sturnidae > Sturnus > Sturnus vulgaris. Next base: position 30,723,586 of record NC_142248.1, read on the forward strand.
TGACCATTCTTAAATACAGGAATATGTGAACAGTCATTAGAGTTACTCACTTTAAGGTAACTGAGACATTTAAAATTTAGAGGCTTCTTTAATTTTTCCACAATTTAGTAATACTACTGATGTATCTGCCTCAAACATTAAATTTTGCTGAAAAATAATTCCATATCTATATCTTAAAACAAAATCTGATAGAAGCAGGACTGCTCAGATCATGCCACAGACATTGCAGTAGGACCCAGTAAAAATCCTTACTCAGAAATGCTATACAGTGAAAAAATGTCATGTAAATAAAGCAGAAACTGATGAAGGCTTCTCCTTTAGCCTATTACAGATTTATATTTTGGTTTCTTTCCTGAATTAACACCTAACTAGAACAAAGGTGTACATTTCTTTGCATAAAGGAGAAGAAAGGTAGATTACAGATATTATGTTATTATAAATAAACAAGTCCAAGAGGCAATTAGCTATTTTGTCTTCACTACTGTGTACTGTAACAGTTTTGTGATTTAGCTTGCTCCGCATTGCTCACAGAAGCTTGTTCTTCTGTCACTGCATTGAAAGGCAATGATATCTGAGTTTTTATCTGCTTTTTCCTGACTCAGTACATTCCAGCTTAATGCCAGTTGTTTCATTTTGAACAAGGAAGATGGGACTTGAAAAGAATAAAGACTATTTATATTATGTTACTGTTTCAGCTTTAAAAATAAACCCAAGCTGTACAAGATGTCTATTCCTGTGTAACATGAATTCATCTATGGGATATTCTTGCAGTCAGGACTTTCTTGGGCAGGAAATAAGTCATTCTCAGCAAAGAATCAGCAACTTGTTCAAGATGTATTACAGAGGATGACTTCTTAGTTACACAGGTTTGTGCAATCCAGATTTTGTTACTCTGTGATGAGAGAAGCAAGAAGTGAATAGAGTTGTTTGGTAGCTGAGTTCTTTTGCCTGGGTGCTCAGCAAAAGCCTCAAAATGTAAAGTTTCTGGTCCCATGGGGTGAAGAACCACCTCAGCCAGAAGTACAAGAAGTTGAGCACTGGAAGGACTTTTTCTTCTCCGGTTTGTCCCTGGAATAATGATTAAAATTCATATTATGAGAAAAAAAAATCCCACAGCCATCCTGTCTCCTACAAATTGCTCTAGTCTTAAAAACAGATTTTATGAGAACTCACACCTCTATTTGGCCTAATCCATGACATCTCTGTCTATGAGTTCCTGAAACTTTTAAGTTCCGTCCCAGCCTCTCCATGTTCACCCTCCAGCATTCTAGCAGATGGCCAGGGCTGTGAACTAAGGCCACTAAAGGAGCTTTAGTGGCTGATTGGTTTTCCTGAGAATTTGCTTAGGATTAGCTGCTGTAACATGTCTGGGTGCCAAAATCCAAGGCTGCAAACAAGTATCATGCTAAGTAAGAATAAACAGTGAAGCAGACAGGTGCTTTCCTCACCACTTTCTTGATTTCTCTTCTATCAAGCAGTTTATCATCCCAAAGATGAAGGAAATGGTACACAGCACACTTCAGTGCTATAGGGCAAGAGTGATTTATTATGTAAGAAACTATAAAAGTTTTCATGTTTTCTGAGTGTTATCTCATTTTCATAACCATAGAATAATAGTGAGTTTTGAATTTCCCTGCCCAGCAAAAATTCATTATTTGCGAAAACACAAGCATAATGTTGCAGTTCAGCAAAGATGATGAGAACATTTTTGTCTGCTTGCTCTATTTTTATGTTAGCATTGAAATGCTACTATATACTGCAAACCAACCAGAATGCTGAGATAGCTTTGTACTGCACAGCAGACATCACAAAATTGTACCTTCAAACTAAAAACAGCAAGCAGACAACACAGATGGACTTGGCTGAAAACATAACTATTACACGACTACGCTGGATAAGGTGTCAGAATCAGGTACAGCACTGACTTCAGGTTATTTTAGGAGGTTTAGTAGGGAATTCATGCTTTTTGCACACTTCGTTAAATCTGCAAATACCAGACTTTTCCACTTTTCCTATTGCTACTGTATAAAAAACAAGAACATTTATATCACTTCAAAGCACATTGAAATTTTGGGATGCACAACTAAAAAGCAGAACTATGCATTTGCACCAAAAAAAAAAAAAAAGTGTAATTGGAAAAATGTAGCTCTCTATGATGGACTGACAAGAGAGCAAATCAGAGTGCCAAAGGCTTTCACACAGAAAGGTGTGCTGCTTTGTAAAAAGCTCATGATACTAGAAAGATCTGTTCCTTGTGTGGCCACAAATGCCACATCAAAAGACAAAAAAAAAGACCATTCACATTCAGCAGTTACTTGTGAATCCAGATAGTATATGAGACAAGGCATAAAGCTTTAATACAGTGCAAGATGATGCAAATGCATGCGAAAAAATCTCTAGTACAATGGATAGGAGGCCAACCCAGACAAGAACTCTTAGCTTGAAAAGAACAGGTTTGTGACATGATGGCCTTGAGCACACAGATGGAACCTGGAGGCTGCTGCATCCCTGTTTACCCTAGTGACAACACTTTTACAAAGAGGAGCTTTTATAGCTTTCATTATTTCCTATTGCCTGCACTTTTATTGCTGTCCTGTGGTTGGAACATGTCATCACACCACTCTAACTCACTAGGCTAGTTTTTACTATTTTCCCAGGCTAACCTCAAAGTCTTGGCATTTATTCTAACCTAGGAGTATTCTCTGCACTTGGAAAATGCCTACCAAATCCTAACATCATAGGGAAAGTTATGCTATCAGCTGCAGGAGACAAGGCTTCTCTGAGAATTAGGACAAAGCTTAAAGGATATTGCTTCACCAAGCCAAAATGGAGTATGAAATTAATTTTTGGAATAAAAAATTTCTACTATTAATTCTTCAAGATGCAAAAGAGACAGTGGAAGCAAAAGAAGAAAGAATTGTATGACATTAGAGGAAAGGAAAAAGGTGTGATTGAACATTGCCTAAAAGTGGAGTCTGTACAGAAACAGGACTCAAAACGTATGAACAGCATACAGCACTTCTGCACTCTCTGAGAAGGAAAACATATTCTGAACATTAAAAGCCTAAAGTAGAGAAATATTTCAGATAATCTTCTGACTAGCCCAGCTCTTCCCCTTTGTAACATTTCCCTTCAAGCCATGGAAAAGACTTCCATGTACACATCTCCCAGAACGTCTTTTCAGTAGGAGGAGAGGCAGTCTATAACATAATCATCAAAATTCAACTGAATTCAAGTGATTGCTCATTGAGAAATAGTGATAGAAAATCCCAGCAGCAGAATGGCCCCACCTTCTTTAAACTGTAACATTTGGTGTTTCTATATTTTTAATACATCTGTTACTGGTTCGTTCATATTCTATGTACTTGATGATCTAGACATACAGCATATTGTATCTAAAACTACATTACCATACTTACTTTTTACTTTTTTTCTCCAAGCCTTTTTTTGAATTCCTTACTTCAGTCTTGTATCCAGGGACCAAGAAAGCTGATGTGCCCTCAGCAATTTAACGTGGAAACTGCTGAACTCTGCTTCTGGATCCATAAAAGCAAAGGGTATTGGTCTACAATCTAATTTAAGTAGATGTTATAGAATAGGCAGATGTTTTTAAGGCAATAATAATTAGTAAGACAGATGTAATTAACTGGTTTTTGCATGACTTTATTTCCCCATGCACTTTTAATAAGGAATGGTCAAGGAAAGGTATTCCTATGTCTAAAACACTGAGTAAAATTCTCTCAAGAACTAATCCTATAAAACAGTAATTCCCTGTTATTCAAATTAGAAAATCAGATTATCACTACAAAGGCATCACTATATTCCATGAAAGGATTTCTAAAAACACAAATTACTTAGAAAAACGAGCTTCTTGAAGAAAGCCACTCGCTTAAAACTTAAGCATCATCATAAGTGACTGACCTAGGAATTAACTACAGCAGCTCCACTACTCCTTCATTTATGTCCAGAATTGTTCCTAAGATTACGATGCACCTATTTTCTAATAAAATCTTGGTTTCACACTAGAGCTTTGTTGAGAAAGACAAATACATTTTATGGAGGAACTTGGTATTTCAGAATTTGATTTTGTCCCCATTAGCTCAAACGTACTGACACCATAATTTTCAGGAAACCCATAAAGGGAAATGTTAAAAAATCCGGGGACTATCTGAAGCCATCCCAGGAAAAACTGTGAAATCATGTCTTTCAACAAACAAAAAAATTTACTGCAGCCAAGTAGTTTTGCTCAGCAAAAACAGATGCAGCAGCACGAAAAATTTTAAAAAATTACTTCAGAGAGAAACAGAAAAACAAGTCAACAGTGAATAAAGCAGACAAAAATAAAACCATGAGACTAATAAAGGAGCATAAAGAAAACATTGAAATGACAGTGCTAAATAAATCTAAAATATCAAAAGGCACTTATTAAATGATTAAGAAGAAAAAGGTCTATGTTGGTTATGTGTAGGTTAGCTCCTAGGAGTAAATAGCAACGGTTTCAATAATTAAGGAACAACCAAACTATGCTCATTAGCTACGTATTTTTTGTTCTTGGAACAAAATAGGAGTCTGTATCCAGCTCATGTGCTGTCAGTGACAGGAAAAACAAATTGCTATCTGTAACTGTACTTGGTAGGAAGCATTTTAAACATATTTCACAGAAAGAATGAAAAACACAACAGTGTTGGATATTTTCTCATCAATTTATACAATTTTTATAGCTAGGAACTTTTTATACCAGTAATATTTCTTTTAAGTAATCCTGGAAAATGGGGACAGGTCCAGAAAATTGCAGGAACAGTGTTCTTAAAAGGTGTAAGAGTATTAGGAAGGAATGAATATCAGTTAGCTTTGTCTCATAAAAATAAATCCAATCAGACATTGGTGGCTTTTTTTAAGGATTACTGAACAAAGGATTACTGATTCATGACTTAGAATCACAGAATTATAGAAAGGTTTAGGTTGGAAGGGACCTTAAAGATCATCTGTTTCCAAACCACCCTGTCATGTGCAGTGGCACCCTTCTCTAAACCAGGTTACTCAGAGCTCCATCACACCTGGCTGTAAACAACTCCAGGAATGGGGAGTCCACAATCCCTCTGGGCACCCTGTTGCAGTGCCTCACCACCCTCACAGGAAAGAATTTCATTCGACTTTCTAATTTAAACCTACTCTGAGTTTGAAGCTATGCCCATCATCCTATCACTACCTGTCCTTGTGAAAGGAAAAGTCTCTCCACAGCTTATTGTGTGCTTCCTTTAGGTACTGAAAGGGATTTGATTGCTTATATCCTCTCTGGTCATAGCAGATTTCTACAAGCCATTTGATTTATTATCACATGAATCTTGATTTTAAAAACTTACAAAGAATTAACAGAATATCTATTAAAATGGTACGAATACCATATCTCTGACAGAATTGGAGAAGCTTTTAATGGGAAGATATTGATGTAAAATAATAATTCAAGCATAACCTCAGAGGCTGTATCAGTACCACATGAGTACATGTGTTTCTACTGAACTGTGAGTATCACAAAGGGCACACGTCTGTCCACCCTGATTCTTTAGTACCTGTTCCTTTGCTGGAGCATGCTCCATCACACCAGCTATCTCACATACCTCTGTGCCTCACCCCCAGACCCTTCTTGCAAACTTGTTCCAAATCATGCTAAGTTCTGCTGTTGCTACTGAGTTCAGTGAGGAACTTCATTTGGCCATATGCCCCCCTGGGAAAGGATTAGATGAACTAGAAAGAAGTGGTCTGAGCAACTCAAAATCCATTTTCAACAATGGAGGAAATTACAGCCATCCTGAATGCCATGGATATCAAACTCAGCTTCAGCTGTTGCCGCATCCAACACAACATCCAGTAAATTTTCTTTTATGGCAAATATTGTTCTAGAGGAAGTTGCTTGGAAGCTACTGTTGAGACATTTTAGTTGCTAGATATGGGATAAGAACAGAGTTCTCAGAATAAGGAATATACCTTTTAAAACATGTTCTACAATCTGATAGTCTTCTCCCACCAGGAGCACTTTTCCTCCAAGGCATGCCCCAGGGAACAAAATAAAATAAATCATAAGTTGCAAAATGTTTCTCCCTTGGCTGTTTTCTATCTCTAATACTAGCAGACATAATAACCCATTTGTGTGAGGCAGTTCTCAGTCCTCAGAAGCTTAGGGTGTCATAATGTCAGATCCCAGGAAAATCTGTGCAAATGTGCAGATACACAGGAAAACTGGAGATCCCTTGGGAAAACTAGATTTTCCTGAAGTCTGCAGATAACAGACATGCATCCTTGGATTCAAGATTTTTTTTTTTCTGCCAGACTCAACCATGTTCAACATTAAAGGTATTTTTCTATCATTGTAATCTTGAAATATTATTCTATTACAGTAAAAACTTTATTAGAAGGGAGCCATTACCAATATTTAGGTTCAGATTGAACTGGTGCTACTACCAGAAATCCTAACTCCCATAGTCCCTGGGACATTTCACACTGTATCTATCTCTGATACATGGTATTCAAGGAACTCTCAGAAACAAATTCAGGGTTTCTTTTTTGCATAGGGTTTCTTTTTCGTTTTTTATTGCTCACTGTAAGCAAATAAAAACAGAGAGGCCACTTTTGAGTGTCAAGCCTTACAAAAACATCAGTTCATAGTCTCATGGGCTATTCTGCCAGAATATAATAAATAAGGAAGGAATATGTGAAAGGAAAAAAATTTCAACTGAGAACAAAAATTCTTATTAATAGAAAGATTAAAAGCCACCTTCTAAAGTGACGCAGACACATTTAAGATATATCTACTTATTTTTATGGGATTCAGTACATTCTTATTAACTTTTTATTGATTTATTATCAGATATGTATTTCTAAATGTTACCTTTTTTTAAGTGCTCTCTTTGCAATGGTTGAAGATTAAAGCACGGTAAAAGGCAAAATTTTCTAACCTATGTTGTACACATGTTGAAACAAACACTCAGCTTGTACTTATCAATATCCACAGTCCAAAGGATAAAACCTTGTAACTGCTATGATTTACCATAACATTAAAAACAGCAGGCATCCACAATGAGTATATAAAATATTGGGTTTATACTGGTAAGAGAAACTTATCTTCATAGAAACTTCCTTTTCTTTATACATAGCCAGCACCCCAAACATTATATCTCAAGCTGACTGAAATGACTAGGTAGACCATAAAGGCTGAAAAATGTTTCTTTTTTCTTTTTTTTTCTAACTAAGTCATAAGGAAAAGAGAAGCATAGATTACTACATTTCCTGCCTAATATCATCCTGCAGGTACAAAAGCCATCATTATTTTGATGCTGATAAATTGCACTTCCTAGCACAGAAGGTCCTTCCCTTTATGAAGGAGCACTTGATGAAGGAAGCCAAACCCTCACAGCCAGAAAGGCCACTCCACAATAATAATTTTGCCCATCAAACACAAGGCTCTGTCAGCTGCACTGAGCATCACCTGCAGTCTGATTGATCTCAGTTAACATTCCCCTTTTTAAAATTTTCTGGCATTTTAGCTGCATTAACCCTATCGTGTAACGAATTTTTTTGGTCCCCAATTCACCCTGCTGGTGAGATAGCAACACAGACCAGAAGATATTTGTGAAACCTGTCAGAGCTTTGGCAGTTTGAACTCTCTCCTTATGTCAAAATAGTTTATTTTTGATTTTATAAAAGTTCACAGAACCTACGATGACAGCTGCTGCAAAAAGTCACTTTATGTTTTCCTCAAAATAATATGTTAACACAGTAATAATATATTACTGCATTAATAAAATGGTTAGTATTTCCACAGTGACTGACTGATACCAAATTGAATATCCCTCTAAATCTGATATGCCATAAAGAAAATTCCCAATCCATTGTGAAAGTAACTCTTGTTGAGCATCAACATATATTCTGAGTTCGTACTGGCCATCAGTATTGCTGTTTTAACACCTACCATGAAAGAAAGCCTAATAACCTCTGTGTTTACACACCTAAAGTGACAAATACCTGTTAGAAAGTGTAAGCCACAAATAGCTGTGGTCAGCTATTGAGACTACTCTGGAATATATACATACACATATATTTTGCCAGTAGTCAAATGAAGCAAAAGTACTTTTAAAATAATTTATTATTTTCCTCCCACATATAGAGATGCAATTTGTGTTCCATGCTTCAACATGGAAAGAAAGCATGATTTTAAAAACTGAAAGATTGAACAAACGTCCCTAAAAGAAGAAGCTGATCAGTAATGCACACAGAGTCAACACACCAGGCACTATGCACTATTTTTCAAAATAATTTTCATTTCTAAAGATCTGTAGCACAAGAATTTCTCAAAGTAGAACTGACATCCTTGCCTAAGCAGACCTTAATAGCTTTTTCTTCCTCACATCTGCCCAATCACTTCTAGATGAATGCCACATTATAGTACCCACAGTCACTGCTGGCAAATAATTACGTCTCCATGTAGCAGAAACTGCAAACTAGCTTACCCTTTTTTTGCTGCTTTTTTTTGCTGCTAGTTTTAATGGACAGTAATAGGGATTTGTATTAGGGAAAGAGACAGAGAACAATCATTCCCAATAACTCTAGATTTTATAAGCCTTCATATCCTCTCAGTATTCTCTGAGCCTGAGGCACACTAGTTTACATAATCCTCAAACAAAATCATTTAGCCTCTCTGATCATTCTTATTTCCTTTCTCCATAACTTTATTTCTTTTTCCTTCAAATAGGTTAATGACTATTATAAACACTTCTGAAAACAACAGAAGACTGATACTACTGTTTTTGTATTCTTTACCCTTAAAGTTCTGAAGTTTGAGCTAACATTTTTAGACTAAACTTATTTTCTTTCAGCACCAGTGTATATAAATTAATATCTGGCTCTTAGATACAAGTGTAGAGTGCATAAGAACCTGTGACAAAGTTAAATTTAGCAGAGCCAGAATTTACACCCTTGTACTCTAAACCTTTGGTAAGGATTCCTTTCTGCTCTGGAAGTTCATGTACACTGCAGGAATAGACCTGTGCTTTGAGAATATTCAGAAGCAAGAAAACTAACAGGCATCAAAATTAAATGGTCTGCCCAGGTCATGCTGTGTGTGGCAAATTTAAGATTGAACTTCAACCTTCTTTATGTCAAAGTAGTAGCTTAACCAGGACACCATTCCATCTATACAATATGGTAATAAATAAAAACCTGGCAGATTATCTCAGATAAGAAATTTCACATTTCATGTGTTGAAGTGAAAATGGCTGCCAGTGACAAAATACATAGATGACTTAAAAGCCTGGTCAATGGTTAACATTCAAAAAAATTGTAATTCATATAGTTCTGCAAGTGACTTGCTGCTTATTGTCATTTGGGGATTTTATCTTTCTATTGTTAGAGAAAGGGATTATGAAATATAGTGAAAGGCAACAAAAAATGCTGAGAGCTTTTCAGATGTTGAAAAATATAAACTAATTCAATTATTAAGTGCTTTATGATAGTTACATAAGGACAAATTAATATTTAACATGAAGATGAAAATACCCTCAAAGAGAGATATTACTTGGCCAGATAGAAGTTTTTTAGAAACTAGCTTGCAGAAAGCACTGTGGAATACCTGCTGCTGATGGGTCATGAAATATTTACAACTGTAAAATCTTCTGTTTTATTCCCAACATTTTTCATCAGTTAAACAGTCTCCCAAATATAACCCTCTAAGAAAAAACAAATAAAACTCCAAAAGCCTTCTCAAGGTAAAAACCCTATATTTAGCATCATAACTCTGAAAGTAATCTGCCGTAAAAGCAGGCCCTGTAAAGCCAAAGGCAAGACTTAAAATGATTTGTTTGATGGCAGTCTTTCACTTACAGCTTCAGTGAACTACCCCTGAAATGCAAGTGCAATATTCCTCTGCATATGTTACCTTTCATTTGCAATTCCAGGTGCAAGGGACTTTTAAAAATCTTTCATGGGCATGCATCTGTTTGTTTTCCCACATGTACACTGACAAGCTGGATTGGTCTAATATTAAGTTTGCAATGTTCCAGGTGTTACTCTGACATCAATAACAAATCATTGCTAGAGAGGAACTTCAGCCCTGGTATTTTAAGTCAGGATCCAAATTCTGCTCAGCCCTCAGGACTCAGCTTTAGGACCATGGCCCTGGGAAGTCAGTAATCTTGCACCCAGATCAACACCCATCACTGAGGACCACCTCCCAGCCAAACCCAAGAAACACTTCACCTCAGCCCAAGCCCCATTAGCCAACAGGATCCTTTCTCACATCGAATGCCTTTCCATTAGTTTCAAATTTATATAAAGTAGCACTGTCTCCATATTTGTATTAACATCATGTTAGTTGCTTACTTCAGTGTAATTTATGATTACTGGCACCATAAAAATGCTATAAATCTTGCTGAAAACTTTCTTATCACTTATCTCTATTCCTGGTGATATTTTGCAGATAACATCCTGGGACAATAAAGAGTAAACATAGACATGTAAGAAAAATATGGTCACCAAAAAAAATACTGATTACAGTTTCAGACACACAATTTGGTAAAATTTTGTTTCTATAACAAGTGTCCTGAAATTAAAGTTATTTAGCTTTCAACTACAACAGCAATTTGCGGTTTGAGGTTTTTTTTAATAAGATGTATTATTTTGATTTGTCTCAGGGTTAATCTCAGGAATGTTGTACATAATTATTTGGCTCCTTCTATTTAGTTAAAAATTTTATCACCATACTAGCACTACTCTCACAGTTAATTAATGATGGTTTTCCAAGAGAAAAAGCTTCAGTTAATCCCCCATATTTACTACTGACAGTGCCAACATTTCAGAGCTATTGTCAGGCCTAAATCAGAAGAAATATCAGGCTTATAGGACTATTTATAGTCACTTTATCCTTCTACTTTTCTACCAACATTATTAACAATAGTGCAAAATGCAATGGTGAATTTGTAAACACAAAGCTGGCCATTAGATACCAAATTGAGACCAGCCTGTAACCATGGCCCTGAAATGGGAGCAGTATTCAATATTGTATTAACTCAGACTGAGCTAAATTGCAGCAGAATGTAGCAAAAATACATATATTTGCAGTTCAATAAATGAACCATTCTTTCCAGCCCTCCATTACACATTTATTTTCTAACATTTCTAACTTTTAATTGTATTAGCTGTAGAAAACTGAGTCCAATGAACAGGCTGTAGTTACTTTTTATATAAGGTTTAGACTTAATTTTAAAAGCAAAAATTATATTTCAAAGCTTTTATGCCATAATTCCCTTCCTGAGTTTTCAAAGGGGAATGTACTTACATAACTTCTATTAAATTTTTAATAAATGTATTTCCCACATGTAAAAAATATTTCATTGGGAATTGGAATAATTTACGAGCTAATTACAGGCAGCACAGATAGTGCATTTTTCAGTCCAGTAATTTTCAGATACTCAACAAAGGAGCAAAATAAGAGTTTCAATAAAACTCAGTAAGGCAAGAAACTGCAAATAACGGGTGAAAAAGGCTTGAAATGTCAATATGTTTTGTTATGAGTTATCCAATTCAGCCCTTCTGCAGTAAGTGAATTATAATGGGAATCAAGACACCAAGTCTTTGAAAAGCTTGTTGAAAATGTGAGTTATCTTTTAAGCTTGTTCCACCTATTAAAGGAAAGAGTAGCCACTGGGGAAAGTGCTCTGCACAGCCAGCTGAGCATTTCTCTAAATCCTGTATATGCCTATGCACACTCATTTATAAATACGGTAGTCAATGCTTTCCAAAGCATAGAAAAGCCATACCTAATCAGTACTCTGAGTTCCTCTGGGATTAATTCATGCAGGGGAGAAGCAGCCCATGTCTGCTCACACTGCACAGCAGCACAGGGCTGGCTGCAGGCCAGCTGGAGTGAGCTGGCTCATGTCCCACTCCCCACCACTCATGCGCTCTGAAGTAGAGCAACTGCAGAATGCTCGATCCAGTTCTCCTCTGGGCCTTTGAAACAATTGCTTTTTGGTCATTTTCCACTTCAAAGTGCCCAAAATGATGAAACAGCACGTCAAACCTGACAGAGGAATGTTTTAGTAACGGGTTGTTTTTTTCAATAATAATCTGACATTAAGGGTACTTGTTTTCTGTCCCAGAGCAAGGCACGTAATGCACACATGTATTCAGCTTATTAGCCCTTCTTTTCAAAGTTAATTAGGTTCTGCTTGTTTAAAACTAACTCAGATATAACTTTTCAGTCACGAGATATGCTATGTTCTCAGAAATTAAAACAAATGGAGAAGTTACTACTCTTCCTATCCTGTAGCACATATCCCAGAGAACTCTGCAGAGCCACATGGCTGCACATATAGGCCAGATGATGAAGCCTTCTAGAACTGTACAATGTACAACCTTCTAGTACTGTACAACACTCCTCTCAGACAATGGTTATTGCCAAAAGTGGCCTTGAGGAAATGTTTCTGTAGCATAGATTTGTATCTTGGGCTTCCTTTCACTAGGAGTCCTCTTCCCCATTTGTAGAAACAAGGTTATGATCTTCATTTGCCCATACTCCCAACTACAGTCTCTGTGGACCATCACAAAAAGAAACAAGCCAAAATCCTCCGACCAAATTCTCAGAACAGTTCCAGACAAAAAAGGGAGATGGGGAAAAAAAGCAAACCCCAAATAAAGCCAAGGGAATTGCTGCATGAAGGACTTTGGGTGAACAGGAAAATGAACCAACCAACCAGCCTGCACAGCCTCCACTGTGTGGATGTGAAAGGAGCAGCCTCTCCAAGAAAAAGAGAAAATAGGAAAAGCTGCAATATGAATGTGAGTATGACCCTCCTCTGTTCAGCCATCTGCTGATATAAAAAGTTTGGAAATTCATGGTGATAAGATCTCTATCCCTTCAAGAAATGCAACTAAACTAGATTAGTGGAACTCCAGAAGCTCAGAGATCCTTCTCACAGGACTGTAAGCAGTTCCTAAGGGCAGAGAAACTCAATCCAAAAGACTAAACTGGTTATTGTCTTTGCTAGACCCCGAAGGTCCAACTCTGTAATTCTCCCCATTGTCCATAAATATCCTTTTTTCCCCTTTGGACTATTTTCTATTTAGGACTTAGTTTATTTGCTTACCAGTTGGAACCAATCTTTTAGCCTTCAATATCGTCATTGTCTACTCAGAGAATTAAATAGAGGGGATACTCCCAGAGATATAGGTGAATATGGTATCCTTTATTTGTGAGAGAAGAGGAGGATCCCAGATAGCCCTCTAATAGCAAAAGCCCTGGAAAGCTAGACTTTTCAAACTATATTTAGGGAATGTGGAAGCTCATCTGTTTTAATGTACTTAGAGACATACAATTAAGATAGGATACTTGAAATTCAGATACCATTAGAATATTAAATAAATCTTAATAAAAGGGGCATGATTTGGAAATAAATGCACTAAAATTAATATCGCTATACCAGAGCAACTGAAAATTGAAGGATGCTTTCAATAATTACTGCCAAAAATTGCCTTCTCTGCATCTCATTTTGTAAAGATTAGCCAAGCAGTGAAATACTGGAATCAAATACATCCATTAACTGGCCTTCAGAAATTAGCATAATTGATCATGTGAGACATAACTGACCCTAAGCAATTTTTAAGTTTTACTAAGCTTATATGGTTTGCATTTGATCATGGTTCTAATGCAATCCTGTTGAGCCAGACAGGTAAAGGATGGCATCCCTAGATGATGCCCAAAGCAACAGAGTATTATTCCAGAAGAGAAAAAAAAGATCATCACCCAAGTGAACAGAAAGAAAAAGTGAGGATCTAAACAGTCAGGTGGTGACAACTATCTTACACAGTGCTCAAAGCATGGTAAGATAGGAGCCAATTCCAATTTTTTAGTTAGGAGACTCTATGTCAGTGTGGAAACTGTATTTAAAATCTCTCTGACAGGGGATTACACAACAGAAAAGATTTATGATGCTTGATACCACAAATAAAGAAAAAATATCAGTTTTAACTAAGTAATAAGGAGCTAAACAGCTTCTAACTCACCTATGATGCCTAAGAGGTATCAGGGTGCACAACACCCTATAAGAACAATTGTTTTGCTTTTTAATGCTCTCAAAATAATTATTCTGTGGCCCATCACTGCATAGCAGTAGTGTGCTGGTTTTACAGAGAGAAAAGCAAGCAAAGTAAAGAGGTGACATGCCAAGGTTTTCTGCAAACAGCACTCTGGTTTTTTGTCAAAATTCAATGGTATTTGTTTGACATTTAATTAAAACTCAGGGCCATTAAACTCAAAGGCCTAGCAATGTCACCACATTTAACTTGTTAGAAGGTACACTTCTTGTGGCTCTTCAGTTCAACAGCTTAGGAAAAGGATGAAAAACAAAAGGTCAACAGGGGGTTTTTTTTAAGATGTCTCTAACTAGTTGTCTTATCAATAAAAATAGCCATTCAGCTTTCTGAAATGGAATGCATGGAAAGCCATGGGCATGGAAATGCAATTACTCTCCTGTAAATTGGTAGCACATTAGTATGCTGGAAGGGAGAAAGAAAGTATAGCTTGGGCTTGGAGAGCCATGAGATTGATAGCCACCAGGAAAATGGTTGCTTTAATTAATTTTCTTCTGAAAATTATCCAGACCGTTAAAACTTCTTTAATACTTGCACGGAGTGAGAGTTGGCTCTAACTTATGAAAAGCTGATGCAACACACAAGACGACACAGCAAGAAATTCTGAAGGCAAACTAATTAAAGCAGTTTTAAAATAAATTTCTTACTAACTAATAACCATTTTCTTAAGGTTTTTTTCTTCCCTTGAGAATTTAGAAGCATAATTACTGGCAAATAGTCATTATTTCCCTTTTTTGATGGAGCATTTTAGTGTGTTCTATCACTGTCTAATAAATGAGCAAGGAATCAGTAATGTTTAAGTACTGATAACTAACCTAGAGAAGTGAGACTCTTAGGGCTAATATCAGTATTTATTATAGAGTACATGGAGAATTCAAGCACTCTAGAAAATGTAGGCAGAACATTTGTTCTGTCAATCCAAGTCAAGGTTTATTAGGATCCAGGACCAGCAACTCTGAGTATGCCCAGCAGCATAGCATTAGAGATCTAGGAAAAATTTTTTATTGACAAGGGAAATTTAGCTGTCCCCAGTATCAACTGAGGGGGGTTCCAAAAGGAATCTTTATAAACTTAGCATGAATAGGTTTTAAGTCCAGCCTTAGAGTAATTACAATATTTTTTTTCTTAGTCACAAACCACAAAACTAATATCTTCAAAAATATAATTCATATAAGTTATAATTTAAGATCACTTATATATACCTGATTTTCACTTCAAAAGTGTCAATATGTCTAGTAGTAGTCTGAAGGGAAAAAGAAAATGACACACCACAAGGGCAGCAGTCAAAAACACTAAAAAATTGATAACTTGCTCTTGCAAATCAATATGAAAAAGATGACCCAGTTCCTTTTCTAGTCTTACTGAGACCTTTTCTCTATAAGGTGCTTTCTGTTTCTGAAACATATCTTTCATATGACTCATATGGGAAACTGCCTAGACTGGGGTTTGGACTATACTTGCTGCAACATGGTGAGATATTTTCTTAAGACCTGTGGTTACTATTAGCTAGCAGATAAATCCAGCTGTATAAATACAGCCCAGTAGTTCCAGGTATCTCTGGTTTTGGTAACACATACTGCCTGGAAACATAAATCATAAAATAAATTGTCAAAAAAAAATTGCATAGACTTTCCAGGGTTGGAGGCAGCATGCAAGATCTACAGCAAGGTCTTAGAGCTGCTGCATTGGGCAGGGGCATTCACCATGCTCTTAAAGGAATTTAGAACTACCACTTCCATACTTAAATGGCACAGAGTGATGCCGTGCTGTGGATGACCTCTTTTCAGAAAACACCACTACACAGGATTCTCCTGTTTACTAGTTTCTGAACACTGCAGTTTGCCTAGTTCAAAGTAAAAAAAAAAGATGAAAATTTCTTTCTCTTACAAAATCAAGTCATACATTTACCTTGCCTTGTGCATTGTGCTACTGAACATGTCTGGTTTGAGCAGCTCAGCACAGAGAAGCAGGGGAACAATGTGAAGGGGAAGAACTTGGTAGATGGGTAAAATGCAGCAACATCTGTCCTTTGTTCTCCACTGCAGTATGAAACTTCAGGTCTGAAGAAAGATAATAAATAAGTAGTTTGAGAGAGCATAAAGCAAGCTGTAGGGATCAACTTGGCATTCCTGAGGAGTATCACTAGTCTGCTGCAGTACAAAAATAAAAATATGAGAAGTGGGCAAGATCCCTGTCAGAAATCAATCAGAACCTGACTGTTGTGACTTGAATGAAAGTTTCAGAGTAAGTGGTAAATTAAGTGTAGGGACTAGGAAGGTCAGATTTAAAATATTGATTTCCTTTTAAAAAAAATTGTCAATTATATTTACATAAATAAAATATTTTCATTAAAAGTCAAATTTTATTTATCTAACAAATATGTAGCATAACAATGAAGTGATGTACTGTGTATTTTCTAATAAAGATTGTTGTAATATTTGGAGAGGAAACATGCTTTTAGTGCTTCAGATAAAGAACCAGACGTCCAAAAATTGCTTTCTGAAAATTTCTTTGTGGCAGTAGAAAAGGCACTAAAATCATAATTGTCAAAAATTAGCCATTCTTAGTTTGTCACTCTTGGGCAGACCTGAAAGTGTTCCAAACAAAGAGGGGTTCCACACACAATAGCACAGCAAAAAATTGTCTGCCTGACAGCCTGCTCTTGAGTGGCAATGAATACTGTGTCAGGTTAGGAGTAACAGGTGTTCACTGGCTTTACAATCTAAGCCGGCATTTTACAAAACTCCTCACATTTAATAGGAGCTTAACAGATAAAACAACCCAGCCATTGTACCAGACACCCACAAGTATTCTTAATATTAAAGAAGGCATTATTATATGTGAGCACTCTTAACAAATCAGAGAGGCATGTGTAATTCTCTCGATATTAAGCCTTTTTTTTCAGCTGTTTATAACTTCTCAAAATTGTTTGGACTCAGTACTTTTCATGCTTTCTCTTTATTTTGGGCTATTTTGCTTTAATTTGAGATTTGCTTTAATATGCTTCAGCTGCTAAAGAATTTTGTTAAGAAAAGTGTATTGCTTTGGAAAATTCCTTCTGGAATGTAGATTAGGCAGTCCTAAGGTTCACAAGCATTAGCTTTTTGGTTCAAATCCATAGTTATCTTTTTGAAATTAACACTCTATACCTAGTGCCTTTATTTATATCATGAAGTGGGCTTGACATTCAAACTACATACTTGAGATGAAAGTAAACTCAAAAAAGAGTTTCCTGCAGCATACCTTGTGCACTCCAACTGCTAAAGGTGTTTCACTACACTGCACCTGTACAGGAACAGGAACAATCCAACACCAAACCACTGAAACACATAATGGAGACATCGGGTTTGCAGCACTATCTGTTTGACTCCCCAGATGCTCTTTGTCATTTGACATTACCAAAGATATGAGCATACCCTAGCACAGAAATCAGCTCACAGAGTGGCTGTGACTGACCCTTGCTGGACACCAGATACACACCAAAGCCTTTGCATCTCTCCCTTTCTCACTGGTCAGGGGAGAGAAAACATAACAAATGACTCATGTATGTGTCAGTGAGAGATCATTCACCAATTACTGGCTCAGGTAAAATAGACTTGGCTTGGGGAAATAAGTATAATTTATTATCAATCAGATCAGGATAGGATAAAGATAAATAAACCCCAATTCTTAAAGCATCTTTTCCCCCTTCTTCCCAGGCTTTATTCCCAATTCTCTACCTCCTCCCCACAAGCAGAAAGGGGAGAGGAAATGGGACTTACAGACAGTTCTTCACACCTTGTCTCTGCCATTTCTTCTTCCTCAGGGGCAGGAGTCCTTCGCCTGCTTAAGCAGGGCTCTCTCCCACAGGTGACAGTCCTCCATGAACTCCTCCAGCATGACTTCTTCCCACAGACCACACTTCAGGACCTGCCCCAGCATGTGTCCCTTGCACAGCGCACAGTCCTTCAGGAACAGGGGCTCTGATGTGGGTCCCCCAAGAGATCACAAGTCCTGCCAGGAAACCTGCTCCAATGTGGTCTTTTCTCTCCAGGAGTCCACAGGTCCCAGAAGGCTGCTTCAGCACAAGCTTTTCAGAAATTGAAATCTTAATACCATAAAAGTGTCCCCGACTCATTTATACTCTGTTGGGACAAACTTAATATCTGTGTATGCTGCGTTCTATTCACACAGAGTTTGCATAGGCTTTACTTGAAAAAAGCTCATGTTATTCACTTCAGAAAAATACTTTTTTTTAATTTCTGAAATTTAAAAATATAAGGCATAAATAATAATACCAGGTAAGTCCAATAGCATTAATATTTTTGGTTGTCTGTGTGCACATGAGCAGCCAAAGCTATAAAAATGGTGGAAAATTGCAAGTGTGCATTTGGACAGAACCTTCAAATGTTCTTCCAAACATATGCCTCCTCCAAAACTGTAACCCTCTAATACCCTGAATCAACTGGTGTCACAATCAGATTCATTGCTGAGAAGCAGGTTAGACTGCAGTGAGAATAAAGCAGAGATAAATGGGGAAAGGGGGAAGCAATGTCCTCCTTTCCACAAAGTTGACATCCAGCTGAAAGAATTGGCTATATTGCCCTAGAGTCCTGCATACAAATGTGGATCTGATAACACACCCACACAGCCTCACAGAAAGTCCATGAAGCATATTTCATCTCTCAGAGTTAATTCCTCTGTGTCCAAGAGTATGTCTTCATACCCTAATCACCTCTCTAAAGGTTCCCTGAATGGATTTTTTTTGGTTACAATCCCTCTCAGAAAGAATCAAGATCAGTTTTAGCCTTTGCAACCAAAGTTAAATTTGGCTCATGCTTATTTACAGATGTGATCCTGCATTCAAGCTCCATCTTGAGACGACCTTAGAAGAAAGATTAGTGTGCACCCAGGTGTACAGTGGTTTATTTGTAGTCTATCTGCTCCACAGACTCATCCCTTACTGCATGACTCTTTACTACACATGGCTCAATGTAATACACTGCAAGAACAAAAGGGATGTGTAGGTGTTCCAAGTTCACTGTGGATGGCAGCAGATAAATTACAGGCAGACGATTAAGAGCAACATGGACATGAAAAGATGGATGAGGGAGCACACTAACCTTGAACCTGTTCTCTGACCAGGCAATTTAAGTTAAAGAGGGTGAATCTGTTATACATTGAAGGTTCAAGTGCAAGTGGTGATGCACAGCTCCATGTATTCACCAACACAGGTTCAACTACTGACAGGGCTACCAGTACCCTGATGGAATGAATTAATAAATTAATAGATGAAACCAAGCAAGACAAACACTACCTTAGTGAGCAGAAAGAAGCCTTTGGGAGGGCACTCAGAGTTCAAAGTCCTTTGGTTAAAACCATATGTCTATAATTAGTCACTTTAAATCCCTACTAACAGTAAGATCTCCTGCTCTGAAGTCTGCTACCAATAGCTTTCACCACTTCAACCTCATACTCATAGAAAAAGACAGGTCACTGTTTGTTCAGGAGTTCAACCCCTTCTGGTTGGAAAACTACAACACATTACAGGTGATGTTAAAATATCCATGTCTACAAAGTGGTGCATGGAAATACCAAATATAGTAGGGATCTAAAACTAATCTTTAGCACCACAGAAGGCAACAAGACCTGTAGGCCATTCCTCCACTCTCAACCAGCAAAAATATGGGAACAAATGTGCAGTAAAGTGTCAGCTCTAGTTATAAATATCATCAGATAATATGTCCAGTAAAAGAAACCACATTTTTTTTCAAGATATCACCAATGCAGAAATGTAAAATATTCTAACCTAGAGCTTTCTAAATCTGAATTATGCTACTGAATCCATCTTTCAAACAGCTGTGATACTGCTTCACATCAAGTGGACTATAATATATTAGACCTCTTTAACATCATCCTTAGAGTTTAATGACCAAAATGGGTCCTGCATTATCCTTGGAAGACACCAGATGTTTAAAATAAAGTTTACAACATGGATAAAACTTCATTCTTGTGCACCTCACTCCAAACTTTCAATTTAAAGCATGGTTTATATTCTAGTGATTGTTTCTTTTGCCTTCCCTGCTAATAAGCTTTCTGGAAGAGTGGGTATCGTGAACACAGAACTAATACAGAGTGCATGACAGATCTCATTTGCACAACAGATCTGCAGTGCAAACAAAAGCCAAAAATCCTTCTCTATTCATTCTATAAAGAAAGAAGGATTCACTAGATGAATAAATACTGGAGAGGTTTTGCATTAACAAACACCGGGCATATTTACCCATGTATTTTCTCATTCTACTGTCAAATACTTGTAGAATTCCTGATCTCATTGTAGTGATACTTTTTAAAAAGGGGCCAATGCAAATGTCTTCATCTGCATACCACCAAGAATGCAAGCCTAGTATCCAGGAGACACTAAGGACTATTTTGAGAAACATTTTCATGTGACTGAAAGAAAAAAAACACAACAGGGAGGGGGAAAAATATTCTACATAAAGATGAATCAAACAGGTATTTCATTAGACACAAAACAAAATACTAATTTTATTTTAATATGTCTGACTGAAGTTCCATTATTCACAAGTAGCCAGCATAATGGAAAATGCATACAGTATTTGGAGGCAATACTTACATACTAATATTTAGGATAAAGCAAATAAAAATAATTTTAAAAAGTTAGGGGATCAGAGAATCCTAGAAAGGCTTGGGTTGGGAGGGCCTTAAATATCATCTAACTCTAATTCACCTGCCATAGGCAGAGATGCCACTCACTAGATCAGGTTGCTCAAAGTCCCATCTCACCTGGCCTTGAACATCCACGTGTGGCATCCTGCACCTCTCTGGGCAACTTGTACTGGTGCCTCACTACCCTCACATTGAAAAGTTTCCTCCTGGTATCTCTATCTAAATGCCTCCTCTTTCAGTTTAAAACCATTGCCCCTTGCTCTATCACTACGTGCATAACAACTTGCTCTCCTTTTCCATAAACCCCTGGTAGGTACTGGGAGGCAGCTCTAAAGTCTGGAGCCTTCAGCCTTTCTTCTCCTGGCTAAAGAACCCCATCTCTCTCACCCTGAGCTCCTTTGAGAGTGTCTATTCACAGCTCTCCTCATTCCACTCTATCCCCATCCCAACAGCTGCAGGTTTCCCTGTTCTGAGGATCCCAGGGCTGGATGCAGAATTTACCAGGGCAGAGTAAGGGGCAGGACCACTTCCCTCAACCCACCAGCCATGCTTCTTTAGAAGCAGCCCAGCACAGAGGCAGTGTTCTGGGCTGTGAGTATGCATTGCCAGGTCATGTCCATTCATCAGAACCAAGTCCTTCTCCTCATGGCTGCTCTCAGTGAGCTCTTCTCCCAGTCTGTGCTCATGCCTGGGATTGCCCTGACCCAGGTGCAGCATCCTGCACTTGGACTCACTGAGCCTTATAAGGTTCTTGTGGGATGCAGAAAACCAGAAAGACACGTGTGTCTCTTGCAAGCAGGAGGAAACTGCTCATGTAAACGGTGTAGTAAGGAGCATCACCCATAACATGATGGAAATAGAGATCCTGAAGTATCTTCACAGATAAAGCTAAATGTAAACATCCTCTAGTCTGACCTCCACTCAAATACTGACCAGAGCTAACTTCTCTTTGAATGAAAATACTACTTTAAAAAAAGATCTTTTAAAATAATGGAAACATATTTTTTTATGTGTCTAACTTACCTACCTTCTGCATTATTTCCCAAATGAGTTATTCAAGTTCTAGCTCTGGTACTTCTGTTTTACACCGTTATAATTTGTCATTGATTTTCTCTTTATTAATTCTGTCAGAGTATCCTCTTCCTCTTATGACAGCCATAAACCAGAGTAAATGAAAGGGTGAGAGAAGAAGCCAGTGATTAAACACTATCAAAAATTGTATACCTTTCAAAACATTGAAAGCTAGAGAAGCAGAGTAAGTAAGGGTTGTCTAAAGCAATGTAAGATAGAGATTGTGGATAATTTACCTTCCTTCCCTCCTCTAAAACAAGTACCATGATATCTAAACTCATCAGCACATAGTAATGTGCAGTAGAAATTAATATCATATATGTGACTGTGATTTCAAATTTTTCATCCTTGCCCAAAAAAGCACTATGCCTCTCAGTGACTACAAGTCTACAGTTTGGGCTCTAGTCATACAGAAGTCATTCTGATTTATCACCTCAGCAGGAGAGAGATCATATACAAGTTCTATGGATATTTGAACAGTAGTGAACAGTGAACAGTCAAATGTTTGGTAGAAAAAAGATTAAAATTTCCTTTTGGAGGAATCAACTACTAAAAAATGGGATAGCAGGAGATGAGGGAAGGCTAGAGAAATTGAGAAAGAAATAAGGAAGAAAAACACTTTCCACGTGAAATATTTCTAAGAGCAAAAGTAGAAGCTGTTGAATCCAGTTTTTGGTGAGTCCAGCATGCAGCAATACAATTGCACAAGACCAACACAAATCATTTTGCTATGATTCCCTTCAGAGCTTCTGATCTTGGCCGTATTTGGTTTGAGGTATTATTTTGACTTTTATTTCCACTTCTACTCACCTGTTTCCATAAATTTTGGAAAAAACTTTCTTGCCAGCTTTTTACAATATTCAAGACAGACTTGTGTTAAGAATAGTTTATAATATTAATAAACACCAAATGCTATTTCTTAAAGGTTTTGTAACATTTTCCAGGATGTAACAACCAAGCATTCTTCCTTCTGATTTTGACAGGTCAATATGACATATCATGCTTGGTTTAATACAGGAAGTTGAAGAGAGCTTATCTACAGAGCAGTCCTCAGTGGCTGATACTTTCCAGAAAGAGTCCCAAACAGGCAGCATAGCAATTTCAAATATTGTTCTAGATGTCCTAATATCATCATTACACACTACCAGTAACATTGCTAGGGAGAAAAAACTAACAATGCTTAAAACTGTGTGTAGAAAGCATGAAGGATAAAACTCACAGCAGCAATGACCGTGATACACAAAACCTTTTTCTCTTACCAACAGATCTTGCCTTTTACCTTGGAGCATGAATAGGGTCAGCACAACTACTACAAATTCTCATCTTACTAGGAGTGTTAGTAAATAATAAAGCCAGATGGACAAGATAGCTACCTAATTTCCCTTTGAGACAAAGGTGGATATCATTATTCTTAGTAAAAGTCTCAGCAAAAACCGTAGTACAATTAAACATGATGAATAGAAAAAGAAAATACATTTGCACATTTTTCTACACCAGATGCAGAGACTACTGTCATTAAATTTTGTAGCTCAAAGAAAATGTGATAGATGAACAGAAATGTGAATTTAGCTCAGTTTGAGATGTGCTAAACAATATATGAAGAAATTATGTTGTACCCCTAATAGGAGATTTAAATGGGTTATGTACAATGTCTAGAGAACTGCTGAGAGCTTAGTCAGTATCTGCAATAGTGCATGAAAAGATGAAAAAACTATGAAGTGACTGGAAAAAAAGATTTAATTGTCAAACTGCCAGAGAGAGCAGTTCTGTCAGGTTGGAATAAAGAAGTTATTGGGACCTGCTGATTTAAGAATTTCTAGTTTAGTAGCTGTTACTTAATCTCCTTAATTACTGCAGGAAAGCAAAGCATATTACATCATCGAGTTCCTTCCCCCTTTTCACCAAATACTTATTCAATGTATTTCAATATTCAATATTTATTGAATATCTCTGCCATTCCTGCATTCAAATGATCAATTCTACTACTGCCATCCAGAAACATACTGATAAAATTTCCAGGATTTATTTTATTGTTCATATATTTAATCCTCTTATTTTTCTTATTTCTGCTGACTATATATGCCACCTTCTGTCCTTCCCTTATCAATTCTGTGCAATTTTCAGTTTTTGATTTACACCATTAAAGTCTCCTTTCATCTATTTTTTACATACACTTATTATTCATAATAGCATTTGCATCTCTGCAGAGTCACTTTCTAATCAGTGTAACTCATTCTTCTATGGATTTTTGGACATTTAGTAAAGCGAACATTTACCAATTGCCATTGCTATTTTCAGTCATCGCTGTTTTCTAGTTTACTGCAACTGTTCCTTCCAGGACATGAAGACACAGGCATTTAATGTCCAGTCCAAAGCAAATAACATCCATTTACATGAAAACCACCAAGAGATTCTAAGACTCTGATCAATTCTATGATGCATCAAAAGGAAAGGCCCAAACTTTGCATAATACTTGGAGTTAGGAAATAGCTTGATTTATTCTGTTGCATCAAGATTCAACACGGATTGTGGAAAATCATCTGCAATTTCATAAATTCAGAGATTTCAGAGTTGGCAGGATGGTCCATCTGCAGATGGAAGTCAATCACCATAATTCAGGTAAGACATCACACACTATATTGGGACATACAGAAGAAAAAAGCACGATAAGAAAGTAAGCAAGGAGCCAAGCTTTTATTTTTGTTCACATTTTTCTGGTTCCAGACAGTTTCATGTCCATTGAAGAAGCAGTATTTTAATTTTAAATCCAATAAAACCTGGCCATTTACAGAAACCAAATTTTTAGGAACTTTTACTAAACTGCCATCTATAGTTGCACATAGGTACACTACAGCAGTGTCCTCTGGGCCAGTGTTTAGCACACCTTCCTGCTGCAGAATTATTGTTCTAATAGATCCCAGTTATGAGCAAGTTCTGAGACACGACTGCCTCTGACAGGTACTATAGGTATAATTTAGATGCATCTTTTTTCCTTACTCATACTGTTCCCCCAGTAAATTTGATCCTTGCTACCCTAAATCAAACTTTTGTTACTGTAATCATTGTGTCTTTTGCCTGCCTACCTCACATGGCATTTGCAGATACCTTTGTGTCACATTTAGAAAAGAAAGGGAAATTCGGGCCTCCTAAAAGTCTCGAAATGTAACAAACGAAACAAAATTAATATCTTGAGGAGGTTAGGAAAGTTCAAATTGGATCTTTTTTTCCATGTTGATTTTCTGAAGCTTGCAGCAGTGGGACATATATATTTGTATCATACAGGGCAGAAGAGAAGCCAGACCAACAAAACCTATTCTAGGATGATAAATGTATTTAATCAGAAGGCACTATGAAACTTGGTTTTGCAGGTAAACATAATAAATTTATCTTCATCTAGGTAGATCAAGAAGTTGTCAAGAAAAAGTAAAATTTCACTTTATTGGTGAAACTCTCATTAAATGTGGCATAGGCAATGATGAAAGGTGTCCTACTCCAATACTAGACCTGAAACTTAATAAAACCTATAACACTGAGAGGATATAAGAAAAGGATTTGGTTTAAAACACCTGAGTCTATGGAAATTGTATGAAGATCCCTAGATACACAGAATGGTGATTTCAGAGTAATAATATTGCTTTCATATTTTTTCATATTAAATGTGTATATGCATACACAAACATGCACTCAGAGGCATGCCTCCTAACCAGTTCTGCTACTACTTTTTTAGTCAAATTATTTAAATTTGTGAGTTTGACAGTCGAGTCAATAGATTGATTTGGTTTGACTATTTTTACTTTAGTAGAGGTGTTGTTTAAAATTAGTTTAACTTTTAAAAGGTTTCACAGCCTGATTTAAGAGAAGTTTATACACTGAATCATACCAATCAAAAACTTCAACTGCTGTTCCTAACAAGTTTCCTACCTATCTGCAATACTCTCATCAATTAGAGGAATGAAATATTTGGTTTTACATTTTGAGTAGCACTCAAATATTTTAAAAAGTCTTTAGGTATTTAAAGTAGCAAAAAATCTCTAATACTAGTAGTCAAGAAGAACTGCAGCTTTCAATTACTCTTAAATTACAAATAATTTTGATCAATATCAAGAAGGGATGGATGACTAAATATATTTCTGACTGCAGCACTGATGTGGGATATGCTGGAAGATCTTAGGTGTCCTATTACTGACCTTATAATTGCAAGCCTAAAAAAAACCTAAAACATGTCTAAGGCTTTATTATTTAAAGACAAGTCTAAGGCTTTATTATTTAAAGACAACCTTTCAGATGTAGTTCCAGTTTCCATGCCCCCTTATGATAAGACAGTCTGGATTGTTTAGCACTATGGACAGACAGGAACAACTGAGAGATTTCACCTTCCTATAGAACATTAGGCAAAGCAAAAATACACCCTATAATTAAGCTAAGCTAATGAACGCCAAAACGTATGAAATTATCTTCATTATTGCCATAAATATCTTTTATATTTGTTTGTCTTTAAAAAGAACATATTTTTCTCTTTCTTCAGTAGAATAACTCAAGTAATCATTTACTTATTTCAGAATTTAAAGGTGCCAAGCCCTTTCCTACTCCAAACCTGCTAATCACAGTAGGAGAGTCTTGCCTGTTGTGGGTTTGGGATTTTTCTGTTTTTCCTCAGCATGTCCAAAGATCTACTTTATTATATATAAACAAATTGGGCAAATATAATTTGAAGTCTTGTCATAGACTTTATTTGATGTTATTTCTATAAAGAGCCTATTAACTCCTGACACAGAATAGGTCCAATTTGGTCCCACATTGTGTCAGTAAGCACTTCAGGCAATACAGTTGGAAACTGAGCTACTTAATACATTTCTTTTGACAGACATTCCATTGTCTGCTACAACTTGTGCCTTTATAATAGCACATCTGCATTCTTCCTTCTGGAATTTCACCCACAGCTTTCTATTTTCAGACTTCTATTTCTACTTCCTTGGCAGTTATTTTTTTTCAAATACTTACATTCACTAGAGCTTGACCTCATACCAATACACAGATTGTATGCAATGAGCTTTAAAATAATTTATAGAAATGCTTCCAATCTTTGGATGTAACAACATAATATTATTTCTCAAAAGTGTAACTACAGCATCACTCATCTTTAAAAAGAGAGCTTGTAGACATTATTCAAATATATAAGGTCTATATTCTTACATAATTCTTTCAGGTATTCCTAAATATATGGTCATACAGCCATAAACTTAACCATAGCCTCATCTACCACCATATATTGGCACTAGTTTCTCTCTTTGACCAGGTCATTATTCAGACACTGATGAAGAGGAAGATGTTCTAGCCTTTGTACATAAATATAATTATCAAAGTTTAAAACTTGAAACTAATGCATTTAGTGGTCAGTGAAATTTTGCTTTTAAATGCTGAAATAACAAATACTATACAAGTCTAAATATACCAATAAGAGATTTTAAATCCCATAGATCTCAAAGGTCCCACAAACCTCCCACATTTTTCAATACACAACAAAATTAACTGTGTGTGTTTTCCTGAAGTCTTGTTGTTCATAGACTTTGGCATTTAAGAAAACAAAATTTCCAACTGAATCCGTTCCCAGCACAGGACATAAAAGGAATCTGCATGGGGAGATTGTTTAACATTTCATAATACCTACTTCTCCACTGGCACATTTTTAGAATTTTCCTTTTTTACCTGTCTGCCTATTTTCACAAGCCTTTTCTGCATACATAAATTTGGAGGGGTTTTTAGCAGATATGCTTCTTCCAGCTTCTGCTGAAATTACTCAGTAAAGTCAGTAATATTAGAAATTTTAAAATTGGCAACTTAAGAGAAACAGATTTTCCTGTTGAAATTCACATATGCAGATAGTCTGCTTGCTTAAAGTCACATATCCATAGAAAATGACCTTAAAGAACAGCGAAGAATGAAGGAATTCAAAACATCTATCTAGGTGTTCAGCACAGTGCACCAGGGGAAAACTCAGCTATACTGAAAGTCCAGATCTCTGTGCTCTTTGAGGAACTCATTATATGCAGTAGCATGCAGACTTCCATGTTTTGTACAACTTCCTGAGCTAACTCAGTTACTGGCAGCAGTCTAATTACAGAAGCATAGAGTTCACTATCTATAAAATTACCCTTCTTCCTATAGCTGCATTAGCTCATTTAAATGTAGCTTGGATAACCTCATGATCAGGATGAACTGAAACATCTCTTTAGCTGTTGGTGAAGAAGAAATTAACCTGAGAAGCTTGGGATTTTAGTGATTTAGGGGGGTTGCATGGTTTTCTAAGTGAAAAGTGCAAACTGTTCCTACAATGACATCTACATCTTGGAAGTTTCCAGAAACTTAGAGAAAAAACACACCAAAATGGCCAATACTTGTGATTTACTCCACAGTGTCAGATGCAGAAAAACGACTCTGTAGAACTGTACCACAAATTAGTTTTAGAAAAGTACCATACAAAAGGCTGGATTGTGACTCTCCTCTACTACATTTAAACTTTAGAAAGTACAGATACTTATATATACAGTTTATTTATTATGGACAATATTGGTAACAGCTGATGCTAAAAAAGCATACCTTCTTTAAAATCCAGTCAGGAGTGAGATTCCAGAGCTGGCTGATGCTGCATGTGTTGCCTGGAAAGGCAGGTGGTGGCAGGAGCACCAAAGCATGGGCTCATCCATGGCAGCTGCCATGCCCCAGGACTGTTCAAACACACAGCACAGCACCCCCTCACTCAGCCCACAGCCCTGTGCTTGTGCTGCTGGCAAATAAATACAGGGCTGCCTTTGCACAGATAAAGCAGGTGCAATCTAGGAATGCTGGGAGATTGGTCTTCTCATGTTCGCAGTTTAGTCAAAAAAGAAGTTGTCCAAACTGTGGGATAGCACACTAATATATTAGCAAACTGTCACTCTGATGTGCTGCTGAGAAGGAAGTCACCATCTTTTTCGAGAAATCTGGTTTGCCTTACTGACATGGTCAAACTTGTAAAGTTTTCACATGTTCTATTTGGCGAATGCCTTTTCCCACATAGACAATGTGTACCCCACCAAGGCTAGAGAAGGAGTGGGAGAAATTAACTTCTTCTTCAACAGAGTAACTGCCAGAGTTATCTAGACATATTTCACTATTATTCCTGCAATTTAAAGGACTTAAAGACTTGTTAAGTGTTAAGTTAAGTGTTAAGACCTGTTAATTTCCTAGGTGACACAGTTCTTAAATTTAAGGTAAGGAGATAAAAACTTGAAAGCCCAGGGTAGGTCAGACTATATGATTCAATAGTCTCTTTCACACTTTAAAAAGCATACATATTCATATTCTTCACTCAGTGTTTAGGAACTGCTTTAATCTGTAGAAACTGTAATACTTCACACAAAGAAGCTACATCTCTGTAATTTTCATCAGCATAGTAAGTACAACCCTCTCAGAATACACCACGAAAAGAGTAAACATATTCTCTTTGGTAGCCTCTGAGGTAGCTGCTCCTGTGACCTACACCATGTCCTGGAAGAGACTAACATTACAGTTTCCATCTCCCAGTTGGAGCTGTTTGCTGTTGTGCTTTTTCCTTCCCATCCCAGACCCCATACCTGTGCCATCTCTTCTCAGAAAGGTCTTCTAGTGTGCTCACCTCTTAGAGCAGTGCCTGCTGATCTCCCCAGACCATCAATCACCAACAACTGAGACTACTAACAGGATGCTCATCCTACCAGCCTCTCTAGGCACCAGTGCTGGAACCCCATTCTAAGAAAAAAACATGTTATTATTTATTGGTATACCAGCAGGCCCATCATCACCCTTTCTCTAGGCAGCCATTCTACAGCCTGCTCTGATAAGAAGCATCTGTTAAATCCACACCAAAACAACCTCTCCACCAACAGTTTATTTCCACCTACTATCTACTGCATCTGGCAGGGATAATGAGACACAGTTGGCCCTACAGCTCAAAAAAGGGCAGACTAAGTTCCCACTCTATTCAGGGTTCTGGATGTTTGCTTTACATGGCTTCTTCTTCTGCTTCTCATACTTAACTATCACACTGTTTTTTGAAAACGTGTAAGGTTCCTTGATACTCTATCTGGCAGCCTGAGAAAGAGGTTTATCACAAGCCCACCCACACATGCTGAAAGCACTTTTCTGATTTTGAATTCATACTGCATTAAATGTTGCTGGTTTTGTTCCAGAGTGGAAAAAGGGGTCTTTTTACAGCTGCACCTGTTTGTATAATAGACAATACCTCCTTCCACAGACTTTGCTTTTCCTTGAATAAAGAAATACTAAGTATTGCAACTTCACAAAAATCTTGGTGAGAACTTTAAATGACTGAATCTAATACGCATTAGCAAATACATTTTAAATTCTAAAATGTACTCAGATAAAACTGTCTAACAGAAGGTGAGCAAGAATTTTTTAGAGTAACACAAACAGTATGAAATCATACATTGTACCTGTGAAAACAAGAGAAAATGCAAAAAGATATCAATTTAATACTGTTCAAAAAGGATCTTAAATAATACTGAATTAAGCACGATATTGAATTGTGGTTAAATCTTGGAAAGACATATCTTGTGAGTTAACTGAACACCAAACAAGAGTCACAAAGGTATCTTAAGATGTAATAGACAAATCAATAATAAATGCTGCATGTTTATTAATCCAGCATCCATTCTGGAGATTCAAGATACTTTCTAGTTGTTATGAGGTACAGTCACATCCCAGCACACAGTGCTTTCAGTGTCACACAGGATTCACTGGGGAGTGCACAATCTCCAGTGAACAAACTCGGACTCACATCTGACTCCTTAGCTGGCACTGGACCACTGTCTTTGTGCCCCTGCTCCCCCTCTTCATGAATGAATGGGAATAACACAAAATAAATGCTGCTAATGGCCCTTTATTTTATTCTGGAAACTATAGTATTGACATTCCCCTGCATCACCACCTCATCTTTTAACAGCTGCATTGCAGGAAATCTAAGCCCTGACAGAAGACATGTGTATATATTACTGTTACTTATATGTTCAATTAAATGTTGATTATACAAAATTTTGGCTTGTAATAAGTTTAAAGGGAAATAAATTTTAAAAATGGGATATCTCTCTATTATTTCTGAAGTGCTCAGAGTTGTGTATATGTAACATAATGTTGAAGCTTTATTGAAAGTGTCTTTAAAGTCAATATAATGAAAAAGAATTGTATATTTCAGGAGAGTGAAATAAGAATTAAAATGTTCTCCTGCCCAGGAATAAGGGTTCTTCTATGAAAAGCAAAGGAAAAAACACATCTGAAGCACTTAAAAACACTGAAAACAAAATTCTTTCTTTCAGCTATTTATAGAATAAGGATTAAATGATTTTCAGTTTTTAACCAAATACAAAGGCAGTACTACACATGACTGCAGCAGAAAAATAGCAGGAGTAAAAATTCCTAAAAGGAAATACCAAACCGCCGGCAATATTGTCAATATATAAATCAAAGCAATAGTTTTAAATATATCTGTATTATATATATACATATATAATGTATATAGAGAGCTATTAAATCTAGAAATGAATTAACACAACTTTGGACATTGAATAGCTGGTCAGAAGATCAGATTCTATTCATACATAATCTATATTTGAAAACTATTACTGGTCCTCTCAGCTGTCCTGGATAATATTTTCTGCCACCAATTATTTTCACTTTCCAACCTTGAACAAAATAGGATATAATATGGCCTCGGATGTGGCAAATAGACATTTGGTTAAGTGCTGACTTCCTAATGGTAACCCTGGTATGGATAGGTGATGTCAGGACCCAAATTATGACAGCAATTCAAGAATTACCATGTTTGAATACAATATTCTACATAAAATGGCAACAGATTAAAAAACCAGAAGCACAATAATTCAAAGGTCATTCTACTATAAATGAAATCTTGTTTCACTACTCATCTCTTAATTTATATATAACAAATTGGAAGTATAAAGTTAGACATTAATATAGTTAGAAAGCAACATTATGCTATCATAGGTAACTGATACCTGATTAAATTTATATGTTCTTCCACTACACTAAGACATGTTGACAGATACCAAAAATATCTACACTTTTAGGGGTCTCTAATTATGAAGTAATTACTTAACATCTCGCTTTGCTGTCTCTACCTACTGTGAACATACATTCAGTGGTTCTCACAGCAACCAATTTATATTTAATAATGTAGCAGAAGGACTTATCAGACCTACATTAAAAAGCTATATTTGATACAAGCAGTAGCACATAATAATAATAGTTGCTGATTAAATTAATCAGATTGGTACAGAAAAGACTTGAATCACAGAATCTCACACACCAGAGAAAGAAAAAGACATATGATTTCATCCAGTACATCTATGTACTACTGCATAATTTATCTCTGGATATATTTTGAATTTTTCGTCTAGCTCAATTTTAAATGTCTCCAATAATGATACTTTCATTGCTTTTCTACAAAGCCTAGCAAATCTTTTCAAGAGAAACTTTTTTTCAAGTGATGATTAACTGAACTAGCCTAAGATATTATTTGTGTTCCAGTTATAACCTTTAGGTATTAATGGATAGCAACAATTTCACCAAATCAGTCCTGGGTTTTGTCCTGTTTTTTCATATATAAAAACAGTAGTTAAAATAAAATATATCAGTGAGACACAGACATTTTTCCTCTAAATTACTGGCAAGGATGTTGAAATTGCAATCAGATGAGTATCTATCTTACAAATAAGCTCTACTCCTTTAGCTGGATTCTCCACAAAGAGAGCATAATTAACAGACCTTAACTCATGATGAAAAAAAGTAGGATTTTACAATAAACACCACAGTTTGGTTAGTATTATTTTAAAGGAAATTAAAAATAGCATTAAATGAGTGAGCTGTGATGAAAAGGGAGAGATCAAAACCATTCTCCCAGGCAACAGACGAAAACTGGCTAGTCAAAAACTCTCATTAGAACAAATATATATTTTAAACCTGAAAAGTAACTTTGACAAATAGTGTTCTAGTAAGATTCTGTTGTGTACAGTCTAAGAGATATCTTTTTGACAAAAATCTAAACCCCTAAAAGAAAATAAGTAATTCAAATTACAAAGATGTCTAACTCATTAAAATATGCAGGCTTCATAGCCCTGACTTAACACCTTAAATGGCAAAATTCTTAGGAATACAAGCTTTTGATGGAAGGTTTGGGATTCTGCTAACCAGTTTCCTTCCCCTTTCAGTCCTTTTATGAAATTCCAAAAAAATGTCCATGTTCCCTGAACAACCTGGCATAGGATCTTCATTAAAATACTATCGTGGCACACAGGCAGGAAAGCAAAATTAAAGCACAGCACCTTAGAATCTTCATGTGAGGAGACTCAGACTCTACTCTTCCCCCTCTTACAAAATCCCCATACAGGCTGATAGAGGCTCATGTGGGACAAAGGATGGTCCAGATCTCTCTGTGAAGGCAAAGTGCTTTACAAGGAGTGCAAGATTGGCTGGACTAGAAAAATAGCTTAGGAGAAGGCAGAGTTCCTTCACAGGGATCCAGACACTCAAGAGAGAGAAGTCCTTGGACTTCATCATAGCCCCAAAACATATTTCAGTCATAATGCCAATCATTGCTTAACATAAGGTGCATAAAGCTGTCCTGGGAGCAAGGGTTAAAGTCAACCACTCTTCTCTGTCCATGACTTTCCATGGAAGTCTATAACAGATTCATAGCCTGTGGACCTTTTAAATGGCCCTTGCTTAACATGAAAAGCACATTTAGGCCCTGTGCAGAAATGTCTGACCATGACATTTTTCTGGAGATAAGACATTATTTTTAACCTTTCTGATGAGGCTTTGAAACTGAATACCTGAATGACTGCTGTAATTACTATGCTACTGGATTAAAAAAAAAAAAGGCAGCAATATAGGTTCTTGTGACCATAAGTTAGAGATCTTGAGTGCATGTGGAACATACTTTAGATGTAAAGAGAGAATAGAAAGCATAATGGAAGAGGACAATGGCAGCATTTTTCTGAAAAGTGAAATAGTGAAAAATGGGTGTGTATGTGTGTGATTGAGGGTGGTAGAAAACTAGATCATTATATAATAGCTGTGATCTTTTTTTTAGGAATGTCAATAAACTTTAATGATCTTTTTTGCCAATAGATTTTATTGTACTTAATTTCTGAAGTAAAATACTCTATCCCCAAAACAAAAAACAAAAGTAATACCAAAACCTGCCAGTATAAAGATCTAGACATTAAGATTACTGCAAGAATACATACACTGTTCTTACTCAATGTCAAAGGAAATAGTACAAGCAGAATAGGTCATCCTGCTGCCAAAATCCAATGAGAGCTGACTATAATTGTGGTCCTACCCAGGAAAGAAAGCCTTGAGCTCTTTTTGAGCTTATATCCCCATCTCAGATGAAGGCCATATAGTCTCATCAGAGTTCAGCCTTTATTTTACATTTCAAAATACATATCATAGGTGGCTCACCCAAAATTGTAAACATCTATGAACCCCACCTGAAGAGCCTGCCTTAGCCCATAAACTGCACCATTTAGAATTTTAGCTCAGGCCTGTGGGTGCCACACTGAGAAACAGCTAAAAATAAGCAACAACAAAGATCACATGCAACATTTCTCTCTGCCTTAATTCCAAGTCTTTACTACAACTAATGCTGATATCTCACCCTAGGTAATGGCCAAATGACAAGGAGATAGTCCCTCTTGCTACACTACAGTAATTGGTAATTCCATTCTCATTGCCAGGAATCCTGCCCTCAGATACAATTAATTAAAACATTTGTGGAGAGGAGTTAATAACAATACAGGGACTCATGAGCAGGTTTGGTGCAGATAGATAAAAGGGCAGAAAGAAAATATAAAAATTGTATAACCCAGGTTTTGTTTGCAAAGATGAATATTTTAAAAATCACCCACTCTCCCAGCAGAAACTTTCTGCTTGTAATTGAGAAAATCTAAACTGCAGGACAATAAATCTGAAACAAAATCAATATAACCTTATAGTGTGATTTATAATGAGACACTTTTCAAAGGAAAGGCACTTTAAAAGCCAGGCTGTTCCCTCTGATTGAAGGTTTTCACCATGAAAATGTCTGGCTAAGAAATGGCAGATTTACAGGGTAGGCAGCAATTGCTCATTAGGTGAAAGCAAAACTTCATCCAAAATTACTTTCTCAGATTTTTATATAGCCCATTTGAAACAAATTTTTGGGCCTTCATATCAAGGGTATTCTTGTGCACAGAAAAAAACCAATCTTACCTTAAGCAAATGTTCCTCCTAGTAGCTGTCTAAACAGTTTCTTGAACACAAATGTTAATATTGTAGTAAAAATATTTTAAAAGTATGTACTGCATTTTATTATTTATTTATTATATGAATAAAAGGGAAAAAATGTTTTTAAGTGAGCAAATTCTTGCAGAAAACTTAATAAAATTTTATCAAATAATTCAGAGAGTTAAAACTCTGTTATATTTTTGCTTTAGATGTTTTGGTTTTTCCTGCAAAGGATAAAAATATCCAAAATATCCGTTATAACTAACAGGTGGCTCTTTATAGCAAAAACACTAAAACAGAAGTAGCAACATCTGTGAAGGAGGATATCAAAATCAAGAATATTAACATGAAGCATCATTTGTTTTTATAAAGAGATATTTATTTTGTGATAATGGATGCAATTAATACCAGCATATGCTAGAGTGTTCATGGAATCAGTAATTAACGTAGCATTAATTTCAATGGGTTTTTAAGTGCATTTGCAATGCTACACATATTCAGATCTCTCATAAAGCACAAACCAATTTGCTTAATAAATCAATAGCCTCGAACATATTTTTCCATAGCATGAATGTTGCAGGTATGTCAGTTAAGACTTGATTTTAATAGTGATAACAGAACGAAGTGTCTTGTGCTCCTAATTGAATAGTTCAGGCATTTAAAATATTGATCATAAGGAGTGAATGGTAATTACTTAAGCTAAGAACAGCTGTGAACAGACATCATTAATGTTCATCTACCATAATTTATGCTTGTAGCAATATGGCTCTTTTCAGCAAAATTTAAATTAAAGAAAGCTAGATTTAAATTTGAAAGTGAAGAAAGTGAAGATTGTTGCATGAAAAATTATGCCATACTGAGCTATAAATGGCATAACCCCACCGCAATTATTGGAGCCTCTAAAGTTTAACTCTAGACCTCTCAGGCAGTAGAGTGAGGATAATTAAATATGTAGCCATCTAACAATAATTAACACTTTCTCCTTCTGTTATGCACCTAGTAAATGGTCTCAGTGGTCTTCCTAAACATAAATGAATGAACTGAAACACACTGTGAGGTACAGTAGGTTAGAAAGGATTTGTTCCCATCATATAGATGAGAAAACTCATGAATATATGCAGTGCAGGGTGGTCTGAAAATTAATAAGTTGATAAGTGGCTACAAGTGGCTACAAAGCAGTACAATATCTGGTGCTGTGACATTTATTGGGTGTGCAAAACACATGCAATCCACACCAGCTCTATATTCTGTGGAAGTCAAAATCAGATCCTGCTATAAACAAAGGTTTTTCTCTGGAGAAATATTTGCACTCTATTTAGACTAATGTCAGTGAATTATATGGTGCATTGGTTCTTTTTTACTTTTGAAAAAAGGCTCTTGTCAGACTTCGCCACTCCTGTGGCCTGTCATGTATCTTTAACTGCACAGTAAATGGTTGAAAGCAATCCTTATTGCAAAACACTCAAGCTGCAGGCTATGGGCTGTGGCCTTAAATATCAGCAGTCCAAACAGGAATTTGGGAATCTAAGTTTTAGAGTTAGTCTGTCTCCCTGCGTTGAGGATCTCTTCCCTATAGCCAGTTTCCCCCTGCCTCCCCAAAATCACAAATCTCCCTCTTTCTCGATTTTGTCACACAGAGCTGCCTGCTAAAAGCAGTGATGAGACTCCTGCCAGCAAACCGAAGGTAAAAATAGCTGAAACATGCCCTGAAGAATCCAAAGAAATCCCCACTCTTGAATCCAGCCCCAAAATTATTAAACAGAGCAGACTGCTTAGACTGCCTACAAGACACCTGTGTGTTTGATAAGTGTTTCTAATTAGATCCTGAAATTCTGTCCAAAAGAAAGTGCCCATTCACACTGGGCACCTTGATGGGGTCACATCTGAGACACACAGTGCATGAGCAAAACCAAGCACATTGAAATCCTGTCTACACAGACACCCTGAGCCCACATGTTCCCTATAGTATAACCAGGCTAGTTTTAAACAGAAAATGTTTAATGTCCTCTGCAGCCAAGGACCACGATATGTCCTTAACCTGACAGGACAGGTATGGTCCAGCTCTTCAGAGCTGCCTACACACACAAGCATCATCTCATAGGGTTTTGACCATTGTGAAAATTAGAGTAGGAAAAAAGAAGCTTGAGTTGCTCTGTGGCCAGTCTGATAGGGTTGAGGTAGTTCATGAATCCCAAATTATTTCATTTTAAGAAGAATCTCTTGCCTAAGACTGCATCTGGGGAGCCATTTCCTGATGTAGATTTGTAATAACTCACACTAAATGCTTTCTTACTCCCTGGGAGGCAACAGACACAGAGAATGATGCCTTTTTCCCCAGCAAGACATTTTTAGCATGGGAAAGATCTTTTCTTAAATTTCTTAAAAGAGATGAGGTATTCTAATTCAGAAGCTTGAATGACTCAGGAATTCAAACTGCGAGAAGTTAATAAATTCCTTTCCTGTCTGACAGAAACTACATTTTCTCCCTTATTTTGCTGGGCTTATTTGGTTGTGTTTTTATTTTCTTTTGTGAAGAGAAGAGCAATAATTTATTACATTTCATGTTACATTGCAAGAATTGAACAATAGCTATGCAACTACAGAGCCATTACCAGAAGCTTCTAGCTCAGAGAGATTTCAGGCAGGCAGCAGACATTGCATGAATATTATTATGAAAACTCTTTTTTTGTCTTCATGGAAATTTAGAGCATTTTAAGTTTTAGACACTTAGACAGAATTGCATGTGCATAAGGTTCTGAGACAGGAAATGCAGCTTGACCTCTACATTCAGCAATAAACCAGACTTGGTTTTGTTAGCATACAGGCAAAATAAGTTGTTTGTTGCAGTCGGTTAAGGAAAGAATCACATTAAAAATATGAAAGAATGATTTTCAAACTGTATTCTGTTCTTCAGTTCTTTGTGGTTTTGGGTATATACTTTTCCAACATCATACAATATGCAATGTTTGAATGAGAACTACATTAGCTGTGGACTTCTCTGTATAAATATTTAACATTTCCATGTTCTCTTGGAAACTAAATGCCAATGAAATCATAAAGTTGCTGGAATGGCTCAAATTACATCATTAGATAATAGAAAATGTCCATTCTTTTATGTTTATGGAAGAACGTGATTATTACATATAATCATTACTATGGTTTCGTTTTGAGATGAAGTTCACCTGAACAAATATAAATGTTTTAAGAGAAACATCTGAAAGATTTGTCCTCACTTTATTTGTAGGAAGCAACTAGACATTTCAAGGATAGAGTTGTGAGAGGCGTTTGAACTGCCTGAGGCAGGCCAGCCTGGATAAAGGAACAATCAACAAGTTTTGTTATTTACTTCAGAGTTTTGTTTAGGAATATGAAAGGAAGGGACTGAGTTCCTGTAAGGGGCACATATGAAAACACTGTCCGTGCTACCTCTGTGCCATTGTGCTTTACTGCTATTTGAACTCTGTGGAAAACGGCAGGAGAGACGAAAGAACTGCCCCCAGGATATTGTCTGAAAATACCATTGCTCACTACCACTGACCAATGCCCAACCTGTCCCACAGCAGCAATTGGACCATTCCAGACAATTCCTTCCACCTTATATATTGAACATGACAATCTACACGACAGAATATTCCTTGGCCAGTTCAGGTCACCCTGCTCCCCCCCAGCTTCTCATGCACCTCTTCACTGGCAGAGCCTGAGCCCTGAAAAGTCCTTGACTTAAGGTAAGGACTTTGGTTGTGGCTCTACTTAGCCATAACCAAAACATCAGTATGTTATCGACTTTATTCTCATACTGGATCCAAAGCACAGCTCTGTACCAGCTGCTAAGGAGAAAAGGAGCTCTATCCCAGCTGAAACCAGGACAGACACATATTTGAAAGCTGTCGAACCCTGAGTTGTAAGCATGCATCTATCCTTGTGCAACAGCAAAGCCCTTGTGGCTGTGAGTCAGCTCAGAACCACAGTCTTGCCATTTCATGAGTAACACCAAAAAGGAGAAATCACCGTTGAAAACGGTAAGACATGGACAAATGGATAGATACACAAATAGGAGTGGTCAGCCTGGAGGTATCCTAAATTACCAGTGTAGGGAGTAAAAGCAGCTGTTGGCTTGAGTCAGGGAGAGTCTTCTTCAGAGAGAATTCAGTCTGGAAGCCCTTTTTTCTCTGTTCTAAAGAGAATAAAGATATACAGAAAGTGTGTGGAGGTAATTATTCATAAGGGGTTTCTTCTACAATTTAGAAGCATAAAGACAAGCTACAATGGGGGGTTGGTTTTTAGTGCCTGTATCTCAGCACCTGCCACTAGCCTACCCCAAAAATGAGTATATAAGAACCAAACCACAACAGGCTATTCAAATTCCACATACTGATGTGGTTCCTACATGGCTCTCAACTTTATACATACTGAGAATTTCATTCAATATCTCTCCTAGCATGTGAGGTGAACCATGAATTGTACTCCCCTGCGAACAAAGCTCTCTTCACATATATCTAGCTGTCAATCATCTTTCTTTAAATGAAAATCGGCTTTTTGGTGGATAAAAATGACTGAAGATAGTATTGCACACATTAAGAATTTAATCTAGTAGGCCTAGACCCCAATCCATGCAGATGTAATTGAAAGATTAGGGTCATGAAACATGACCATGGTACCTTCCAGAATCTCTTTTTGTATGAAGATGATTCAATGGCTTATTTTGTAATTATAGTTTCCTTGACTCAAAACAGTCTCTTACTGAAAGCTGTAAGTAGTTGATGGTCTTTATTAAATATCTAAAAAAGAAAAAGAACGCTATTACCTACTACTGTAACCTATTTATTAAAAATAGAACATTTCAAGATTAGAGTTCACCTTTTTTTAATAATCTTATTAAAAAGCAATTTCCATTCAACAATATGAGAACAATAGAGATTTTTTTTATTTCCTTATGATGGAATTTCAATTTAACGCATTTGAATCCACCAAAATACTTCTCATTTTTGGCCTTAAACAATTGGGCTTTAATTTATCTTTGAAATATCTTCAAATAGCCCAGGAATTAGGGAGAGTAGGACCTACATAAGCCTGAGAATCCTGCTCCATTGAGATACTTGCACCATTCTACATCACAGAAAATTAGTAGATTTGCAGTACCTATTTTAGTCCTAACAGAAAGGGCAGCATTAAACCTTTCCCTAAGCATGAATCCGTTTTGTCTTCTCACATTAAATCCTGAACTTTCTTAGCAAAAATGATGTTTTTTACTGGTCTTTACTGTCACCTATCTACCATTTTTAGCAGGAAGTAGTTTTGCAGACAAATGAGAGTTTTAATTCGTCTTTGCTTTTACACAAATAGTAACTTCAAGGCAAAGTAAGTGCTTCATTCATTTTTTCACTCTCACTGATGCTTTCAAATGTGAGGATGCTTACTGGTCATTCAGTTCACCTACAACATGACAAAAAACACATGATGTAAAACACAACATGACAAAAACCCCGCAGCTGAGGCACCTCAGCAGCTGCAGCACCTGCTCAGTTGCTGCCACTGACAAGAATCAAACTGGGCTCTTCAGTACTCGCTCTTTCAAAAGCGGATGTGCTTTTACAGCAATAATAATACATAAGACTTTTCTCAGTAAACAGCTGTTATTTTATCATGAATTCCTCTTCATATTACAATGCTTACAATGTTACACACAATCACTTGCAGTAGTTCTTCTCCATGAAAAAGAAGATATGACACTTTTATACCAAGCACTGGCACAGGTCATCTAGAGATGTTGTGGAGTCTTGCTCCTTGGGGATATTTAAAAGCCACCTGGGCATTTTTCCTGGGAATGGAGTCTAGGAGGCCCTGCTAGAGTAGGAGCATCTTGTACCAGGATAACCTCCAGCAGTCCCTTCCAATCTCAACCACTCTGTGACTGGCAATCTTTTCCATTATCTTTTTTTAAATTGTTTTCAACAGATGAAAGTTCAGGTCTTCATGTGGGCTGCACAGCAGTCAGGAAGTTGTGTGTTGTGAGTGTGGCTCAAGGAAAACCTCCAAGATCAGCCAAAACCAAAGCTTTGCACAGCTGAAGCAAGAGCACAGAATTGAGCCACAAAGATATTTAGGCAAATCAGGCAAACTAACTATTTTACAGCCAAACCTCTTAAAGCCTGTATTGGATTTACCTCCCCAGGAGCTTATCTAGGTAGTTAATCTAAAGACAACAGAAAAACTCGATTTTATTTCAGGAAGCTTTGCCTCAGCTGTCTTGTTGACTCAGATGCTTAGCTTTCAGAAAGACATCACTACAAACATGAATTACACAACTCAAAGAGCTTGTGACAAAACTAATCACCTCCGTGCAGGACCTGAACCACCAACATCCTCCAGTTTGGTTATGGTAGGGGTATAAGGACGGATAAGAGGTGAAGGCAAAGGGTGTTTCTCATATATCTTCCTCCTTAAAGGTGGCTAGTCTTCCTCTTTTTCAAAGAAAATATTTTCTTTTCCTCTGTTTTGGTTTGTTTGTTATCTCTGAAACACCCACTAATCCTCTTTTTCACAGATCATTTTTGTGCACAGGTAATTGCTTGCTTTGACTGTCTGATTTGATAGCAGCTTATTAGACATTTCAAAGCTGCTGTCACTGATGCTGTGTTGTTTTTTTTCCTCACTTTAAGCTTCCATGTTTGTAAGTTTGTCAACCATTGCTTTGCATTATTTAGGATGAACTATTAACAGGCAAAAATATTCATAAATGTTTGACTTTTCCTTCCTCTCTTCTCTTCCAGGCTTTGCAACCAAAGCAAAGAGCAAGGTTTTGCCTTAAATAAAGCAACTGAGGAGAAATAACAACTAATTTAATAAACTCTGATTTTCAAAAGAACATCTTTGCCTTCCTCCCAGAGATACTCTCCAAACTCAGCTGCCCATGGATCCATTTGTTGGCCTGAAAGGATTCATACAAAAATAAAAAAATAAACATAAAAAAATAAAAAATAAACATTCATAAAAAAATAAACATGATGACCCAGAACTCATTCTTTAGTTAAATGCACGAAGGGAAAGTAAAAGAAAACCAGTATTCAAAGGCACAGTCATTTGACAAATCTACAGAAGTAACAGAGACCCTGAATGGAAGTTTCTGGTTCAAATAGCTTATTTTACCAAAAAAACACCAGAGCAAATGTTGTTTTGCTCATTTTTCTTGAATTTTGTCAAAGAGCTGTAATGGAAAAAATAAAATTAAGACAACAAAATATCTTTCTAGAATGTTGAGTATTTTCTGTGTTTCAGTTTGAACTACATTTCTAACATTTCTTTCAACTCAGTAATCAAGAAAACCCACAAGGAAATCTATACCAGAAAAAATGTTCTGAAATCCAAATGACAGCTCTCGCTGGGGGATGAAGATAATACTTCATTCAACATAAAATAATACTTTTTGGGTCTTCTAAATTATTCAATAAAGAAAGCTGTTAAATTGCCTTTAGCTGTTAACTAAAGTGCCAGCAAACAAAAATTTATCATGATTAAACATGAAGCAACTTTGGAAAAAAAACACACTGTGTAATGATCTGGTTATATAAAAGATGAAGAGTAATTAGTTGTTCAGTTTACTTGTCAGGTTTTTTCTTATCATCAGCTGTCTAAGGCAAATCTCTGAAGAAAGTACAGTGTATTTAGGGTAGTGTATTCTTCCCACGAATTTAAACATAAATTTCATTAAAATATTTCCTCTCTTCATAGGTTTAACTCTGAAAAAAGTGCAGAGTATAAACTATGCACTTGTTGCATCTATATTTAAGTAGAGTTGTTTTGTTTTAATTGAATAAATAAAGTTAATAATAAATGGTCATTTTGGAGATATGAGCAAAAACACTTTATAGTAGTGTCACCTTTATAAAAATCACACAAGTGGTTTGTGCAGTATCCATGTTTCTGATTCAGGAGTTTCTTACTGTGTTGATTAATGCCTAGTGCTTTTAGAACTTTTTCACTCATTCTAACTGTAGCTGTTCACACAGTCTATACACCTTGAGTGCTGTGTCCAGTTCTGGGCCCCTCAGTTTAGGAAGGACATTGAGATATTTGAACGTGTCCAGAGGAGGCAGCAGGGCTGGTGAGGGGCTTGGAACACAAACCCTGTGAGGAACGGCTGAGGGAGCTGGGGTTGTTTAGCCTGGAGAAAAGGAGACTCAGGGGTGACCTCATCACTCTCTACAACGCCCTGAAAGGCGTTTGTAGTCAGGTGGGGCTTGTTCTCTTTCTCCAGACAGCCACTGACAGAACCAGAGGACACAGTCTTAAGCTGCACCAAGGGAAATATAGCATGGATATTGGGAAAAGATATTTTTTACAGAAAGGGTGATAAAGTACTGGAATGGTCTGCCTGAGGAAGTGGTGGAGTCACCATCCCTGGATGTGTTTAAAAAAAGACTGGATATGGCACTTGGTGCCATGGTTTAGTTGAGGTGTTAGGGCATGGGTTGGACTCGATGATCTTGGAGGTCTCTTCCAACCCAGTGATTGTATGATTCTGTGTGTGAATTACAGTACCTGTTTAAGTAGTCTAGACTGACAATTTTCTCCTTTGTCAATCTGTTTCTACCTTGCTTCCTAAACAGTTCAGAGACCCTGAGTAGATTTTAGCATTCACTGCTGCTTATTATTCTTAAAGAAGAAAGCAAACCACAGATCCAGATCCAAAATCACCATGAATTTCTGATCCTGCTGGTAGCAAAACAGCCAGTCCTAACAGCAACCAAAGAGATCACTGATGGCAAAAGGAAGGGCTGCTGGTGTACTCTCACCATCATATTTAATAAATGCAGTTCTGAAAACAGAACTAATTTCACTGAGCTAGGAATATAACCATCAGTTATGGAAAAAATCCATGGATTTTCATCCTTGGTGCATCTTTTGGCATCAAAATACTTTTTTAACTCTGTTCTTTGCACTGAAAAACCCCAACCCTATTTGATACATTTTTGTCTGACTGAAGTGAAATAGCATATTAAGACAATCACCATAGTAATGCTGCATGAGATTTATTTCTCCAGAGATATTATTTTTGTAAGATGCATAGCTTAGCTAAGTACTGAATAGCACACAGTGAAACAATTCTCTAACAGTTTAGTTTCTGTGGAAGATTATACTTTTGATTTTACCTATGTTTGTCTCCAAAAAAATAGCAAAGACTGTTTTTGTCAATATCCTTGCAGTAAGTAAACTCCAGTCTTTTAAAAATTCTTATATCTCACAAAATGTTGTTTGTTTACTGGTACAAAGTAGAGAAATTATTCAAGGCAAGAAAATGGCTGTTTTATTTA
Source organism: Sturnus vulgaris (assembly GCF_052056855.1). Lineage (NCBI taxonomy): Eukaryota > Metazoa > Chordata > Aves > Passeriformes > Sturnidae > Sturnus > Sturnus vulgaris. The sequence continues at coordinate 30,768,099 of NC_142248.1, forward strand.
AGAGTTACAAGAGATAAAGTATTGTCAAGATATCTGACAGCTGTATTCATAATTTATGCTTCTTTTTCCCTTTTGAAAATACAATCTCTGCAACACTATGAATCATTGCTTTGTTTCTTACCATGATACTAGATAAGTTAAATTCAAACACTCTATGGTGCAAGGTAGCAAATCACAGTTGTTCAAAATCAAAGGCATATTGAACTCTTTTTTCACAACAGGACTAATGAGGGAGAGAATTTCTATTACTATGAAGTGATAAAATATACTCACTTTTAGTAATAACAGCAACTAAGAGATACCAAGTGTGAAAGCACAAACAAGGACTGGTGGGGGGTTTTGCCTATTTTTCTACCCAGCTGAGCATGACACTGAACTAGAAGGCTTCTTTCAGTCCTATACTTTTATAAGAAGAAATCTCAGCATCACCAAGCTGTGAGGTCCTTGAATGTCAAAATCAAGTTCCATATTTTCAGCCTTATGTTATACCAATATGTAGTCTTCAATACCAAGACCAGAATTCTAAGATTTGTTTTTACCCTTGAGTGACTTGCACAGTTCACTCAGATGCTGTAAATAATCAGTTTCCATGAGCTGTTAATATACTGTACCATTGCCTGTGTCAGACACCACACTGTAGGTGAATGAAGTACAATTTCCATACAGATGACAAAAAACTAATGATTAGAGCCATGCTTTGCAATTATTCTAACAGTAAGCCATCAAACTTCCTCTCTTTGTGAAAACAGTTAGTAATTATGCAGAGTGTCCCATCAATACTATAATAAAATAGAGATGTTGAACAAAATTCCAACTACATTATTTAAAAAACTCATAAGATTATACTGCCCAACCAAACAATTCTACTGAAATATACTCTGGAAAAGCATAACTTGCCTCTGAAACAGTAATAGTTTCCATTCTTCTTTCCACTAAGAATTACTTAAGTGAAGACACTATTTTGGAGAAATGGCTGTCTATTTCTAGTAAATGCAGATGATCCACTCTGTCATATAATTTCTCACTACATCCCACAAAAAAAATATTCAGATTATATTCTTATTGTAAAGCTGAAATCCTTGCTTCAGTCCTGCATTTATTCCTCTGGAGGAAACGGCCATTTTCATAGATTTTGTTTTCTGTTTCAGGAAAAACCATACTAATTCAAAATGGAGCACAATCATTAAGTTACTGCACATATTAAAAGGGCTCTGTGCAGTGTTCGGGTAAATATCAAAAGCTTTTTCTTGAGTATTGTGCTACAGAAAAGGTGGTTCTTCAAATGAACTGTGAACCTGGAGAAAAAGCTGACTGATTCTTGGTTTCTTTATATGTTTGTTTTACCAAGTGATAATCTTTCTCTAATTCTGTTTCCCTCAGGTTATGAGGTATGAAGACAAAAAATTATGAGGTAACTCAATTCTGGAACTTTTAGGTCTTTTTTCCATTTGTTTTGCTTGGGGAGTGTCAGGTTTGTTTCTTTGTTTTTGTGGGGGTTTGGAGTTCTTTGTGGAAACAGAATGCTTAAGTAGTTTTCTTGGTTAACAATACTTATACCAATGACCCCTTGCTAAATTTATTTTAACAGGCAGAGCAAGGATTAGTTTTCTACTAGTTTGCATTTGACTTTCCCTTTTAACTCATGTTTTCCTTTTAGAGGGAAAAGTTTTATATCTCTATATAAACAGCAGTGTTACACTTTGGAGTCTCACTTTTTCCAGACCACCTGCATACTATTGCACAGACTTCATGGGAGTCATGCAACAGAGAAAACTTCCTGGACAGTGTAAAAGCAGTGCTCTGCAGATATCCACAAAATCATGCAATTATTTTCAGAAAGCTACTGCTGTTTTTTCAGGCAATAATTTTGGGGATTTGTTTAAACTGAAACTGAAAGAGGGTAAGTACTATAACTCAGCACAACCACTCACTCTCCTCCTTACTGTGCAATAGGGAACTGAATGTGATGAACAAAAGTGAGAAAAACTTGTGGGGCCTGCTAAGAGAGTTTCATAAGTGAAGGAAAGATGAACCAACTCAGAGACCTGATCAAGAGGCTTACAGAAATGCTCTATTATTGGTCTCCAGAAACTAGAGTTCCTTGCACTTTCACAGGGTGTCCTGTACAGCAGTGCTGTGTACTGTTTAACCACATGTAAAATTATTTTCGTTGCTGATTTCTTCTTCTTTTATCAAGAGGAAGAGATTAAAAGAATGTTATGCATTTTAACTTGGCTGCAGACATACAGTATTTAAAGTCAGGCTTCTCCAGCATTAAACCTGTGGTAATTTAAATCATTCTTGCATAGTCTAATCTCCTTTGCATAAAATGCTCTGGGGAATAACAATCTCCATCCAACCTTACTTGCTCTGTATCACAAACTGCCAGATACCACTCGTGGATGCTACACTTAGCTCTGCTATAAAGGTTTACTTTGTGGAGATGCTGCTTCAAATGAGCCGTGGTGTATTACATTCTTGAGGAGCAAAGGAACTCCTGCTTCTTTCTGTGATACGGCAGCTGAAGTCACAGAAGAAACAGCAGAGTCATTAATGTATTCAAAGCTGTATTTGTAACTTGGAAAACAACTGTCATTTTATGGTTTTGGATGTCACCCAGGAGCTGTGAGCTGAACATTAAAAGCTCTAAAGAGCAAAACGTTGTCACAGGCCTTGGCAAGATAGGTTAAAACAGTGGCATAAGCAAATTGTGATCAACTGATACAACCCAAACTGTGAAAGACAAAGTTGTTCAACTGGAAATTAGAAGATCATATGCTATTCTAATTAATACATTAACTTTTTATTCAATATTTTTAAGAAGAAAATTGTGTGCTACTGAAAAATAAACATAAGCTTTAAACTAATTTCCTGAACTTGGTATTTTATTTAGTTCTGAATTTATCTTGTAATAGCTGGTATGAAGGAAAATGTTTTACAGTTGCCCTCCTGCTAGGAAACAGAAATGTAAATGCAAAACCAATATTTTAGTAATTACCTGTGTGAACAAGTATATATTAGGAAAATTAATTCTTTCAGCAACATTATCCATAACTAAGAATGGGAGTGATAAAGCAAAACCAACATATTCTTAGGAAGTTCCGTTTTAACAAAAGCACTCACAAATCATTTATTAAACTTTTTATTATGTTTTCTGTTGAAATTACATCCCGTACATGTGATATTTTTCATCTTTCCAATATTTGAATAGTTTCACAATACTGAAATTATAAAGAATTATACTGCTCAATTTTTTTATCTACTTGCTGCTTTATAAGTCAAGAATAGTCCTGTAGAGGGAAAGTACAAATCTAAATTGAGACTTCAAAATAAGATTTCACTGTAACTGTGTTGGTGTACTCCTACACCTGAAATTTTATTCAGGTTTTGATTGGTGAATTTGGTTATTAAAAGGTGACATCTTTGATTTTATACCGATTAACATTAAAAGTCTGAAATTCCTCAGAGTAAATGTTCCAAGTAATTTATCAACACTAACAAAGTGGGAGTGTTTACATATTCCGTTCAGTTTTACAAAAGTACTTTGGGCACTTTGGAAGGCTATTCACATGCAGACACCCACATGAGGAGGTTACCTCTTTTTCTGTAGTCAATTTAGTCAGACAGGCTTCTGAGTTATCCTGATATTAAGGATCATTTTCTGTTGTCATACACCATTTATGACATGATAAAACTGCATGTTATAGCAACCTTTCAAGTTTGCTTTGAGCGAGGTTACAGTGGTGCTGTTGAAGATCTCATGCTATGCTGGTGAAGTAACCACTTGCATTGAGATCCCACAGGAGAAAAAGGCAGGGTGTTTTTTGGACTAAATGAATTATGGATTTTAGAATCCTACCTAGGGCTACAGAAGAGCTGTTGTCCTGATTGCATAAAAGCAGATAAAAACTTGCTTTACAGTACTTAGTTTGATTGTACAATCCTATTCATTAGCAGATTCATTTCAGTAAGCTTTTTACTATTTAGGATCATGATAAATGTTTTAAGTACTAATATGCCAGACTGACACTAAACCATACACTTTTGTGGAAGCTAACAGTGTTAAAAAACAACGATTCAGTGATTAAGTGATTTCCCAGGACTGAAAAACCCTACAATCTCATTCCAGCTCACCTTATGACCTTTGTGACCTTATTATCTTTGACTGCAATTTTTAATCTACTAGATACAATAATTTTTAGTAAGTGTATTGCAAAAGATATAGTTTTAAAGTGCTACATTTCTAAATACTGTACTGGGTGAAGCTTATTTCTCTGGATTGTCATCATGATAATACAGAAATTCGCACAATTCTACAGATAACTTCTTTCTCCAATCTTCCTACAAAGTCGGGTAAAACATATCTGTGGCTTTGGAGGTGGAGGAAGGTATTGGCCATTGGAATTATTCTGAAGTGTGCAAGATTTATTTTTCTCTCAGAAATTAGTTTTTGTTTGTCTTCATCAGTGAAATTTAGGACAAATATCAAATAACAAACTCGAGGATCACACCCATATTCCCAGTTTGCCAAGGTTTAAACATGCAAAGACCGGTTTTTTTATACAGACCTAAATAGAGGAAGGAAAATTTATTCCTCTAGGTCTCTTTCTTGAACACAAGAGGGTTTTAGTAAGGATAAATGAATTCTTATTTGTGCAAGTGGGTGGTTGTTTGCATCTGATCCAAATCAAGATTTCTCTTTTTGTTAGATTATAAAGTCTTTTTGAAAGATTTGTTTTGTCTTTTTGGGCTACTGAAAACATGTATAGTCACTTCTAAAGCTCAGTACTGCATAGAACAAACGTGCTCTTCAACTGCAATTTTCCATCATTAATTTACTTTTAGTTTCTATACAGTCATTTGTATCTTTCCTGCAATAAGTATTTCAAGACAAGAGAAAGGTCTGTCCATTTCCAGAAAACTGGGTATAATATTCAAAATTTGCATTGTAATTACTTATAAAAAGAATGCCACTCATTTGGTTACTGCAACTCATTTGTCAGATGTAATTGAAATGACCTCAGGTGGCAGGTTAAAATAGCACAGTTGAGGCAAGAGAAAACCAAAATTTTCATAAAATGAAATATTCAGTGAATTGTAGTGGACAAGAAAGCACAGAGAAACCATCTTACAAATAAGGACAATACAAGGATACAAATATTTTCCAGCTCAGGAGCTAAGAATGAGAGGAATTAAATAATGATAACTCTGAAATTATCTAGTCAAAATAGGTCAACTTTGAATGTCCTGAAAATATTTTTTAGAATAAATTAATCCATAATGCAACTTTGTTGGAATTAAACCTGCAATGAATGTGAAGCCACTTTTTTACAAAATTCTGTCAAGAATGTTGTATAGGACTTCTAATATTAAAAGAATTCTTGAAACAAAACACAGATTCTCTTTCTTGAAAAATTTACAATAGTTCAGCACTGTAAGCCATTATTTATGGCATCAATTCATATATTTTAATAGATAGATCTATTGATAGATCTATTAAAATCCCCAGATCTACTTACGTGAGAGGTATTTTATCAAGTTACAGAATGCTTGGGGTTGAAAGGAATCTCTAAAGGTCACCTCATCCAATCCCCCTACAATGATCAGATACATCTTCAACTAGAACAGGTTGCTCAGAGCTCAGAATGTTTCCAGGGATGGGGCATCTACCACATTTCTGGGAAACCTGTGTCAGTATTTCACCACCTTTGTTGTAAAATATCCCCATCTTCCTCATATCTAATTTGAATCCACCCTCTTTTAGTTAAAAACTATCACCCCTTGTCCTGCTGCAATAGGCTGCAGTGAAAAGCCTGTCCCCACGTGTCTTATAAGACTCCTATAAGTACTGAACAGCCACAACAAGGTCTCCCTGGAGCCTTCTCTTGTCCAGGCTGAACAAACCCAGCTCTCTCAGCCTGTCTTCATAGAAGTGCTTCAGCCCTCGAATCATCTTCATGGCCCTTCTCTGGACCCACTCCAAAAGGTCCACATCTTTCTTGTACTGAGAGGGCCCCAGAACTGGGTGCAGCACTGGAGATGGGGTGTCACCAGAGTGGAGGAGAAGGGCAGAATCCCCCCCCTCCACGAGTTAGCCACTCTTCTTTTGATGCAGCCCAGGACATGGTTGTGCCAGCACACATTGTCATTTCATGTCCAGTGTTTAATGCACCAGTATTTCCAAGTCCTTCTCCACTTGTCTTCTCTATCTACTCATCTCCCAGCAGGAATTGACAGGTGACATAGGTACAGGATTTTGCACTTGGCATTGTTGAACCTCATGGGACCAATTCTTGTCCAGGTCCTTTTGGATGGCATCCTGTTCCTCAGACATGTCCATCACACCCTTCAGCTTGGTTTTCTCTGCAAGTTTTCTGATGGAGCAGTCAATCTCACTGCCTATGTCACTAAAGAAGATATTAAATAGCACTGGTCCTAATACAGATTCCCTGAGGGAGACTACCTGTTGTTATAGTGTAAGGCCTTTGCTTCCATATTAAAGCTGCATTTCTTATTGTTAGCTCCATAGAACAGTCACAATGGTTTGGGAATGATTCTCTTTCAGTTCTTTCAAAAATATGAATCTACATGTCATTGTTACTAATAAAATATTTCCCACAGCACTTAAATATACTGGGGAAAATAAGTAAAAAAGTTACCAAATATTCTGCCTAGGTAGTATCTACTGTTGCCCTGGTTATGACTAAACAGCAATTCAGTCTGGCTAGTAAACTTACTGAAGGGAGAGCAGCACTCCTAGGTAAAGTGTTCTGAGATCCTGACAGAGTTCAAGTCCTTAGGAAAAACAATGGCTCAGAGCAATATGAAGTCACTCCAGTAAACCTCCAGTGGCCCTTAGGCCAAATTCCATGGTCATGATCTTCAAATCAACAACAGAGCAGACCAAATGTTCCTTCTCACTCTTTCATTTGTAAGCAAAATACTAGTTATCACTGGTGAGAGCCAAAGATGCTCCACACTATACCAGAAGCCAAATAACTCTGCTGATAACCAGAGTACCAGAGATTGCATATTTCCTTGATCTTTGCCAATGTTTCTCTGAGCAGACTGCAGTCCAAACCTTCCTTAGTGGAACTCTGTTAGAAATGCTCAATATTGAGGTAGATGGTTGCTCTCCATAGGCCCATCCATTAGGCTGGTATCATCACACCCACTTAGGAAAGGCCATGCCAGTAGATCTGAGTTTAAAGTGCCAGCCAAGGATAAGTTTTATGGGGATGGGTTTCAGAGAATGCCTTTTGTCAAAATTTCTTTGCATTTGGAAAGGAAAGAATCCTATTTCTTGTAAAAGGGGGAGATTATAACCTGAGATACAATGGATTGCTAAAGACAAGTTTTAGAAATGACTTTTTTTTTTCTTTCTAGGAAAAGTCATTTTGTGATACTAGTGAGACAGTGCAGCATGACCTTTGGAGTAATCTCTTGAAACTGGTTAGACTCTTAACACATCTTAGAGATTTACAAAATGGCTTGTTGGAATTTTATATGATGTGTTCATGCACAATATGTTAGCTTGAAAACCAATGAGACACAAAAAATAAGAAATCTTAGTTAGGTATCAATCTGAAACAAAACCTATTTATGTGAAACCTCTGTATTACAAGCTGTTAATAATGTGCCAAAAAAACACGGACATGATAACAGTAATCCATAAGAAAGAGACTGAGGAGAGGAAGGAAAGGTGGCCTTGTCAGCAGACAAGGATATTTTATCTTTCCTCAGAAATTATTTGTTCAGAACTGCCTGCTCCCCAGCAGCCTTTCATGGCACTCACAGCAGGTGTTTCATCTTAACAACTGTGCTAGCCTTTTTATTTTCTTCCTTTTCAGTACTCACTTTCTGCTTTGTCATCAGTTCAATGTCATTCATTACCAAGAATATTCTCTCAACCGGCACATTAGTGCCTGTGAAAGAAATGCCAATGCAAATTTGGAGAACGCTCAGGGAGTGTGAAAACTAGAAGGGATTTCTTTTATTAGGTGAAAATCTCTCCATCCCTCCTGTAAAAATGTCTTCTACTCTCCTGCAACACATTCTCATAACTTCATTTTTACCCTTTATTAGAGGATCTAAACCTTTGTGTGTCATTTATCGCGTTTCCCCTAGAAATTAAAATCATTGAAATTTTTCTCACCTTCCCATTGCGGAATGCAAAATACAAAAGTACCATCCTTCAGGAATATCCTTGCACAGACTGTAGTCATGAATAGTTCACAGCTCACAGTCTTCCTCTCTACGGACTCTGGGGCTTATTCCTAACATTGGCATTAACCCTAAAACCCGGTAATGCTCCTAAAGTCTCTAGGCAGTGAAAAGAGATCATTTCCCAAATGTAACTCCCTTACTACCCTGACATGAATAACAGAATCCTGGCAGGGTCTTTGCTCTCGCTGATGCATTGCAGTAAAGCCACACTACTGCATGGATCTCCAGTTGATGCAGTGCAGCAGGAGGCACAGCCTCAGTCTGTGTCTCAGCATCCTACTGGCTAGACAGATGAAAGCGACTCAAGGCAAGGCAAAAACAATTTGAATTGTTAAAAAAATACCATCCATCCCCATTTTCTGCCTTCTCAGTTAGGCTTGATAATTCACTGACTGGAACTCAACAACACTTAGCTGTGAACTTTGTATGCCAACAAACACATGAAAAATCTGACTTTGATCTACTACTAAGAAAGGAATAAAGGCATCCTTCCTTTCTTCTTCATGAGGATCCAGATCAGAATTGGAAGAACTCTATGCTGAACTCAAGCTATTTGCCTTGAATCTTCTCAAGTATCTCTGCAATAAACAGGGAATTAAGTAGCAAATTCCACTTGCATGCATAAATGATACAGGTAATTGATTAAATGTGCAGACATTAACTGATATTTGTGAAGAATGCAGCACAAAAGCAGAAACTCAAGTTGTGTGGGAAAATATTAAAATATCAGAAGTTGTTTCCTATTAATTCTTAACTTAGAACATTTACCTACTAAAGGAACAGCTGAGCAGCAGGACAATAGTCTATTTTGAGCATAAAAAGTAGAAATCTGGCACAAATATGCAACAAAGATGTAATTAAAGGAGGCATCATCTTGGCAGGAAAAATACATCAGTTGGAATCCTAATGAAGACACAAGAATTTGTTTCATTTTTTCATTTAAACATGAGTGGGGAAGAAAGTTCATGTCATGAGAGGTTTCAGGAGTCTTCTGTTCTGCTCAGGCTCATCTCTTACCTTCATTAGCCCAGCCTGGCCCACACAAAGCCGTTCTGCTTCCTGTTCTTGCTGAGAGACATGAGCACGAGTTTCATTAACACACTTTCTCAAGTGCTATTTGCAATCAGTTAGCCATTCTCCAAATATGAAAAGGGTAGTAGGGAAAACACCTATTGGTTTCAAAAATCAGTTTTAAAGCCAAATGTTTATGTTTTATTCTTGTCTACCAAAATAAGCCAGTTCATCTTACTATGAAGAGATCTACCACAGGAGTTTTGTGTGATTCAGTGACCTACATGTATTTTTGTACTGACAGAATTTGCAGTAATTACAGGTGAACAATGCAAACAGTTACAGTTGTCACTTCTTGTGGTTATTGGGGTGTTCCTGTGCAAGGCCAGGAGTTGAATGGTTCTTGTGGTTTCTTTTCCGTTCATGATATTCTGTGATAGATGTTCTGACTAGTAGCTGACTGTGTTAGAATTAATTGAGTTTGGGATGAAGCTGTTAGTCACATAAAGAAACATTATTTTTAAAAAATCTGTTGCTAACTACAGACAGAAATCTGTTTTCTGATCTTAATACAGATGATATTGTTAAACCAAGTCATATGAATTTAATTATTTATGTTCTATTTCAAATACGTTGTTTGGAAGAGCAATACTTCCCAATAACTCAGTTTCCTCATTTGTAAAATAAGGATAATGGCAACCAACCTCTTTTATAAACCTGGAAACCTGTGGTTTAAAAGTTATATTAATCTTAACTATTTATTATTTCTTTAGTTAGTTCTTCCTAGGATATAAGCTTAATTCTGTTGACAATGTGTCTTATGTGTCTGAATTAACAGTTAATAGACCTATGTGGATGCTTTAGAGGCCTTAATGTGTAATGTTTTTGACAAAACAAATCTGCACAACACTCCTCTGAAAGTCTTTCAAGTCCACTCTATTTTTCCAGGAATGGCCATGCTGGAGAACACTTGGTCACAAGGCATACAACCTTTTCCAGTTTTCCTAGCTTGGGATCTTGACAAAACAGTTGACAGATCATTTATTTTCTTTCCTAACTCTGGCAAGGCTCTGGATGAAAATAACATTTCAACAGAATATCACAACACAACTTTCATGTTTCCTCCTCCGTTCATCTCAACTCCCTCTACTAGTCATCCCCAGAATCATATTAAACCTGGAGGACTGCCATTCTTGGACTGTGCATGCTGCCAGCCATCTGAACCTCAAACATCAAATAAACACACAAAAGAGCTGCTTTTCTCCAATGTTAGATGAAACAAATTTGTGCCCTGACATAAAAGCACTGAGATGTCTCACACAAAATACAGATCAGTGAGGACCATCTGGTTGGTTTCGTTTACGGCCAGACACCAAAATGAGGAAAGTTTGTCACACTACAAGAAAGGATTTTCCTTTGGAATTACTGCAACATGCTGGATTGTATACTGTGTCAATGGTTTGTTTAATATCTAGCTATAAGAAAACAAAGAGAATGAAGTGGGTTTTAAAGCTAGTAACAGACTCTGAATCTAAACAGACTAAACTCCTCAGCAGAAAGGGTTAATGCAGCAGTATCACCAGAAATCACAATCATCCAAAGGCTGGAGTACCTCTCCAGTGAAGACACAATGAGAGTGTTGAGCTTGACCAGTCTGGAGAAGTGAAGGCTCCAGGAAGACCTTAGAGGATCTTCCAGTACCTAAGGAGAGATTATAAGTAAGATGGGGATACATTTTTTAGCAAGGTCAGTGGTTTCATACTAAAGGAGTGTAGACTCAAACCAGATATAGGAAGGAAAAATTTTGCAAAGAGGGTGTTAAAACACTGGCACAGGTTTCCCAGAGAGATGTCCTGGGAGCGTCCCAAGACAAGTTGAACAGAGCTTCTGAGCAGCCTGTTTTGGTAAAACTTATCTCAGGGGGGTTGTACTAGATGTCCTTTAGTGGTACCTTCCAAGCCAAGCTTTTCTATGATTCTAAACACAAATTTATGAAGTCCACACAGTGTGGCACAAAGATCTAGAATGGTATCATCTCTCCTTTAAATGGCCAATAGCAATTTGTCTTCATTTATTTTTCTCAAGTATTTTGAAGATATGGGCATGCAACACCCATATGATTATTATTTATTAGTGTCTTCAGAGTCAAATCTTGGTCTTGTTGGAGCCAATGGGACCATGTAATGTTTTTTTCACTCCTCTGTCAAGTATAGACTGCTATAACTTTTCTGAATCTGGGGCACAACACAAACCTATTATTTTTCCTAAGATTGGGGTCCACACTGCTGCTCTCACTCAACTGATAGACATCTTTGGCTGTTCTTGTAAGGAAAAAAACTGCAGAATCCTGATTTAATTTTTTTAAATTACAATGTAATGCACAAGTGAGTATTTATTTCAGTAATCTTATGTATTTAATGTAATCTTACTGGATTTAGTTCATCCCCAGGGTAGATACACTGACATTAGCATTCTAGCTCTATTGGAATGACACCAGAAATGAATTGGGCATATTAACTGCAGCAAGGCTGCACAGAACATATATCAGTGCAGAATATATCTGTTATTTAATATTACATTTTGTTTATAGTAACATTATATGAAAATTTAAAGCCCCAGTCAGCCGTTGGCATTTTAAAATGTCTAAATTGCACAGATGTTTGTGTACCTCTCACAAAATAAGAAAGTTTGATTCAGAATCTGATGACACACAGTGCATTTCACTGACTGCCTTATAGCAGAGGTAGTACTGTTATAACTTTTCCCACATGAAAACATTATTAAAGAAGCAAAAATAACTGTGCTTCATTTTCTACATGCCTTCTCAATGGCAAAACACATGCACATGAACATATGTGATTATGTCTCTATAGCACTGTGTGCTCACAGGAAATTCTGAAATTGTTGAAGTCTAGTTAAGTTTTTTCCCCCACAAAACTTCTCTTTATCAGCAGACCTGCTCCTTTTAAGTAATGTGCATGACTTATTATCTTCCTTTGCCCTGTCCACACACTTCTGGTATCAATTTACTTGGGTCTCATGAGAAGTTCTCTGAAAAGGGAGACCAATTTTCATATGGCTCTGCAGAACATGATCACCAGAAGAGCTCTACTCTTGCTGTCAAGTAAATAAATTAAGACAATGGTACAGCTTTGTCACTTGAGCTAATATGGGTCATATATTCAGGGCAACCCAATAAGTTTATAATTGTCCTCTTGCTCCATATATGGGTATTAGGTGGCTGTTAGTGTTCTAAACAATTCACTTCCAATTTTTTATTTTCAAATGAAGTAAAAAAAAGAAAGTTTTAAAAATAAAACTAAGGAAGACATCAGGCTACATTAGTATATTTATTTTGTTTATTTATTCTTTCTTCCTTTAAATCACAGAACTTATTTAAGCAGCTTGTTGTCTGCGCAAATCCTTTGACTTATGTGGAATTTGCAAGAGCTTTTTCCTGTAATTTTTTCCTCAGAAATTAAATCAAAACAAAGGAGTATATATATATATATATGCAGTCTATACATACAGAAACTCTTTTAATTTTATTTAATTTGATCTTATCTCTAGTCTTCCATTATATATATATATGAGTACAGGATTAGTAATAGAGTTAACTTTGAAACAGCCAAATTTTTTTTGAGATTTATCCCCCAAGATCAAATGCTTGCTTTTTAAAAAAATGCTGGTTTAACACTAGTGAGAGGTCTAGTGTGCTTCAAAGCACAGAACGTTGAAATTTCACTTTGAATTTTTATGACAGCTTTAACAGCACAGACTTAAGCGTAATTTTCAAAAAGTCATAATTGCTGACTTTTATTGGTAATAGTAAGTTATCATGAGATCTCCTAAAAGCTGTAACAATGAGCAGTTATATCGAATTTACATAAAGTTAATTCAAAACATTTGTATGCCACATATTTGCTAACTGCATGACTATAACACCTACAAAATAGACTCAGTTATGTGAGATGCTATATCAACACAAGGGGAAAACACTTCCACAGTAGTTTCATTAGTGTTATGCATCCTATTAAATGGATTACTTATCTATTAGTCATTGCAATAAAAATCAGTGCAATGGGCTGATTTTGAGAAACAATCTCATATTTTGTCATTAAATATGCATTCAAGTGACATTATTTACATATATTAATTCAGAATACAGTACTTTGATGATTCATTTAAATACATAAACATGAAGGATACACTAAAGGAAGCAGAAAGAGTTTTATATATTATGTTGTTGAGACCTGGGAGGATAATTAATAGGATGCTGAAATCTTTATTATTGAACATAATCATTGATTCTAATGGATTGACTCTTAATTTAAGTTGCTTGATTATACCACATCTCTAAATGGTTATTATTATCTGGAATGACATGTAACTAAACTTAGAGCACTTAGAGCACTTAGGTCTTCTGCAGCTGTAATTTAAAAAGTGAGACAAATGTCCATCCAGATATACATACAGACATACATATATATATATATATGCAGACTCTCCTTGAAGATGCTTTCCCCCTGAAATCAAGCCCACAATATAGTAAGACAACCAATGTCATACATGATCTCCAGAAGATTTGAAATACAAATTCAGTGTGACCCCAAATTTCATTTCTTTTAAACAGGAATAACTGGACTCACCACTTAATCATAATATACAAGAGGATTGGTGCAAGTATACAGGTAATGTCCAGATAAAATTAAGAGGAAGGAGTTTCAGATTTCCACTGGTAATTAAAAAAATTTAAAAAGCAAACAAAAACCCCACAACAATTATGGATATTTCATCACTGCCTAGAGATAAAATTTAACCAACAGAGAAGGTTACAGTCATTTTTTGCAAAAGCGATCTTGCAAGAAAAGCGATCTATTCTGTAAAACCATGGTTCATATGAAAAACATAAGTCAAGCACAAAATGCAGCAGCAGATCAGCTGAGGAGAATTGCAGGGATCAGTGACAAGTACAGGGTGCAGTGATCACATCTGCGAGCCAATGTCCTTCCCACTGAAGTGACTGATAAACTTCCTCCTCCCTTGGTGCCAGAGAGCAGATCTTTACAGACACCACCCAATTGCGATTGCTGCTTTGACAGTGGTTTCAGCTTTCTTGCCTTAAACTTTTCTCATCTGTGGAAGTTTTGATTGTTTTACAGGGATACTTTTGACTTCCCATTTCAAATTTTTACCCACATCAGTCACTAGTATCTTCTGGGGAAGATGTTTCTTTTTTCATTTTGTTGCAGTAACATAACTACAAAGACTTTAGTGTCCTACTAGTTACATACACAGGAGGAAGAAAAGAGATATCCTTAATATCCCCCATCATCTTTCTGCATAAAGCATTTTTCACCAGGTATCACAGCCCTGGGGTAAATTGTGCTTGATGTAACAGAAACAAAACCAAAGTATTTTCCAAATTCTAACCAAAGCTTTCTCAGTCTCTGAAAAACAATGTTAGCTATGCAATTCCATGTTCTGGCAGGCAGAGGACACAGATCTCTCCAAAAACATTCTAGGAGAGACCTTTTTCCTCCAAAAGAAGTCTGGCTGGGTTAGAGACTTTTGGTTCCTGAAATCTGTTGGTGTTTTGTCCCCCACAGAGAGCTTTCTCTGGCACCTCATCTTTCAGAGGATCGAGTCTTGTCATCTCTGTTTAACATTACAGGAGAGCTCCTTCTAAAAAAGATCAAATAAGTCTCTGGCTTTAAGAAAAACAATCATCTTCATCATCCAACTGAGAGTGACTGGCAAGCTATACTCACGGCGTGAAGACATGTCTAAAAAATGTTTTCCCTGGCTGAACTGGAATTCTCAAATCTTTCCACAGACTCTTTCAGTGTTTTAACAAAAACATAGCTTCACAGGTATCTCTCTTCCTGGGAAAATTGCTCAGTTCTTGTTCTTTCTCCAGTTGTTCGCTGAACTGTATGAAAGTAAGAACAGCAGTGCTTTATCAGGAAAAGAATTTTTAGGAATATGTCTGTTATCACACCACACTTGTAGCTTTTTAATGTGAGAAAAGAATAAAGCAATAGCACTGAACCTCAGCACATAGGAGAGTGAACAGCAGGTTAATATAATTTTACATCTAATAGTTATATGTTTAGTCAGACATCTCAGGAACAAAAATCTAATGAGAGAGTAAGTGCCTGGGTGCAAGAGTGGCTTTCTGTGTCTGACCTTGTCCTGAAGCATGTCCCCAGGCACCACACTCTTTATCAGAAGTCCACATATAAGACAGAATAAAATGATATTATAAAATACACACTTCATATGCCCATATAAATATACACTCTCCTTTTACATTTTTTGACCTGTTGCTTTACTTATGTTAACTCCTCAGCCTATATCTAGTTTTGCTTCTACTAAAGTGGACTGGAATTGATGTACCTTTCAGCAAATGTCTTACATCATTGAACTGAGTCTTATTAAGATGTCCAGAAAATCTCTTCAACCCTTCACTGAGCTAAAAGAATAGCATGGTATGCACTAAAGTTAGTCAAGTATTCTCCTGAAAAGTGACTGCTCTTTGCAGAAGTGCAAGGCTAGTTTATGCACTGAGAAAAATAGTTCCCTTCTCTGAGTGGCATGTCAAGGTTCCCTTGGTTCCCCCTCTTAGAAACTGCACTTGTTTAAAAGTAAAAATTGCCCGGTCTGTTTCTATTACTTTTCTCAGGACTAAAAACAATGGTCCTTCTTTAATACCAACTCCTGCAAGGTGTGTAGCACTTTCAGAAAAAGTGACGGGATTGTTACAGTAAAACTTCTGTGCTATGAACATATTTGATCTTCCTCAAACTTCCTTTCTTAATATCAGTGCAAATAAAAACAAAATTTTCCTTCCACCAACGATGCCAATGGACATTTTGGCATTAGCTTTATTAGAAAGTGAATCAGGCCACAGAAAAGAGATAGCAGAGTATCACATGAGATTGTCAGTTCTTTAAGTAATTTATGATTTTGAGAAGTAGTTTGCAACACTCTTTAGCTAGGTCTAAATAAAATATTGGTATGGAATGCCTCTTTCCATTTTAATTTCCTTTCATGCTGCTTACTGGTAACAAAACACTAGCACAACCAAACAAAGCATAGTTACCAACAAAATATAAGCAATGTTTAATAAGATAGAGTGGAGATAAACTCTCATGAGTTATGATCTTAGCAATGTCTCAAAATCAATCAGAAATCTTATTCAAGGAGATTTGTGAGTGCAAGACATTTTTCATAGTGTGGAACTGGTCTATTTCTATTGCACTTTTCTTAGTAAGAAAACCTCAAGGCCAATATTTCCCCAAACCCATTGCTCTGTAGTTACCATTCCTGGCTGTACTCCTTTTCAGCTGCTAACCAAGCTACCTCTGGAACTGGAAACACACTTTGATACACTGCTCCTGTTGTTGTTAGCCCTATTAGCAAGTGGAAGTTTCAGCACAGTGCCTTTCCAGAAATAACACAGCTACACACTAATTTACACTGTGTCAACATAATCGCTCAGTGAAAGCTACCTAAGGGATTTCCAGCACATCATTTCACTTTGATTTAGAAGTACATATCTTGGACCCAGCCTGCTATCTCATATTTATCCCTCACACAAGGCACAGAACAACTTTGAAAATCCTCCCTCTATCAGCCTGTGAGTTCGAATCAGCCAGCCTTTCCCTGTAAGGTCTCTCACAGATGGGCACTGCAGCACGGAGCACCACACCTCAATGCTGTGGTACTTTCCCAGCATGCATAAGTATAACATGGCTCTGCACAATTAAAAATATTCCTCAAATAAGAAGGCTGTGTTCAGTGGGATCCAGAGTCCAAGAAAATTTATAGTAACAAAATGATATACCAGTTTCAACAAAGGACTTGGAGATGTCTTTTGTGTATTGCCAAGGCGTCTAACAAAATAGTATGCCAGAAACTAAAGAAATTAAAGTATCCCTGCATCTAGAAACATACAGAAAAGCTAACAGAACTTTAACAGAAAACATCTCTCCTCCATCATTTGAGATTTATGTTTGACAACAGAAAGAAAACATCCAAAGAAAGTGCACAGAGCCCCTGACTATTGATCAGTAAGTGTTGGGTAGCTGCAACATTCATGTTAAAAGAAGGATGGTAGAATGGCCTTCATGAGAAGCCTCTTACAGTATGAAGTTTGGATGACGTGTGAGTCTCCACTTTTCACTAGCATAAGCATTTGGGCAGGATGTAGAAAATGAAATTAAAAAAAAAAAAAAAAGTAGGTCAAAAACCATTATACACACTTCTTTTCAAGGAAGGGTTTGGTACTGGTGGATCCTTTGACTGCTATGAATGTGATGTCTCTAGTTCAGAGAAGCACAATATATTAGACACAAATGGTTTTGCTTATTCCACAACAAAACACAAACTCCATGTGTCCATTAGGCTTTTAATCTTCCAGTAGTTTCCCTAGAGATTAAATCCAAATGCTTCTAATTAGCCTTCTAAAGGCATTTCTGCTTCAGCCCAAGGAAAGTGAACCAGCTTTAATCAACACTGTTAGTCACTACCTACACTTATTGAAGGCTCAGTAAGCACTTTGTCTCATCAAATTTCCCTTACCATGTTATTTGGGTCTCAGCATGGGGTGTTTTTAAATGACCATACAAAGCCAACAAGGGCATTGTGGAAAGACTTCCCATATTTAGGTATTCAAATAGGTTGCAAAATACTAATTATATTTATGATTCATGGAATAGTTCTGCTCTTGTCCTAGATTCTCCTACTGTCCTAGATTAAAAGAAGCACTTTTGTATCCTAATAACAGTCATAAGGTTTTCAAAGCAAAGTAATCAGTAGCCTACAGCTGCTTTAGCCATGCTGTTACTTAGCTTGACTTCCAGCATCTGCTAGCTTTTTGCTCCTGTTTCTTTCTCTAAGTGCACCTCCAGCATGAATTCAATTTACTCCATTTTAAAATTAATTCCATTTAAATCAGCCATTAAGAAGTCACTAACACTTTATACAGCAGATGCATCATGCACAGATGATTTTGGAAAATGTAAAAATTTAAGACGTGTGTTGTGCTCAAACATATGTAAGCCCAGATTCCTTCCAGTGGATTTATGTCCAGCTGTAAACACATGAAAATTCCCAGAGATTATGAAGTAGATTCTAAATGGATGTTGCTGAAATCTTTGCCTTTGCAAGAGTTTCTTTCCACCTGGATATCCCTCAGCCCAGATGGTTCTTCTTCCATATTGCTTTTTGGAACAGTAAAAGCTATGCAGGGTTCTTTGTTGGATATGCAGTAATTTTGCAGGTAAATTTTACAGGATACATACAATTCATTAAAACAAAAATATATTAACTATTACTAAAACATTTGGCACTTCTAGAACAGCTAGTATATTAGAAAGTAATTTTTTCCTATTTTTAGAGAAATATAATAGTATGATATAGTTTTATATTAAGAAATTGGCACAAATTAGTACAATTATTTGTGAAAAAATTGTACAACACAATAGGTTTTAATTTTCAGTGCATTAGAAACAGTGTCCCCTTATATTCAAAAAATAATATAAACAGAGATATTTCTGTGTTGGCATACCGGAGAAATCAACCAGTATCTTTTGATTTCCTCTTCTGTTAAGCCCTCCATTGTTTAAATTGCTGACTGAGATCACCTGAGATGTATGTGAGAAAGTAGAGCATATAGCAATGCTAATTTATAGACCCACTTATGTATTAAAGTGAATTTTGTCCTCATAATAAACATAGCTTACCTTCATCAACCAGCTCTCTTTGTCTTCAGATCTACTTGGCATGTAGCTTATAAGCAACAAGTACATTTCTCTGTTTTATTTCCAGCTGAGGCTTCCAAACAATCAAAATAAAGACAAGTTCACCAACTCTGACCAAAGACTTTTACAGCACATTTCTAATGTTCTCTTTTACCATAAAATAATTCCAACTTTTCTGCCCATACAGACACAAGATATTTGCACTCATTTGGATTCCAAGACTTGCATGTCCAAAAATGCAAGGGTGAATCATACATATAGAGCAGGAATTGGTAAAGATCATAAGCATTCTGTGTAACTACTACAAAGGAAGTTGTGTAGGTGACTGCTGCACCTGTGACACTCAGTACACAGGGACACTGAGCCACCTCGGGCCAGCAGTCCAAAAAGCACAAGTAATCAACAGAATATATTCATATGGCTTACATCCTACCTACCCCATAATCTATAGAACTGGTGTACATGAATATTCTTCATTTAATAAAATGTATAAGAAGGACTGGGAGGAATTAAACCTATTCCAGTGAATGAGCAAGTCTCAGTACACAGGTTTTTGTGTTTTCTCTGCTCCAGTAAAACTTTGCCTGAGCCCCTCGTGAAAGAGTAAAACACTTTCCAGAGAATGGGTGGTACTTTCACATATTTCTTCTCAGCCTAATTTGCCATCTGTGGTATTTTCAAAAGTGCTAGATTTGTATTCACTGCCCTCTAAGGAGAATTTGATCCCTGCAATTCTCACACCCTCGCCTGTTCTACTTCTGTTTCTAGAAATTTTCTCCTTGTCAGTGTGTGCAGTGCCCATTTCATGTGTCAGTCTCATAAGGGGCTAAAGAAAAACATGGTCTCTGTTTTAAGAGATGGAGCTTATCAGCCACATGCTGTTCTTGGTCCCAGTGCAAACAGAATTCAAAGAAAGAGACATCTAAAAGGAGATCCCCTTTACCACTTATTTCATTTAGCCATCTCTGTTTTACCCAAATCTAACAGCTTTATATTGCTGAATTTCTACTCCAGTTGATCTCAGATCAGTCAATATATTTATGAGCCAAAGACAGTGTCAGCCGTGAAAATGGAATTCACCCTTGTTTACAGAGGCAAACATGAAAAATGAAGATGTTTACTGTTTGTTTACATGAAATTGGTCATCACAAAGCTTCGGAACACACCACCACAAATTCTACTTTCATTGTGGGCATCCACTTACTTAAACGGGCCTGACATTTTAGGAAGTAAAGAGATGCTATAATATAAAATTAGACACAAGATTTGTAGAAGAAAAATTTCATTGATATTTATTGTTAACAGGGGAACACCGGTCATCTCTGGGAAAATAGTATATTCAATGCTAAAGTAGAATTTTTATCAAGCTCAGAACACAGTTGATACTCTCTTTCTTGACAAAACTTATCTTGAGCATATGTTAAATTTGCTTCTAGTATAGCCTATAACATGTTTTATTTTGCCTTGACATCTCTAATGCTCAATGCTGACATAAGAAACATCAGGGCAATATTTCTGCAAACCCTTCAGTAGGGATATGCGAGATACATAGTGGTCTGATGAGAGAATTAGTATTTGGTAGAATGTGGTGTTTATGAATATCACATCTTTTATTCAAATAAAAATAGGCCAATGGGAAATTCTGAATATAACCTAAAAAGAGTGCAATTCTTGTTGCTCCTATGACTTAGTACTTCAAAGGAGGCAGGCAGACAGATAAACAACTCAGGCAACTGGCTGAATTCCACAGCCCTTTGGAGACACAGGGGAAGTTGCATGTTTCTCTCTTTACTCCCCATTACCATAAACAATATGCTAATCACTTCCAGGCAGACCACCACCACAGTCAATTGCATCCAGTGGAGCTCATGGATCACACTCCTTAAACCATGTGGAGAAGAGTTAGGCTTTATCTCTGAGCTTTCCAGTACAAACATTTTAAAAGGGACGTTGTTTTGCAGATACAGAATTCAAGAAGTTACGAAATGAGAAATAATTTAAAACACCCCATGACAGCAGTGGAATTTGAATGCTACGATGCCTTACTGGATGTGACCCTTTTGTAACTAAAGTGAAACAGGTTTTCATGGAAATAAACTATATAACGATTGAGATGCATTAAAGAACACTGCCATATGAATCCAAAACTGATCATAACCAGAACTATCATTTTAAAATGTGGTCTAGCATCTGAGCTCTTGCTTGAAATAGGCAGAAAGCCATCTGGCACCAGACATTAGCCAGCACCATTCTCTTTTAGCTTCAGCCAGGCATAAAGAATGTAGAATGGGAACTGTCTTCTGTCACAGCCATGGAGTCCAGCTGTGTGTCACCACCAGGCTGTCTCATTTTCCATATATCTGAGAAACCTCACAGGCCAGAAAGCGAGATGCAAGCAGACAAAATGTTGTCTCTGGGTTTGGTATTTTGGTGGAAAAATAGAAAGACTGTTGGTTAATCAATACCACACATATTTTGCCATAATCAATCAATACTTACAATGGCAGAATTGCAAGGCTCAAAAGTAAGATGAATGTATTCATATTTATTTCCTTCAGTATGTTATTTACTGTATTTAATCATTATATTAATCTCTCTTTTAATGCTTGATGCCTGGTAGGTTGTGTTCAAAAGCACAAAAGAAAATCTAATTTTAATTTATTTGGTTTATTTTGTTTTTTAAACAAGACTGTCTCAACTATAGCTACTGGCATTGTTTTTAGAAGCATAGCTCATAGTTGACAAGAGCTATCAGGTGCTCAACACATTTGACAATCAACTGCATTCTTGCATAGCCTACACTTGGGCTTACCACTATAATTTACTTACTTCTTTCTAAAAGTCTTCAAAATGGAGCCTAAAGTTCAGGGTGCAGATTAAGGTCACAGCACACTAGACTTCAGCACTTTCTTAAAACAAATATCTTACTAAGCCTCATATAGTTTTAAGATATCCAATGGATGGAGGCCTAAATTTTCAGGTAATAAAAACCAGAGAATTACAGTATAGTCACTGCAAAGACTGTGTACAGTGATTATTTGTGTCTGATTTTTTTTGGTTCTTTTGGAGCAATCTCCCCAGCATTTTCTGTCAAGTCAATTGGAACAGAACTTAAGAGTTTTCAACAGTGCTGAAAAAAATAAAAACAACCACAGAAAACACCATTCTATGCAGTATCTGTTTAACTCCACTCTTAACTCCACTATTCTAATTCATGTCTGCTAAACTCACAGAGTTGTTTCATTTGATACTTTTATTTTACCTTCTTTGTTGATCATAACCTTTTTTTCAAATGAAATGTTGTTTCAACTTCAAAATGAGACATTAAGGAGTTTTGTGGTAGAAAAATGTAAAAAAAATTCACTTTGCATCCCCAAAGTAAATTCTCCCTTCAAGTATAAGAAAATTAAATGCTTCAATGGTTTCAGGAATTTCCTTATTTCCTCCCAGCTGTTAATCAAACATAACTGAAATCTTCAAATATATTTTTGATTAAATTGAAATTTGCTGTTTGTCTCTGAAATGTAATCCAAATCTGGTTACATAATTATTTTAAAAAGTCACAACTGTAAGCATGTAAATTTATTTCTTTAACATATTATGCCACTATTTTGTGTAGAATTATATTAGTCTGAGTAAGAAATATACTTTGCTTATATATCATTTCTCCACTTACTGGGTTTCACAACTGTACACATCTGCTTCAGGTATGGTTTGAAACCACAAAGAAAGCCTAAAGTCCGTTGTGAAAATTTTTTCACAGTGTTTTACACATATATGAAACAGAAAAGGAGGGATTTTGCTCCCAAAACTGGTGGTTTACAGCTGAGGGCAAATTTAGATTAGCAATGAGCAAAAATTAACTACTGGAAGAATGCAACTTCCACGAGGACTGGTTTTCTTCCAAAGAAAACAGACCAGAAATCAAGCCATGGCTGAGGGCTTAAAGCAGAATGCATTTGAATACATCATTTAGTCTGTATTGTTAGTACTTGAAGTACAGGATTCTTTTTTTTATCCCAGTAAATTTAACATTTCTTCCTTTTATTACCTCTCTTTCTATTCCCTTGCCCCCTCCACAGCTCTCCAGGTGTTTGGATTAGTATGTTTGACGTGTCCTACACAGCTTTTGTCACCAGGTGTTTTATATGAAGTTCCATCCCTTCAAAAAGGGGCATTATTAATGAATGCATATCAACTCAAGATGAAGTTTTGAATGAGAAGATTTTCAATATAAAAGATGAGAATGATTGATAAAAAATGAAACCTACTGCAAATTAATATAATGTATATCAGGTTCAGACCTGAAGCAGCTATAAAGGTGTCAGCATGACCTTCACTGAAATAAAGCACATGCATTCTCGTTGCTCCCAATTCTTTGACTTTGGTATAGCTCTAAAACCCATTATCAAGTCCTTTTTAAATGAATTAATTAAAGCAATTTTCACTGGAACTCTCATATTGCTTCTAAATATACATGAAACAAGAAAAATAGTAATGTGTTTCAATGCAGTCAAAGTTTCTTTTTGGATGTGTAATTCAGATTGGTCAGTTTACAGAAGCTTCACACATGTAGAAAGTTTAAAAAGTTGTTTGTTAAATTCTTCAGTTATAATTCTTTTAAAAATCTTATTATGTTTGGTTACACAAGACTGCATTTAATATACTTAAAGATGTAGTACTCCTTAGCTCTGACATATTTATGGGATGTGCATTAAGAAGTTTATAAAATAAGCAGTTTAATTCTCAGTGTCAAACAGTTCTCAATGAAGGCAATTATTCATTCTGTCTGTTTGTAATTAGGTATGAGATAATTTATGATTATGAAGATAAGTGAGCCATTTTTTTTAAGAATACTATATTTTCCTACAGAAATGTTCCTATAATATAGCCAGACCTCATAAATTACTCACCTTATATTTCAGTCAGATTTCTTGTGGAATTAATGGACATATGGATTCAATCTCAATAGTATGGGTCAAAAATAATGAACAGGATGCACACTATCAAGAGATTCTCCATAACTTGATGAAAATAAATCCAGGCTTGACATTGACTTGTCTGGGACTGGCAAGTGATGGAATTGATACTATCTATATCCCTTAGAAAAATGGTGAGGACAGAACCTCAAAAGCTTCCTCTTAGATAAGGATTCAAAGGTTGGATGCTTATCTGTTTTATAGCCAGTTTTATCTGCAAACTGAGTGGAAACCTTTTATGATCAGACTCTCTTCTAAGACTTCTATTGAAATTTCGCACAGTACGCATGTCCTACAAAAATAGCCTCTGTCATTGCATTATAAGCCTTTGGTGACAACAAAAAAATTCACAGTTAAAGGTTTTATTCTAACCACAAGAATATGAAAGAAACTTGGAGTTTAAGAGCAGTTTAGTTTAGTTCATACAGATTTTTTTACTTAACTTTTTATACACACTAGTGCAGTTTGGATCTCTGTATAAGGCCTGATATTGAAATACTATGGGCAGAATGTACCCACAGAGAAATTCTGGAAAATAAAGCTGAGTGGGAGGGTGCTTCTCCTCTTTTACCCTTCTCTCAGCTCAAAGAAAGGATGTTCTCAGCTATGTTCCACATATTTACAGAGGCAGGATGAAAAACCATCTCAGATCCTGCCTCCCTGCAAAGCCCTGCAGATGGTCCCAGCCAGACATCTTTGTGCAACAGTAGTCAAAACCACACAAATAAGAAGCAAATAAGAACAAAGTGGATCCTAAAAAGCTCCAGAGAAAAACTCACCACACAGCTAAAATATGGTACAAATTTCTTAATGTTTTCCAGAGGTGTTGTTTTCCATGCCTGAAAATTTGACCATTATTAAGGCTGTCTTCCATGTACATGCAAAGAACATCAATACTAAAGTCTTTGATCTAGGGGGGGGGAAAAAAAGGAGTCACCTTTGACATTAAAATAAATCTCAGAAATTTTACCTAACATGTAAGCCAGTTTCTACTATAAAATTGCCAGTTTCAAAAAAGAGGGTGTGGAAATGAATGTGCTTCTTCAACCATGACAATAGTATTGCTACTTCATTCTCATAATGTTATGGGACCCCAGGCAGCTCCCAACCTCATCCTGGAATGATGGCATATTTCATGATTATGTCCAACTCTGGCAGATAAGAGCATTTATATGCTAATAACAGCAATATGTGTAGCTCTAGAATTTCACCATAAGCAGTGAAGCTTTTAATCACAATAAGCCTTATGGGCTCCATTTATCTACTTTTTTTAAAAAGAAAGGTTATAATACCTACATAGGTGTTCCAAAATGTATTTCCTTTACATCAACTTTTAGGGCCCTGTAAAATAAGAGATGAATGGGAAATGATACCTCAGAGTATTGGATTATTAATAAGGGGTGGATTATGCTTAACTTCTTCAAATCACAAGAGAAAATGGAAGCTATGTCATAATGGCTGGGTGGTGTTTGGATAAATGGAGAACCAGAAGCTCTGCCAGGAACCCACAGAATCATCTTTCCAGAGGAAGCAATAACCTACAGCCACCACTGGAATTTGTACAGGCCATAAAGGAACAAAACTCTCCTTAGCACTCACCATGCTGCCTGTAAAAGTGGTTTGGTCTGTTTCTACCAGTAACTATTAGGAGCATGCCTTTTTTATAGTTGACAGCCCTGTGTATCCAGGTGGTCTCACTGTTTCAATTACATGTTCAGTTGGGTCCCATCTGGCACAGAAACTCACTTGCAATTTTGCCATCATGCTGCTCAGGGCTGACTTCAAGAGCACAATAGCTATTTAAGCTTCCTACCATCAGAACTGCTGGACAGTGGCTTGCACTGGGGAAAAAAAAACTGAAAGAAAGAAAGAAAGAAAATTGGAACTGAGTTTACATCATCTCTTGTAGACAAACCACTTAATTACAGTGAACTTTGGTGACATCTCTCCTCTCTCCATTAACTGCCTAAGGATTCTGTGTCCAGCACCCCAGGACAGTTAACAGTTTGAATTGCTCCCTGTTTTCTTTAACTCATGCTGCAGGAGTGCTTCAGGTCACTGTTAGATGATAACATCTGTGATCTGAGGCAGGGGATTTTTCACACAGCCGTATGGAGGGCAAAAATATTTCAGAAATGAAAAATGTCATAGGATGCTTTGAAGCTAGAATGACTCTGATATTATTTTAAAACTTGCAGCAGAACAGACTTCAGTTTTGCAATTTTTTTATTTAATAATGTACACATGACATGAAACTTGTCACCAGAATTTTTATCAGCATCATATATACCCTTTCTAACTGAATTTGCTTCAACTCTGACCACTTCAAAGCAATAATCTTATTTCAAATATCAAAAATCTGCCAATATTAAGTGTTAAATTATTTACAATGCATCAGAGATTAATTAATAAAATACATGCTTCATTCTCAGAACTGGATAAATGTCAGACACACAAACGCTCATTAAAAAAGATAGGTCACAGATGTCCATGAAATCTTGTTGATTATTACCCCTTTCGCAAAAATCCAACATTTCTAAAAGGTTTAAAAAATTATAATATTAAAATCTATACAAGTTGTTTCCATTAAGGTATTTAAACCAAGTCAATAATCTGATCTGACAACATAGCTGGCTCTGCTTTGAGCACCAGGTTGGACTACAGGTCTCCTGAGTACCTCACCACCTGAATTATTTTGTGACCGTATTAAGGTCATCACTTGTATTCTAGACAAATATCACATATAGTCCAACAGATACAATCTTTTATAGAACCCATTAAACAAATTAATCCTACTGAAAGTTTGCTAAGTTACTTTCAATATGCAAAAAAAATGAAGGCATTTTGAAAGGCAAACATAAGAAAGAGAAAATATTGATTTTTGCTCTGAAACATTAATTCACAAATCTGCTTTAAGAATTCTTCATGCCGTCTTCTAGGTAAATTTCAAAAGTATCTTTAATGTCTGGAAGAAATAGAAGAAGTAGCAGTTCAGGACTGTTCATGCAAATGTCACAGCTGCACAAAGAGTAAAATAAAGGAACGAGACAGCAATGTTTTTTTTTCATTTTAACACATGGATCAAATGTAGCATAGCCTGTAATTACATTCCCAGAGAGTAGCACAGATAGCAAAAATTGATATCTATCATTTGGATTATACAGTTACTATTCAAATCTCCTCTAGAAAAGATAATCGTAGGCAGTGGAAAAAGCTAATATCTGGAATTTATTATTCTGAGGTAAAGCCTGGTCTTCTTGGAGACCTAATTTTCCTTCATCTCTCTGACTATGCACAGAAAATCTAGGTCCTGGGAGCTAGGCCATCCTTACAATTTTCCTCCCTGAGCTCTCCTAATTAGACAATAAGGGCTCCCCCAGCACAAGAGCTTCCACACCTGGCTCTGAGCAGGACCAGCTGCACAGGTGTGCTGTTATTGTCCTTTGCCCAGTTATAGCATTGACTGGCACTGGTGGAAACTCCACCCCCCAAAGATCCCTTAGGGTGAGATACTATGGCTATAAATGCAAGCTGTCTTTAAGGCCATCTAGTTCATAACAGCAATCAGTCTACCACCTCACCACTAAAGATGAAGAAATGCAGAGAAAATGTGTTCCTTCCCTTCCCATCTCTTAGATAGCAAATTTAACCTCCTCCATTAAAATCTTTTCAGATTTCTAAATTGCATAACATAAATTGTAATGAAACAAATATGGTATTAGAACAAATTTTTTAAAACCATAGACAAGAAGTGACATTAAAAACTGACTCAAACTACTGAAGACAACTATCCCCTCCACATACAGCTTGGCCTGAGTGCCCACTGCCAGCCTGAGGCACCAAGGCACAGCTCCCAGTGGCCCTTCAGCTCCCCACAGCAAAGGCAGCGTGCTGTGCCTAAGGGCTGGGCACATCTGGAGCCACCACACAGCTGCCTTCTTAGCAGGGCTTGCACCACAGGAAAAGCACACAGAAACCCCCAGAGATCAGCCTGGAAAAAAACAAAATCGTAAGACTTATTATTTACTTTCCAGCAGAACAGCAGGGATAGCAGTGAGGACTACACACTGAAAATGTTCAGCAAGTCATTAATGCAATGCTGGAAGATGCTTAGGTATTACAGTGATATAAGGACTACAGACTTTGATATAATCTGTCATAAGATACATAATAAGACACCTTTGACAAATTTTCAGTCCTTAAATCAGCTGTAAGTGCTTGTATAATATGAGGAAGAATTTGACTTTTCTGGGTGCAAGCAAAACGCCTGGTGGGTCACCACACAGGGTCCTATATATGCAACAACTATGCAGTATACACAGCTAAACTCTGGTTATGCTTATTAAATAATTTGGTAGCATTCAATGAAAATTTAAACCACAATCCTCTTCCATTTAATTTCATAATTAGGACGCTTAATCTGAACCATTCTTTTATGTGAGCAAAGCCACTGAAATAAAATGCATCCTTATTATTTTAAAGAGATAAAATTGTTAAAAATACCCCAAAAGCTCAGAGTAACACAGATTTGGGTTGCTTTTATCCTTTTTTTTTTTTTGACAGAAGGCATTTCATTGGCAGTATTAGAAATAAAACTGTGCTTGCTGTAGTCCAAAGCAGGTCTTGTTTTGTTTGTCATTTTTGATTTTTTTTAATACAGTGTGAACATTCATTGCAAATTCCTGATGTAATTTAAATGATTGAGTGCCTAACTTTCAGTGTAACCAAATAGTTTAAATGATTGCACAGATATGGTTGCACCATAGCAAAATCATAGAGGCATTAGAATTGTTAAGGTTAGAAGAGACCTCTAAGATAATCAGGTCCAGCAGTTATCATAGTGCTACTGAGTTCACCACTTAACCATTTTCCCAAGTGCCACATCCACATGACTTTTTAAAATTTCCAGGGATCTTGGTTCCATCACTTCTCTGGGACGCCTGTTCCATTGCCAAATAAAACCATTTAACTGAAGAAGTTTTTCCTAATATCCAACCTAAACCTTCCCTGGTACAACTTGAAGCCATTTTCTCTTGTCACTTGTTAGGAGGGTGAAGAGCCAGGCTGCAGCCTCCGTTCAGGTTGTACAGAATGTCAAGGTCTCCCTCCCATGAGCTTTCTTTTGTCCAGGCTGAACACCCCCAGCTCTCAGCTGCTCTTCACCAGACCTGTGAAGGTGAGGGGCCCAAAACCGAGCACAGGATTGGAGATGTGGGCTCATCAGTGCCAAATACAGGCACTGCTGAGGAGGGGCTGGCTCTGGTGGGCACCTGGCAAGCAGCCAGAGTCAACCCACCACTATGTACAGCAAATATATATTCTCCTACTCCTCTTCAAAACCATTGCTCTTTCTTTCTTCATTTCCAAGTAAAATAAAATAAATAAATGAATGTCCAGCTATGCTAAAGCCTGAACACTTTAGCATAGAAGGAGTAAATTTTCCCACTACTGAGCAACTGAATCTGAAATGTTAGAATAGAGACAGTTTTGCAACATAATCTGCAGCGGTCGCTTCTGTTCCCATAATGAGAATTCTAATGATAACACAGTAAATCCCAAATTATTTCTGCTTGTAAAGATTTACATTATTACAAGTGGAACCAGGCAGAGCACACAGCCAGGTCTCAGCTGCAGGAATGTCTCAGATTAGCCCATTCAAATTACAGATATGGAAGACCTTACACTGCCTTTGCTCAAAGCAATGTTTAGGGAAAGGTTTGAATCCTTGCTACTTTTCAGTTTTCTTTTTTTTTTTCCCCCCCAGATAATTCAGTACTTTCAGAATCCTACCTGACTTGATATTCAGAGCCAAAAAGCAGAGTTTTTCAAGATAAAACTTTCTTTGATGATAACATTTCAAGCCTAAACATTATGCCACTGGCAGAGAGAAATATTTATCCCAAAGCCACTTATTTATTTTATATTTTAAGAGATTGCAGCCCTTAAGAACTACGGTGCTTATCCTCTCAGAAGCACATACTTGAATAAAAATAAGATGGAATTAAGCGAAATTCAGGGAGGAAGAGCCACACTTTCCTTTGGTGTAAAGCTGCTGCCAGGGGTCTAAGCTGATATATAGCAGCTGGCAGTTTGGCTTGTGTATTTTTAGAACATAAAAAAAAATCAATGCTTTCAGACTCGGCTTCCATTCTCTCATGACACAGTGGTATTTGAGAATCTTTCTTTTCAAATATCCTGTAATTGCCTCTGGTAATTATTAATATGCAAAAGAGAAATGAGAAATAAATCAACAAACGTACTTGTTCAAGCAAAACGAAATGGCCCCAATAGGCTAGATGACTAAGCATGTTCTTGTGGTTTTATGTCCCTGAGGCTGCAGGTGGGAAGACCAGTGCAATTACATACACAAAGAAAAAGGTGTCATTGTGGCTTAGGATGAATCAACACCTTCTTATAAAATTTGTAGAAGTAGATGGTGATCATAATTCCCATCACAGTTTTTCATTTTATGCCAGAATCTTTCAAAGCCACCATTAATGCACTGAAAATCCTTATGTTGTAAGTAATGTTTCTATTATCCAAACTTTCATATTTATTCTCTCCACACACATAAAGATTCTGTCCAAATTTTCCTCAAGAAATATTATTTCTTGTCTTGTTAAAGACAACCTTTCCTCCCTTACAAGCACTTGGAACACTACTGCAAATACTATAACTTCAGCTTTGTAATTTGATTATTTCTCTGAGTCCCCCTTCTATCTCTTCTCTGAGTCCCCCTTCTATCTCTTCACAGACATGGCACCTCACAGCCCATTTCTTCTTTAATTTCTAGTGCTAATTACATAGCAGACTCTGATCCCAGACTCATTTCCTGCAATGTCATCCTTATAACAATACACATTTGAGCCTTGTTTCCCCTCTTCCACATTGCTCCTCACAGGTGAAGCAGAAATTACCCACCTTTGCACAAGACTGTTCTTCAAACCTTTCCCTCACCAAGGGAGGCAATACATTTGCCAGCCAACAGAATATCACTCATACCATTTCAAATAAATTAATTCAACATCGGATTTCAGATTGTTTTCCCCCTTTAACTAGCATGGACTACACAGAAACAGGGTTTTATTTCATGCAGGAGGCCAAGTGGGCTTCCAGAGTCAGACAACTCTTACAGTGTAGCTCACTGAGGGAGCCTTTCCCCACTGCTTACCTCAGGGCAAGGCTTTCTGATTGCAGCCCGCCTTCCATTCACTGCTGGTGGAAAAGCCATGTGGTCACTCAGTTCTCACACTGACCTGGGTTTTCTGTCACAAAGGGCCTTCTGCACTGCTGGAACACCAGTCTGTGAGCAAAGGACTCTGCAGTAATACCAGCACCAGTTCCTGGCTGGACACTGCCAAACAGACCATGATGGGCTCCTCTGCTATTCTAGGAACAACTCCTCTTTTCCTGTGCATCCTACATGCCTAAGCTAAGCTGTGCAGGCCCTTGCTTCTGATGGGAATAACAGCATGCATTAACTACATTTCAGTCTGTTAAAATATGTAATAACTGCACCTATATGCTGAAAAGAAAAATTGCTCTTAATAGAGAATCCCTACTTATTAAAGCAACAGAATTCACAGTGACTGTTAGACAATCATGTTTGAACTGTGCATTCATATAAAATTTTCTCACATATTTGAACATGTACAAAAATGGCATCACTCTGCTTATTCTAACTGATACTGTGCCTTCAATATCACATGAGGATCAGTATGCTTATTGAAGTGTTGTGGGTATATCCTTTCCCTATTTCAAGGAACAGGAACATGAGAAAGAAAGTAATCTAATGCTAAATTTATCCCTGAAATTAACACTTATATTTGCCTTGATTTTGGATCACTAAAGAAAGCAGTTATTAAAACTTTTCTGTTTATTAATTTGGTTTTTGGATTTCATTCTTATAAAAAATTAAAGACGGGCTTCTTAATTTGATTTCCTGTGAATAAGTAATATCCTTTTTTTTCTATAGTTACCTCTTAATGAAAGAGTGAAAAGAAGGAAACTATTTTAAGCAAGACTTTTTTACTCTTCTGGAATGTAAACAATAAATTTAAAATCACATTGCCTTAAATATGTTCGTGTCTATAAGATACAGAGAAATTAAGATAAGGGAAAAAAAAGAAATTAACTTCACAACAGACAAGTGATACCAATATTCTACCATATTTTGTGCTTTTGCTCTCAAAGGCAGATTAGTACAAATTGAATTTTGCACTAGCTCTGCATGCCTGTGACTCCTACATTTGATTCCAGGGAATATGATTAATTTGAATTGTTTAGGTGCTGCATGAATAGCACCAAACCAGTTGATTGAATTCTCGATTGAGTTACATTATATTTGTGTGGTTACATATAGCCAGTGTAATTATTCTTATATTAAGGCTAAATAAATGCACCCTTTCGATAAGAAATGGTGTCTGTGATTTTTCATTTGTATCATGTTATTAAAGATTTTGCTTAGGATACAATGAAATCTGGCTAAAGGGGTAAAAATAAAAATAATTTGCTGAGCACTAGTGCTTCAATTAATTAACTTCTGTTTCTGCAAACAGCCGTAAGTGAAAGAATCAAACTACTGTGTTTTGTAGATGAATGATCAGCAAATGCTCAAAGTCATCTGTCATGGTCTAGTTTTGTAGCTTGACATGAAAAATGAAGCTAGCATTTTCTGAATTCATAAAACAGTTTGGGTTGCAGTCTACATAATATCCACATTTAATTAGAGTGGAACCATTGGAGACATTGAATCCCTCTTCAGTCTGGCAGTAGGGTAAAGGGCTTATCATCTATCTTGCACAAAAGGTTAACACAAAGTTCTTACATGTTTTCATGTCATCTAGCCCTTGGTTCAATCACGTTCTCAGCTTAATGTAGTGAGTGAACATTTCTGCAGTCAGAATTTCTCATTACGGATATGTTACTTTTCTAGGGATTTAAATGCTCACTCAGTTCACTCGGTTATCCTGCCAGGATATCCTTTGCCAAGAGACTCTAGAAATAAAACATTTTACTGCACTGTGTTAGTAGAATGAAAACTCATTCTTTCTCATGGTCTTGTTTTTTCTTTTAGAAGAAGAAAAATTATTCCATGGTGTCAGATAACTATGTCACTGGGGAGAAAGCCTCTTTGTAGCAGGTTGCATTTTTTTCTTGTCTACACTGCTCTGTCTACACATAGCACTGTGCCAATATCATAACTACATTTCTGTGAAGCAGCTTTGCTTATCCCAGATGCATAGATAACTTGCAGAGAGCTGTTACTCATAAGAAGTGTTATTTACAGATCCAGAGCGCCTGAAAATGAAGGGACAAATATTTGAGAGCTCAGGGTAAGCTTGAAAGTTTCTCAAATCATAGTTTCATGCATATAGAAATAACTTACACACACTTTGTGGCTACAGCTGTGTTTCTCTAGTCATACCTCCATCACTTCCTCTTTAATTATATAATCATTTCTATATTATATATATTATCACAGTATGCATAAGTCTCACACACACATGCATGTAAATAAAAAGCTCTATCACCCAAGGCAAAGTGCTTTTAAGTAAAAATCCATAGATTTTCAGGCAATGAGGCTTCAAACGATTGGAACTTTTGGATTTTTTTTAAACAATCAAATATTAGACATATGCTTTATAAACTTGTACTTAAGTATGTTTTTTTAACTTACCTCTCAGCAGGGCATATGATCAAGCACTTTGTCGGACAAGGGGATCTTTTACATCTTTTCAGTTCCATCAGAGTCAGAAACCTACAATCTTTTCTAGCTCAGACAGGAAAGTTGTCTTAGTTACATGTGAGATTAAAATCTTTTAACCTCAATATGAGTTACATATGTCACAACACACAGTCTTGTAGAAATCCTGCAGCAGTGTTACAGACTCACTGACTTCTGATACAAATACAAAAAGTCTGCTTGAATCTGTTTTTCTTTCCTCCCTTCAAACTCGATACGAGCATTAGATATTTAGTTTAGCTATGGGACAGACAGCTAAACCAAAACCTCACAAATGCCATTACAATGGAATTCATGCAGGGCTCTTCTCCAAGGACTGCAGAGCTTCTTGTGTGCTCCCACAGATGAAGATCAGCCAGCTCAGCTACAGCTGGCTCAGCTTCGCCAGCCAACACCAACTCCTTTCTTCTTCCTTTTTTTTTTCAGTGACCATTATCAAAGACATAGAGAAGTTTTAAGTTCAGCAGGAACTGCCCACAAGCCAATTCTTAGCTTTTAGCATTGAAATATTTTGGCCACTGCACTACTTAGAAAGCTGCACCAAAATAAATGCAGATACCACAGCTCCAACTTTAAAGGGAAACTTCATTTAGAAGAAAGAACCTGCAGCAGCTAAATGTCTTCTTTAACACAGATCATTCCTGACAGAGGAAGAGTACATATCTGGAAAATCTGTTGTCTCTTGAGATTGAAGACATCTCTGTTTTTCACCAGTTTTAAATAAACCAAGCCATTTTTCTAGTATTGAGATGATGGTTCCCCGTAAAGTAAGTAACTGTATCTTATCATAATCCTGAATAAAACAGTAAATCTCACCAACTGTCTGGTTGCCTTGCACTTAATCAGACTCTGAGCATGGTTAAACCTTCAGATCAGCAAAGAATTCTTACCCTGTCCCAATGTATTTCTGTTTTGTATGTGCTCTACAGCTGGAGTCAACAGATAATATCACATATAAATGTTAGCTTGAGTATAATCTATCCGACCCAGCTCAAAACGTTTTGGTCACAGAACAGTTTATCCAGAGATATCTCTAAGTTTTTAAGCATTAAATCCCAGAAGGAAATCTCTTTGTTCTTCACATGCAGGCAGGAAGGCATATATGAAATACAAGAAATACAAGAAAATTATAATTTACTTCTCAAGGGAAACAATTTCTTTTCTTCTGAAATCAATCATTCATGTAAAGAAATAGTATGTAACTTCTTTTTCCTTCCTGTATATTCAGTTTGTACATCTTGAAGGAGCATTTAGAAGCTAACAAATTATTTTTCAAATCATGAGAACACCAAAGCACAAGAGATAGATGATTTAGCTACTTAGTACTTAGTTGTCCAAAACAGGGAACATCTACATAGACTTTCCAGCAGCTCATAACCCTGAGCCATAAACAGGAAGAATAAAATGGTTCTAACAATTTACTCAGAATATTTGACACTCTTTGTTAATTGATAGAACTAGCTTAAGCAAAACTTATGAAAGTCCTTGCAATCTGACACAGTTTTTCTACGCATTTGGTCAACTTCTTTTTACTTCAAGCTTTTCATGTTTTGCCAAACTTGCAAAGGAAAAAGCACCCAGATTAAACAGATTGAAAAACAGACTCTGTCTTCAAGAGGTTATCAATATCACCAGAACACTTTATTTTGTTGAGATGACTGGTCAAGCTTAAATTGTTCTAGATTGGATTGAATAAAATCTCTGTTATCTGTTAAAGTCTCTTCCTTTTTTTTCTGAATTCCCAGATATTCCTAACCAGGGATGTGCTCCATACAAATGAATAATTTCCAGATTTATATTTGCATAGCAGCGAACAACAATTTGACTTTAGAAATAAAAATGAATCACTGATTCTCTATGCATTGTCTTAAAAGTCTTACATATATTGTACCACATTGGGAAGCCTCTTAATAAATTGTCTTTGCTACCATTATTGAAGAATAAAAACTTGACTTGTCTGGCCCACGAAATGAGGGATGTCATGGAGTTTGTAGAGGAACCTGAATAGTACAGTGTAGGCTGAGAATCTACAAGAAGTGAATGACAAAGTGTCTAATATTTATGAGCCCATTGAAGCACCTGTGGGTTTAGGATATAGATTTTTTTTCCTACTTATCCCTTTGTTCTTACAAATGCGCACTTGAGGAGGAAATTCATGGAGTTGTCAGTCAAACCCCGTAAGGTTTTGGGAAGATTAACTGAACCATTAGGGAGATTAATCTTTAAACACTTATACTGCCTTTTCTACCTCAAATGTCAACGCCAGACAGATGGCCTGAAATTTTTGTTGCAAGGGATACCTAAGTAAGAGTGTCTCCGTTTCCTTATAGTCCATCTATTCACAAGTCATAGAAAGATTGAGACATACTATATAAGAAATCCATATGTCCCAGAAAGGAGCCAGCTCTCACCAAATTAATTAAGACAACTGCTTCTGAACAACACTTAAATGCAAAGCTGCTGATCTGTTTTTCTTTCAGCTTAGGAGCTTGAAGGGAGTTCTCTCCACTACAGTTATTCCACTGAATGATACTGAATTCCTGATTTTTAGGGGAAAAAAAAAAAGAAAAGAAAAAGCTGAGATAAATAGATAGATAAATATATAAATAGATAAATATATTCTATGTGCTTGAAGACTGTGCAAGAATATAAAAATGCTTCTCTGTTGCAAGTCCTATATAGCATATAATCACACTGTGTAATCTGAAATGATACACATAAAAATTAATATGAATACAGACCTGCAGAATGAGGATGACATATTTTAGTATTAGTAAAAAAAAGTTCATTAAAAACATTAAAGGGATTATCTTACTTTGAAAATACACAGAAAATTCAGAACAGATGGGCTGTAAAAATTCTTTTTACATCATATCTATAGCCTTTACTTTGTACTTGCTGTTAACTGAGTTTATTCACCCATGTGATGCAAATAAACAGGATGCCTAGATGTTTCCAGTTCCTTCCTTTTTCCCCCCCTCCTCCCCTATCTTATTTTCATAGATAGAAATTATTAATTGGCCAGAGGAGCTGTTATTGTTGAATTTTCCAAGTTAGATTTACTCTGATATTCAGACTGAGTATTGCTTTATATACCAAGATACATGAAAGGCATATCTCATTTTTAAACCTGAAACAAATGCAAATTTAGAAGAAAAGGCATGTAAAGGTGTCCTGTAGGAGCCATTTGCTTTCTTAGTGTCAGATCACAGCAGATCCACCTACATGTCCCAGCAGCTGATCCCCCTTCACCAGTGTGAGCTCACTGGCACGGGGAGCAGTTCCACAAGCCAACCTCCCTGGCTAGGGGCCATGGCTAGCTGAGACACGTGGCTGTGCAAGGTCCTCTGCCTCAGAATAAACACACAACAAGCAAACACACACGGTCTTTTCTTTTCCTACATCCTGCATGGGTTGAGACCATTTACGTGAAGCTTCTCCCAAAAAACGTTTGAGGATGTTCAAGAGGGGATCACAACTCACAAAGAAAACTGAAGGGTTTTCTCAGAGCTAGAAAACCAGGCTCAGAACTAGAATGAGAAAAGGAAGTAAATTGTCATCAACTCAATTTTTCTGTGACTATAACCCCATATTAGTGATGTACATAGACTTCTGTATAAAAAAGGGAGCCAATGGGAGCCCTGTATCTGTCTGCATAATTGTTCATACACATTTTTCCAATTCTACACATTCTTATAGAGTTTTCTACCTTATTTTTTCTGAATAATCATCCATTTACCCTAAGAAAGCTTTTTTATTTATCTCTTATGAACATCATAACATTTTCATCTTTATCTCTATTTTGAATTTACCATATGCTTAGTGTTTTTCTCACATTGTTGTCTGCCAATTTTTGAGATACTAAAGGTATTTTAAATTTCAAAAATTTTATTTTTTCTGTACTTGCTCTGACAAAGTCATATCAGCCTTACATTTCTGAACTGCACCACATTTGTAATGTGATGTTGGGAGTAATTCTGGGATTGGCAACTCCCAGACTGTCACAATTCTAATATAAGTTCTTTGAGTGATTTCAGACAAATTGAATACCTGCTTTAGTTTCTACAGCAACCAAAAGAGATAAAAGGTATATATTATTTAGCACAGCAGTTCAACATAGAGTTGTGTTAGGTGCTATATGCATAGATGCACAGAAAGGGAAATAATATAATATTTAAATGCTTTTCTTGTCTACTTTATGAGGGTGACTTAATGATTATTTTATTTCTCAGTTAGTTTAAAACCCAAGTAACCAATTCATAGTACTGAACATTTTACTGTGACTCACTACAGAGAGATGTATATGAAAATGTCATTTTCCCTCTCTCTCTACCTCAAAAAGTGAAGCATAGACAATCAAGGTCACCAGGGAAACTCCCCTGCCAGATTTCAATTCAATCTTGCCCAGCTTTTAGTGGAATACTTTAAAAATTAAGACACATTTTTGAAAGACTGTCTCTCAATGTCATGAAAGAACTTACATTCATGAAGAATATAAGAATTTTAAAAGTCATGAAAAAAGGACTCTAAGAACTTGGAATTCTCCCCCAAAAAAGTTACAAGATATAATAGAAAGAAGATGGCAGATTATTGAGTCAAATCCTTTTGTGAAATGCTAGATATTATACTAGCAATAATATCTTAAATGATTGAAAACTAAAAAATATTCATTTTTAAAAGACTAATTTTAAAATATATTAGTGTTTTCCATATTTTTGTTTAATCTCAAATAAAAAGTAGCTGATTGGTAAAATTGGAACCAAGAAAAGGGAAAGTAAAAGAAAAACAATATATATGTTTCAGCTGAATACTAGGCTCTTCTTTCCACTAATTTCTGTGATGCCTGTATAACTTCCATCAGTGAAGAACAATAAACTTTTTAAACCTTTGGAGAAAAAATAGAAGGGAAAAAAAATCACAGTATATATTTCTTTTTATATACAGCTGTGGGTCTGATGCTTAAATCCACTACAATTACATGGTTTTAACAGCTTCTAAGACACTAGGTAATAGCTTCCCATTGGGAATAATTGTTTTCCCAGTCTAACCTAACAATCCTGTGGTTTGGGCTAGGCTTCTTTATTATTTTTCATTCTTTTTTTAGCTTTAAACATATCAGTTTCTTTTGGTGTAAGTCCAGCTATGTGTTTTATCCTCACAAGAATAATTATGGAGGCCAAATACTTGAGGTCTTCAAAAGAAGCTACTACTGAATTGAATTTTTTACCAATGAAAAATCAAAAAGACATCACAGAGCTAGTTGAGACGGGTATATATTAGGATATAAAAAGGCTCTCCCTGTGGCTTTTCCATACTTTAAAAGTTAAATATGGCACACTCATATTCAAACAGTGATCTTGAAAGGCCTTTGCAGCTAGACAAGTAGCAGTGGTGCCTGCAACCACAGGAAACAAAATTTGCAAAAAAACAGTATAGCAGCTAATCATCAGAACTTTATTTCCAAAAGACTGGTACAAAAGAGCCAGATTAAGTATGAAGGGAAGCTCCAG
This sequence comes from Sturnus vulgaris, assembly GCF_052056855.1. Lineage (NCBI taxonomy): Eukaryota > Metazoa > Chordata > Aves > Passeriformes > Sturnidae > Sturnus > Sturnus vulgaris. The sequence goes on from NC_142248.1 coordinate 30,807,337, forward strand.
GAAATGGAAAAAACATCACAACTATTCTCATTTTCAGGGTAGCACCAGTATTCCCACCTCTTCCTTCTGAATGTAGCAGCAGCCATACAAAATATTTTTGCAAGTTCTGTAAAGCCCATCCATCATTTCAAAACTCAATACAACCTGAACCTAAGAATCACTAGCAAGATAAACTCACAAATGTACAAAGGAAATGAGAAAGATGTAACCAATTATGGCTTCTTTGTGTTGCAACACTGCATTCTGTGGCAGAAAGGATAATTCCTTATACACTGCCATAACTGTAAGCCATCAGAGTTTAACAGATTGCATTCTGGAGTACATTTCAATTTTTTTTTTTTCCATTTTTCATGATTAAGAAGGAAAATGACAGAAATAAATATGTATGCTATGAGGAATATAGGTGCTCTTACTTCAACCTAAATAATAATGCAATATTGACATAAGATATTATGTCCACACCTGAATTTACTTCTTCAGAAACTTATTGTGATTAATATAGTAGTCATGAATCCTTTGACCTCCAATATGATTATAAGGAAAACACCAGAGTAAAACAGCTGGTTTTACTCACCAGAAAGATAAGTAGGTGCAAGTATGAGAGACAGAAAATATAATACTATGGAGCTATTAGCTAAACTTTCCTTATTGCAGGTCTCCCATTTGACAAGTGGCAGTCATTAACAATTGGAAAGAAAGACAGCAAATGTGCTTCAACAGACATAATGGAAAATTTCTGTCAGAATTAAAGGATGCTCTAAAAATGTCACCTCCAGGGAGCATATGTACCCACTGATTTTCTTTTTTTCTTTGATTTGAAAGGTTCTGAAGACTAATGAGGGCTCGAATATGCAGACCTGAGTCATGCTTCTCTCTTTACTTAAGCAATTAAGTTGTCTGTCAGCCTCAGTTATACAGTTCTAGAAACAGTTAATATTCAGCACAGAAGCAGAGATGCTGAATGAGAAAGAAAAACAAAATAAAACAAAACACCAAGAGCATCTGACTGTCCTATAGCTATTAGAAAAGCAGCAGAAGCACAGACAGATTTCAAGAAGCTTCCTTATGCACAGGCAAAAATACAAAAGCATTACTGTGCAGCAGCCAGAGTAGGAGCAGAGACAGCTGCTTCAAATACATTTTAGGCAGCAAGGCAGCAGTGGCACTGCTTCTCCATCCTTTATAAATATATCCATCCTGGTATTCCCTGCCTCTGAGGAATGATGCTCTGGCTTTCCCTGAGGCAGGATTAGCCAGATAACACAGACAGATCTGTGGGTGTGTGTTTCTCTGTGATACAAGAAGGAATTTGAGTTTCCAAAAGTCTTGGGTTTACAACTATATCAGTTGGTCTACTAAAGTACTTGAGTCTTTCTATGTGCTAAAGCTTACACCTACATGAACTGTCTGTGATCAGAGGGCTGAGATAACCTACAGGCAGATCTTTCCAAGGTTGCTATTAGACGAATAATAGTTTTGGCTTTATTTGTTCTTTGAGTCATCTGTTGAAACTTGTGCAACTTTATATGAAATTTTTCAGCACTTCTTTATCATTTTCAATCTATCTTATTTTTACAGAAATGCAGGGCACCTGTCTTTGATGAGTTATTGCTAAGGCATGAGGACCATGCAAAGTGAATGTGTCCGTGATTTTTTGCAAGGACTATTTCAAGTATTGCCATTAAGGCATATGGAAAGACACAAGGAGTATGTTTTTTCTTTCATAACTCCCACATCATTTCCATAAAAAAATGAACTGATGAATGTGTTCTTAGAGTCCAGGAATTTATCTTCCCAAGACTAAATCAGTATATTTTTAATGAAAAGTTCACCCTGTGCTCTTTCACCAAGCATCCATACTCAGATGCACATATAAAGAAATGAGACCGAGTCAGCAATCTCTGCTGCCATCTTCTGCTGTTACTTTCCATGCAACCAGTGAACAAGGGACAGAAATACTGAAATCCCATGCTTTCTGAAAGTGAGTGTTACAAATGAAAGGCTATAAATCAATAAACAAAGCTCTGTCACACAATCACAGAAATTTGGGAAGAAATTACCTCTGAATCACACTCAGTCACCTTTATAGCACAGAATTATTCATTAAGATATGTGCTCCAATCTAACTGAGGCTCTGATATCTTGTATAACAAGTTTTATATTCTCCACAAAAGCTTCTTTCTCCTAGCATTTCCTTAGAGCCAGAGACAGCTGCCTTTTGTCACGGGGTAAAGGTTCCCTCTGTAAGTACCTCATATTATTTTAATGGGGCACTAATCCACCCAATCCACTTTTTGAAACAATATAGATGTTGGAGCACAGTCATTGTAATAATAGAATGTTTTCCCCCTCCAGTAGCTATCTCCTCAGAGATTATTCCTTCATCTTCTCAATGGTTGGTGACAGGTCAAACACCATCAGAATGATCTCTTCTGAGAGATGTAGCTTGTTTGTCTCCCACTATCCTAAATTCTGAAACTCTCTTCTGAATATGGGTTAACTAAATTACCTTTACTCTTTATATGCATTTGTATTTTGTGTTTAAGTCCTTATCCCCTCCCTTATGGTCACTATTTTCTATGGTCTTTTGATACTTGTGATTGTCAGCTTCTGAGTAGACTCATCCAGACCATTTCTGCTGATTTATAACCATGAGAAATTTATCTTCATTCACTTCAGTAAATCTCATTTGTTTCCTATTTCTATCAAATCTCAGTTGTCTATTGCACTACATCTTCTGCAATGAAATTATCAGCATATACAACATGGATTTGCATGAACTGGTCAACTTTTCTATTAGCCTTACCAATAAATGAAAGGGAAAAAAAAATCTGCTGCTTATCTGCAATGTCAGAGCAATCAGATAGCTGAATCTTCCTAACAGTTTTATTAAAGATTCCAAAGTTTTGTGACTTTTGAGTGCAGATGATACATCATCACATGCCCTTTTAAATCTGAAGGGATAAAAACCAAATATTTTTACAATATTCCTCATTATTCAATGGAATAAATACATAGAACATAAATATAGCAAGAATAACAGAATAATCAAGAATAAATTAGGCATTTTCCTTTGATTTCTTTTCTGAAAGTTACCCTTTTACCCCTAGATTTTTACTCCTCTTTTTGTTCTTCTTCTATATATAGATCTACACATTTCCCATCAGGGGATTAAAATTTAAATATTTCAGTTATCATTTTTATCCTTCCTCAAGTACCCAGAACGGACTGACCCTGTTTCTTTCTGAAATAAGTATTAAACTTGGTCTTCAGTCCAGCCAGAAGTTAACATACAAATGGCAGTCTATGGTTTATGTCCTAGAGGAAAAACTTTGATTGTTGCCAAATGCAGTGCAGAGATTCCAGGATAGATTTTAGTGACATTCTAAACATACCCACTCTCCTCAACTCTTGCACTATAAGCTTTATAAAAACAAGGTCCTTTCATAAATTTTTCCCGTCTCTTTACTGTATCCTTTCTTGTGACCATGCTGTGCTTCAAAAGAAATATTTCTCATTAAACTTTGTCAGCTGGTTGTTCTATTCCATTACTCTTAAGTTTTTTATCTTTCCTACTGTTGCCTGTTTTTCAGAATTCACATTTAAACTATCTCTGCAACATAAGCTAAAGAACCTTTGTGACCACATCTTTAGAGATAAAAAGGATAAAATTCTGTATCATCAAGCATAAAGTATCCCCAAAGGATTTGCATAAAGAAACATAAATTAATGAAAAGCCATATATCACTTTTTTATTAGCATTATAAGCCAATATTCTGCCCTTATTCTCCTCAGTGCCTCAGACTCCCTGTTAAACAGTATCACCCTTTCACTGGACATTTCACAAATGTGGTCCATGGTGGTTTCTGTGACCTTGGTAATCAAAATAATTTTTTGGTCAGACTTTTATTTTTGCCACTTCACAACTACTGCAGCAAAAACCCTCCCCTTGTACAGCTCTTGGTACCTGAAAATGCCTTCCACTTCTTACTATCTTATATACAGCATCATTCTGCTTCATTGTATTATTCTCATTTAAAATATGTTTGGAAAATATGTATTAGTCTTACTTGCTTAATCTCTATTCTTTTTCTCTTTAAATCTGAACTCTATAAAAATGTTCCTAACTACAAGCCTTATCTATGTAAGGAGACATTATTCAGTGGGAACGTTCTGCCTCATTTGTTGGGCATAGATTAAGAGACAGGCAGAAGTAATAAGAAATGCAAGAATGCTGTCTTTTGTGGGTAGGAAGAACAAAGGGCTTTGTCATGATTGCATTTAATTTTGTTAGAATTTCTGTAAAAATGACACTTATTCTTTCAAACATATTCCCAGACCACAAGGCAACACACGGTCCTGTGTCCAGTGTAATATGAGAAAATACAATGAGAAAGCAAGTAAGTAAAAGAGAAACAAAACAACATCTACACAACTTCTTAGCATCTGTCCAACACCACAATTTGTTTCTTGTCTGTAGCAGAAATAAATGTTGGAGTTGGAAGTACAGGAGCATGGGCGACCTGCAATGATCAGGGAGTTTGGGAACACGGTCCAGCAGTCACTTGTGTTGGCACATCCTGTGCTCCCATCACCACAGGCTTGCTCAGGCCTCACTAGCAAGCAAGTCCTTACAATTGTAGTCTTCTGGAAACCAGACTTGTTCCTGAAATGGTTTTGGTCCTGAATAGCTTGTCATCCACCCTGGCTTTCCATAAATACTTAAATACTTAAACCTCTACAGAAATGGGCACATAAGACTGATGATGACACTTGGAACAATGTCATTTTCAGAATAATAATCACTGTTTTCTCCTCCTGTTTCTTCTAAACTCTCAAAATTTTAGTAGCATCACAAAAAATCTGCTTTGCCACTCTTTCTATTTGACTATATGTAAGTTAAATTTTCAAAAGTGACTCCTAGTTTCACTCATCTCAATTTGAATTCTAAATTTTCAGTTTTCTACTTCTCAGTTATGGAAGAGTTACATATTTACATCTTCTATTAACTGTACACATATGGTCATTTAGCCCTTGCAAAACTGATTTCTGGATATCTAAAAATGATTAATTAAAAATCACCCCCAAACATCATATTCATGAAATAGAAAGTACTTCACCCCTCTTTAATCATTCCCATTATTTTACAGTACTAGTCTATTTCCAGTTGCATGAAGAATGAGTAAAAGCATAATCTAAGCAGGGCAAACATGAACAAGCTGCACAAAATGGATTTCTGAGCTGCTAGTTTTACTAGTTCACTTATTTCTTTCTGCTTTAGACAACAAAACAGCTATGTTTTTTTGTTAATGGCAGAATTCAAACACATTCCTTCATCTATCCTTAACCTTAGACTTCCTGCAAATACCAGGCTGTCAAGCAACATTGTTGGAGTCAGCTGCACACATTTGATTGAATGCTGCAATATCTCTGCATAGAGCCATGGCTAAATGCTGCTTTTCTTTTCTTCCTTATCACTGACACAATGTGTTGCTGAATTGTGCATCAGCAGCCACAGCAGCTGCACCCCTAGAACTGTGAAAAGAGTCACAGGACTTTTCCCTTTAATTACTCTAAAGTACAAAACAGCCCAGTTTCCCCTGGTGATAATATTCCTTTGTGATGAAGTCTAGATTGGATTTATGCTTTTGCTCCAAATGGCAGATTAAAAAATGCATGAATATTAATTTGCAGTATGTTTTGTAGACTATGTTTACAGTAATTCTGTGATTACTCTCTGGTAATTGTATACTAATAATGCTAGTTGTTTATATACAACTTCAAAAATAAACATGAAGCAATTCCATTAGCAATGGACTCTCAAGAGAGATTTCATAATGAGGATAAATTTCCCGTATTTAATATGGAGAGGCTGCAGATATATTCAGATACAAACAGGTGTAATATCACTAAGGCAGACAGATGCAATAAAAAAAACTTACATGCATTTTGGCTGGATTCGTATCAACTACCTTTTAGGCATTTAACTGAGGCACATAAATTAGACATCTGGTCTTGTTCCACAGTCAGCAGAGATTACTATAAGACAATTTAGGCTATGAGAAATAGGCAATAAAATCAGAGAACAGAGCTGAAATTAAATATTCAGGGTGTAGGTCAAGGCTTTGTTTTATCATAGTGATCAATGCATTTAAACACCAGAAAGAATCCAAAGGATTCTCAGGGTCAGTGTGAATGCCAACCTTCAGCAGAAATTATGATAATGGTAGTTCTGAACACATCACATCTTTCTGCACCACTGTGCTAGCAGGGCCATCCAACTCAAGTGGCATGTAAAATCACACTTTTAAACTGAGATTCATGAATGAACCCAAATAAAAGGTGGGGGTGTTATTACATGACCAAGTCCACTTTGGAGTGATATCCACACCCCTTCACTTACTTCTTTTCGGCCTTTTCTTGGACATGCAACAAACTCCTTGCTTTCTGCACCTATCTGATTGCTACTGAGCAGTTGCTATGTGGTGAACAATTAAATAGCTGTCAGGGGTGGCAATAGATGATGATGGATTAGGCAATTTTGGCAATTCCTTACTGTTGGCAATTTTGGTCAGTGAAATTTGGAAAGAACTTCAGCATCTTTGGCTGAAAATCCCTCTATTAATGCCAGTGATTAATTATCAACAAATGTGCTGTTATTATTTTAATAAGCTTCTCAGCATGCTTATTGAGCTGTGAAAAAGCTCAGAACTCTCTTTAAAAGTTTGCTTCAAAATACACACACATTCTGTCTCCAGAATGAGCCTGTATCCATCCCCAAAGGGATGTGCTGTGTCCAGATGACAAGCCTCACAGTGTGTCCATTTCACAAGAGCAGCGTGAGAGGTCACAGCACAGCAGACACAGTCCTCCTTTTCAAGTGCAGTCTGGAGGTCTGCATCCAAACAAATTATCCACACAGTCCTCACCTATTGGGTTAAAAAAAAAGCCCTGGGAGTCTTATCGCTGCCAGCAAGGAAGGTCCCATTTTTACTGCCAAAGGGATCTTGGAAGCACCCTTTGCAGCCAGAGCTCCAGCTGTCACAGACTGAATACCAGATTTGCTGTCCCTGAATGGCTCCATCCACCTCCTGGTACACAGCAACTCTCACATGCACCAGCAGGAGCCAAAATCACACACTGCCTACAGCACACCAGGAGAAGGAGCAAGTCTAGGTGCTACTCTCATCTCTATCCAAGACATTTTTCCTTGGAAGAGCCCATTCCTTCCCAGCTGGTGCTGACTGTCTGATAGCCACTGGGTATCCCTGAGTGCCAGCCATGTTCTGCTGAGGGTTCTGGGGGCTCAGCATGGCCCTGGCAGATCCAAACCCCTGCCATCTGCAACAGGGCTCCCCTTTGTGCACATCCCTTGGGGTGGGCTTGGGATTGGACAGGAGCCTTGTCCTGGATCAGCCCAGTTTGCTGGGAGGCTCCAGCAGGAGCAGAGTCAGGCACAAAGCAATTCTGGGGTGGAAGCTCTGAATGTGTGCTGCTGTCCCAGGCTGTTTCCCACTGTTCCTAGAGCTGGAACAGGTCTCATGGACGATGTTCCCTCACCAGGGAAGGACAAGCTCACAGGGAAGTTAGGGTGATAGACTGAATGAGATAGCACCAGAAAAGTTTTCATTGGACTCCCTAGAAGAATGTGGTTGACTTTCCTCCTCTGCATTTCACCAGAAGATATGTGTTTCAATAAAAATCCACCAGCAAAGATTATCCTTGAAAGACTTTGGACCATCCTGACCCACATCCTGCTGAAGTCTCCATGAGGCACCTTGGAAAGGCCATCATGTTCCCCAGGGTGCACACACCCAGTCCTGCTGTGGACAGCGCTGACTTTGACTCAAGTGCTGGACCATGTACCTCTTCTGCACTCAAGTCTGCAGACATCATGGTGTGTGACAGAGGCTGCTTGCCATGAGCACATTCCCTGGGACCCACACCCTTACCTACTGCAATCCCAGTGTCTCCCCCAAACATTTAGCAGATACTGTTACCTTCCTTACAGAGGGAATTATAGGCACTTGATTGCGCATTTTGTCCAGTTTATCAATAAGGAGATAGGGAAAAAACTCAATAATCTATCCAATGCCACAAAAGAAAAACCAGTGCATTGGTGAAGACTAAAATTCCCTGGAAAGTAATTTTTATCTTGTCCCTTTCCATTTTCCACTTACCTTTACTTCATCCATAACTGCTATCATTCATTAATGTTTCCAATCACTCCAAATACATGTTAATCCATCCTTTTAATAACTTTTTTCACTCCTCTCTTGTATATCAGCTAGTCCATGGAGTAACTCTATTTTATGAATCCCAGAATTTCTTGGTTGGAGATATTAATCTTCTTTAAAAATAGACTGGGAAAAGGAGATGAGAACCTAACTCTGTAACAGATGTCTCTGTATGTCCTTGATAAATGCACTATACACTTATAGCTATTGTTACCACTCTTGCAATTCCATTCTCAACTTTTGCACCTGTTTATGTGGCCTGCCTGTGAAATATAGTCATAATCTTCATAAAATTTAACTTTCATAAACACTTTCCATCTCCAAATGGAGATGGAGATCTTTATAAACTTCATTGAGTTTTTTTCAGGCTGTTGCATGTAGCTCTTGGAGGAGATATTGTAGAAGATATTTGAATTCTCCATTTAAAAAAAGAAAATAATCTTGGGTCTTCTACCATTACTTGGGTATATGTCCACTTGTGCTTTTATGCTGGATGCTGTGACTGCAGAATCCTGCAAGTTTATTCAGACAGTGAAATGTACCTTGGAGGTACTGTCTGCCTTCTAACTCTTGCAGCATGCTGCATAAGAAGTTTGACCTCTTTGTCCTTCCCTATCCCCTGGATGAAAAACTGACTTAAAACTCAAACAGGTGGTAAAAATGAAAAATCTGGTATAATTCAACATTCATCCATAAATCAGTCACGTAGGACTTTGCCAGTTTCTTGGCAAAACCCTTGTGCAGCCACAGAAACCACATACACGACCAGTGCATATTAAAAATACATTAAAGCTCTAAGGAGAAGATTGGAAGGAGAAGAGTACATACACTTCCATCCAATCTCTTCTACTCAGAGAATAAGCATTAGCTCCATATAGGAACGCCTGAGCAGCAGTGTCCATGTCACGGTTGTTGTTTTGAGTCACATTTATTTTAGGATCACAGCTCTTTTAAGATCATTAATCTTATGATCTAACAAGACAACAGCTAATGTAATAATTTGTCTTGGGCCATTTTATTTTATAAGCAGCATGAAGGAAAATGTTTGAACTTGGATTTTGGACAGAGAAAAGTGTGGATGAGGCTACATATTTAATGTGTAAACTTCTAATCAAATACATTTCCTGTCTCAAAAAAATGCAAGGAATCATCTTATCCTATGAAGCAGCTGTGTTGCAAAAAGAAATTAATCCTCCTAAACAGTTTTAAATTTCTGAAATGAGAGAGTTAAGTGCTGATCCTCCTCCCTGATAATGGCACAGAAAAAGGTAGGCTGCCCTCTCTAACATATGTCCAAGTGCCCATGATTATTAAAATACAAAAGAATAATAATGAAGCAGACTCTTATGAACATTAGAGGATTCACTAAGAGCATATAACCTACATCAGTTCTTCCCTCCATAAGTGTGCTCTGCATTTTCTGTATTTTAATTTACTCACTGGCAATACTCAGGCAAACTGAAGCAAGTAAGCAGGACAAGCAGGCAGAAAACAATCTGTAATTTAGTATTTCTTCTACGACTTTTGACTATTTTACTTCACTGTTTTTAGCAACAAACAGAACAATGTCCCAAATGTATTTCTTACATGGAACTATATCAGCATTTGGGCTTTAAATCTGAATTTGAATCAGATTAAGTAGTACCACTGAACGCAAAACTTCACAGTAGTGTGTATTTCACTTAGTTGTCAGTTGTGAATAATGAACATCCTTTAATGACATCCAAATTTGTTCACTGGTATTATTCTAGTTCATGGTGCTGAAGAGCTGCATACACACTCCAGTAAAAGAATAGAAATCAAAGCACATAGCTTATGCAGCTTACCATCATACCAATTCTAAATTCTAATATTGACAACTGAAATCTTGCTTGTCCTGAATCACTCCTCTCAGCATCTCTTTTCCTCAAATATTTGCATTCTAACATTCTCAGAAGGAAACACAAGACATTTCAGGACAGAATAATTCACAATTGATGCTTTTTCCCCCCATTGTTCACTGAGTCCTAGTTAAGGTCCTCATGAGAAAAATAATAAAAAGACACAAGAAAATATTTCAATAAAAATAATGGGAATTAACTGCTCAAATGTTTTAACTGAAGAGATACTCAATCCTGACACTCTTTATCAGAGGTGAGATAACTCTAAAAGGATTTGACAAAAGATCCAAATCAATTACTAACTCTGAGAAGGGGAAATAACATCTATAATCTTTGTCTCCAGATTCATGAACAGGAAGACAATAAATTGTATAGGCAAATGTCAAAGGGAATATCCATCCTGTGTAACTTAACACATCTTTACCAACAGATCTATCTCAGAATTTAATATGATTTAATAAGGAGATCAGGCATTTGTAAATATAATAAAAATATCCACAGACACAAAAATAAATAGTTATCAATATTCTTGGGAAAAAATTTGTAGATAAGTTTGGTGTCAGTTACAATACTCAGGAACTTTAAACTCATGAAATTAATTATGTTGGTAAAGAAGCAGAAAATGTTTCGAGATTGAAGTTTAATGAAAAAAGGCAAATGCTTTAACAGTAAGGGTCCTAAACAGTGCCACAACTCTAGCAGGGGTATAGTGAATTCTCCATTGACAGAACCTTCACAGAATCACTGAGTTTTGAGGGAGTTGTAATTTTTTATTGCTGTTTTTGTTTTCCTCTTGAAATATTGTAGTCCATTGCAGACCCTGGTGAAGGAAGAACTGCTCATAGAAATCCTCTGTATTCCACAAGAGGTCAGACTAGAGGGTCAAAATAGCCACATCTCTCCATTAAAAAAAGCTATGAGCATGTAAAACTTGACCTGAAAAATAACTTCTCCGTTTGGATGAGTATATCACTCATGGAGAAATGAGAATGTAAAAATTGGACTGACTGAAGCCGATATACAGCTAAACGCCTGAGTCCTGACACTTCACTTTCCTTTGACCTTTGATAAAACTATGGATAAATCCTTTAACTTACCAGTACTCCTTGCACAACTATAAAATATATCAATATGTTCCCACTGCTTAGTTTGTTGAGCTGCTTAATTGGTAAATATTTATAAAGGAAATCTAAATCCTTGAATTAAAGAGGAGATATGCAAACGATTATTGAATGCAGGTGCTCACAGCTCAATAGTAGCAGAGAATGTTATCTTCCCTTGTGCGTTATAACATCTTAGAAATAAATGTCAGCTGTCATTTTAAAAGTACTAAGAGCAAGCATAATAGGATGTTCCTGGGCAATTTGTCCTTCTTGGCCCCAGCTGACAGGGATGAATTTTCTGTATCTTCATGAATCACCTTAATGTAGTCACTCAGGAGATGTGTAATAAGATTTGCATATTTGTAACTTTCCTGGGCTACAGGATTTGCAATTCAGCTTTGAAACATCAGCTGCTTCTTTTCACATTTATTTCAAAGGCTCTGGCAACCATTTTTACAATATATCACATGAATCTGTCTGTACAATACCTCTTTCTCTAATAAGGAATTTATTTGTTCAAGATTCAGGCAAAAGACATCTGAGGCATAGTAGTGCACTGTGTTGCATCAGAAAAAGACCTGGACATGCATTTAGGATAACAAAGATCTCTGCTTTAGGGGCAGCTGAGACTTGGCCTGAGGGTTACAAGTGTCTGTATTCCCTTGAGAGCTTCTCCAGCATCCCTGGAGCTGGCAGTCACAGCCAGCTAATATCTCTGGAGAAGGAGGGTCTGTGTAACCCTTGCCCCTTTAGCCCAGTGAAGGAGTGTCTTGTCATTTTATTTCAAGTCCTTTCCAACCATTAACCATTTGGTAATGGCAATTAATATTTGGTAAACACTAGTATTAGCTGTATTTCCAAAACTGTTTACAGACCTATGAACTGTGCTTCTATTAATATTACTTTCAGTGACGGTAGCTGAACCATTAGGAAATAATCAGCATCACAGTGGTTTTTACCCTAGAAGCTGTATTAATTAATTTTGCTCTATTTGCTCTCCCCCTTTTTTTTGTCCTTATTTTGACAGTAAAATCCTTTATTTTATCCTTATTGGATGGGATGCTGAGACAGGAGGTAGAGATGGGAAGGAGACAGCAGTGAGAGGAAGATGTTTTTAATGTCTTGTTTTACTTCTCATTATCCTGCTCTGACGCTGTCAGTAATAAATTCACTTTGTATTTCTAAGTAGGAGCCTATTTTACCTATAATGTAATTTAATGTGAGATCTCTCCTGGAACTAAACTCATGAGCCCTTACTTAAATTTTCTCTCCTCCATCCAGTTTGCAGGAGGGAGTGAGTGAGCAGCTTTGGTGGGTGCCAGGAATTGGGCCAGTGTCAACCCACTACACCAGCTCACTAGGTGTTTCTGCTGCATGCTTTTATTTGCCTGTAGGATTCAAAGCTAACCCACAAATTCCGAGGTCCCTGCCACTATTTCCACTGGTTCTAAAACGAGCTCTGCTCCTCCTCCCGTTGATGTAAGGGGCAGGGAATAGTATTCATGCAGAGCAAAAATCCATTCTAGCCTGAGAGACTGAAAAGATTTTATTTGTAATAATGGAGGGAAATTATAAGCATTAGCTCTAGGAATCATTTAACCAAGGGGCCCAAACATTCTGAAATTTTACCAGGAATAGATGAGAACCAACTGTTTTCATTCCCTATTGAGATCCTCTGGATACTGGAAAAAGAAACAGCTTTTCTGGACAGTCTCAGAGCCTGATGGTGGGAACATGTCTACAAACTGATGCTATCAACAATCTGTGCTGTATCTTTTCTTGAGGTGTTCTTCCAGCCTGTTCTTTTTGTTTTGCTGGACTCATTTATTATTTGACATAGACTTTTTGTATAAATGCCTGCAGCACATACTGTGGCTCAGTTTGTCTGTAAGGTGTACTTTCCAAACTTCATACCAGATTCAGGATGTGAATATCTTCTAGTGTGCCTCTGTAGCTGTTTCTTCAGGATAGAGATAAATAAATAGTGGGAACCAACTTTCTCTGCTTACTTCAGATGTAGAAGCATCTTCTAGGCAAATACTGAGTACCTCAATGGAAAAAACGTGTAACAGAACCTAGGACGGTCTGTTCAGTAAAAGACACGAGTGAAAAACAGTTACAATTACTCCAACTTGCTCCAATTTTCTTTAAAAATAATACAGTTCTTTAAAAATCCTCCAACTACTTGGGCTATTGGGGGAAAAAAACTCTTTTTGTTCACTGTTTCAGGTCTAGAAAGCTTCTTTCATTGAAACAAAACCCACAGCTGACTTCTGCCTCACATTTGCTCTTCACTAGCATCTCACCCATGTATCAGAGTGCATCACACAGCTTCTCCACTTCATGGCTGTCTTGAATTATGGAACAGCAGAAAAGTCCCAGCACAGAAGTGCAGCTCCCCAACGAGGAACATATGAAGAAAAGTGTCTCCCAAGTGGCTCTCCCTCCAAGAAGAGCTGTTGAAAGCAACCCTTCCCACCTGCAGCCTTGACATGTGGCCATTTTCCCATCAACTGGTGCCAGAGCCCCAACACACAAGTGGAACACATTCCACTCCATGGGACAGAAGAGCACAGTGTGCCTAGTATAGATGCAGCATTGACGTGAAGGAATTCCTTCATGTCTGAAGATAAGTTACCATGGCTGGATATGTTATATCTAATTTCTCTCTCCTGTAACATAACAGTCAAAAGTGCAGTCGAATAAAACAAAAATACTGACAAAATACTTTCCACTCCCTCGTAGACATTACTACATGCAAAACACATGGCAGGACACATGCAGCTCACCACTGAATATTTGAGCTGTATGTTCAAGTCTATCTGAGCTGAAATTTAAGCTCCTTCTTGATATTGGCCCAGGAGAAGCTGAGCTCTCAATACTCCCTGTGATTTCTGTTATGTGGAAAGTAATCAAAATTTCAATGCATTGCACTAAATCCATTTCCAAGCTTCTTGTAGATCGGTACCATAGGAAAGCAGTTCATTGAATTCATAGAAGATTTATTTTACTCTCTTCCAGGTTGTGATGGTATGGAGCAGACAGAGCAACAATAACACTGTGACAACAAATCAGTATATCAGTATATCAATATATCAGTATATCCCATGGAATCTATCCAAATTTGGTAAGATTAGTTTTTCACTTTTCTTAGCCTTCCCAGTTCGTCATCTTGGGGAATCTTACATGAAGCTCCATATTTCAATGGCTAAATTCCTTTTATTATCTTAGAACATTAATTTAAGGCTGAACTTTTATGCATCTCTTCTATGCTGCATTGTCCAGTACAGACACATTAGAAGAGCTGGCTGTAATGAGCAGTCAAGACAAAAATATCCTCCCTCCTTTTCACTCCATGTCTTCTTCAGCTAAATTCTAATTTGCAGAGGACAGATAACAGTAGAGAAACTCCACAAATATACAGACACTGTTTCCATAAATCGTATTCCGTACTCATAATATTATTAATAATGAAGATATTCCCCACTGCTACCATGGGACCCCATGTCTGAAAAGGCTAAACTGAAATACTGCATGTACCAGATATTCATGCTGAGTAAACAGAAGAGATGGTAAAGATTTCAGTCCAAAAAATGGCATGAACTCAAACTTGTAAAAATTGGAATAATAAAGTCATTCTTGCTCTGGGGATAAACCAGTCTGGCAAGAATAAAGAGCATGAAGTCCTGCAGCACGGAGAAGAGAATAAAAGAATTTAAAAGTACAGGATGTTTTCTTCCAGACAACTGTAGTCATTATGAGTAACATATTTTTCTTGCTTTTTGTCATACTGAAATTTTTTTCTTTGATAAAACAGTCGAGTTTGGGGTTAGAAAAATACATAATGTAGTATGTGGGGACAGTCCAATATTTGGATGTCTTTTTAATGTAAGGAAATGTCTAATATGACTTTAAAAGCTCAGACAATCCTTATAGTACTTTAGGAATTTACACTTGCAGACTTAAAAATGAGCAAAAGACCTACATATTGTGTCCAATAATGTGTGGAGAACAGAACCTTTTGCTACCCATTGCATCTCACTGACTGAGCTAGCTGAAACCTCTTAATTCAATCAAAACATCCCAGGAGAACACAACACTTGAAAATTATGTTTGGCAGTAGGTAGCACCCTCCCATTTAAATCCCATCTATTCACAACAGTGGAGGAAAGTCCAGCTGCTCTCTGAATAGGAATGCATCTTGTATCCAGCTGTTCTGGAAAATCCATAGCTAGCACTTGAAGACATTAGATTTTAAGTTATTATATACACACATCATTAACTTTAAAAAGTAGAGTAAATGGACTATTTTTCTTATATATGCTAGTCCATGACATACACTTGTACCAGGCATGAATTTTGTCCTTGTTTTAAAGTATCTATATCTCCATAAACAGGGATACAATTTTCAAATCATTAAAATGGATTCCTAAACTTCTGAAAGGCTGACAATAAAAAATAGAAGTAGCTATCTCAATTAAAAGCCCCTGGATAATTGATTATTTGATTATACGCCTTTGGTGAGGCATTTTTGGAACAATTAATTATAATGTCTAACTAAATCGGGCTCATCAACTCACTAATATTCAATGGAAATCTGTGGTATTTACTAAATGAATAGTTTGAATTACATTCTTTTAAGTAAATTGCCAAGTTTATACAGAGTGACAGTAAGTTATCTTGTGCATGCTGCTGCACAGATTGGCTTTTCTACTAGCACTGCAAGTGCAACTGATTTGATTTTGGAATGGGTTTTTCATCCTGTAAATAGCAAGAGAACGTTTTTGCTTTTAACTCTACCTCTTGTATAACCCCATAATCAGTGGGGCACATGCAAAAAGGAATACAAAAAAATAAGCTTATACTAAAGATAACATCACTTTATGATAAGCCAAGATTTGAACCTCAGTCTGATTCATTTCCAATTACTTGGTTCTATAAAAGAGCTCCTGTGGTTTTAGTTATGGCCAAGTCAAACCCGACCCAGACAGGAACAGTTTCCAGGCTCTGACCCAGATGTATCTGATTGTGTCTTGAAGGAAAACCTGAAACCTGAAACCTGATCTGCCAGAAAACCTAAAAGCTGAACTCTAAGGCTGTGGCTAAAACTTCAGCAGTGAAACTGCTTGAACTACCCCGGGTAACCAACACCACCAGTTTCCCAGACATTTTTCTATTTTGGCTTTTTGCCACCTTTTTCCTTCCCCGGTTCAACCCACCACATAGCAGCTAGTACAAACATTTCTGCCAAATCAGCCCAGTGGGCAATTCCAAGGGCAAGAGTGAACAGAAGGAGGGAGACACTGACTCCTTCTTTTTCCACTGGCCCTAAAAATTCATTGTGAAGTTTCCCATTTAGCTTAGATTTAGTTTGCATCCAGATCCTCATGAAGACTTTAATACCTACAGGCATGGCCACAAACAATAATTTTCCATCACCAAAGACTCACTGATTCTGACGATGACAACAGCAACTCACAATGGGAAGATAATAAGATAGCTGGTAGCCAGAGTCAGTGCAAAAGTGCAAAATGTAAAATGTCCTTCAGTCACCAGCAAAGGTGACAAGACATGAGAGACTTATTGCAACATTTATTTTCCATTCCTTTCCAGAGGAATTGAATGAAGATGGCAATATTGTTTTGTGTGTTTGCAGTCTGTAAAATATCATATTAGTGTTCACTCTGGTTTGTGTCCTCAAACACTGGTAAAACTGAAATGAACTGCAAAGAGAAATGCTAGTAATCCATCTTAATTGATTGACCAATACATCAACCCTTGAAATCTAACAACAAACCAAAAGGTTGGTGTAGCTTAGGGCAAATAATTGGAATCATGTTTTATGCTATATTGCCATGATGGAAACCTCCCTACAGTGCACAAAGATCAATACCCAGAATGATAGATGAATAGTTTTGAAAGCTTCAGAAGTCAGCTGGCTGACTTCTAGTTCATGAGATACGAGAAATGTGTCAACCATTGCACAATTGCACCATTAGTTTTGGAAACTCGTTTAATATGTGTTTGTGAAAAAGAACAAAAGGATTTGTGACCTGCCTGTTTAATACCTTTCTATACATGGGAAGGCTGCTCAGCTGTTTTCTAACTCATCAAACTTTCTTCACACCTGGGAATGCAAAACTGAAGTATAAATTTTGAAAGTTTTTATTCTACACACTGGGTTTACTTTATGAAACTCAAGTTTTATTGAAACAAATAGTAGAGTAAAGCCAAGGACCATCTTTGGCAGAGAGCCCAGATCTGACTGCCAGGTTACTTGCAAAGCAGCAGGTTGAAGAGAGGGTTTTCCAATGCTCTCAGGTTGACAGAGGAAACACATGAAAGTGGAAAGGAAGGGTCATCATTTAATGAGGCTTTCTCATTGATCATCCTGGAGGAAAACCTTGTCAAAACAAAGAAGCTGGCTCTGCTCAACTTCTTGTAAGGTTGTCAGGCTTTAAGCATTTTACCAATGAAGACTTCTATCCTTGGTCTTTTATTTATTGTGCTAGAACTCAGATATGTCAAGATATGTAGTAATGGCCTCAAAGGGTTCCATGATCACTCTGATACAGAAGGTGTAAGCACCTGGATAAATGCCCTTTTTTCTGGCTAGACAGAATTTTTAAGATGCTCAAAGGTTTGGTTTAGTCTAAATACTTCAGGTAGAATAGGGTAGCATACCTTCACTCCACAGTGAGCAAATGCATAAGAGGCTAACAGGGCAGCCTTTCAAATTAGATATATATCCTATAAGTCCTGTGCTTCAGTTGCAATGTAATGGTGCATGGGGATTCTATAGCCCATATTATGAAATCCTCCTTTGTCCTTCTATACACCATTTAACTTCTCAGTAAAGCATATGCCAGAATCTCATCTTTCAAAGACTTAGCAGAAAGCATTACACAAGCAATAAACTAAGAGTGAACAAGGCAGTCTTGGTAAGTGGATGTTAATAGTCCTTGGTCATCTTTCCAAATGAAGACCATTTACTTTCTGGGACACAAGAAGGTGAACTAACTCAGCAGCTGCTCCTCAAGGTCACACAGATGCCACCATCAAGAAGCCCTGGCTTCTTGTATTACACACTGCATCTACTCTCACACTGCAGGTCACCATTTCCATTTCTCCTCTCCTACTGTCTGCCTTTGTAGCTGTGTGCCTCTTTGGGCTCTTACACGGTCCCACAATAGGGAGAGGGAAGGGAAAGGGACATCAAAGTACATCACCCAGAGGCAAAGATATAGCAACCAGATATGCTGCACATTTTCTGGCATCTGGTGGTCCAGATTCAACAGAAGATATGAAAGAGGCAGCGGATTAATGATAAAGGCATCCTATGGTAAAACAGAAGAGCAGATGCAAATTGCCTGCAGCTGAGGTGAATTTTAGCTTCCTGCACAGATTTTCTAATCAAAAGGTGATTCTACCATGAGTATTTCTCTCACAGACATATTTTAAATTTACTTGACTAGGTTTTTTTATGATAAGCACAGTACTTCCATGGTGCATTAAGTGTCATCTAGAAAACCCTGACCAACCAGGATCTCCAGGGACTTGGGAAAAAATCAGTTTTAAATGGAAGAAAAGGGCCTAAATATACACTCAGTAGCAATGGAGTTACCTGTGATTCTGCATAGCAGGACTTTGAATGCCATATCAATTTTTCCAGGGGAAACATAAAAAAATCTTCTTACAATAGGTGTATGCTTCATTTTGTTTTTACTAGATGCATCATTCTGAGCCTAAATTCTGTGTAATATAAAATCTTCTATAGTCAGTAATAGCGGCATTTTTGACAGTTTCTTCACTTTAAGAAAATTTTTTTTAGTGTACCAAACATTGTCTAAATGAAGATTTGCAAAGTAGATAAGGTTAGAACAGCACTCGCCAGTCTAAGTCTGCAGGACTGCCTGTAACTCAAATCTTCACGGATTTCTGTACTTGCCTCCATTCTCTGCTTCAGCTCTCAGATAGCAGTTGGATGTAACGTATCAAACACTATTCAAAGCAAAACCTTCCCACATAAATTCAGAAATGCTGCACTCAACTACTGCATCATACTTTTGGGTGTCAGTGAGCTCATATTGTTATAAAATGCCTTATCTCTTCCTCAGAACTTCTCAGGCTTTGAAAAGTTTAAACACATAACAAGTGGATTGTAATGGAGTTCAAATTTACTTGTTACCAAACCCCATCACATTTTTCTAATAATTTTAAACGAAACTGGGTTTAATATTCTTAAAAGAGATATATTTGAATCATTAAGTTATCTAAGGTTAATTTTCAACAAAGTCTGGGCAATGAGTCAGCCATGACACCTTGATAATTCTTCCTTCAATATGTTGCCCACTATATTCTTTTTACTTTTTTTTTCCAAATTGTAGTGTCTCTGTGGATAGATTTTCATGTCCATGCATTCAGATACAAAGAATGTGATCTTTGATCTGTGGAGGAAACCTATCTGTCATGAAGAACCAAAATCCTTTTCTAGCACTTAAGGTGTGGAGCAAGTCTTGTGGCTTATCTTCAATATGTTACTTCTACAGAATCTATTATTTTTTTAGGATTGGGTGGTACATCCACACTTTTATGCTAAACAACAAGGATGCACAGTCCACACTGTCCTTACAATGTGGAGCATCCACATATTTAAATATCTTGCTGTAAAACCAAACAATTAATTTCTCAGTGTTTGGTACAAAGCTATACAACAGCAATATGTAGCACCAAGAAAGAGGTGAACTAGTATTTTGCAGAGTTAAAGAAATCTCTTGAAATTCCTCCTTCTCTGAAAAATTTTCAGGAATCTTACAGATCAAGAGCACAATGTAAGCTTTAGGAAAACATGCAGGAAGATATGGATGAGTGCACATGGCATCAGAGTAGAGGCAATGGACTGCCCCCCCATAGAAACTGTGATCCTGTCCACTCAGAACCTCCAGTGCCTCCGAAAGAGAAACAATACATGAACAAAGGTCTTGCCAGAAAATGCAGAAAATGTTGACTGGCAACATTCTCAGAATCAATCTTTTATATTTTTGTCACAGCTGTCATCAACAAACAGAGATCTGAAATGCTGTTAAGACCTCTTTTCTGAGGTCTGTCTACATCTGGAGAATAATAGCTGTAAAGCACATTATGGTTTATTAATATCATCAATAACTGTAATCCAGGTGTTCTCTGTGCAGGAACTGATCTGTTGCATCACTTCAGTTTATTCAGATATCCCGAGATCTTCCCTTGCTCGGGCAACCCCATCGTTTCTTTCACTGTTACATCTAATTTATTTTTCTCTCTGCATACAGAACAATCTTTCTGACCTTTTTCTTCCTTCAGGCATTTTTCCCTCTAGACAGACTCTTCTTTAGGCTTACCTTTTGTCACAACAAAGCTGCTTCTTCCAGTTTTTAACTGAGAAGCTGTAAGTTTCATTTAACTGCTTTGACGATTTTTGTGAATAAACATAGTAGATTGGACCACTGCTGCAAAAGTTATCCTACAAACCAGATTAAAAAGGACAAGTGAGCTCTGAGCTTTCCTAGCTGCAACATAGTCTCCAGAAATGGTAAGTAAAGCAAGAGGAGCTTAATACCTCTAATTAATTTATCTGCTTCCAAATGAAAGCATGCTCCGTCTTCAAGATAATGTTAGATCTCAGTTAGACCATCAGTACTCATACAAAAGCAACCTCTACAGAGTAAATTTAAGTCGAGTTACTTGGACTTGTAGCTAATTTTCCAGTATAATATCTCTTGTATCAATGACAAAGACCCAACAGAGGCCTTGATAAATAATGTACTCAAACAAAATCTTAATTTCCCAGCTGTTAAAAGGTAATGATGATATTGCTCCTTATTATCCTTTGATGATCTTGTCTAGTGGGAGAGCTCAATCTGCGTGAAAGAGCTCTGTGCAATCTTATAAACTAGGAGCACAGGAACATGTTGAAGCCCAGAAATTGCTACTGTCTACAAATAAAAGTCCTAGCAATGGATGTAGAGACCCTAGGTAGAATATAGGGACATGAACAGAAGAGAACTAACAGTTTTGGTTATTGTAATGAGAAAAACGCATTTTTACTTTGATGAGGTCTGGGTTGAATTTCTAGCTGATTTTTGTTTCATTGCATGAATTAGTTTCCTATTTCTAATTATTATTAGCAAGACAGTAAAGAAGCATTCGATTCCCTCCTGCTAAAAAGTGAAGGGAGAAATAAATAAGATTATTTATGAAAAAAAAACAAAACAACAAAACAGAGCAAATAAGAATCACAGGTTCAGCCTCGTCTGAAAAAAGATAATCCACAAGTTCTCTGAAAGAAGGAATTGCACACCTTCCTGTAGAATGCAATAAATTTCCTTTAAAAAATGAAGTAATTTTTGAGCTCTTGAGTGTAAAAATTGTACTTAGCTTATGAATAAAGTGACAGCACTGATATTAAAATTTGATGTTCTCAGTATTTTAATGTTAAAATAAATCAAAGTGTTAGAAGCTGTGAGATTCCTTTATTTTCTTTCTGAGAAGGGCAAACTTCTTTAATTTGAATGGAGGTTAGCTTATGATTGAGATGCAGGTTCTTGATAGGAAATTGTATGAATTTGTGTCTCTGTAGCAATCAGAAGAAGCTGCATACATAGTTCATAAAACATGCAGTACATTGCTCTGTCTGTCAGTGCCAACTAGCATTCTGGGGCTTTATTAATACAATAGGTCATGGGGATGACAAGCTTGCAGCTAGAAATAATGATCTAATGATTGTTTTTAAAATTATGCTCCCTTGCTTCAAGGTACAGTGTGGGATTTTTTTCTTATTAATGTACAGAGCTTTCAAATACAAAGGTAAAGGAAGAATTTCGAAACAGAAGATAATGCATTTAGTTACTGGCAGTAATTACTATTAGAACAGAACTGCTTCTTTTACACCCAAGATATTATAGTGTAAAGAAGAAAAGGTTCAAGGCCATATTCTAGTATGCCCACTGCCCAAGAATGCATAAATTGAAAATTTATGTTGATAATATGAAATATCCTTGATGATACCTAAGGACCAACACTAATATTGTTCCAGAAGAGTCTGAAACATCAAAAAAGTATTTGCTTCCAAAGGACAGGGCAGATGTATGTGCTGCTCCACACACACTTTGGTAGATGTGCTGAATGGCAGCAGAATTACAAAATTACTTCCTCAGCATAAAACTAGCTATAAATTAATCTCCTCTTATACTGCAATTTTTCAATTACTGACTTATGGGTATCTTATATTTTGCTTTAAAATTCACTTTTTTAAAACAGAAAAATACTTAGAGAAAAAAAAAATAACAGCATTAGAATCTGGCAATCAACAATTTCCACCTTGAGTTGCATTTTCTCCTGCTGGCAAAAGAAGGTGGAGCATAGCTGAGAGCAGGGATAAGTTATGTGGAAGAAAAAAAAGCAAAAGCTGAGCTAGTGAAGGAAAATATGCAGGTGGTGGAAGGACTCTGTAGGAACCAGTTAAGACCAGCTGTATGATACCAAGATAAAGAGACTGTGCCAAAAAGATTTGGAAGGTACAACAGCATGCTTGATACTCTTCAAATTGCTTTTTGGGAGAATAGCCTTGATATTTCTGAGACTGAATTGGCTACTACAGTTCTATCCAAGATCTTCACATCTCTCCTCAAAATCCATTCTTCCTGGGAGCTGTCCCCATGTCCAGAGCCATAAATTTTACAGGAGTTCCAAGTCAGAGATTACCCACCTGTTTTATCATGTCTCCAGAATAGCCACAGACTAAACTGCTTGAGAAAAGGTTTCAGCAGAAGTGAATGCAAATATTCACAATTAAGGGAAGCAGAAGATCTGTTTTCCAAATCCCAAGTTCTACTCAGTCCCAAGACTCTGCTAAGTCAAAAAAATAAAACTAAACCTCTTGTAGGTGCTAAGTGTAGGCAAACAAAGTAGTGGTTTATTCTACAAACATCTGGAGCTGCAAAGAAAAAAATTATTATTCAGAGGCAGTCATTGTTTCTGATTAAAATTGGCAGAGTGGTGAGAGTGATTAATCTAATTCTCTTAGAATTGTACTGGGAAATTAAGATGTTAATGGAGAAGAATCAGAAAAATTGCTTCTATGTTTCTTAGGAAATAAGGTACCATTGACTCATAGCTCATGTGCCAGGTCAGCCTCCTTCAATCTTTCCTATTCCACTAGATGCTTAATTATTCATTGGAATAGAGGAAAGGGAAATAAAAGTTCTGGAATTCAAAGATTAAGGTGACTAATGGAAAGAACATATCTCATTTTGTCTCTTCTGGGGGAAAAAAATTGAGGTAGCCTAGATTTTAATAGATATTTTCCATCTTCCAGTAACTTTTCTTTATGACACAAGGATTCTCTCCTAAGCCTTTCTAAACAGCATCTGCACATACTTCTGTGTGATTTGTCACTCCTGTTCACAGGCATTTTGTTTTCCTTGTGCAATGAACTGTTATGCAATATTTCTGACTTGGGACTGAATATTCTGCTGGTTGATGGCAACAGAAGCTTACATGCTACAGTTACCTAGATCTAGGACTAGGCAAGAGCAAGGATTTAACCACTATAAAGTGGAGAATCCAGCAGCCTCTGACAGTCAGGTTTCTCTGATTTTTCTGGTAACTCTGGTTTCTCCCTATGACCCATGAGCACTTTGTCCTTACTGGCTAGATTAGAGAGTTATCCTGCACTGAGACCTGTCTCATCAGGATCACAACCTTAGTCCCTGTATTCCTTCCTCCATGAGGGTATAATGGTTCTGGTAATTTGCAGGCAGGTTCAGAGCAGAGGCTCTGCAGACTATCTTGTATTTGGGGAACTAAATTAACTGCAAGCAGTGGTGAATCTTGCAGCTACCACTGTGATTAATTTATGAAGCTCTGAACTGTGTTCTGATTGCTTTATTTCTGAAGCCCCACATTACTTCTGCTTGGTAGCACTATCACCTCCATCTTAGAGAAGCAAATCTCAATTGAAAACAGGCCTAGTACTTTGCACCAGGTCACACTGAGGAATTGGGAAATGTTTGGAACTAAAATCACCCTTTCACTCTTTCTGTCTTCTGCTTTAAGGCTTTGTTCCTTACTAATAGAAATGGGAGAGTAGGTAGGGAAGACCCTACACATATAAATATTTTACCTGCTTTTTCATCACCAAACCAGCTACCTGACATTTCCTATGAGAGATTCCATAATTTGGAATGGGAAGGGGAAGCTGTTAAAGAGAAGATTTTCCATCAGCCTAACCAACATATATCCCCCAAAGCAACATTTCATCAGCACTGAAATGCAGCAGTGAAACTGGATTTTTTCAATAATACACATGTAAATTTTTATAAAAAACTTTCTTTCTTAACTTCATCTTCCCTTGTGCTCGTATTCTAGGTATGATTTATAGAGTACCCAAACATTTCATCAAACACTGAATGGGAAAGCAGCAGCTTTTTCATATAAACTGATTTGTTAGCAAAGAATAAATCAATGTGGCAGGCAGAAATACAGTGGAGATTATAACAAAAATGGTAAATGTAGAAGGCCTCCCAGATGGGAAGGGCTGGTTATTGTAGGGGGAAATCAATGATTTATGGTTTGTAAAAGAAGAAGTTTCCTTTGTAGTGATGTTACATTGCCCTTAAACGGAGTCTGTCATGGTTTAACCCCAACCATCAACTAAGCCCCACAAAGCCACTCACTCACCCCCTGGTGGGATGGGGAAGACAATCAGAAGAATAAAAATGACAAAATTTTTGCATTATATAAAGACACTTTCATCAGGAAAGGAAAAGCCACATAAATAAGCAAAGCAAAATGAGGAATTCATTCACTACTTCTAATGGGCAGGCATCATCCCAAGGAAAGCAGAGCTCTATCCCACATAATGGTTATTTGAAAAGACAAACATGTCCAAGTGTCCCCACTTCATCCTTCTTCTCCCAGCTTTATGCACCAAGTATGATGCCATATGATCTGGAACACCCCTTTGGTGAGGTGGGGCAGCTGTCCTGCCTGTGTCCCCTCCCAGCCCCTTGTGAGCCCCCAGCCTCCTCTCCAGTGGGGTGAAGTGAGGGAGCAGAAAAGGCCTTGAGCCTGTGTAAGCTCTGCTCAGCAGTAACTAAAAAGTCCCTGTTATCAACCCTGCTTCGAGCACAAATTCAAAACATAACCCCAGACTGTCTGCTCTGAAGAAAATAAATATTCGAGTGGAAATGAGTACAAAGCGTAGGGGAAGAAAAGGAAAAAATTCTCTCAAATATACATGGAATGCAAGGTGGTGCTTCTTGAACTACTTTGCCACTAAGGTTTTATTCAGGAAAGTACTTTGTCATGAATCTATAGTCAGGGAAAGGAATAGTCTGGAGAATTTCTTAACATATTTATGAATTGCTAATATGCATGAAATATGAAAGCCAGACAAAAAATACATTTGTTAGCACAAGCTGGAATATTCACACAGTCAGACAGCTACTACCAGGCAATTACATTAAGGAAGTCAAAAGTTTAAACCAATCCTAAATGCCTTTAAGAAAATATTGTCTAAGTTAGGCAGGCATAAGCTTAGTATTTTACATTTCCAAATAATTACAAGTCTAGCAACTGCTGTTCCTTAGCAATGGATTAAAGACTTCAAAATTAAGAATGGGTTTTGCCTTGCCTGGATCTTTGAAATACTGCAAATGGATCAGCTGGGGATGGAGAGGCATGACACCAGCAAATCTGGGTCATGCACTTAAGTCACAGACTCACGTCACAGACATGAAACTCTCATGTTCTGCCCAGGCTGCCTTATGCTGCTCAATCCATGGTCATCACAAGCTAGCTACCCTGCATTAATTTTATGTATATGGAATACTCAAAGGAAGTAAAGCAGTGTGCCCAGTACTGCCAAGACAATTAAAACCATATTGCCCACAAACACCTTTACTACAAGGACAGTCACACACCATATTTTTGGTTCTAATTTAAATGCCTGAATAAGCACCCTAACCTTCATACAGGCTGCACACAGTATAATCAAGGATTCTTCAGAAGGATATTCATCTAAGATTCATCCCATAATGTAGAGAGCTCAAATGGCTAATTTGGGCTTCTCCTTTAAATGTGTAATCCACCTGTGAGTAATCACTGCTCACAGATTCTTTACTTCAAATGCTGTACAGGCACAATGCACAGTGAGGAGCATGAATTAGAAGGCAAATCTAATGAATTATTTTGCCTTACCACAGCAAACACAATTCACATGGGTTTATTCTGGGAACATAACAGTGGCTATACTCAAACAGATCAAAACTTCATTTAAGTCTGTGTGCCACCAACATCAGGGAATGCTGAGACCTAGGGAGCACCCAGTGCATAACAAGGTGGTGAGCAGACAATGATATTCCTCTCACTTTCCACGCTTTTTCCAAGGCCTACAGTGTATTACGTTGTTACTTGTTTACAGAACAAACTACTTCCTTTCACCAGCAGCATTTCTTTCTTTAACTGGTTTTAATGGTACCTTGTGAAATGCCATAAAGTTGAGTGTGGCTCCTTGCTCAGCAAAGAAGGTCTTAGGCAGAGATCTGTATAGTCTATAGAGATTCTATGAATCTATTTTCTTTTTCAAAGAACAGCTTTTCTGAAAATTTCTTAACAGCCCTGGGAAGTATTTTTTCTTTTTTTCCCCTTTTTTTTCCTTTTTTTTTTTTTTTTTCTTTTTAGTAGGCTTTTGACTTGGGTTTAGTCAGATGAGAGGAACTTGTAGACAGCTCAAATTTGGCCTTCTTTCTACCAAAATCACGTGTTCTGTGTGGAAACTATGTTCCAAACTCTAGTGGTAGTCCCATGGTTTGAATGCAAGCTCATTCACAGGAACTGGCCTAGGGTGACCCAGTTCCTACATCATGATCATCAAACATGCATCAACAGACAGATTTCAACATCTAAAATATCAGGCTGCATTTGTCTGAAACCTGAACTTAAAGTGCTCTCTGCACTTAAACTTCAAGTCAACTGGTTCCCAAATTACACTTCTAAATAAAGTTTTTGCAGCATGTAAAAGCATTATTTACTCATTTTAATAACTGGGCAGGACCTCAGCAGGTTTAAGCAGGCATAACCCTTCATTGAAATTAATATTATAAGCTGATTTATATTAAGTTAAAGAACTTAATTTTTCTTGTACTTTACTGTAAAAATTTATTTCCTCTAAATGAAGTTTGAGTCTATACTTTAGAGAGAAGTTGTAAGATTATGTTCTTATACAAAATCTATTTTTAGCATAATCAAAGCAGATAAACACTGCAGTCTTTAGTTTTTATCAGTATCATTCGAAACATACCCTATCTGCCTCAAAATGAATCATTCTTTTCATAAAAAGCAACAAAGTTATTCAAAGAGATAAAACATTAATCTTAAGGAAGGGAATAAGAGAAGAAAAATCAAAATCTTAAATTTCTTACCTTAAGCCTTCTTGCCATGAGGATTCAAGAATTCACTTCTTTTGCACAGTAATCATTTGAGCTACCATTGGGAAGAAATGTTCCCTAAATCAAGTTCTACTTAGCTGTTGGGAGGAACATTTTCAATATTTAGAGAAAGCAGTAAACAAGGATTCCTCAGTTTTCCCCTTCAATTGAGATAGAACCACACAACTTATTCTGGCCTCAGTTTCATTAGTTGAAATGGGTACTTCACATTATTTCATAAGGCTTCATTAGTCACAGACTAGAGCAAATAGAGCTAACATGGACAAGAGGGGATTGGGTGTCACAAAGGTATTTCCCTGCACAGAGGACAAAGTGGTTGTGTTTCACTCTGATTCTTGGAGAAAACATGCACAGAAAATGTGGTTTGCCTTTAGTAGAACATGAAATAAGGATGAAAACACATAACTAGTTAATTGTCTTGGTTTACCTGAGAAAAATATTTTCTTATGTCCTCAGGTGATAAAATCATAGAAGAGCAGTCACAGTGTAAAAGTATTATTGTCAGTCTCCATTCAAATGATTGTCAGAAAACATCACTTATTGTCTCTGTAAAGCTGTTGCTGTTCTTACAGAGACTGGAGAGCTTTTGAACATATGTTTCAATAAGTTTTTTTCCAGACTTTTCATTGGTGACCTCTGAAATAAAAAGAGCCCCACAGAAGGAGCTGGAAAAATACATTCCTTTTACAAAAGCACCTTAAAAAAATACATTATCCCTCCCCATGCCCACCACCATATGCACAGAGATAGACGGGAAAAAGTATTAAACATTAAGTTACTGATATCTACTAGGTTACAATTAACTAAATTGTGGAGAAAATCAGCACCAACAACTGGGGAAGAGAGATGTACTTTAAAGTTAGGTTGCAAATGAGAATGTTTGTGAGAAGGAATGATCAAATACAGCAATAAAGCAAACACAGCAAACGTCCAATATAAATTTTATAATAAAAGTGAGGCACCTGGATTTTACAGTGAAAACATCAAACTGTAAAGGTCTGTCTTGGATCTAAGCACCAGCCTGCTCTTTCATGAACCCTTGTCTATTTGATAATTGTAAACTCAGAAAATATTACTTAACAATGCATGACCACAAGTGGGGAATAACTCAAAAAAATTCTAGGCCTAGATAAGCAATCTCAGGTTTTACACAAGTAGCCCAATGAATTTTGGGATTTGTTTCCAAAATTGCAGTTCATTACTGGTGGACATCAGGGCCAGATGAAAAACTCGCTATTTCCCTTAATTTGTAACTCCAACTGCAGTTACCTTTTGATTTATCCAAAACAATCTTGCTACCTTGGAGCTTTTGTTAGTTTGGTGCATCTTTGCTTTCTGAACGCTTTTTGTGAGTATTTGAATTTTAAAGGCAGTGCAAGACTTCAGATGAGAGCCTTAAGTCACACTGTGCACTTCCATTTTTCTAGTGCATATGTACAATTTTAAAGCTAACTTCCAAGTCTAAGATTCAAATATTAATTTGAATTTGACATTCTGCAAGTATTTGTGTGGAAAAGAAGGGCCATTCAAAGAAATGCCTTCCACTAAAATTAGATTATCAAACAAATTCCTGAGTGGTATGAACAGGGTATCAGCATGTTTAATAAAAACTGAAACTATTAAAAATACACACAGACAATAAGTGGAATAATTTGTCAGCCTACTTCAGGTGCCCATGCCAGTAGACCTGGTCCTTTAAAAGGTGTCCTGCTTCACATAAAATCTTCTCAGTCTTCCATCATTCATTCATTAGCAAACACAAATCCACTGTCAAGTGAAGGAAAAATTGGTATGTGAATTATTGCAGGAGCTTGATCATTACAAATCAATGGGCCCAGACAATGTCCACCCAAGGTCATTAAAAGAGCTGGCTGACATCCTGCTTTCATAACATTTGAGCAGTTGTGGAGATCAAGAAACATCACAGAAGGCTGGAAGAAGGCTGATATCATACCATCCATCACATCATCTACAAAAAGGACTCAAGGAGGACCAAGGAAATTACAGGCTCATCAGTCTGCAGTCCCTGGGAAAGGTAGGGTTTGCATCCTCCTGGAGGCCATCCCAAATCAGATGAAGCATGTGATTGGGAAAATCCAGCACAGATTCAACAAGGGCAAATATTGCTTGACAAAGATGATTGCTGTGACAAAGTAACCCTCTTGGCTGATGTGGGGCAGTGGACATTGTCTTCCTGGACTTCTCTAAGGGTTTTGATAGGGTTTCCCTCTGCCTGGCTTAGGAGGAGCTGTAGAGTGGCATTTCCTGAAAGATGGGTTTTTTTGAAGGGCTTTTCTATAGGTGTACCAGAGGATCAGTGTGAATGATGCTGAAGCACACTGCAAGGTGTGGTAGTTAAGGAAAATCTTAATATGCCTGCAAAAGTGCACATAGTTTGTTCTGAGGGAACCTGAGCCTAATAGTTGCAAAGAGTTAGATACACATTATGATTCATCACAAAAAAAAGTAAGTAGTTTAATATCTTTTGCTCTTCTTAGTTATTGTAATAGATTTCTGAATATTTCTGAATTATTCATAACTATTCAACACTAACCTCAGCAGAAATACACAGGGTAAAAATATGACCATGTCTGCCACTAAAAATTTCTAGTTTGAGAAATAGTTGATTATTGTAGAGTTAGTCATGGGGGGGAAAGTGTGTATGAAGAAAATTTCCGTATAACTTTTTCTTTTTTGATTTCTATTGACAGGCATGGCAGGATCATCAGGTGCTCAGATAAACAAAAAGCACGTCAGAAAAAGCCAAGTTTAAAAAAAACATATAATTTTCACTGTAGCCGTCAGCCTGCAGCTATTACAAATGAGTAATTTATAAGTGTGCAATTTACAGAATGTGTATGGAAGCGCATTTAATGCTGATACAAAGACAGCTTGGATGTGTAATGAGGTTTTTATAGCATATTGTGCTAGGTTTAATGTAGGCATGTAGGTACAGCTTCCTCAGCAATCACTAAGGGTTGGTTGAGGGTGCTTTCTTTCTTTCTTTAAAGCCTGAAAAATGTGCTTTTAAGTAGAACTCTAGAAAAAATTTACATAATTATTTCAAATCTGTCAATGTCTGTTCTTTGGACACGATCACTCTGTAATGTATGGAGGCTACATTAGTTATGAGAGGTTTTTTTAAACTGTCACAACACTACCAAGATGAGAAAACTAATCCCCTGCTTAATGCATGGCTGGATCCTTCTGGAAAATAATGAGAGGCATCCTAGGGAGAAAGGACTACTTACTATAAAATAAATTCTCTTTTTTTTTTTTTTAAACACATTTGCATGAAAACAGGATCTCTGGCTAAGGACACCCTTTGGATTCCCCCCTCCCCTTTGGTATTTTAACATCCTCTTGTGGTGACTAGTGTCCAAATTCTGTCAGTACCTACAACTTTACCCTTTCAAACACACACACTGATTTCCTTGAATCAATCTACTGAATGTAGCCTAGCACATGGACAGTGTTTGCAGGAGCAGGGCCCAGATAATCATTTCCAGATGAAGTGTGCTACACAGAGAGTGGTAGAACTAGCACAGCAAGAAGAATGAAATTTCAATGAATTAAGCCCAAAAATTATGCCCCTCAACAATTTCTTTGCCTGGAACAGCTCAAGCACAGGACAATTATCACCAGTAAATCTCAGGAGAAGGTAATGCTTCATGGTCTCAAAGGGAACCTGTGAGAGACAAGAGCAGTGGTCTCAAAGGGGAACAGACCATGAAGGGATTGATTCCTTAGGATGCTGCTGACCAAGATGGGAAAGCAGAGATGATTTATGTCTCTGTGGTATGAGCTGTGACTCCAGCCTTTATTGAAGAGTTCATTTTTATCTGAATTTTCTTATGATATTCTTGCCCACAAAGACGGCTGTGTTTACTGGATCAAATCAGCTTTTCTAGCACTCTTTTGCCTGATGACAATACTAGAGAATTGATGAGGCACACTAAGATTTTAAATATATTTTCTCTTCATTCAGAAGTGACTTCTGTGGGAAATCACATCTGTTTACATTTTGCTTTATATAAGGAGAGTTGTCAGGTTGGTTTCACTTGTTTCTGAGCAAAAATTCTATAAATGGGCTGCATTTTCCCATGTACTGGTGCATTTTATCTTTGTAGTTGAAAGTCACAGTGTATTGTCAGAAGACATCCCCATCTGGGGTGTTCACAACCAGTTAGGAAGCCTACTCAGGTTACCAAACCCTACAGAAAGGTAGGGGGAAAACAAAAGAATCAGGTCTACTTTACTGGCAGGAAAAGGTGAAATTTGAGGAGACAGCTATGTGCTTCTGAGGAATAGCTCTGATTTGGAATTTCATCACCAGAAAAAGTAGCCATTTTTGGCTCTAGAATCTATACTTCTGAAAGCCAGATTATGCTCCAGGTCAGTACAGACTTGGAGCAAGTAACATGAAAAATAGCAGTTTCATTTCATTGCAGTGCATGCAAAGCTCTTCTGATTCCCAGACTACCATTCAGTGTTAACAGAAATTCAAAAGCATAAACTACAATTCATCCTAAGGCACTGAGTTTCTTCCATTTCTGGGTTTAATTTGGATTTTTATATACAGTATCCAGATAAAGTCATAAGTCAGGCCAACATTTCCCAACTAAGTTTTACTCAAAGTCCCAGAACCTCAGTGAATCTTTAAATAGCCCCCAACCTGTTCAAGTTTCCTATGCAATATGGAACAAGGTGAATTTCCATTCTGTGGCTGGGGGCTTTGCTGAGGATCCTTCTCAACCTGTTTCCTTCATGCTAATGTCTTATTTATTTTTTTGTAGCTTGCACCAATCTAAATAAATGGCAATAAATACCAAGACTATTTTATGAACAATTAGATATCATCAACTTTCTCCATGTTCTGTGTTCATAAGTGACAGGTGACATACAGCTGGTTTCACTCACAGTTGCTGCCCATTGCACACAGCACTTGCCAAAGAAACCTGACAAATAAAGAGAAGCAAAAGTATGAAAGAGAATAAATTTTGATACTAAAACTAAGTAAACACGATGTGTAATTTATCAAAAGCATAAATACAAGCAATGCCAACATGTCTTTTTCCTCTAAAATGATATATTTTACCAGAGGGATATTTCAGATTTTTCACTTAGTGCCAAGGTAAGTTTAATACCTTTCTAATCTACAACATATGGGTCATATGATATTGCACAGTATTTGCATCACCAATAAAACAGCTCATTAATCAAGCATGCCACCATAACCTCCAACAGTATAAACTGGAAAATGTGCCCAATATTTTAAGTGGAATTATGTGCTTGAAATGCTCTCTTTTGGTGTAATAAACATCTGCTAATTTTAACACTGGTCAAGCATACCAAAATTTATTCTAAATCTCTATTTATCTGAAATCTTCAGAAATAAAAACCAATCTGTGAATATATTTATCTCCAAATTATCTGATGTGGCTTTATTTATTTTTTTCATCAGTGTAACTATGCAAGTTCATAATAAAGTCATTGGAAAACAACAAATCGGTATTTTTTGTATAATTATGATATTTCACCCAAGCTTGGTCATTCTGTAGCAAAGTCTGCTAGAAATTAAAATCAAATTTATGTACAAATAGATAATTTTCTTTATAAAATCTCATGCACTATAATGAAAGATTTTATGTGAGGCAGGAAATTACAAGCACTGTTCAAAATTCTCAATTCAGCCTTTGGCTTGTAACAGTTTCAGATTTTGTAAACAGGCATAAAAAATAAATACAGAATTTAGCAGTATTTTAAAATAAAACACATTAAGATAAGACTACAGAAATGCTTTTTCTCTTAAACAGAGAAAGGCAGGAGACCTGAATTTGGTTGTTATTGTTACTGTGCTGAAGAAAATACTTAAATAATTATTTTCCATACATTTATATTAATCTCTCTGGCAAACATCAGGGCTTAGATAAATATGGGGCTTGTTAGTCTCCATCCAGAAAATAAAGCCTATCCCTTTTTCTACCAGATTTCATCTCCAGCACTCAAATAGAGACTGAATCAAAAACCTCTGAAGTGTAGGGTGGGATTTGAGCATAGCTATTAAGTCCTCTTTAAAACAATGAGAAATTGAGGCTATGAGTAAGAATTGTCCAACCAAGAATAGTTTGCCAAATTAAAGCTACAGTTACCTTGATCACAGGTATTAGTTGTCAGTCATGAAAGTATATCCAAAGAAACTTGGTTTCTAAGCATGGAAGAAGGGTTGTGTTTGTGAGTAGCCATTAGCACTGGGGACTCCATTCAGCATTTTCATTTGCACAACTCACAGTCCTTCTCTCTTTTAGCCTCCTGCAAAACAAATATAAAAGTACCTTTCTACTTCAGGGCATGTGAGACTAAAACATTCACAAGACACTATCAGGACCTACAATGAAAGGTGCTATAAAATCGAGAGTGTTACTGCTTTTTATTAGAAAGCACATTCCATTAAAGCTCCCCAACATTTTTCCATTAAAATTATTATTAAAAAAAAGAAAAACAAAAACAAAAACAAACACCTCAACACTATTCCCATTAAGGAAGGTCAATCTGCTTTCAGCTAAACTGGGAGCTGACCTTAAATTTTATTCAGCACTCACAGGCATTTTTAAATTTTAGAAAAAGTTTAATAAAGGTTTTTTTGTTTTATTTCAGCCAGATATAATCAAAATGAGGGCCTCTTCTACAAATGCTTACATGTGTGCTCAGGTTTAGGAGGGTTTCCACTGAAACAAGTTGATTGTATAAATTCAGGCAAGTGCATTTCTGTTTGTAGACTCAGAGTCTGAGAAACTATTTTTTACCATTTCTCTGAATCATTGATCCAAACCTGCTAATAGTAACAAGCTCCAGCTGACCTTAAAGTAAACAACTAATTCTCAGTAGTGTTATTAATTATCTTCCTGCTGAAAAATACCTCTAATCTCCCTAGACATTTTAATTTCATAAGAATTCATAAAAAATAATATTTTCCAAAATATCAGAACAGGTATATTAAGCCAGCCAAGAGAAGATGTGAGACTAAAAAGGGGTAAAATTTACACTAGGTGTCTGCCCAATGCAAATTTTCATTAGGTGTCATGCTATCCAGTTATTGTGAAATAATAAAATACATCCAAAAGAGTGTTATATTTTTTTACCTCTGGGTTCTGATGACATGCACAAGCTGTTAGAGTAATACTGTCACTAGCAACTCCTGATAAAAAATAGCTCTATTTAATACAGTTGTGTGCAGTTCACTCTCTCCATACTGTAAATATAAACCAGAATATCACATGAGAGTAACTAAATTGTATAACTGCTCATGCAAACCTGTACACTACCCTTAACGGCCCCTCATAAATCTGGAATGTTTTGCTTTTTCTTTCCCTTCTCGAGCATCCAAACTTGGGTGTATTTCTTTTCAAATATTTTATTTAGTCGTACAGATCTTTCTCCACTTCTGTCAGTCAAGATAGTGATGGGGTGAAGGTGAAGTATCAGACACTGTGCACAGCAGGAAATCAAAACCTGCAGAAAATACTTGCCATCAGCAAGAGGTAGAGTTCAGCTGCCTACTTGACAAATGCTTCTTAGACCTAAATAAGGCAAAAAAGAACAAGCACAATGTTCCAGAGAAGCAGTTTGTGGTAGACTGGATTTAAAAAGAAAGTGTGGGAGGCCAGCACTCTCAAGTGAAAACATTTAAAGTTTTGCTATTGTTTCTAAATAGCAGTAAAACACATAATAAAATCTCCACTCTGTAGAAAAAAAAAGTAAAATTTTCCCACG
This sequence comes from Sturnus vulgaris, assembly GCF_052056855.1. NCBI lineage: Eukaryota > Metazoa > Chordata > Aves > Passeriformes > Sturnidae > Sturnus > Sturnus vulgaris. Next base: position 30,842,817 of record NC_142248.1, read on the forward strand.
AGCTGATGGCACTTCTGATAAAATTAATTGGGTTTTTCTTCACCTTAGAAAATAGCAGTCTATCAAATCACTCCAGATATCCATTTCCTTGAACTTTGACCAAAACATGTAGAACAGTATGAGTCAAGGCAAGGTAAAGGCTGCTAACAGCTCCATTTTCTCCTTGCATAAGTAAATTATGCCATCTCTGTTTTCTCCAAATCAATGTTTTTCGCAGCATTTTTACTTTTCTGTCCACTCAAGCACCCCACATCCAGCAGAGGACACTCAGTAAGACCTTGCTGCACCTGGCACTTGAATGGCTGTGTGGGGGTAAGGACCAGGGCCCTCCTGGAGAGCTGAGAGAGAGGCATGGTTTAATTGCCCTGAGCTGCACAGTTCAGCCTACCTCACATTGGCAATGTCCTGCTTCTCCTGAGGGATTTGTGCACTCTGGTCCTACAGATGCCAGTGACACTGGGGCTTTTAGCCAGGGGGTAACTGCAGCTGCCTCAGTGGTAGATGAGTTAGGTGGTGGTACACACCTGGGCTGGAGAATTGTGTCCCAAAAATTGTCTCCAGGACTCAACGTGGCCTTTTGCTCTATGTATCTGAGTGAGGTAAGTTTGGTTCTGAATGTAATATCTGTTTAATCATTCCAGCTCTATTCATATGGACCATTCATGGGCTATTCCAGGGAGTATTCCCTGTGGAAAAAATCATTAAGAATGAAATCTTACCACTTTTTTTTCTGTTTTCTGGCTCATCCTTTTGTCCATTTATCTCTTGCTTTGATCCTGATATTATCCAACTGTACTTAGACTTTTTTAATAATCCCTTCAGGTGCTGCTCCTGTCTTGACAGAGAATACTTAAATTTTCTTCTGAGATACAGTAAGGGAAATATCTTAAATACAGAAATTATACCAGTAGTGGAGGAAAAAACATCTGTAGACAGGTTGTCTCTAATTACTTCACTATAGCCTACTGCTTTCTTCACATCCTCCCAGAATTCTCAGGTTCAAGAAAGATACTATTTTCCTCTTCCCTATTTTCAGAGGTATTAAAAACTTATCCTACAGTACCATAAAACAATTCTGAAACTATTGCATCTAACTTCATATGTTTACAAATGGTAATTACAAGCAGATAACTAACAAACAAAAACAAACAAACAGAACCACACCTCAAAAATAAAAACCACCACCAAACCAGCAACCAGCATAACCCCTCCCATCAACTGTATTGGCACCTTGTCAGAGTTTCCAAGCACGAGTATCTATATTTCACCACGGTTTTGTAGAACTGTAGAAAATAGACCTAGAAGATCATAAGACTCATGTCAAGATCAATCATATTGAAATCTTCCATCACTTTTTCTTTTGCTTCTTTAAGTTTTGGTTGTACAGATCTCATGTCACCTGAAATAAGACAATGCCAGTTCACTTTCTGTATTTCCCCTTTTCTCTCTCTTAAAGAAAATTCACAGCTTTTTGCCTTGAGTGCACAGATATAATACCAGTTTTGGTACTCCTAGTCATCTGAAGAGTTGAAATGGCTCTTAAGAAACTGCTTTTTTTTTTTTTTTTTTTTTTTGAAACCTTTGGAAGGCTTTTGTTTACCTGAAAAACTTGCTTGTCCAGAGCAATTCTCCTTTTTGCTACCACCACAGAAGAGAGAAGTCTGAATTTCAGCTATGTTGTTGTGAGAAGTGTGTCAGTATTTTGATTGTACTTGAAACCTACTGATAAAATCTTTTGATCTCACAACCCTGATCACCATAGGATCTGCACTTATGCATCCTTTCAAGACATGATGAGACTGTCTCTCATCTCTCTCTGTACAAAAAATATTTACACAGTGCCCTATTCAACTGCACTCTTTCCTTATTCATTATTCTATTCCAAAACTATCCTTCAGAAGCGCCTTTTTTTGGGGAAGGAAAGAGGAGAAATTAAATGTTCTCCACGGATTCTTTCCAATCTGAGACATTGATAACCTTTGCTTACTGCCTCTTACCCTCTGTTCTGTTGTGGTAAATTCTCCCAAAAACATTTTGTCTGTGCTTTCCTATATCTCGATTCCTTTCTATTCTCAGCATCACTCTGTGAAACATTACTCCTTTGTTTTCAGCCATTTTTGTTTGTCTTCATCTCTTATATTTCATTTGTTAAATATGTTTATTCTGTAAAGAGGGATGCGTCTCAACTACATACAAGATAAATCTGCCCTTTCTCCTGCAGATGTGTTGTGTTCTGCCACCCTCGTCATCCTCCTGTTCAGTAACAGTAGTTGTCTGGGACCTTGGAGAGAAGCACCCCAAAGGAGAAGAAAATAATTACATGAAGTCTAAAGATACTTAAACTTAGTCATAAACTGAGCCAGTTTATGCACAGTTGTTAAATGAATGAGTCAATGTATAAAGCTGCTCGTGAATCTCAGCCTAGACTACTGCCTGGCACCAAGGGAGCATTTCTTTCTCTGTGCTTGGCCTTTCAGAGGTTTGTCTGTCTGTCTGTCTGTCTGTCTGTCTGTCTGTCTGTCTGTTTATCTGCTTGCTGATACACCCTCTTCCTAAACTTGCTCAGTCCCAAGCCTTGCTTCATTTAAGTATCTTCAGAGCTAATGGTGCGAAATTATAACAATGGCAGATTTAGCAGAAACAAAAGTGAAACAGCAAGGGAGTTAATTATAAAACAAACAAACAAAAAACAAAACAAAAATCAAAAAAACGGCACCACCAACAACACAATAACAGCAAAAACCAAGCAAACAAAACTAAGTAATATCATTTCAGTCACTGGACAATGTAACTTTGGTGAGCTGCTGATGGCAGCTCTGCTCTATGCCAAAATACTTACAATTCTCTCCTTGTTTGTTAGCTCCGTCTTTGGCTTTTGGCTTTCCTGTGCCAGTTCAGATCCATTAAGGCCATATATTTTAACAATGATGATTTTATGGTCAAATATACAATGCATGAATTCATGGTGGTCAAACCCAAATGTACTCTCAAAATGCTAACACTTAGGGAAATAGTCCAGAGGGGAGTTTTGTCATAATATTTATTATAGTAATACCACAGATTCTGTTAGCAAAACCACTGCTGTGTCAGCAAGTTCTGGAAAAAATAATAAAAGGAACTATAAATAAAATACATAAATTTAATTAAAGATTAAATCTTTGGGAGAAAACTCCCCCCCGCCCTTAAAAGGGACTAAAAGTTTTGTGATTTTATCTTTGTGATATATCTTGTTTTTGTCAATTGACTTGTTTTTCTCCGTTGACTTAAAAAGTCACTGGATATGAAGCTATGCATCTAATAAGTAACCTAACACCCACTACAGTAATTGTCCAAAAACACACCACAGAGGCAATCAGGTCAAAAAATTGAATCACCTAGATTTTTCCGTTGTTGATTTAAATGGAATTTTTTCTATTTTGAAAGAAAGATAACTTGTTATTCTCTGCATACTTGGAAAAGTATAACATTTAACAAACAAACCAGAAACATTTGAATATATATTATTGTTTTAATATAGCTGCTTATAATTTTGAGATGTTCCCCACCTTCCTGGGCTGCCTTGTTTCAGTATCAGCTTATGTTTTGAGATAATTCCATCCTTTCTTGCAAGTTCCTATGAAAGGAACTCTGTTTGCTACAGAGTCAAGTTATTATACATTATCAAAGATGTTGTTCTTACAGATATCCTTAAATAACATTGTAGACATTGCAGATCAATGACATAAAAATTTAGGATACTGAAACCCAATTTGAACTGCTTGCTTTTCAGAAGACAGCCTGCACTGCAGGCAGGTGGACATATGGAATATCTGGTGTTTCAGGGCAGCAAGTTCCAGGAATCCAGGGTGGCTACAGATTGGGTTTCTCATCTCAGGCAGGTGACATGTACTTTCCTTCAGAGATGCCACTCTGTGCACTAAGGCTGTAGAGGACACAGAAGGAATCAGGGAGTGTAAAAGTAGTCCTAATTTTCAGTTTAAAATGAAGGAAAAAAGACCTTTTTAGAGGAGATTCCTTTCAGGACATTTCCTCCTAACTTGTCTCAAACTGAGACAGTCATCTAGCATTGTGACTGGGGCAAGGGCTAAAGCTCAGACATACAGGTGGAACCATGAGGTGTGTGAAAAATCCCACAGATGTGAAAGAAGGCCATCAACTTTAGGGGCCTTTGAAAACCTGATAGATACAGACAACAAATACATTATAGAAAAGCAGGATCTCTGATCTTATTGTGTAGAACAGTCTAAAATGTCTGGGAGATGAATCCCAGCTATGCCCAGCTTGCCCAGCTATGAAGCTTGGGCAACTCCCAATCTTATTATTCTAAATAAAAGACGAATTATCTCCTGAAAGGTCTATCTTGTTTAGTTTTGTGGGTTTATATATCAGAAATAAATAGAAGACTTTAACATGGGAGGGTTTATAGTTTTATTAATGGGATAATAAAAGTGCAAAATGAATAATGTAATAATATGTTAGTTTGAAGTATGCACAGACAAGGTAGTAAAATTGTTTAAGTAGCCAATGTCCTTAGAAGACATTAATGCAATCAGATTTTTGAGATCATAGATTTTGAGGCAGAAGGTCAAGATTTTATGCTAATGCATTATTTTAATCTAAAAGTTAAATTCACCAACTGACAGATAAAATAAGGTATCTTCAGTATATTATGGACTGTATATTAGTAAGAAAAAGTATTGGCCTTATGTGTCTATAGGAGCCAACTGCATGTTTGCAGGTCAACGAAGGAGCTGAGCAGTTTTCCCAAAATAAATCTTCTGATACCTATCATTTCCCTAGGTCCTGTCAAATCAGGGTGATTTTAATATTATAAGGAACTTAAAAGTTCAAATAATTACTTGATTTTCTCAACAGAATGAGAAATTGCATCCTCCTTCTTTCTCCTCCTGAAGTACACAGTACTTGCTCTAATCATGTAATAATGCTCGTTGTAATGTTTAAAGAGGTATGCAAGTACTTAATAGATGTGTTTCTCGTTGTTTTCCACTTAGCAGTCAGCTGATCCTGTTGTCATTTGGCAAGAGAATACCCTGCAGTACATATCCAGATGCTGGTCACTGCACTATGGCCAAGAGCACAGTGTCCGAGCTTGCCTTAAGTCAGTCCAGGAGCTGGCAGCAGTTTACCAGTGACAGTGTGGAATTCAGCACTAGGAAACAGCCCAGCCACTTTCCCTGCAGGAATGTTTCCCATGTAAGATTAAGGCTGTCACAGTTTTTGGTGTTGGAACTAGTTAGCTGAAAATTAATCACTGCAGCAGTGCTGTACTGGCATTATTAGACACCTGTCCTGTTAAGAAGAAGTCCCTCTCATCCTTAAACAAGTACAGAAATTGCATTAGTTCTGTGAAGAACTTCCACTTGGGGAAAAAAGATCCTCTGAAGTCTTACTCTGGTAATTTAGGCAGGTATGAGAAAAATATCTCATGTCAAAACCTGCAGCACAGGATGGTGGTTTCTCTCTCTTCTAATACATCCCCTTCCACGGCACTCTCCCAGACTGCACTCCCACCTGCACAGACCTGGCAATGACTGTCACTGCCCCATGCCTGCTGAGCATAACATGTCCCCCTGCCCCACTCTCCCACCGGCCTCTCCAGCACCTGCCACTATCTCCAGTCAGCTCAACCTCTCAGCAGAGAGCATTAAGAGCACTTCAGACTGTTGCTCAGGGAATGTGACATTAGCTCTACAGCTATCAAGTCACACATGTCTTTGGTATCACTCTGATATATAAACATGTCATCCTTCCTGAGAAGAATATGTAGAGCACTGACCCCTTTCACGCTTTCCCTGACAATGTCTTGACCTTCCACTCTCTTTGCTGTTCTATTCAATCCATAAATACTGTCTTTGTTTCTCTCAACAGAGCAACAACACATCTTTGTGTCTGGCTAGGCTTTGCACAGCACCAGCATGTGTCCCTGCATGTTTTGCTGAGCCTGGGCTGGTAAGCACAGCATGGTGGTACCACTCATACCTGGGAACAGGAAGAACCAGTAGGTGCTGGAGCCAGGCTGACACAATGCTGCCACACTCCACCAGTGCAGAAAAACAAATGAGCATGCACAGCAGCAAAAGCTGAAGTGCTCCAGGGACTCTTAATATCATTAACACTTTGGTCAGATACTCTAAAGGCAGGCTGCAGCTGACACACATATTTGAAAAGCATAATTTTGACTTACAGACCTGAATTGCTTTCAGTAACTCTATTGTATGCCTACACCTGAACTTTAAAAGAAAAAACTACCTTAAAAATCTTCGATTTCTTAGTGCCCACTTCTCTGGACTTTGCTGTTTGTATTCTACCTGACAGTTAAGAATATCAACACTTACCATGGATTATGGAAAAAATATTACTATATAGGCCCTCATAAGGCCATGTATTCCCCTGCTCACAGAGGGATTTTGAATATGAGTACTTGCATCCTTACTGATAAATGCTTGTCTAATCAAGGCCTCTAAGGATGTGTGCACTACAACTTTAGGCAATCCATTCCAGTGCTTCACTACCTCTACTGTTTTGGTTTGGTTTTTTTAACCTGATGGCTAGCCTGGATTGGTTTTGTTGAAGTTTAGTACTTCTCCCACATGTACTGAAGCACATAGCCTTTTGGAACTGATTTGTTTTCACTTCTTTATCAGCAAAAACAAAACACTCGATGAGCTTGTTAAAAGGACCAAATGTTTTTACATTTCCCATGAATCAGATATTTGGAAAAAAAAAATAGATTTGGTAGCATATAGGAGGCTTTAAATTCCCTCCACAAAACCCATTTCAGCTTTTATAGTAACAAAACAGAAATGCTAGTTGCCACAACTGATTTATCTTCCTGTTTCTAGTCAAATGAGCTGCTGAAAAAATGAAGATGTGGGTGGATATGAAAAGAGGTAAAGACATGGTTGAAATAAGCAAATATTTTTAAAATGTTGAAACTCACACAGTGGAATGAATAGCAATTTTCTATTGTGTAGAAAGATAAGTTGAGGAAACTCAGCTAACATCTGTTAAAGTTAGGAAATATCCCTCTACTGTGATTAAATGGCATGTGGGCTGCATCATGTTATCAGACATGGGATGGATTCCACTCACTACAATTAAACATTTACCTTTCATTCCATCCTCATCATTAATATAGCTCTCTGCCATGCTGAAATGGCAAGGTTATAAACACACAATGACAGAACATCATGAGACACCTGTATCTATCAAAGAAATAGCACAGAAATCAATAGCATAGAGGAGGATGATCCTGGGAATTCTGTGAGTGGATGTGAAAAATAGATATCTGCAGGTATGCCAACATCCTTGTGTCTGTTGTGTGACAGATTGTTTCAGCACAGCTAACGTGTTCACTTTATTGCTTTTTCTCCTATAGCTCTAATATAAACAACTCTCTGGAGGTCTTGTATTGTTTCACTTAAATATTTGGCTTTGTATCTATTGGAAAATAGATTTCCTACTTTCTTATCCTCCTGAAGTCATTTGCTTTTCATGACTGAGTAACGTGAATGTTCTGCAGGACATACAAACACTTTCATACCAAAGTCATTGACATTAATCAAATATCCTAATTGTCCAGGCAAGAAAAAGTACGAGACAGTGAATTTAAGAAAGCAAACCAAATACTTGTGATTTATGTCATTCCTAAAACATAAATATAATTAAAGACTGAAGCAAGGACAAATTACCATTGAACTTTTGTACAGTCGGAGCACAATAACCCTATAATTAGCCAGAATTTAATTCTTGCTATTACTAAAATGCATAATAAAAAAAATACCTTGTGTTTTATGAAATACGAATTTGACCCAAAGCATTGAACTCCTTCATTTAAATGAAATAGGGGAAAAAAAGAGTCTGGGACCATTTCAGAATTGTTTATTCTTTAGGTGAGGACAGTAAATTCATTTCCTCAAGAGCAGCTTCACTAAAGCTAATTGGCATTTTCCAAAAGTGAAAATTCATCCTTAGTTAGCCGCATTCCAGATGTATAAGAATCTCACACCCAACCCTGAACTCTGCCACGCACCACAAAAGAAACACTCAAAGGTAGCGTAGGCAAATAAAACATGTTAAGTATGACTAACTGAAAATGAGAGAAGAGATAGATGCCAGCCTGGTGAGCAAGGACAAGAATTAAATTAGCTGTTAAATCCACAAAGCAGCCATCATTTGGGGGTTTTACTTCTACACTACTCTGTTGCAAAGTTTATTTATTTAAAACATTTGTGTAACTCCCCCACCCCCTTCATGTGAACAGTTTTGGAAAAGGATTCTTACTCCTGAAGTATGGTAAGAATAGGAAAACCTAAGCAAAATACTTTTTAAAATGTCAATCACAAGAGGGTAGTAAATATGATTGTGCCAAAAAGACTGCCATTAATTTTAATGAGATCTTCTCATATGGAACATTTACAGGTTTCAGCCTAATGGCTAAAGTGTAGCATGTACCACTGTTGGTAATAATAATAAATTTCTTCTTTAATATTGCTGTACTATAAAGTAATTATGGGTGCATTTGATGTGGAAGCAATAGCTCTGGAGCTTTGAATATTTACTTTATCCACAATATGTTTGAGTCTAGTTGGCTCCCTGGACAGGTGTAGCTATCCACATCAGCTACTGGAGTTCAATTTTGCAATTCAGTTTCCAACATCCAGAATTTTGGACACCTTTGATTCCCCTGCTCAAATTATCCATTTACAATCAGGTGAACTGGGAATAAGGCTAAAAGTTTTATCATTGGATCATTCAGTCATACTATATGTCACCTGTAATTCTTTTTTTTCTGTGAACCAATATAATTTCAGACCAATTGCTAGAGGGAGAGGAATGGTGAAAGAAGTTCTGTGTTCATTAAAGGGTTCAAGAACTAAGAGAGTTGTATTGATGCTTTGAAACAGAACAAACCACTAAAAGCAAAATATTATGTCTGCTCTTGTCTTCTGATCCTTCAAACAAAATAACTGGTAACCAAACAGAATGACCCAGATCTTCTTTTGTGTGGAGACCAAAATGTATTTGAAGCTTTACTTCATCAGAAAGATCTGTATTTTCACTCAAGCCTGACTACAGCCTTACTTGGTAAAACCTGAGCTAAATCCTAATGCTAGACCCAGTCTGAGAAGTTATGGATTTTCTGATAGGCAGAAAGGCATGAATTTGAATGTATCTAAGTCCTCTGGTAAGTAAAATTTCTTCTATGAACTTAACCTTTGCTTCTGTATGATAAAAGGAGGATCTTGTGAGAAGTTACAGGTTCTAGAAGAACAGTGTCCAGACAGGTCAGGACACGGGTAGCTAGTGGGCTGAGGAAGCAAGGGGGGGCCATGCAATGTCTGTAAGTCCAAGCTGGCAGACTCCCATTAACTCTTTTCTTCTTTTTCTTCTTCCTATTAGGAACAGAGTGAGCTGATGACATTGACTACCTCCACAATCACAGCTTTACAATCAAAATTTTACAGTGAGTTATGCTGGATACTAGAGATAGAAATAATATATTCCTGTATGTGTATTGAACTTTGGTTTTTAATATTATTTGACCTGTAATGTCTGCTCACTGGCATGAAGGATTAAACAGAAAGTTGTTTTATTTCACCACAGTTTGTTTAAATGTTTGAACAAGCTTAATTCACCTCTGTGCTTGGTTGCACTTTCATAGCCTTTTCCCATCCACTTGTCAGCTCTCTGAAAGGTCCCTCTCAGATTGGCCAACCTGAATGCAGTCAAATCATATGGGGAAGAAATCAAAAACCAAAAGCTTAAAAAATAAAAGACCTTTCCATCATGCAATTGTGATTTAAATTTGCCTGTATCCAAATATTTCCTTTGGTAAAGCTTTCACAGTCCCCTGTGCAAGGAGGCAATCAGCTGTTAAAAGCAGATAAATGAAAGAATGGAAAATTATAACACATTCCACCTGCATATTGGCTTTAACACAAACATCAATCATTTTCCAAGGTAATTAGTATTGTGCTGGCCTGCAGGGACCAGGCAAATGAAAAGGGTAAAATTTAATGCTCTATGCAACATGAATAATAAACACAGGCACATCCACACATATGGTGCATCCATAGCAAAGGGGTTTTCACAGATAAAGAGCTTTCCATAAAAGCTCCATGTGAATGTGATAAATCTCTTAAGACAAATTTAAGAACTAAAGAGCCACATACTGATCACATTTATACAGAGGCAAAACCAGAAAAACACCGCTGATATCCACACCATTTCTCAAAGTTCACAGAAGTAAATGAAATATGAATCTGGCTTAAAGTCCTTGCCAAGTTCTCAGGCAACAATACTTTCTTGATTAAGCAAGACTATGAAGTACAAGAAGCTATTGTCCAAGCAGCTGGCAGCAGACTGATTAATAATAGCACTAGTAGGCAACTGAGACAAGCTAAAAGTTATTAAATTCATTAAGCTAAATTCTGTTGCAACTTGAAATCACTAAGAGTCTTGCCACTGATCACTGTTTAGGCAAGCTTGTCATGATTTCCTGTTTAAAAAAGGCAATAAAGCAGTAGCTCCAAAAAAACATCGTAAACCAAAATTGGACAGAACCCTAGGAAACACACAAGTTGTGAAACCATTTCATTTTAGAAGCTGAGGATGGATAACAACTCTAAGAGCAATCAGAGTAAAAAGGCTTATGCTACAATTCATCATATACCTTTAATCCAAACAAGCTATTAGCTAATATAGTAATACACTCATAGCTGATGGGTTTTGTCTTTAAAATATTTTTGTTTCTTTTCAGCACACACATGCACACAAAAGCCAAACGAACAAGACATTGATCTCACAGTCACATTAGGAGGTTCTAGAGTCCCTTTTGAGTCTGTGCATAAAGGAAAAATAAAACCACTTTCACTATTGTAATTAATATTAAAAAGCTGGAAAAGGATGTGCAAGCCATCATGTAAATGATTAAGAGGAAGTCAGATAAATATTTTTAAGAGTCCCTACAGTTTCAATTCCTTTTCTGTCTTCTTTCTTTTTTCTAGTTGAAATCACAAATGGTTCCTGACTCCAAAATCTGAAAGTATCTTGGTGACTCAATGCAGGGAACCTAACACACTTGTGATTATTATTGCAACAGCATTGTCAGTCAGCTTGTGCCCTATGGAATTCAGAAGATGAGAGACTAACCTGGTCATTGAGAAATTTTGCCTACAACCAGCATAAGCAGCACTTACAGCTGCAGAGCAAAACACAGGTCATGCTTAATATCATAAGCTCTGAAGAAAAAAGCCAGGAAAGAGGAGGGATTTCTTGGCTTCTTGAGATGCTGAAATAAGGAAAATTGGTCCTTCAGCTATTGCTCTGGGATAATACAGAGACTAAACCAGAGAGTCAGTGCTATGCTGTAGATGCCCTTTTCAGGCGTAATGGATGGAAAACATATTGCCCAGACCAGAAGGCAGAACTGGTGTTGTGACCTGAATAAATCACCTTGTGGGCATACCTGAGTTAGCTCTCAGCAGCCCAGCTCAGGCATGGAAGGCAGTATTGCTCTATTCTAAGGCCTGATAGTCTCTCTAGACTAACAGGCAGACTGACAAAGCTGGGAAAAAAGGGGTTTTTTACATGATCAAACTGCATTTGATATTGAAAGGAGTTCCTCAGGAATAGCTCTAAATCTGCACATCTCTGTCACTGGAAATAAGAAGTGAGGAGGTGGCACGAGATCATCCTGTCCCCTTTTGCAGCATGTGGGACAGAAGCTCTGGAAGTAGTTCTCCATGACCAGTGCTACAACTCATAATCCTAATGGTGTGGTTCAGCATCCAGCACAGGAACCAGTGAGTGGAGCAGAGGACAAGCAGACTGAGATTGGAATGTGCATGAGGGAGAAGACCCTAGAAAAGATTGTGTGAGCAGATCAGCATGAATGGCAACAAGGAAGAGAAACTAGATATTTAACCTGGATTTCTCATATACATTAGGTGATTGGCAATCTCAAGACAAGAAGCTCTTGGAAAGGGTGGAAACTGCACAAGGAGTTTGAAGCCTGGGACTGAGAAATGTCACTGGGGAGAGTGCAACAGTAGGCCACAGGCAGAGAGACAGCAACTAGATGAGGAGGTAGGGAAAAAGATCAGAGGGAATGTCTAAGAAAGAGCCTGGTTATAGAAACAGATCAGGGAAAATATAAGTTATGATTACACACATTGCTGTTCTTCCAGTATTTCCTCACATGGGAGCCAACAACTTTGTAATTTATGCGTCCTCTTAACCCCCTTGGAGGTCTAGTGAAAAATAAATTTTGCAGAAATGAGGTCAGCTTTGCACTCCTTCCAGGGCTTAGACTGTTTCTAGTTTGCTCTTTCCCCTATGCTGCGGATGACCCAGAGAAAAGGACACCTATCCAACAGTGGAGAATAGTGTCCAGCCTTTGCTGTTGGGCTTGGTCATCTTGCAAAAAAACTGAGGACAAATTCAGGGATTCTAAGACATACCAAACACAGAAGTATATCTGTTCAGAAGTAGCAGCAGTGTTTCTCACTTAAAATTCAGGCACTGCTAATAAAGAGACTGTGTGTGGAGGATTTTTGTTTGTATTCTTCTCTTTTGCTTTTATGTTTCTGTTCTTGAAGAAATCTTTGGAAAATAGCATTTTATTCAGATGTCGCACAGTTGACAGCCTGCTGCTGCTATCAGGAGATACATCTTATTTCAGTTGAGCTGATTTGACAGACACTTGTAAAGTTTCTCTGCTTTATGTCTCAGCTCCAGGAGACATGCTTACAGAAAAAAAGCACTCTATCTATTCCACTTGTGACTAACAGATTATTATTATTTGTTTCTTATCCCAAACAATCAATACTTGGCAGTCTGTCCTGAGACACACTGCTTACAGTTCTTTCTCCTGTTTTCTAGATAAGCTTTTCCCTGTTATTAACTTCATTTTCTTGCACATAAAGCTGGCTGGGGAGGCTCTTTGGGACATTGCTGTCAAAATGATTTTTCAGTAGAACACTTTATTTCTGCAAAACTTTTTGCTGGAAAAATGGAGTGAGTGCCCAGCACTTAATTTGCTTCAAGGGTCAGGGCAGATCATAGAATATGTCACTCCAGAAACTTGTATCTGCATCCTAGCTCAGGGATCAGACATCATTATGTGGTGCCCTATGGCAGGAGATGGCAAGGAGGCAAAAAGAAAAAAGCGAGGACAGAGGGATCTATCTACAGATTATATTTCTGCAAGACTCTGCTGCATCCTATAAACATGCTTAGGATGTAAACTTAATTGAAGTGAGACTTCAGCACCTTCTTTTTGGGATGAACAAAAGGAATCTGTAATCTAACTTCAAGCCATTTACCATATTTAAATAGCAGCAATATTATGCCAGTAAACCCTGATATATCCAAGGTACGATTGCCCAAAATGCAGGCCCGGTCACATGATTTTAAGTGAAATCTGGGCTTTGTCCTATTTAAATGTCCTTTGTGAAGCAAAAAATTTCCAGTTAAATTTTCAACCTGTTTTATGATTCAACTGGATCCTGAACATCTTCCTGCAGGACAAATATGAATTTGCACATCTGACTTGAATCTAAAACCTATTATGATCCTCAAGGTCTCACCCTCCAAAACCCTGTAAGAACTTGTCCTATGTGCCTCAGGACTTCAGATGGAGTCAAGGCCGGCAAAACCCTAAAACCCTTTGCTGCAGACTCACATCTGCCGAGTCATTTCTGACAGTAGTGAAAGTCACAACATGAAAGAGAATTACTGACAACCTCCAGGACTTCAGAGCTATTTGGAAATCAAGCCCCTAATTTCCACCAGTTTAACAGAGCCAAAAGAGCCTCAGTAAACATGCACAGAGACAAGCAGACAAAAGCCCATCTACAGAGCCAGCCAAGCCCCATGGGAATGACATGTTCTTTTGCCCATGGCAGATAATCAAAGGAGATCATCCTGGTTATTTCCAGTCTCCTTATTACAACTACCAACTTTTCATAGCAGGGAGGCATTTCATACATGTTACATAGGCACAGGGTGTATTCAAGTCCCTTTTCGTTAGGTCACACCAATCCTTTCCTCCTCTAAGCTTTCATCCCTACAAGAGGTCCTGTCAAGCTCAGGCACAAAACACTGTTTCAAGGAAGTTTGAACAACTGCTTCTCTATTCTTTTCCTGAGATGTTGCTCTATTTAACTCACAGGCACATTCTAAATAAATGATCAAAAAGTTGCAGTTATGTTTCCAAAGCACTAAAGAAAGCAATAAGTGGCTTTGGGACTTCTGGTCATCTGCTTTAGGTATGTTATGGAAATCTAGATGAAGGTGTCCTTGAGGGTATTTTTTAAGACTAAGACACTAATTCTCTTGACACAGACTGAGGAAGGAAAAAGAGAATAAAACAATGCAAGGCAGAACTGCAGATCGAAACAGCTCCCTCAGCATTAACAGTGCCTGCCTCTTGAACCTCTCTTGGCTTGCTCTGTGTTTCCAAGCAGAGTCACATACAGTTTCTAGTTTTAGGAAGCATATGGCACTAGCAACACAATCATAGTTCAGATGACTGGGCAATCATAGTCCAGCAACAAAATCACTGGTCAGATTTACCCAGGAGGGCAACTGCAGAGCAGCTGCCCCTACACACACAGACAGACACACAGACAGACAGACACACAGACAGACACACACACACAAACACATGCACAATCCTGCATTCCCAATGGGTCACATGAGGTAGTGACCACATGCACTATTGCATTCAACTTAGGCTAAACATAAAAACAAACTTGACTGGCACAAGAAACAGAATTAGCACTAAGGAAAAAGGTACCTGAAGCCAGAATATACTGATGGGAAATGCTGATGAATGGACAGTTTCCCAAAACATAGGCTTTGCAGCAGTGGAAAGAATGAGAAAGGATTTGTCATGGTATTGCTGTACACTCTTCGCTTCACAGATACTCTGTCTGCCAAACAGAAGACTTTTATTTGCCTTTTGAATTTGAATTCAGCATTTCTATTGGTATTACTATTGACTTTCATGTAGCAGGGTTTTTTTCTACAGGACTGTATCTACCTCATTTGTTTCTCAATAATAAATTCTATGCAGAATAAGATCTCTGTGGGGCATGGTGTGTGAGAGGTCTTGCCAAATTTGTGACAGAAGCTGAAAGTGCTATCAGGCAGGGAATGCTGGAAGAGATGTTATCTGGTCTCCTTGCTAAGGCTGTTCAAATCAAGGCCGCTTTGGCAGAGCCCTTCTCTGCCTGCCATGGATTTGCCTCTCCAGCCTACGAAAGGAAATGAGGCACACTGGCCAATAGGTCATCACTCACCATGACCTCTCTTCCCGAGAAAACAAGCCTTGAGTTTCTTAAATCACACACACATATCAACTTGTACTTTGACCAGAATTTCAGTGTATCTCCCCTTCAATGTGAACCACTTCATCTGTGAAAAGGAGATAATAATAAGACTTCATATTACAGGATTATTTATAAATCATAGAATCATGGAGTTATTTGAGTTAGAAAGACCCTTAAAGATTATCTAGTTCCAACACACCTGACACCAGATCAGGCTGCTCAGACTCCAGCAAACTTGGCCTCGATCACTGCCAGGCATGGGACATTCACAACTTCTCTGGGCAACCTGTTCCTGTGCTTACCACCCTCACAGACAGAATTTCTTCTTCATAACTAATCTAAACCCACATTCTTTCACTTTGAAACCATTACCCTCTGTCCTCTCACTTCATGGACCTGTAAAACGTCTCTCTCCATCTTTCTTGTAAAGACCCTTCAGCTACTGGAAGGCCATACTTAGGTCATGGATGAACAACCCCAATTCTCTCAGCCTTTCCTCACACGAGAGATGCTCCATCCCTCCAATCAACTTGATGTCCCTCCTCTGGACTCACTCCTACGGGTCCCTGTTCTTCCTGTCCTGAGGACCCTTGAGCTGGATGCAGCACTGCAGGTCGAGTCTCACCAGAGCAGAGAGGAGGGGCAGAATCCCCTCCCTTGCCCTCCTGCCCACACTGCTTTGGATGCAGCCCAGGGCACAACTGGCTTTCTGGGCTGGGAGTGCCCATGGCTGGGTCATGTCCAGCCTCTCATCCACCAGCATCCTCCACATCCTTCTCAGCAGGGCTGCTCTGATCTGTTCATCCCCAGCCTATGCTGATACCAGGGATTACCCTTGGTCGGCAGGACTTTCCCTCAGTGAAACTGTGCTGTCTTGAATCATGTCCCTGTCCTCCTTGTGCCTTAGCACAGCTCCTAGGAGGATCTGTTCCATGATTTTCCCAGGCACAGAGGTGAAGCTGACCAGTTTTAGGTTCTCAGGAAAATAATAAATTAATTAATCCTCCTTTAGAAGTAAATTAACTACTATCTCTGAAAAGAATGGTTAATTCTAAAAGGAGCCACAGTTAAAAAGCAAACAAAAAATAGTTATTCCGTTGCTAGAACTGGTAGAGCAGCACTTGGACAAACTTCAGGATTCTGCAGAAAATGACACATAATGCTATAATAAAGACAGAAAAGTACACTTCCACACAATCAAAAAGCATATTGTACTCTTTATACACAAAAAGGTGCCATCTGGAGTGTCCTTTTTCTGACTCCAAAATTTTAAATCAGTAGTTGTATATAAGAACCCTCTATAGCTTGCCAAAGCCAAATCCAGGAGAATTTTTCTAAGTATAATAAGAGTTTAAACATGCAAAAAAATAACCATCCATGACAATTCTACAGAGTGAAGAAAGACCTGGAGTTTGTGAAGATGATCCTAACGGTCAGCTCACAAACAGCTTCACAATCAATCTTACTTCCTCTTGTAACGATAATGTATCATCACATACCACACCCAAGACAACCCATTATTATCAATAGAATATTTTGCACTGAATTCAGAAGACCAGCTTTTAAAGCAGTGTAATAAGTGAAAAATTAGCAAAAGGTGTTTTAATTGAAAACCTTCTGCCAACAAGATCTACCAAGACAGAAATCTCTAAAACTGTAGTGCTCCTTCACTGATGCTCTTGAACGAGTCACAGAAATCTTATTCCACAGAGCCATCATTGCCCTGTAATTTAAAAGCAAGTGAAAATCAGCACTTAATCAGATCAGAATGTGTTCATCAGAAGACATGCACATTAAGACAACAATACATTATAAATCCATTTAGCAGAGCACCCTTCAGGATGATTTGCTCACTTTCAGAGAACACTGTCTTGACAAGAACCTTTAGAATAGCACTTACAGCTCCATTACATGACATGGATTTTCAACTAGAGTCAGCAGAAATATCATTTAAAAGTACTTTAGACTACTTCATTATTGACGTGATTCCCTGGCTACAATATTCCCTCAGATAGCCATTGTCATTAGTGGAACTGCTCTGACATTCTTTGATATAACTCTCAAGAACAGTTATCCTCTAATTCAGTAACTTATAGAGCAATGCACCTCTTCTATGAGAGATGGGAAGGAAGAAATAGAAAATCATTCTCTCCTGCTTCAATCGTTTTGTTGCTTTGGTCAGCCATAGAGATATGCCTTGCTTGGGAAGTTTCTGTAAAGTTAGAAAGTTGGATTTATCTCCACAGACTGTGGGTAGGTGACACCCACTGAATTTATTAACACAGATTCTTCACACAGCTACAACACTTTAATTCCTTGTGTTTCACTCACTGAAAGCATCCAATCAGTGTCCAAACACCAAACATTTCTGACTAGATTTAGAAAACCTGTCTTCTTCTCGCCTTCCCTCATGTAAAATACACTGTTTGTGAAGGCAAAGGGCTTTTCATCTACAACAAAATAGGAATTAAAATTGAATTAGGTCCTTAATTTGGAATTCAGATAATTAAACACATATCAGGTGTCTAGGAATATCTGAACAGATGGAAATGAAAAAAATCTACATTTCAGAATTATACCCTATTTTGTCAGGACCATACTAGTCAAATTTACTGAAGAAAAAAAAGCAGTGAAGGGGGTAGAAGGCCCTTACACATATATGGCAGCCATCAAAACTGTACCTGGCAAATGAACACATGCACAGATGCTTCCTATACTGAATAGGAAAAAATTTAGGAGTTCTAATTTCTCTGAATTCCTAGCAGGCAATCTCTTCTAGATTTGACAATCTGTTGCATTTTTGCAAATGGAAAGTGAGAATTCTACACCAAGTATCTCCAGGAGCTTTCAAACATCCTTACTGTCACATAATGGTAACAGCAAACTTCCCAGTGCCTTCCTAGTTACTGCACTTATTTGTCAGCCTGGTCCTCAAAGCACAAGTTTATCCTGCCAGGGAATAAAGAAAAGAAAAATGAAACAGTTGGTAGGAGAGCTGTGTGTTCACCATACTTCAGAAGAAAAAAAGCAGGGAAAAATAGTTCCTCCTTCCCAACCAACACATATAATAAGTAATATAATAAATAAAAGTGTTTTGATACATCTTGGTATGTGCAGCTGTGTTCAATAGAGTGAACCACAGCAGATCAACTAAAATGGCTGGCAGGCGAAGATCCTAAATATCAGAGAGAAACCATCAGTCAGCCATAAAAAATGAATAAAAACTCATAGCCTGAACTACATCTTAACCAGTAAGGCTTTGCATGAGCTACAAAGGGATATGGGATATTATGGCGTCTTTTGAGAAAAAAATTATCCCTCTTCCCAAAACAATCTTTCAATCACTACCTAAGACTAATTTGGATAACATGATGGTAGAAACACCAACACCTTCAGAACAGTGTCAACAGAAGGTCAACTGTCCTAAGAAAACTATTTTAGAGACAGTGAGACAAAAGCATTAACTCTCAAAGGAAACAGCTTGTGAAGACAGATTTGAGGACAAAATTAACACTAAATTCACTAATTTGCTGATAGAAATCTGTTCTAGAAAGAAGGTTTACCTTTTAGAAAGACCTTCAACATTTTTTGACCCACCATGCTTCATGCATTCATACATGCATATTCATCAGCTATGGAACTAAGTGTTTGTAGCACCTTTAGCTCCAGGAGTTCAGTAAATGAAGAATATGCTTGGCTGGCAGCAAAGTGGGGTCACAGTGAGTCCACACACACGTTTAAATGTAAGCCATGCATCAGTCAGGATGACCAGTGCTAAGCCAAGGCCTTCTCTTACTGCCTGTATCAGTCATGGCCCCATCAAACACACTGTCCTTAACAGAACTGCTTCAGCTGTGATGCTGAAATGCCTTCAGTATCAGCATCTCCATCATGTGTTTGCTTTAAATTAAGACTGCCGGTTGTTCAAACGTAGGTAACAACCTTAAAATAGAAATTACTGACTAAAATTTGATGGTCTCCTATAAATCAGATTTGATGATGCTGGCCTTAAAAACTTTTTAATTTTTAATAAAAATGAAGTTTAGTCAAACTTTGTCTTTTCTTTTATGGTGCTGCATTAAGACCAAGTCTCAGGTTCTGTTATGCAAAATACTTCAACACAATCTTACAGAATAACTCCATAAAAGAATATGTCAATGGGCAGGAGTAGAAATGTCCTTCATTTTTAAAATTTTGTTCACCTTATAAAATATCTCTCTCTCCCAACTTAAGCCTCAGTATTCATAAATCAGTACCTCCTAATATTGTACTATATACATGAAAGTGTAAATGAAAAATAATCTGCTACATGACATTTCCCAGATGCTTGTGGCTTACTGGGCAATGCATAATGTTTGTTCCTACCTGATGATACCATAGGCAGAGAAAGGGCATTCCTGAAGTCATGCAAATCTCTTACACTCTTCATGGATTTACTAAATAACAAAAGGTTCCCAAAATCTCTTATCTGTGAAGTCAAAAACGGCATAATTCTTAAATAAACGTAAGAATCACAGAATCAGAGAAACAGCTGAGCTGGAAGGGACCCTCAAGAATCATTGACTTCAATTCCTGGCCCTGCACAGGACCACGCCCGAGTCACACCATGTGCCCAAGAGCATTGTCCAAATGCTTCCTGAACTCTGTCAGGCTGGTGCTGTGAGCACTTCCCTGGGGAGCCTGTTCCAGTGCCCAATCACCTTCTGGATGCAGAATCTTTTTCTACCATCCAACCTAAATCTCCCTTGACACACCAAGGGCCATTCCCTTGGGTCCTGTCACTGCTCACCAAAGAGATCAGTGTCTGTCTGTCTTCTTTCCCTCATGAGGGCTGCATTCTGTGTTAGAGCAGAAGAAAAAGGCCAAAAGTTTTCAAGAACAGTTTATAGAAGACAGCAGAAATATCTCTGAATATATTGCCCTTTTCCCCACCCATCTTTCTCTATGCATAGTTGATTCTTAATCAATTATTTGCACTTGCTGTACCATCACCAGTTTTCCATGTCACCTGTAACTCAGCTTTTCTCTCTGCTCTGTCTCATGGTAGACAATGTAGGTTGAAACAGGAAATCAATAAATTCTGTGCTTCTATCAGACTTTCAAATCCACAGTACTTAGATGAATTTTAATTGGTTAACCACAGAAGGCACAAAAATCCATTAACGTGTACATAGGTCTTCTGGATACAACGCTTCATCTAATCAGTTTTCTAGCAACCCCAATGACAGCTATGATGATAGCCACTGTGTAGTGAAAGAGCATTAACAGCATTTTACATTTATATTTTTACTGTACCGAAGAATTTTTTAATTTAATTTCAATTCTCATTATATAAGGTCTGATTGAAAATAACAAACCTAAAAGGAAAGTGATCTCATTTAACTGTAGTGCTTGGTTACACTTCATTTTTAAAGGTTGCTTTCACTTCATTTTATATAACCTGGGGGGGGGGGGGGGGGGGGCAGTTAATGACAAATAGTAAGGGGGTTGCATTTCAAATCCTACTCAGTAACCTGATATGTCTCACTACCAGAAAGTGCAAACAGTGAATGAATTATGGGCTTCATTTATCTTTCTCTTTTTATCAGCTGTGTGTTACATTAAGAAACTCACTTATTCTGAGTGCTGTTGGCTCAAGTCCTTTTGGAGCTGGCATATGTTACACTGCAGCGACTGATCACTGTGTACTGCTGCAGCACTATGACAGGGGCATGAATAGCAAATGAATACATGTTTCTGGGAAAGGAAGGCCAGAATATCCACCAGTTTAAGACTAAATACAATAGTTTTTATCACTGAAGACTTATGAAGTAGAGTCCAAGAGCATAATGACAAGCAGCCTGGTCATTAGAGATCACACAGTACTGTCATTTTTAAAAAAAGGACATAAATCTCAACATCCATGTAAAGCAGGTAAAATTATCTTCATTTGGAAGACAATTTAAGACAGAGGTTAAATAAATCGAGTAAGGTGATGTAGCAAGTCAGTGGCAGAGCCAAGAATACAATACCAGATTCCTTGCTCTACACCTAGTGCCCTTAACACTGGGACACAGGCCTAAGATAATAAAAAGCTCCAACCTGATAGGAATTAAAACATCCCATATGTTCTGCTTGCAAGCAGGGTTTGCAGTGAGCATTTCAGGGCAAGAAGAGGTGGTTCACATCATCCCCTACTCCTGCCCCACAGCTATTGCAGAGGTCATGGCCAGTTGTTTCCTCTTTCCATTCTTCAGCCCGATAATTATCTCTTTAGGGATTATTAAATATGGTTGTACTGTACATTTCAAAATGTGGAAAACTCACGATTTTTTCACTGGGACATTGTATAGTCGAACAATAAGATGTTTTCTTCATTTAACCTCTACTACTGTTATACAGCCAACCAATATCACAGAGTCTTCCTATCTCATAAGGCAGAAGAATCATATAAAAAGAATTAGTACTAGTAATATATTAGTGGAAGGGGAAAAGAAACAGCAGCAAATGGATTGAAAAGCCTACATCACTCACCCTTTGTGAGAAGTGAGATGAAAAAATATGAGCAATAAAGGATAACCGAACAGATGGGTTATTATCTTCATTGAAATACGACATTTCCTCAGGTGAATGGCTTTACTGGTTGATCAAGATTGGCACTTTGCCCTCAACAGTAGCCATTCCTGAGTGCTCAATTTATTAGCAAAAGAAAAGAAGATGTAATACACATAGCCATTGAGAATTCTCACCGACATGTGATGATAGTTCATTTCTCGGAGTCAAGGGAGGAACATACTCTTGAAATTTTTCCAGCACATTTAATTTTGAAAATATGACCCTCCAAACTAATTTTAAGTCCAAGTTCAGATTAAAGTCATCAATAGACTCAAAAATTGATAAAAACATGAGATTTTAATGTAAACAAAACATCAAAATCTAAACAGGGCAGATGCAGAGAAAACCATGAAAGGTCTTGATCCTCAACTAGTAATCCAGAAGGCAGAAATGTGCCATATATGTACCATACATCAACAGCATGAGTTTCCCAGGAGAATCCTCCAAAATAATTTTATTTCCAATCAGCCTCAGTTCTCCTTTTTGACAGCACAGATGAGAGACAGGCAAAGAAAACTTGTTGTTGGACAAGACAACCATGAGCCAACGGTGTGCCCTTGTGGCCTAGAACCCAGCGATATCCTGGGATGCATTAGGAAAAGTGTGGCTGTGGAAGGGAAGGGATTCTCTGCATTGGTGAGGCCACATCTGGAGTGCTATGTCCAGTTCTGTCAGCACAAGACAAGGAACTACAGGAGAAAGTCCAGCAGAAAGGCACAAATATGATTAAGGGACTGGAGTTTCTCTCTTATGGCTGAGAGAGTTGGGCCTGTTTAGATTGAGAGATGACTGAGAGGACCCTAGGAATGTTTACAAATATCTTAAAGGGAGATGTCAGCAGATGGGGTCAGACTCCTTTCAGTGATGCCCAGCAACAGGACAAGGAGTGATGGGCACAAACAGGGGCACAGGAAGTCCTATCTAAACATAAGGAAAAACATCTTTAGTGTGTGGGTGACTGAACACTGGGACAGTGAAAGTGCAGAAGACATTACAAGCGACCTCACCCTGGTAAGTCACAGTTGTACTAATTACCAAACAGGAACAGCCTTGCCCTTAATGGGTCACAGCTGTGACTAATAAAGATAAGTGTGATAAAAGGGGTGGGTTGGCTGGGTAGGGGGATCTTGGAAGAAGAGGACGTTGGGTGGGTGGATCTGGAGGGGGTAGAGAAGCCCTGAGGAAAAAGGAACAATCTGGAGAGACACAAGGAAGAGAGTTGCTGCAGTAAAAGATCTGCTGTGAGGTCAGTCTGGTTTTGATGGCATTGGAGCCTGCAGTCACAGCTGAGCTGGGTAAAGGCCAGTGCTCAGAGTCTGCAAACCAATGCTTGCAGTCACAGTCCAGCAGGAAATAGCCACAGTCAGAGTCTGCAGTTGGTCCCTGCAGTAGGAGCTTGCTGTAGTCTGAGTCAGGATGGCTAATCTGTAAAAAAAGAATAAACTGGGACCCTTTTCATGTTGTTGAATGAGAGCCTGTGTCTTAACTCATTTGTACCCCTAATGAGAGACCTGCTGTAACAGGACAGGTAGCCCAGAGAGGCTATGGAGTCTCCTTCCATGGGCACATTCAAACCTTGTCTGGGTACAATCCTGTGCAACCTGCTATTGGTGAGCCTGCTTTAGCATGGGGGTTGGAGTGGATGACCTCCAGAGGTCACTTCCAATCCTGGCTATCCTGTGATTATGTGAAGGTTGGGCTGTAGGAAATGAAAGCCAGAAAAGAAAAACTATTTTAATTAAAAAAAAAAACCTAATACCGGAATGGGGAAACCATTCTTAAACATTATCTCACATCCAGAAACAGATTGCTCCCAATGCATATTTTTGCCCTAATATTTTTCAAGAGTCTGGATGTGGATTGGAATTCTGTGCTGTGAGTTTTTTGATTTTTAACCTAACCGAGGAGTAATTTCACTTGTTTCTTGTTTCTCCATTGCAGAAAACTTCAGTAGCAATGTTTGAAGCAATTTTACCTCCTTAATGATGTCTACACAGTAACAGTATCCCAGGGACAAACCTATCTCTTCCCACTGACTTATTAAGGGTGGAGAGGATTGTAGGTCATGTTTCATCAAGACATCTTGTGTAGCATAGCTTTTTTCTTATTTGTGCTCACAGTATGAGTCAGGTTTTGGAGCTGTTAAATTGGATTTTAAATGCTTTGACAGATATTACATTTTAAATGGGATTAACCTCTCTTCAACCTCCAAAGTCTGAACAAATTATTAAATATATCCTACAATGATATCAACAACAAAGATTTAGAATCCACTAGGTGAAAACTTCAGTGCTGTAGCCTTAGGAAATGCACAGGTAGACAGGGAGCAGAGAAGAAAAATAGCAGGCATAATTATGAAATTAATTGACTCAACCAGAGACAAAATACCATGCTACCCTAAAAATATATGACACATGGCAAGCTCTGATGCACCAGGTATAGCATGGGAAAACCTGAAGAGTGATATTTCTTCAAGAGAAGAAGCCCCAGGGAAGAAATCAGCTGCTTCTCCTGTAAACTTGTGTCAGAAACACAGACTGATGGAAAATTCATCTTTCCTATGCATCTAATTTTTCTCCCCTGCAACAGTAGAAGGAAACTCTTTGGAGGTAGCTAATATTTAAGATTGGTCAGATATTTCTTCTATAGTCAAACAATTGGGGTTTTGAAAGGAATTTTCCTTGTACATCAGGAGAAGATGTCGGGTTTTAATTCTTTTAGGAGGGGTGAGGGTTTGCATTCTACATTTTCTTGTTTTTACTTTTCTAAATAGTGTACTTCAGAACTACCAGTTGTTTGTAGGATAGATGAGTTCCATAGATTTGTGCAAACTTCAGCGTTTAACTCAATGTCCTGAGGATCAAGCTACTGGCTACTTTGTCAAGAATTGGTCATTCACTGTTCTGAAGAGGTCTCACCCAAACTTCACATCAGAAATTTTCTTGAGAAAAGTTGGTCAAAACACATTTTTATGAACTTCAATTTTAAACTGAGTCCATTTGAAGAAAAGATGTTTTGATGGAAATTTCTTGCTCAGTCTTTTCATGAACCAAAATTCTTCATTTTTAATAGCTACAAGATAAATCTCTGCCCTTACCAATATCCATGTTTCTGCCAAGACATTTCCAAGCAAATTAGAACAAAGCAGGGCAAAGGCTATCACTGCCTTGAAAATCTGTATCAATGCTTTTATTTCTTCCTGCTCTTGCTGCTAGAGACCAATGATCTCAAGAGCTATATTTCTCCAAAGCAGGATGAAATTATCTTCTTAAAAATAACAAAACAGAATGACTTTTAAGGGAAATAAATCCTGACCATAACCTCTGTGTCATCTCCTCTAGCATCTTCCAATTTCTTCCTTTCAGCTTCCCAAGCTTTGCCTCCTCTTTCCTACTCCTGCCTGAAAAATTGCTCTGTTTTTCACACAGTTATGCATTTAGCCTCACAAGAAAGCTGTTTATCTCTGTTTTTAATATGGTTAGCAGGCTGGCCAGAAAAAAACAACATAAAGCTAGAATTTCTGAAATATCCAAGCAACACAACATCTTTCATAGCTAGGTTAGTTAGCAACCTCCCCTCTCAGCAAACTCGTGTCCACAGGCACAAACTCACACGTGCTGCATGGCCTCTCCACTGATTGTCACTGCAGATCAAAAAGCTTCCTAGCCCACAGACCTGACTGTTATCCTTGCCTTCCTTCAGGCAGGAAACAGAAAAGGAGAGAGGGAAAATCAGAGTGAGCCTGGATCCAACAGACTGCAGCAATGGCAGGACTCCCCGAAGCTCATTTGTCACACCTGCCTCCATTGCCAGGGTCTCTAGACCTGCCACTTCAAATCTATCCACCTTCTATTCCAGGTCTGAAAACAAGTTATTCTGCAGCAGCTTTGGCTCTTGGCTTAAGGAGCAGGCTTTTGGGTGGGTTAGTCAGGTGTGAGGCATCAACATATTGTAACAGAAGGCTTAGGAGTCTGCTTGCAAACTACTCTTCCAGCCAAGAATGTTTCATGTTTTTTTCTAGCACTCAGAAAAAAATGACTTGCAACTAGTGAGATAATAGAGTTATTCCACTAGCTCAAAATGGTAGGAATCAAGCCATGCATATGATCTACAAAAGAATTATATAGCTTTTATAGAAATAAGACAATATCAAACATTAACTGGTCAACAAAGTTAGTGGAAAATGAATACAATTATTTCACACTGTTTCATGAACCTTTTATCAGAAATTTATCTAATAAGGTTCACATTCCTGTTGGCAGACTACCACACAATAGGTATTATATATTCAAATCAATGTCTGGGGGAAAAAAATTTAATTTCCAAATCTTTTAAATTGAAAAACTGAATGTGTTTCATGTTCAGGCTTCACAGTACTGTCTTCTGTGAGGAGTGTAGCATTAGCTGCCAAAATGGTAGGCTTTGAAAATATCTGTAGTTGATATAAATAAGGATGAAAGAAAATTTTCTCATGAAAGAAAAAGGTCATCAAATTGAAAGAAAAACAAATGGTATCAGGGTCATGACTGACTGCCCAAATTTAAGATTCAGTTCCAGTATGGGAATAAAAATTACCAGTGAAGAGTCTTAAGATATTCATATGTAGGTATTTGTTTTTACACATGATTTAACAAATCTTTAAAGCAGCAATCCCTAGGGAAAATAAATTGCAAGTGGAAAAAGGTTTTCACTTGTAAAATAAATTGTTCATTGTGTATTGTTTCTTCAGACTAAATTTCCATTTTGAATAATTGATTTCATTCTTTCTCACTTTTCCACGTTCTTTTCTTCTCTTCCTGCTAAAAAAGAAATAGTTTTCTTCCTTTCACACAAGAAAATAAATAAAGTCAAGATTGTTTACTACCTGATTTACCAATTTGAAAATGAAACAAAGGAATGTATTTTTAAAACAATAAATTTCTAGTATGTTTACCCCTTGCATAAACAAACAGAACTGGAGTTTGCAAGAAATATTAAAGTTAATTTAAATTGCAAATATGACCTTATTAAAATGGCTTTGCAGAGAGCTATAAACAAACTGTATGTGAGCTGGTAATGTAGCCAAAATAACACATTCTCAACTCGCATTATAATTAAAGCAAAAAAAATATTGTTTTCACAGTTCTGAAAGTCTCAGAAGGGGAGGAGGAGTTAGGAAAATGTTATAAGGAAATCTTAAGTTTGGGAGGAAAAAGCGTTCCAGTTGGATTTCTCTTTAAGGAATTCTTGCGACATTTATTCTTTCAAAGTCAAAGCAAATTCTGATGAACAGCTTGAAAATGAAACGTTATTAAGTACTTATTAATTTAATGTGTTTTGAATACTTTTCTCCTACAACCACTACATTGCTTCTTAATGTTTGAAGCACAATCATTAAGATTTACTGTATCTTCTGTGAGAATAAAAATGGAGCAATTAAGACTGTGCTTGTATCTGAAATGGAAGTGGAGAGCTAATAAATTTCAGAATTAATAGACAACAGATAGGCCAAGCTGCTTTCTAGGTTTATGGAAAATCTATAGCTGAAAGTCTATTTAAAACAGCATAATGTTAGCAAGCAAATTGTTTCCTCTTACATACAAAAGTAATACAGGTTGCAGGAGACCAGGAAAATTGGATGGAGGAGAGGCGAAACTCAGCAGGATATTTCCACCACCCCAAAAGACTAACATGATTATGCCTCTTTGGTACAGCTTGCATGGCTCTAGGTAAGGGTAAAGGAGCACCAGCTCTCTGTGTGCAGGTGTTTTCTGATCACAAAGGTGTCTGTAGTCATTTTCATGTAAGAACGGGTTTTTTGTGCATTTATTTCACTGAAGTTGGTCTGAAGTAAATATATGAAGTGCAATTAAATTAGTTACTTATCTGTATTGCCAAGAGTGCATTCTCACTTGGACTCTACATCCAAACACAAAATAGTCAGAGACAATTTTACTGATGGGAAAACAGTAAACCGAATACCAGAATGGACAGCGATCCTCTAAGGCTAGTTTAGGCAGGGATGCAAAGCAGATGTTCTCTTTCTTTCAGTATCTATGTGGGAATTGTCAGGATTTTGTAAGACTGGGTTTGATTGTCAATTGCTTTCCAGTTCAAGTGGAGCATACAGGGACAAAAGAGCAGTGCACAGAGTCAAGGTGCTGTTTCTCACAGTTTCACAACCACTAAACCTCCTAAAGCCCTACAACAAGCAGAGACACACATTTCTTCAATACTTAGAGCTGTGCCTGTAAAGCACCACGAAGTCTCTGATGAAAGCTTTTCAGTCCTTACTGCGGCAAAGGCATCACAGTGATCCTTTGCAGGGCTTTGCTCCATGTCAGGGTGATGCCCAGTGTATGTGTGGCTACTCCTGTCCTTCTCTGGGCTTTGAGGCATTTTCTGGATCTTCAGGAAAGAGTTACATGAGATTTCCCCTGTTCTCTGCCTCTGTTCAGAACGAAAACATCAGGTCCATTTGCAACAGTTCAGTGCTTTCTGCATCAGCACAAACTAATTCCAAATGTAAAACAGGAAAAGATGAATCAGAAAGGTAAACTGTTCTAAATCTTGAAAAAAACTAGCAAAACCGTGCAGATTCTTGATTAGGCTTGTGGCAGTTCTGTCGGTTTTGCTAAGGAATTTCCAAAATTAATTTCTTTATGTGCTGCAGGACTCTGAATTACAGTTAGCAAAGTTGTTTGTATGGATCATTCTTTTTACAGTCTTGTTCCTTTGGCTAAAAACATCCTGGCTTCAGTGATCAGCTCTATTTACTGTTTCCCTCCAAAAAAAAAAAAAAAAAAAAAAAAAAAAAAAAAAAAAAAAAAAAAGGCAGGATAGAGCCAGGAAGAAGTTGTGCTGGAAGCTATAGGATTGGAAAGATATTATTGTATGTAAAGGGTTTTTTCCTCATGTTCCTTCTGGGTTTAAGCTTCAAATGCCCCATCAGCTATATGCAAATCCTGTAAAGCTGGGTTTTTAAGATTCTATGGATAAGATGAATGCCCATCTGCTTTCTCTAGTCCCTGTATGCAGAACTCGGATCTGCTCCAGCTGAGCCTGGAGCCTGATCTCTCAGTGAGAGGCTCCAGTTGAATCACAAGCTACAAAGCACTGGCCTGGAGTCAATCTCAGCCTGCAGTTCCACTGGGCTATTTTTCAGGGCCCTTCAGCGATGCTCTCTTCTACCTCACTGATAACTGTGCTATGACATGCTGGCCTAAATGCTGTGGGCAATTGTGCTGCATCAAGCTTTTGGTTACTTACAGCATAAAACCAACAGCAATCACGGTTTGGTGAGCTGCATAATCTGTATAACAGCATAGCAAGATGAAACACTGTTTCTGAGTGCTAACAGTGAGTTCAAAAATTTGAATACTCACTGTGTGACAAAGGATCTGAGACTCCTGCTTAGTTCCTTATACTTTAAATTCTTTCTGGATATTCTTCTCCATCTCATGCTGGATTCTGAACAAATACATCCTCCTTTTTAGATCAAGAATAAAGCAGAAAGAATTATAATTTAGAACAGATACCCCTCTTCCCCCAGCCCTTTGACTGGAGAGAAAGGAGAGAGCAGCAGACATACACCAGTGCCAGACATGCTGGAATGTGATCCATATGGGGATAGATCCAGGGACTGGAATGGAGAGGAAATGTAATGTGAGCCAAATCCTCAGCCAAGCAAGTGCTACCTACATCTGTATCATTCTTATGAAGGAAATGCAGCCTAAGAGATTATTTTCCATACAGCAGATGGAATAATTGTTATGGAAGATACTGTGTTTTAGGGATGACATTACTAAAAGAAGGCGTCACACATCTTTAGTTCCCTTTATTCACAGCTTTTGTTGCTAAAGGTTACCAGATGAATGTGAAGTAGCCCCAAGCAGGACCACTAAATACACAACCAAAATTAATTCCACCTTTTTGAGTGGAAAAGAAAAAGATTCAAAATCAGGATTGCAGATATTGCAGATGTGACTACATGAATCAGCAGGTAGTCTGTCACACTGAGAAGGTCCTCAAAGACTTAAACTGATATCAGTATTATGCAGACTGCTCTGATTACAAGTCTTGTAAGCAGTATGAAGTAGTCTATATCAGTGCAAATGGCTGAATTCTAGTTCAGTTTCTCAATAAAGTTGATCTCATTTGAGACTGGGGATCTTCACATGGGAAAAGGGGATGATAGATGTTCCTGGGCTAGTAACTTCCATTGTTTCCATTTATCAGTGTGAAACTCAGTCAAACAGCAACAAAATATTTCCTTTTCATGGTTTTCCTGCAGCTGAAAAATTACTCGTCCTTCCATGCAGGATGTCCAACAGATTAAAAAACAGTATAAATTTCCTTCAGTCACAGATAACATCTCTATTGCTAACTATCAGAGCAGAGAGCCCAACTGCATTCTGACCCATTACAGACCACTGAACAGGATTACACGTGTAGTGATTAGGGTTGGGCCATATGATGGTTATCAGTGAAGTCATGAAGAGGGAAAGAGAAAGATGCTAAAGTCAAGGTCTCAGAAATGGTGATTTCAGTTGCTGGCTAACATTTTGCCCTTTCCTATATCGGTCTCATGATGGAGCCCGAGATCCAAAGTCCCCCCTCTGCTCTGCTCTTGGGCTCCCTGCTCAACCTACACCAAACTTCTGCCCCACCTGCACTTAGATCAGAGAGGTGCCCCCACATCAGCCTGTCTGAGAGTCACAGTTTGTAGGTGGAATCACACTGCGTAGCTGTGACTGGAGCACGTTTTATGAGAATACCAAGTAGGTGAGTAATCAGAAACTTGAAAGAAATACAAGCCAATGGAGAATGCTCAGAGAAATTCAGAATTGCAGTTTAGAGCCATAATTACTTGTGCCCTGGGCACGGAAAATGAATTATTGCCTTTTCCTTGCAGCAATCTTTTTATACGTATTAGAAGATCAAACAGCCACAATTTAATTTTTTTTTTTCTCACAACCCATGTTTCTCTAGGCTTTTGATTATTCTCATTGCTTTTCAATTACATTCCCATATTTCTTTGCAAACATATAATTTACACTAATAATAAACAGAAGATCTCTTACCTCTTCAGTTAGGACTGGGATGACCAAACACTCCAAAATGAAGAAGGAGATGAACTCTCAAAAAAGACTGTATTTGCTACTTAGACTACTGATTTTAAGGCTGGGAACTACTTCTACTGTCAATAGATACAATGATACATAAAAAACCTCTCTGGATTCTTTTCTTGAACTATTACATTAAAAAATTCATCTGAAGGAGAGAGAGCCACATGAGAACTCTCTAAGTAAGAAACAAACTATGAGATATTTTACTTAGACCGATAGAGAGAGGAATAGAATAGAATAGAATAGAATAGAATAGAATAGAATAGAATAGAATAGAATAGAATAGAATAGAATAGAATAGAATAGAATAGAATAGATTGTTTCAGTTGGAAGGGACCTCAGATTATAATAGAATGTTTCCTTTGGAAGCTACCTATAATAATCATCTAGTCCAACTCTCTAACCAATTCAGGGCTGATAAAAAGTTAAGGTAAATTATTAAGGGTATTGTCCAAATGCCTCTGAAATACTGTCAGGCTTAAGGCTCCAAACCCCTGAATTATGGTGCCCAAACTTTAGACAGATGATATAAGATCTGCCTGCAAGAAGATGCAACCCCCTAAAGCATTTGATGTCTTCACAGCCCTATGTGTGTGCTCACTACTCTGGAAATGAATCCATTGCCTGAATCCAAAGTGGCACATGCCTGGCATACAGATGTCCCTGAAGATAGGTTTAAACCCTGTCTTTAATTTATAAAAGGTGTTACCACCTCCACTATTCTAAAGATTTCCGGACAAGGCACTGAACTGGCTCTCAGGCAAGATGAGTGAAACCAGATGTATGGTTTGCCCTGCATACTAACACTGCTTCTGAGACAAAAACACTGTGAGCAATATCAAAACAAACATCTCTGAGCACCTCTCATGTCATGTGCTGTCTGTCCTACAAGCTTCTTTGTATTTGCAGGGATCTGGAGAAGTCAAGGAAACACTGTGTTTCCGCCCTAGCAATTCCCTCCTTTCTGTAGATTTAATAATAATAGTAATTCACTGTGTTCATGTACAAGCACACAGGCAAAAAATCCTCTGAACATTAATCTCTGCAGAGAAGTAAATTTTTTGATGATATTATGAACTGAACTATATTCTTTATTCTTACTAAGTTACAAATCTTCTACATACTCCTTTCCTACTCTCCGACCTCCTTCATGCTGCCCCTACACCAGACTGACACCAGAAGTGAAGGGGAAGAACAAAATCAAATTTCTAAAATGAACTCAAAGTGCATTGCATTGCTGCAAAGCACATTTTGCAGAGAGCACTGAAAGCAATTTGAAGCATAGGCAAAAAACCCTCCTAAATCATGGCAATGAAATGCAAATATTCATCACTGGGAGATTATACACATGACATGCCAAAAATGAGCTGAAAAATTATGTTCAGAAGCAGCCTCACAATATCTTTGACCTTTTCTCTATTACTGCATTAGATAATTACCAGACCAGGAAAACCATCAAGTAACACACAAAGGAGGCAATGCATCCTCACAGCTCTTTGCTTTTTATTTCATTGGGTTGTCTGAATTCAGTCAGCTGTTATTCAGCAAACAGAAGCCACCAGTTACAGGCTAAAGAATAATATTCTGCTAGTATATAACCCACAACAAGTGAAAACATCAGCAGAAAGGACATGTATCTTTACTGTGAAACTGATTACCTGTTCTTAATAGAGCTGGGAATATACTGAAGACACAGTACACATATCCTGTGTAACAGTTATCATGTCATGCAGATTGCTGTGGAAACACATTGTCATTTGCGTGGAAACTCTTAGAAAGTCCAAGGCATCACTTGCAAAAAGAAACAACAGTTAAATCCTTACATCTCAATAGCTAAATTAAATATGAATCCCCCAAGACAACCTTTTGACATCACAGAAATAATGTACACCTGTAAAAGGGAGAGAAACACAGGCCAGTAAGGAGATTTACTTTTGTTTGAGGCCCCCAAGTACCAGGACAAGTTCTGATACCTTGTGACTAGCAAAGCAAAACGTGACGCTTTGGGCTAAGAAAGGTGATGGAAGGCTGATGGTGATTGACTTAGACAAGTACTAAATATAAGGCAAATAGTTACTGTTTGATTAATAAAGCAAGAGCTCAGGCCCTGAAATAAAACTGAGCTGTCACATGCTCATTTTGTGGAGAAAAACTGAGTCAATAATAGCTTCAGGGGACTGGAGAGTTCAGTGAGGAGTAAGACACCAGGACAGACTGACCCAGAGGGCTGTCTGGCAATGAACCCAAAGAGTCAGCTCAGATTTGATGGTCAGCAGGAGGGTGAGTTGGCATGATGTTTCTTTTCACAAGGAGAATGTGAAAAAGGTTAGTACTGAGCATTGTTTTAATAGGGGGAGAGCTAGCAGGTGTGGATTTGTCATTTCTGAGTATAAAGCTGGGAAGAGAAGCTTTCTTTGGGACTGCCAATGGGAATTTCAGGCAGTGAGAGCTTAAACGTTTCACAAACCCATCAGGCAAATATTTGAAAGAAAAATGACACAATAAAAGTGGCATTTTATAGCCTCAGCTAATGAGCAGGCTTCAGTACCTACCGCTCTAACATAATTGAAAAGCAGAGCATTACTTAACATATTTCTCATCAATGTAGGTGTTTTATCCTCAAGTTTCATCTCCTTCCTTCACTTCTTCCACTTGTAATCAGCCAAGAGTATTTCCCCTTTTGCAAGGCTGCTGAACTCTGTCTTCTGTAAAAGGCAGGACTATTGAATGGAATAACTCTCCCTGGGATTTACTTCAGTTCCTTGTTTTGATGGGTAAATACCAAGCCCCAGTGACTTTTCCCTCTCTTCTGTGTCAATATAAAACACGTACTGCTTTTACAAGACCTATCAAAAGTTAAAAAAAAATATTTTTCCTACAGGTTTTGCAATAGTCCTATTTAGAACAAAAATAAATAGGCAGAATAGACAAGCTAAAGGAGACAAGAATGCAAGGCATCAGTCTGATGAAATATAGTTGCTACAGCTTGACAGGGACTGAGGTGCTGTTCATCCCAAATCTCTTCCTCAAATCCACAAGTTGTGGATGCTCAGTCTATACATTTAATTAATCCTTAAAATGTCTCCTGAATCAAATTTGACCAAGCTTTTTAAAGCTCTCTAGATTTCTCTATCACTCTGATATTACAAAGCAGAACAGCAACTGATGCTCAGTTCCTGTAAAAGGGAGGCAAAAAACACTCGAGAAAAAATGTCTTGATGCAGAAATCTTGAAAATTAAGAGATATTCATTAGAGAACCAGACTCTACCTTTTCAATTATGACTGTTCTAGAACCACTAGAGCCCTGCTCATCCCTTCCTTAGCCCTCTTCTTGAAGGAAATCTCCAGCCAAACCAGAAAACCTAATCCTAACATTCCCATTGACAGAGATGGAAAAAAATTACAGAAAATGCTACTCTATTTTTTCTTGATAAAAAACTTTTCATTTCTTCCCTCAGATAAAGATATGAAAAGAGGAGAAATCTGATTCTGCAGGGCACCCTTACAGTCCTGACTAAATAATAGACTCAAAGTTTCTATAGCAAAAGAACAAGAAGGGTAGAGAAGGTGGACATTATTTTTCTCTCTCTGTCCTGAGTCACCTGCTCTGCCATGGAGATAAAGTGAGTTTGTTTCATTCTAAAGTGGGTGGGTTGTTTCTGTAGTTTGGAATGAAGCATCACAAAGAATTTAGTGCACATCAAACTTGTAATCCCAGCACTCTCTATGAAAGAGGCCCTGCTCACCACACCCATTGCTGGAATACAGCCACTCCACAGAGACAGTGATGAAAAAGAAGATTGTGCACCCATGATCACGAATCAGAGGAGGTAAACAGAGCACTGTGAACATTATTACAGGTTACAGGAGGCTGAGTGTTGCAAAGCCTGACACTGACTAATCAAGTCCTACAAGTCATGAGGACTTATCTGGTACCAAATCTGACTGACAGTTATTGAGGGATACCTTGCATCCTAACATCTCTGTGTACCTTTGGCTGGTACATAGGCCAGTGAGAGAAATCTCCCACTCAGTGGCCTACAGCATCCTGGGTTTCCCTCAGAGGCTTCCTGACCAAGTTCTGGCCAGCTTATGAGAACTGAAGACCTGAGGCACCCAAGTGATGGTGCTCTAGGCACGTTCTGAGAAAGCCAAACTTTCTTCCTCCAGCAGATGACTCAACCAGCTGACACAGGAGAAACTGTGGTTGTGCTGAACTATACAAGGGAAGCCATTCTATCAGTGTCTAAGGAAAATTGGCACTCCTAGAAGCACATCTTGTTATTGGGGGGGGGGGGGGAGGAAGGGGGGGGCGGAGGGGTTGTTTTTGGTGATTAGTGTTCAAGGAATCCAGCCATTTCACTGAGCAAAGCACACTCCAGAAAGCATACTGCCCCAAAGAACCCATTCCTTCAAAAAACAAGACTAGGAGCAGGAAATACAGTCTCATCTGGAGAAGTGAAGCAAAAGGAATTTCCTTGAGTGTTGTACAGAAAGTCTGTGGCCAAGACCAGCTGCTTTGAGACCTGTCAATCCAACAGCTAAGACACAAGATGCTGCTTCCTTTGCAAGCCCAGTCCTGACAAACCTTTAGCTTGATTTTGAGCCTTTCCTTTCACTTCACTTTCACTGCTAAAAGCAGTATTGATCTCCCAGGAGGAAGAAAATATTTCTTTGCCTCTCTGAGGTGCCATGGCAATTAAGATGGGTATAACTTTTTAGGAAGCTACAGAAATGGAAGGCACTTAGAAGTTCAAAGCAATATTATTATATAGCTCAGAAAATGACACAATATGCTGACAGAAATTATGCAGTATACTGCTTAATAAACTTACAGCCAGCATAGTAAAAATTCTGACAGTAATAAACTCCTTTCCCAGTTGACTGCAGTCTTGTGCTGCCAGAAATTATCACCTCTTTGCAGGTCCTATAGCACTCCACCTTCATACTCAGTAAAATGGTACCCCAATGACATTGGCAGCCATATTATTTATTATCTACAGTAATGAAAAATACAAATAATTGACCTTGGAATTCCTGGGCTTACTGCTAAATTGACCCATTAAAAAAGTAATAATATTTTATGCACACGTAGGTGAATGTGTTTTCATCTAAGTGAGTATGCCATCAAGATGTGGATCTGCCTGTATTTAATATCTTGGAGGTAACCTTTATTGCCTTTTACATTTCTCTTCCTTGCTGCCCCAGATGTAACTTACACTATGTCTTATTGCAGAATCACTTGGGCAATCTGTTCTTGTGTCCCTGCCTGGCCTATAAAGTAACCAACACACATCCAGAAGGCTTAAAAACAATAGCAAACAACAATAAACCATTAGCTGATATTTGGTCTACTTTTAGCACAGTGCTAGCTTTTCCTATTATTTTTAAAATAGTCATAAATTATGTATTTGTGTACATGGGTGATTTGGGAGAAAAAAAACAAGTCACCACGCATGCCAATGGCCGGTAATATCCACGGGACAATTTTGAAAGGCCTCTGATTTACTTCCTGTTACTCATAAATGATCTAGACATCGATTATCTGATCAAAAGCATCATCTTGTCCACTCGACTGTCAGCACTTTCTAAATGGAGAACAACACAATCTGAGAGTAATTTGTAAATAACAGAGCGAAAGCTGTTCATGTAAACAGATCAATGGACAAATGCATAAAGAGAATGGGGCCTCCTGACAGATTACTCATAAAAACAAGTTATTAGAATTCATTAAATAAGCATTACCAGTTTACCAGCTTTAACTATCTCACCACAGCAGATGATGGATTTCAGAAGACACGGCTCAGTAGTCTGAGCACAGCGTATTTGAAGTATTCGAATGCCCATGAACTAGTGGTTTGAATCCAGGCATAAGGCATAACATTTTGTCCCTTTATGGATGATAAGCCACATATTGGGTGTTTACTGAATGTAGATAAGACTTAGAAAGCAGTCCCTCCTGCTGGGATAATAACAATCACATATTAGCTTTTCATTAAAGGAAAAGAATTAATCAACAATGTCCTTGGCCAATCTTCTCAAGTCCAGCACGAGCATGCTATGAGTGACTCACAGCTTTCTGCTCATTGCAAAACTTTTTGTTTTACACAAACCACACGTTTCCATTTCTGTGTAGACCCTTACCTTGTAACACTGCTCTGAAAGCTTCGTGCAGACCACAGAAGCTACAGGTTCTGACTTTCCATTAGTAACATCACTAATGGAGACAGTTAGTTTGCTATTGCCATCCAAATCAAAAGATGAGCTGTAAGCCAAATTCAGCTGAATTCTAAAATACATCCCACGGTAAAAACAAGGGACACACAGAAATTTTGGGGGGGGGTGCAGTGGAAGGGGGAGACCCCTCTGCCACCACAGCTGGAGTCTCTCTAGTCTCTACAAATAACTTCTATTTCAAAGGCTGTTGATGCTGTGTGATTTTCAGAGAGACTACAGCAGGGCTTATCACATCCATGGGTGGGACATCCAGATTTAAGAGAAAGCTGCTGTCTGCACCATTTGATTCAAACTCAGTGGGGCAGGCAGTGCTGACCCTATCTGTAAATAGCCAAAGCTGAGTGCCAGAGGTTTGCTTGGTCAAACTGTGTAAGTGGGGTCTGCAATTCATCACAGGGTACCAGCTGTGCAGCCAGAAAGATGCTATCACCAATGCTAGAGCCATAAATCTTTACCTGAATCTCACCAAGAAGTTTAAGCATCATCCTGATGAGACTCTTTGTTTTTGCCTTTGCTATGAGAGAGCACTCATGACTTGAAACTGATTCAGAGAACAATTATTGTGTGAAATGCACAAATTCTAAGACTAGCCTAGTTCCTTCTTGCACTGAAATTTGTTTATGAATCCTTAAAAAAAGCACACACACACACATACAAAACCAAAAACAAAACAAAAAAACAACAACAACAAAAAAAAACCAAACAAACAAAAAAAACCCTGAGCAAGTCATTTGGCAACAGATGTAATGAAGAGGGAAGTGTTTTTCCAACCAGTAGTGTCTAAATCAAGAACAATACTGATGTACTTTAGTGTGGGAAACATCTTAATTTTTTTTATATATGTACAGTGACGTTACCCTGTTACCCTGTGATATGTCTTCTAAGAGTGTGATGACCAAATGCCACAAGGCCTTCTCAGAAATGTAGCATAGACCTAATAAATTCATAAATAATCCAACACTTCTTTGACATTTATTGACTTCCCAGGGGCTCATGGAATATGAAAGACCAAAACTTTAAACAATGTTGCCTTGTGTAGTTGAAAGGCAAAAGATGGAGGAACTTAGTTTGCCTGTAGTCTGAGCTGCAGAGAGAATATGAGACGCTGAAAGTAGAGAAGTAGCTACTGAGCTTGTTCTGAAGCCAGAGATAACATGGATTTAGATCTCTGACACAGAGAGCAGAGAGACCATAAGTTAAACCTCATCTGTCAGTGTAAGCTAGGGTTGATGTTTAATATTCATATTCCATAAAAGAAGAATTTAAGGTTGAGCACAGTTCAAGATGCCTTCTAAGGTCAGAGTACCTGAGATTTCTCCTTTGTTCAGTCTATTAAGATATGGGTACTGCCACAATCATTCAGTGCAGAACCAGGAAAAAGAGTTTTTACCACCTACTGCTTGATCTCCCTCCCCAGCCCCTCATCCACATCAGACAGTGGTAAATGGGAAACATACTTTGCCACTATTCAGTTATTTAGTCTTTCTACAAGATGTTTCTTCCAATTGTGGCTCATAAGGTAGTCAGTTTGGAAAAGAAGGAATGTACTGAGGAGGATTCTATGAAGCAAAACTGGTTTTATTGGTGATAGCTGATCCAATATTGTGCTGTTGGCTTTAAATGCATTGTTGCTGTAAGCAACACACTGAATTGCAAAACTATAACTGCAAATAGTTTATATGTCTTTGTGTGTACTTATCAGCAACAAAGCAGAATGCAAAGACGTTGGAATAGCTCAAACTCTAATTCAGCTATCATGCTTGCAGAGCTTGATTTACTGTTTTTAATAGGGTGTTTTCTCTATGCTGGAGCTGTCTTAAGCATCATTAAAATACTAAAATTTGTTGCCAGCTAAGAACATACATATGTTTTTACAACAGCTCATCTAAAATATCATAACTTATCTGACAACAATCATAAACTAGCATAAGATGAGGCTGAGTCCTGAGTCAAGCCTCATGTATCCCCCCCAAAATAGCAATCAGCCTCAACATTATGGAAAAACAGACTGTCAGTTTAATTTCCAGGACTAAAGCACAGAGAACAAAGGTCCAGATCCAGACCCACTGGCTCAACTGCCAGGTTGTGTGTTGCTCTGGCATGAGTTCTTTTTTCCTCTATCCAAAAAATCCTGCTCTGCTCTGGAATGGTAATATGTACTTTTAAAATCAGCATTATGAAGAGCTGTCCATGTCTACCATGAAATACTCACAGGAAGTCATGCCTGAAGTCACTTGTTTTGGCGCTTTTGGTTGAACCTAAGACAGGGAGATGTGCTAGATGCACCCAGTGGGTTCAATAAAGAATCACACTGAAAGAGTTCCTCTTTTAAAGTTCTTATGCTCCTCAAGCTTAAGGAAATCCGGGAAAATTATTAGATCTTTTAACTCACTTTTGCACATTTTTTTTGTGGACTAGTGAGGCTCCTCAGTCTGAATTCTTCACCAAGTGAGTTGTAAGGACAGATCACACAAATTAAACCTAACCAGAAATCATGGAACTGATCTGCAGAAGGGCTCACTACCCTTAGCTCCTGCTGAAGGTCACCCTTGTCTTTACTCCCCCGAGTTAGCTCAATTTTCTCACATAAAACACCCTACAGCTAGCAGAGGGCTGCTCCTCAGCCAGCTGCTCCCAGCAGCCCTGCCTCACTCCCTTGGTGCAGGGGCTGACACAAGCCCTGCTCTTGGCACGGTGGTTTCCACATTACAGCCCTCAGAAGCCTGGGCTCTGCTGAGCATTGCTTATGGCTCTCTGAGGCACTGGCACCTGTTCTCTCACTAGAACTCCTCCTCCTCCTCCTCCTCCTCCTCCTCCTCCTCCTCCTCCACTGCACTGCTCTGTGCTCTGCATTACAGCACAGGGCAGCCCGAGCGCCACCAGCGCTGCAGCACAGCTGGATTTTCCTTGCTGGTGGGAAATCCAGCAACAGGAGATCTCACCAGCAACTGGCAACAACAGACTTACAACAGCATCTTACCCAGGCTCTTCCTTGTCTCTCAGGAGTTAAAGGCTCGGTCTTGAAAAATTCACCCACTAAATAATGCAGAAGGAGCTTTTCAAAATTACTCAAAACATTGCTAACTGGCTGCCAAGCTGCATGCCTGCACTGGTTATACAAAGCACAGTCACCCTGTGTTATCCTGCTGGCTGAGACAGGGCCCTATTACTCACCTGCTCCAAAGATACCTGCAAATAACCACTGTCCTCAACAGGCCACATGGTATCTTAGGATCTCTATTTCAGTTTCTTGCATATCCTTCGCTTACCCAAGCACATTTTTGGTAAGCAATTTGCCTTCAAAGCACTGTGAGTGAAAGGGAAAACCTGTCAAAGTTCAGTAACCACATTTCTTTCTCACTTTTGCACAAGAGACTAAAGTAGCAAGGAAAAGCAAAATGAAAACCTGAGATGTTCCTGAAGATCTCTTTCTGTCAGAACAAACAAGAAAAAGAGCTGTGATCTGAAAGCACAGAGCACCTAAAGTCCTGTAAAAATAACCAGCACTCAGAAGAATTTCATAAAGAAAGCAGACAAAAAAGCACACAATTTTTTTAATACGCTATTAAGATTATAAACCAATAATCAAAAATTATGTAGTTTTTCAAAAATCACATTACCTCTCATTAGACCAAGGGGCATGACACTCCCACAGAAAACTCTTCTTCCCACAGAAATCCACATGAAATACTGGCCTTAGGAGCCACACAAGACAAATAAGCACCAAGTTCCTTGCTTTGTGCATTCTCCCCTCCCCACAAATGATATATCCACCCTTTAAGAAGCAAACCTCATAGATGCCTTACATAAAAGCAGGACTAAAGAACAGTCCCCACTTCAGTTTCACACATCCTCTAGGTATTGCAATAATCTCTGTCAAAATCAGAATCATTTCTCACTTTGTTTTCCAGAAGACAAGGCAAAGCAATACTTTTTCATGTCAGGATCTTGTATCTTTGTTTTAATTTACACAAAGAACTTCTGCTTCCTAGTCCCTGAACACATCCAGGTGTGCTCTTTTGAGGATAATGCAAGAGGTACAGAAGAAAACCAAGGAACCCATAACCAAGGATTTCCTTGAGTAAGATGTTTCTGGAGAGGCTGAGCTGAGATAGCCCATACTGATGTGCAGAGTTGTGCTGCCTGACCATGAGGGTCTGTGAGGGACAGGGAAGGACATCACCTCAGGAAGCCTGGGGCTTAATCCAGAGTGAAAGCAAATAGCTGGCTATTAACTTACAGCACATAAAGCTTTTGAAAACCTGGCCTGAGGGAGTGAATTGCTTTTCTGGTAATCACTGCTCATTTACCTCTCCCATATTTCAGATTATGATGTTCTGAGACACTTGATAATGGACAAACCCATCCTCCTTTTCTGCTTTCACACTGCTGACCTCTTCATAAGTTTCTCAATCACACCAAAGTCAGCCAGTTCCAATTTCAGACGTGATTTTTGTGTCCCCCCTTCACATGTTCACAGGGCTGCTGCCTCTCCTTGTCTCCAGACCCCTTTGAGCAAAGAACTGCCTTGCTCCAATCTAAGCTGGATGACAATTACTCTCCATTCAAATATGCTGCTTCTTTCTCACAGTGTCTCCATCCCTTGCAGCTGCCCAAGCTATCAATTTCATATTTTAATACTTCAGCAGAAAACATGAGCCTCACACCTCAGAAAACCTCAAACTGCTGGGAAATAACCATTTTGCAGCTGTACACTGTAAAAAGCTCCAGCACACCATTCTCCTTTGCTCGAGTCTGGGGTTTCAGCCTGTGATCCCACCTGTGCAGGAGCACAGCTCTCCCAGACAGTCTCAGAGCACACACAGCTGCACACAGCTCACAGGGAGAGCTTCTGGTAGTGGGGCTGTGGCATGTCGGAAGATTTTAGGATGTAGGCTGTAGCAGTGAAGAGCAAACACATTGTACTCTAAAAATAATCACTGCAGATCCTTTCTTAGCTTGAACACGAGTTAAAAATTACCAAGACTCACATAAAAGCTGTGCCACTGACAGCAACTGGAAATTGGCTTTTTCTTCATTTAATGGTTTTGATCCAGACAAACCACTGTAGGTAATAGATGCTTTACAAAGCATTTGGGTTTTTATAGGTTAATCTGCCTTAAGGAGATGCAAAATTATGAAAGGAGGAATTAGCATTCCTTGTAAGGGAAGCCTTGAGTTTTGTGCACAGAAAGCCGCCCGTAGTCTCAATCTTATCTTTCTTCTCAAGGAAAGCTGCCTTCATTCCTTGTTTTTCATGGCTCAGAGAAGCTGGCCCCAAAGCCGACAAGACAGCTCTTTTCTTAGCCATGCTTCCACTGCCATCCAGTGTCTCCAGCACAGACTGCAAGGGCCTCTTTTGCTTTACGAACTTGTCACAAATGATAAAAAGTCCTAAGGTTCATGTCAAACCTCAATTTTTCATTCGGAAACCAATCTTTGTGATACCACTATAGATTTTTTTTTTTTCTGAGAACAGATCAGACTTGCTGTAATGAGGTGGGGTTTTTTGGCAGCCTCAAGTATGAGCTACCCCTCCTGACTGTCTGGGCTGAGTGGTGATTTCAGATACCGTGTCAGTCACATTCAGTGAACTGGAATAGCATTGCTGTTTATCTGGTTTTGGTCCTTTTCACAGGAACTTTGGTCTCCAGAGGAGAAGGAGAAGCTACAGTCACAAAGTAATGTCAGCAGTGCTCCTTAGCTGCAGGAAAAACAACTGAGGAAAGGTGACTGCAGATAGAAAAGTGGACTTGGCCTTGTTTTTCTCTCGTGCTGTTCTGCTCTTTTGCTGGGTATGACTTACATAATTTTTTCAGTAAAAAAAAAGGAGAGTCTGGACATGAGAGCATATTATGGACTCAGGCTTTTACAAATTCAATAACACTCCTACCTTTTAAAGTCATGTTAAATACACAGGGACTGATCCAACTCTGAGAAGACACTATGTAAGCTTTACATCATTCCACTATGTGTTTCTACATCGAACAAAGCCATTTCCAACCTATCCTACTCATCTCCATCTCCATTAGAAAGGCAAGCATGTTCCCAAAGCAGAGCATGCTCCCTTACCTTTCCCAGATCTCCTTGCAGGCAGTGGGCAGCTGCTAGTGGTTATGTTTTAGCTCACTGACTCCAACACTCTTGCCTGCTTTTTTTCTACTGTGAGAGTGTTGGACTGTGAATCCTCAGGATTCCAATGTACACAGA
This sequence comes from Sturnus vulgaris, assembly GCF_052056855.1. Taxonomy (NCBI): domain Eukaryota; kingdom Metazoa; phylum Chordata; class Aves; order Passeriformes; family Sturnidae; genus Sturnus; species Sturnus vulgaris. Next base: position 30,886,325 of record NC_142248.1, read on the forward strand.
ATCAATGGAGTCCTTTCCAAAACTAAAGAGTGGGGGTGAAAATACTCCCACTTATAGTGTGACTGTCATTAGAGATAGAGCATTATCCCTGTTCTATGCAGACACGAAGAATAAAAAAGGCAGCATGTTCAGTGGCAGATTCAAATGAAGTCATCCCTTCCAGCCCCCCACCACCTCTAATGCAGAGTGAGGCACACTCACAGTGGCTTGTTCTCAGGGCAGTCATCTCCTCACAATTTCAACAGGAGGTGACACTGAGCTTTTAAACAATGTTGTCCTCACTAATGCACTAAGTCTTTGTACGAAGGAAGTTAAAGCAGCAGCCCTGTTTCAGGTCTACTAAGCAAGGGTGCTCAGTGCCATGGTATCCCTGTGTGTTTCCTCATGAGGAAACTGTGGTATGTGAAGTGAACCCAGGAACAGTGTTAGGATGTACTCCAGACCTCCATCTACCACTCATTTAAAGCTCTGGTAACTGTAGTGAATTTAAAAGTTATAAAAAAATCCAGGACTATACACAGTGCTCCATAATCACTTAGAACCAGAAGAGCATATTTTGAAAACTCAGTACAGGTTCATATGCAAATTCATTATATTCTGATTTCAGAGCACTGTCCCAACAGAGAGAAACCTAAACAGAGAGTCTCTAGAGCATCAGAAAAATGCAGCATGCAACACACATTTCTCTCATCTGCAGTAGAGGACACTGGTAATATTTGCGTGGTGCTGAGGTCCTTGCAGATTAAAGCAGGATATGGCCCACCATCTTTTGAAGTGGTAGGAATAGGGAGAAAAAGACATTTCAGTTACAAAATGCAAGGCTAAAAGATCAAAGGACAGAAAACACCACCACACTTAGAATCAGCATATTACTGTAGAGGAAACTAGCTAGTTTTTCAAAGTAGCCTTCTGAAACGACTTAGAATGGATAACTAACCCCAGCAGAAGTCTTCAAAGGTATCTGAGAATGCAGAATATGCTCATCAGGGAGGTTGCTGAACACAGAATTACTGTAATCAGGTTTTGATGTAATAAAAGCCACCAAGCACCCTTTTTGCATCAGGCTTCTTGAAGAAAAAATAAAAACCAAAAAAAAAAAAAATTTAAGAACAACAAAGAAACGTGGTTCAAAGGAAAAGAAAGAAAATCCTCCAGACTATTATATTCCAGATTGTATAATAAAAGTAATCAAAAACCTGCCTGACTTCCAGGAGGTTGAATTCCACAGAGAAGGTACAGAAGATTAGCATCTATCAATCTCAAGTCATCATGTCACACACAAGAAAAACACTCACCTTCAACCACTAAAGATGTTACCCAGGTAGCTACCCTATATGGCACTGGAGAGCTTGTGGGAGAAAGGAAAAATACAGGTAAGATAACTTGTGCCTTGGGGCTAAAACACCACAAGGAATTTTAGGTGTCTACATGGCCCTTCTGATGCCTCCTTGCAGAGCCTGGTATAGATAAATTTTATTCATAAAAAACAAGTGAAGTGACGATATTCAAATTCAGCACAAGGAAAATATAATTAGCTGCAATACAGAGGTAAAAAGATTCAATTGTTCAAAAGATGAAGATTGTTGCATATTCATGTGGCTAAGTATTTGTTTGAGAAGAGTGACAGATATCTCTAAGTATTCACAATTTTAAAAGTGCAAACAGGAAAAGAGAATGAAACCAAGGTATGTGCTGAATGTTTTTACATAGGGGGAGGCTGGAGATCTACTAGAACTAATATTTAGAAAAAAAATTTATATCATATGTGGTTATTGTGCTGCAAAGAGAGAGAAAGGGCAGCAACACACACGGACCTCTTTGGAGAAAAAAGACCAACTTTATTGTATGGACAGACCGTATTTGAAGTGTGTTACTTGCAGCTAGGACAGGACAGTAGTTCATTGGACAATTAGGAAAAACATCCTTGGGACAGTACCTCAGGATGTATCCCATGGAAAGACACCAGGTGTTAATCTTCATTATGAATTTTACTCTGTTTTTCACCATATTATCACCCCTGGAGACTTCCTCCCTAACTGAAGCTGTAGTCAGCTTGTCAGCCTGGGAATGGACCTGAGAGTCAGGAGAAATCCAGGCCTGAAAAGAATTTCCAAGCTGTAATTCCGTAGCTCTCTGAATGTGTGTCCACAATCATACTATGGTACTTGAAATGAGTCTCCCACGTGAAATAACACCATGAGAAACTCCCATTGGCTTGGGAAGTGGGTGTTCACAGTTGATATATCTGATGTATGAAAGCATTCATCTAATCAAAGTGTTTTGCCCTTCAAGGTAGAATTACAGGTGTTTTGTGAAGGACTCAATCCACCCCACAGGTAAATACTAGAGCTCAATAAATACAAGATATATTCTGTAGTATCAACCTTGCTTTTATCATGAATTGGGAAGAAAAGTTGAGTGATCTCCCTGCATCCCTTATAGAGATCATAAACAAAGCAATGGTGCAGTTTCAAAATCCAGAGAATAGCAACCTACAAAAGCGAAGTGGAAGCTCTGTCACCTTTTTGAATCAGCACTCTACTAAGGCAGATGTACAGTCTATCTAGCAAGGAGGTGGGCTGAATGATCAACAGAGCATTCTCAGCCTCCTCCTCCTGGTGTAGGCTTGCCCTGCTGCACTGAGCATGTTTCATATAATTCTGGCAAAACAATTTATTTAGGACAAAGCATCAGCTGAGCTGCAAGAAATAAAATTAAGCTGAACTATTAAACAGCAATCTTAGACTGAACAGGAAACAGCTTATGCTTGTGCATCCCAGTGAAGCTTTATAGATCTCTGCACCAAGCCATTAGTGCACACCTCCATTCAACATAAAACCTGCCTGATCTCTGCCAGTAAACACTACTATTTATTGCTCCCACTACAAGAGCAATCACATCAGAAGGGAACATGGACATCCTTAACAGGATTTGCATTGCCAGCTGCTCTTTTAAATGACTCTGTTAAAACTATATAATCAAGCTAAGAGGCTACAGTCACCCTTGTGTGATCTGATTGGCCAATGTACACAAAACTTCCCAAAAACTTGGAAGCAGGGTGGCAGTGACACACAAATATTTGCCCTTTCCATAAAGCTCTACTGCCATGCTCACAGGGAAAGAATCTTCTGCAACCAGGAGCAGGACTGATTCACACATCACAGACATGCCATTCAGCTCCATAACCTGTTCTTATGTTTTCTAACCTTGTCTGATTATACTGTTTTTGGGAAACAGCAGTGCCTATAATGAGCTAAACATTTGCTTTTTAGCAACAATGAAGTCTTGTATTCTCTATAGGCATTTTAACTGAATCATTGTCCATGGAAAACAGTAAGGAAGATGGCTGTCTGTATTTTCCAGCAGAAACTGAACAAAGGAAGCCAAATCCAAATTTTTCTTTTGCTTTTCCCTGTGCTATTTGGGAATGTGTGTGCAATTCGGGGGTTTTTTGTTGGTGACGCTGTTTTGGTTTTTTAATAGTAATTTTGGCATTACCTCCTCTGTTATAGACCAGGAAGGATTCCCAGACCATGGCTGCATAACTTTAGAATAATATCACACATTAGGTTCAGTTTCCTCTCACATACCCTCAAGTAACTTTGTACTGAGCCACCCTCTAGTACAGTACTGTCTTTGAAATGCATCTGTGAGCACAGTAAAACCAAAAATTACTGTTTTCCTGCACAAAGTGAAGTCAAACTCAGTCAGGTACACTTGATACCAACAGAAAAGGCATTTAAAAATTAAAAAGTCAACACTCCAACAAATACTTTTAGGATACTTTAATCTCTGCATTCCAGAGACATGTCTAGGTTTAGCCTGGAGTATACAAAAGTAAGAGTCAGGTTTAATGCACTCATTGCAAAGTTTGCCCCTGACAAAACTGGTTTTGGGTTGTGTGTCTGTTTCTAACCTTATTCAAACATAATTCCTTGAGGGGAAAAACAGAGTTTCACAGCTGTTTGTCTAAGCCACTATGAAAACCACAGAGAAGTATCTTGGCACACAGCAAAAGCTTGGCAACACTGCTACAGCACACATTTTCCTCTGCTCAGTTACTAGTGGGTGTTTTGGGCTTTTTTTAGAATACAAGTTCTAGAAACACAACTCTTATTGTTTCAGCAACCCTTGGGCATAAATGGAAGGAGCACAACAGGAATTTGCTCATGCTAACTTGTCAGTGCACACTACTCTCAGAATTCTAAAACAAGCTACCTGATGATCCCACTACCAGCCTAGGAAGTCTCCAAAACTAGAGAGGGGTTTTACAACCTGCCTGTCCGTCACTCCCAGTATATGCTAGAATTGTATCAATGTAGTATTTACAAAGGGTTTTAAAAGGAACAAAACCAAACAAATCACAAAACAAACAAACCAAACCAAACAAACAAAAAGGCCAAGACATCTAAGAGAGGGTAATAAGGTCTCGAAGCATTGTCCTTCATTGGCCATACTACTGAAATTATTAGATTTCATCCCAGAAAAAGATATAATTATGATGGTTAATTTCGTAACACCCACTCCCATCCAGAAAATGGACTCTGGATAGAAACTTCAGGTAAACCAATGAAAATGTATTAAGTGAAAACAAACAACCTGCTGTTATGATGCAGTAAAATTGATTCTGTAAGGCAAAAGCAAACCTCTACCACTCCAAATCAAATCTGGAGGTAGAAATTTATTTTTGATACAGAGATACAAGGACACAGCTGCAAAAGGAGCCTAAAGGAAGAGTCTCCTGTAATTTTAAAGCAAAGGAGTCCTAGTGTTTTGCAGGAGTTTGAAAATTCCGAGAACTGCTCATGTCTAACCTCAAAGGTGGGGTGGCAGAGAAGGGACAGAACTGATTTTGATGCACTGTTTGTGTAAGTGGTAGCACACGCCTGGTTACTTGAAGGCAACAATTCCGGGGTAAGTCATATCTACTGGCATGATGGACTGGGAAACACAACTAGCTCTGTGGAATTTCTCCCTTCTTTGAAAAATCAAACCCCAAAGTTTAGCTTAAAAAAAATAAAAACAGTGTGTTTGAGGATAGATTCAAAAGAATATTGGAAACCAAGAAGCCTTTAAACCACAGAAGTACATCCTTACAACAGTATCTGTTTCCAAACCTAGAAACTGACTTTCAGCTAAATCTCGCAAGACCTTAGTACCCAGCAGTTTTGCATCATTGGTCTGCAAACAGAATTTAATTCCCTTCACTAAATTAAAAAAAAATCCAAATCAAAAAAACAGAAATAAGCAAAATGTATATTGAGTGCTGTAAGAAAATAATTTTGTCAATAGCACAAGTCCTAATGCATATGGATTTTGAGATATTTTTAATAAGGGCTAGTTGGCTATACTCTTCCCATCCAATTAAGTTAATGCCAAGCATATTTATCAGAAATCACAATGGAAAAATTGTCAGCTTTCTTGCTGGAGGAAACCAAGACTCATTTTACAGACGCATTCTGCACAAATAAACCGTTTTTTAAGTGTTTTATTTATCCATTTGGAATGATTAGCATTTATAATCAACAACATAAATCCACCCCTCAGTGAAAAACCCGACAGCTTGTTATTGCCAAACATATTACAGTTTAGTGAAGAGTGAAGAATTACAGACATATAAAGATGAATAACATTATGTCACTATTGAATCACTTACTCTGTTCATAACACTTTAATCCTCAAACATTGTAAATTAAGATTAGGAAAAAAAAATCAATGTTTCCAGTGATAAAATACATTGTGTTTAGCACACAATACAACAATACAGTTTATTACACTAGTGCATTAGAAGGTTAAAAAAAAGGACAGCTTCTTTGGATAACTGCATCATTGCTGATCTCTCTCTGCTTGCAGCCACAGAAGCTACCAGGAAGTCTCCAAGAAGCATCCAACTACGAAAATCCATCACAGCTAAAATAAATTTATTCTGAGATTATTATACTCATATTACTTGAATATGAGGACCTAAAATTAGATTCCTTCGCATGTGGAGAGACCAGTGACATTCCTTAGGAAATCAAGCAAATAATGAACAGATCTGCATCCATACTTGAAAATGATGTGTGCAGGGATTGACTGACACAGAAAATGGCCTTTCATTTTTAACCCACTTAAGTAAACAGTTACTTAACATTTGGAAGTCTTCTACTAGAGTTTTAAAGTTTAGTGGTTTAAACCCTTTTCCAAAGTTACTGGCATGTATGAAATTTCCAAGTATGAAAAAGTGGTATCAACTAACAGCTAAAAGACACAACATTTTTACTTACTAGAGATGGAATTTTAAGAAGTCTCTCCAAAAATGAAAATGGAAGATCAACTTTATCAAAATTTTCCAGGAATGATCTGTCTAACATTAACTTTATATTAGATGACAACTTCAAAGACTGAAGTTAACAATTACTGGAATCAGGGGATCAGAAGAAATAATCTCTATAAATCCAAGTACACTGCAAATCTTTTTCTCCAGATGTTGCCTGCTACAAATGGCCTCACACAGCTACTAGAGCTCTATCAAGTATGTGGAAATGGAACACTTGCTTGTAAATTAAATAGGATGTGAATGCAAAAAGTAGATGGACACAGGAGGCACATTTCATTATGGGAATAGACATCATCTTCATTCAAACTGACCAACAATAAACAAGAAAATCTCTGGGGCCAATTGAACTGCAAATATGTGTGAGGAAAAACTCATTCAGCATCTCATATTCTCAATTAATTTCCTTTTATATAACACAGTAACTTGGAAAAAAAATAAAATTAAGCAACGGCTAAACAGAATCCCTCCATTCCCAAGGATCTGAATTATCCTCTGAACTTCACTCCATAATAGCTAAGAAAAGTTCAAAAACAGACACTCTTGAGTCATTACCACTGCTTGGCACACTAAACAATTCCCTCTGTGTCCACCTACTGTCACTTACCTTATGAGCAGATTGCAAACTTTTAAAGGCAAGGACTGTTTGTTTTTTTTAATTTCTTTTATACCAGGAAGTGATAATATCCATATCTCCTCTGTGCCACAGTAATATAATAAACTAAGTATCATTGTTAGGCTTTACTTATTTTCTATTCAAAGCTCTAAATCCATAAAAAGAGAGAGATGCTTGCCCAAGTTTCTAGGAACAAAAGGCCAGTTTCCACACGTGGCCTGACATGAAAATATCCATTATGAGATGTTTCTACTCTTTGCACTATGCAAAAAACTCCAAAATATTATCATCAACAAACTGTAAGTTATGGTATCTTTTCAAGCATTTCAACCCTTTCAGTGGAAAGAGGTAGATTAGAAATAAGCCACATCCTGCACTCCCTGATCAGTCATAAGGCACATTTCCATTCCACTGAAAATAGGATATATTTTAGGGCTGGCAACAGAAGTTGAAAGAAGTAATCAAATGCACTTGGAGTACTGTAATGTCTAGTCACAGACTATAGCAGAAAAACAGACAAAACATCTTTTTTTTTACAATAGGAAATCTAGGTACTTTATCCAAATGAAATTTGAGAACGATAGGCCTACAAAAGTATGGGGCCCACTGGCTCATAAGGCTTACTGGCATTTAATTCTTTCTTTCACAGTGAAAGCAATGGACATAATAGTGGAAGTGTTAAAAAACGCAGCTTAAGATGCATCTGTCTTCTGTTAACTTCTAAAGTTATCTTAGAAGAGAGCTGGTAAGTTAAGATGCTGTTATTAAAAGATATTTAAATCCAAGAATTTGTTTTCATGACTACCTTGAACTAAAATTTATCCCCAAAAACTGAAGGGCAAAAATCCCACAGCAATAGGGGATAAAGCTACAATCATATTGATTCCTACTCAAGTAAACCTTTAACAAATAACACGGACCGAATCCAGACTCTTTGCCAAGAGATCAATCACAGTTTAGCACTCAGCTTTCCTCCAAGTTTGACTTGGCTCTTATTCAAAGTAAATGAGAACCAGGATCTCCAAATGCCAAAGCCACCTCAGCAAGCTTCAACGTGAAAGTTGTCAAACTGTGCAAACTCAAACGAGCGAGTTCCGAGAGCAGCCCAGCCGTTGCCTGGTTTAGAAACGGTGACATTCTCCCAGAGTGGATAACCATTTAACAGTCCTGAGGCAGAATTGCCCTGTCAAAAAAAGGAAAATGTTAGCTTTGTAAAATCCAGGGTCTGTGTAGACACTGAGCCTGTTCACATGGGAGACAAGACAAAGCAGAAGGATGTCAAGTCAACTTTCAACTCCATTTCACATATTCTTCATGCAGAGATGCATCTAAATATGGCATAGAATCCTCTGGTGTCTATTAGCTCTGTGAAATAGATCTAAGGCCTCTACAGTGAATACATTAAAGGCTCCTCTTCCTCTACTCACAGCTTTGCTAACTTAGTGTAGAACCTGAAGGATAAACTGGTTTTCCTCTTCCTTGTATCAGACTCTTTCAAAACAGCCCAGTTTTAAGGTGATATGATACACTTTTCACTGCTTCTGCAGAATTCGGCAGAAGTCAAAAGTAAAGAAAGATGTAATTTAGTCATTAGGCCCAAAGAAAGAGGAGACAGAACTTTCAAGTATCACTCAAGCCACTTCAAGATGTAGAAATTAAAAGCAGTTTCAGGGAAAAATACAATTTATCTTTTGCATGTTCCACTAAACAGTATTTAGAAAAATGTACTTCAGTTTGCTTGTATTTCTTAATCTGAAAGACAATTATAGACACAGGTAAAAGCAAAGAATATCTTTCAAGGAGTCAGTGTGAGAATTATTTAAAGATGGCTCTGTACTTCAATCATTACATCCAAGGCATACTAGGTAAAAAAATACTTTAACAACGCAGATGGAAGTTTGAAGCATTGTAATTTTAAAATTACCAACTGTTTTGAGATTTTAGTAATTAATGTTTAAACTCAGTAACCAATGTCAGGTCGTTTTACAGATGGCAAGCACTGTCATAAATGTAGGTGTACCAAAGCCAAAACTAAACTATAGCCATTTCAGTGAATGCCTTAGATGCAAGTGTCCCTTGTCTCCAAACGTGATAGTACAAGAGACAAAAACAAGCTTCTAATACTCAGTGGCATTTTAGCATGAGTGACTCAGTGCATAATTTTAGAAGAGTTGTCTTCAGTAGTAAATCTCCCCAGCCAGGATGGAAGCTTCCCCACCTTTCAAGCCATTTGCAGTTGCAAATGTTACATTAGACAAAGAGACTAGGCATTCAGAAGAGGAACTTAAAGCCTTTTAGGTATTGTACCAATATCACACCCATCAAAGCACACAGTAATATTTAAAGTACAGTTTGCAGCTACTTTCCTCCCCAAGACACTATGGTCAAAAAGGATGGGAGGGAAGGAAAAAAAATGTGGACAGGCTTCTCATTAACTGCAGCCCATTTATACATCAACACAATGCCTATGATCTTCCACCACAGTAGAGAAGGAATTCAGCTTATCCCAGTCCTTTACTAGCTCCGCATACAAGGCCTTAGCCTGCAAAGGGAACTGGTGGGAGGCAGATTTGTAACACAGGATGCCTTAGTATTTTACTGACAGTCTTAAGAACAGGAAGGCAGGCCATCATTTTTCTGTCAGATTAAATAAGAGACTTGCCTCTCTGACCCTTCTACCTCCAGCTTTCAATTCAGCTTTCCAGTTATCTTTGTACCTTGTACAGATTCTCAAGATCTCTTTTAAAATACCGGCAGCAGAACTCAGTATGGTATTTTAATATTGGTGTAATGCAACAGATATTGTGTACATTTTTGATAGGGTAAACTAATGCAAGTACACCATCAATAATATAGCACAGTTTTGTCTAAACCATTTGGACTGGAGGTTTCATAACTGGTTTCCTTGCTTTTTGCCTGTGTCCTTACCTGAATGTTGAGAGTAAGTGTGTGCCATGCATTATCCCGGACACCAGCAAGTCCTTTCATTAATATTTCTTCCCCAGCTGCAAAATAAGCTTAAGTTAGCAAAGTGTTACTTCAGCCCTTTGCTGAAACTAATAAATACCAAGCCAGCAAAAGGATTATAATATCTATTTTTCAGCAGTGTTGAGGATTGACATTTTATCAATTTCAGTTGCAGCTTGGAAGGATTAATATGCAAACCTGGACTCTGCATTATCAGTACATTCTCCTGTTTTGCCAAAATTGTTTTCTCACTGAAATCCTCTATGGAGGATTCACTCTATGGAGAGTACAGGTTCACAAAGTATGACAGTAGCTATCACTCTGCTCTTCTATAGATCTTCTTGTTTATGTATTGTTTGTAACTATTTTAAATCACAGGGTTTGAGTTGCCATACTATCATGTTGCTTAGTTTTACCCAAAATTTAAGCTAAGCAAAAATGAGGTGTGAATGACACCTGGAGAGAAGATGAAGACCTGAAAAAAATTAAGTGCTACAAGTCTTCATTTATTCAGTAGACAGTTTTTGCTGCAAGATAATTTAACATTCAAGCTCCCTTCTAGAAAAATAAAAAGATGACTGAAAATAACTGTACAGAAAAAAATATCATGTTGTGTAGCAAGAGTCTCAGAAATACAGGGTGGTTGATCAAAATCCACTCATTTCATCTAGGAAAAATTATTTCTGACAGCCTGAGAAACTAATCAGGTAATGTTGCTAGGTCTTATTACAAATAAAAAATTAAGTCAATCCTAAACACAAATATGCATTTCCATACAGCTGAAACTTAAGTTTTTATGGAATTACACATTGCAAAATTTCCCCAGGGAGCACTGGTATGTTAACATTTAGCTACAGATGAAGTATTATCATATACTCTTCCATGTGCCTGTCAAGCGCTCTACAGATGACATGACTATTAGCATCATAAGCAGAACATGTGCTCACCCCACTGAGCTACACTAAGAGGAGGATGCATAATTTGAGGAAACAGAAGGCCACTTATGATCATCACTTAAGCCAGATATAAGTACAGTGACTTCAACTCTAAGAAAAGCCATTTCAGGTCAATCAGGATTTTTTTTATGTGTAGTTTATGAAAACAGATCAAATTTTTCTGTAATTAATATTGTAGCAGAGTATTTATGAAAAGCAAAATAGTTCATATTTGCTAGTGTAAAAAGCAGACTTCGTCAGTGGAAAAACAAAAACTCCAGAATGCTGGGTCTGAGAAATGGGCCAGCCAGTAGCCTTCAGATGCTTTCTCCACATATGAAAAGTGGCCATCACTAGAACACAACAGGTTAAATTCATAGTAATGACAAATGAACTATAAAATCTGAATGTTACCCATTTCTACCAAAGTTATCAAAATGACATATCCATACTCCAGCATTCACTTTTGCAAAGAGCTGCTTACCTAGGTCACCAGTGACTCTGTAGCTGCCATCTGCAAAAACCCAGAAGAAAACTCCTTTGGTACGTCTCACATATATCCCACCATTGTCAACTCTTGCTGCAATGAACACGCCTCCATCACGAGGTTTTTCTATGTAGATGTCACAAGTGACTGTTATGTTTACCCTGTAAGAGAAGTTTCGTGTTTTAACAAGGCAGGAATCCTTTTTTTGAGTAGGCAGTATTAGAAATTATTTGATTTCCCGAGATTATAGTCCAGCTCAACAGTAAAGCACTGTGTTATGCATGCAATGAGAGCTGTAAAGAAGAATAAAGCAAAGTAATACTAGAATCATCAAATAGCACCTTGAAAATTTACACAATTTCCTCCTCCCCAGAGCTGCACTACAAGGCTTTCAACCATAAAAATTCTTTCCCTCTAATCCCACATCTGAGAACACTTGTAATACAGATACAGTCACAAGGTCACTTAATAAGTAAGTTACTTATTTACAGAATAATAATTTACAGAATGTGAAAAGGCTGTGACAGCAGCTCATCTGAAAACTGATTCAGCAAATATCTATTCTAGCAACTTTTCTTCTCACCTCTAACATATTAGTAAGAACAACCTGAGTTTTTATCCGAATGTAATGCTCTTGATTCTTGAATATACAGTCATTACACAAACAAGATTACTTTCTTGCCCCCCCATTTATCAAAGAAGACACCCCCGACATTTTCCTTAAGCCATTATAAAGAGACTCAAAGCAATACAGAAATAATTACATAGTAATACTTCCAGAATATACCTAGATTCAATAAAACCATCAGAGAAAAACATTAAAATAAGAGAGCAAAAACCTTTCATATGCACGAATTTAAAATCCAAACTAAAACCAACTGAATAGTCCTGAAATTGAATCATGATAAACTGCCATTGACAACTGAAGTAAAGTATCATCCCACAGTGAAATTTAATGCAAGATTGGCTCAGAATTTCAATAGCAGGTGTGCTCGTTGTTGAAAGTATCTGCCAGGAACAAGTTGAGTCTTAAACTGAGGATGAAGAAAACAAACTTGAGGGCCTGAAATTGAGGACTACCATTATGAAAAGTTACAGTCCAGTAAAATTTTAATAATAAACTGAATATTCAGGAAGCAAGCTTGGTTTTGAAAGCAAGATGAAGACTCAGAAAGAACCAGAACCAAAATAAAATAATAATAAGTTTTTAGGAATCTCAGTACTGTAATTTAAGTCCTATGTAGCTGTTATAGGAATTGCTAAACATGATTTACTCAATGAGGGAAAGTTGATTATAGGGGGAATATGAGATTTTTCCTAACAGAAGGCTGCAAAAGAAAACATCAGATAACTGAAGAACAACCTCCAAGTACAAGAGGGGGGTATTCTTCCAGGCTTTGGATCAAAGTGATTCAAACACATCTCCAGGCCTGAAATTAGAAGTATGAAGCACATTCTGAAAAAGCATTTGCCAGATCAAGGATCTAACTAAAGTGAAAAAATCCTGACAGCATGGCTATTTTCAAGAATGTATCAAAAGAATTTAGGCTAGGCTTCTAAGCAGAAGAGAGTTTTAAGCATGAAGCTTTTTATGACTACCAAAAGCATAATTAGTTAACAGGCTCTTTCCCAAATGCTTATTAATTTTAAATAAACACTACTGTAAAATATGCTGCTTGATTCTGAATTACCATCATTGTAGCTCCTAGCAATTTTTTTAGCTCCTAGAAAGAATTGCAATTGTAGAGCCATACTTTTATCAAAGCAGTAAACCTCAGTTACTTTCACCCAGAAATAAAAATGGTTGAAGTAGCATTGGCATCAAATCCACACAATTCTACAAACTGCTCAGAAGATGGCAGTCTGCAACAAATACAACTGAATTATGAATGAAATAGTCTGAGAGTTATGAGACTGATCAAACTGCTAGCAGATAACTCAAAATTACATAATTCTAAATTAATCCTTTCCTTGGTCCAAACTAAGAAACTCAGGGCACACATTGGTGTTTCTAGTATGCCAACTCAGATCCATTAGTGTAAAAAATTAGCTTGAACAAATATGCCCAGCAGGATATAAGCGGAAAAAAACATTTTAAGACAGTGCAGCATTAGGCTAAACAACCAAGAAATGCGGTGGATTCCCCATCCTTTAAGAGTCATTTAGTCAGACACAGTTGACCTTTGGCCCTGAGCAGGGCCCAATGGCTTTTAAAAGTGCCTGAATCATCATTCCTACATGTCTACAGAGAATCTGAAGGCAATAGCAGAAGCCCTCTGTTCAAGAGAAATGAGGCTTGAGACAGATTAACAGACCAGTACTCACACTGGTGAGGACATTTTCCCAAATGCCACTACAAAATAGTATTTACATACCACTTAAAATTTCCTATGACACTGATGGTCTGGTCTGCATCAGAAACCCAAGTGATGGGCCGCTGAACCACCACCTGGCGGAGTGTGAACACATGATCTCCTGGGTCAGAAGCATTTACAAAGTATTCAAATACACCTGTCTGATCTGCAAAATTTGGGGCTTCACTGAAAGGTGGATTACCTGTTCAGAAAATAAAATACACATCAACTCTAAAACATTCTGTTTTTCTTCGGTGAACTTGTTTTCAGAAATTTCCCCTGAAAATTTTCTCTGATTTTTGACTTGCTGTCCCCAAAATGGAAGCTTTTAAGCAGACACTGGTTTTGCAAACTCATGAACACCAGGTAAGACATTAAATTAAATACAGCTCATTGCAAGTATAAGGTGTACACTCATACAGGTGTAAGTTGCTGGAAAAACACATATAACAAAAAAAAAAATAAAACAGATCTTCAGGCTACCTCATATAGAGGATTCAAATAGCATAACTTACTGCCTTCCTGCATTACAATTATATCTCTGTGTGAATTAAGTTTTTAGGTAAGAGAATTCTGGCTTACGTATATTGAAATCATCTCTGTAATTTGAAGGAAAGGGTTGAGGAGGAGGTGGCTCTGGGAATTCACATTTCCATCCTGTCTTGAGTGTGGTTAAAGTGTAGACTTCATCCACATTTAGATCTAAAGAAAATCTTCCCTTCCATACCTGGAATTGAAGAAAACTCAAGCTGCAGAACAACTAAATTACATAATACTCAAGTTCCTGAAGTAAAGAAGATCCTCTGAAATCCTGATTTAAGGTAAAAATCCCATCTTCTTGCCTCAGCATTTAAATATCTCTGGGCTATTTTTAAAACTCCTTTTTCCCAAACTATTATCTCCAGATAAGCTTGCATATAGCCAGTAAAACTGCAGTCAAACAGCCTTAAAACATGCCCTATATATGCAGTTTAAGCATGAAAGTTGAGGAGTTGCACCAGAGAGGGAAGACACACCTGAAACTGCAGAGAGACTGTAATTAAAACTGATAACCTTACCTTTACAGGATGGAGTTGCTGGAAAAGACTGGATTTTCCAGATTCAAAATCAAGTCTAGAATGCCACACTTGAAGGGTTTCCACCATATACTAGAATAGAACACACTACACAATTTAAAACACAACAACAGCAAAATAATCAACCTTCTTGAGAAATACCAGTCCTCTATGAGTGTCTAATTTTGGTTATTTTAAAGCTGTTGATCACATTAGAGGCCACAACTCTATTCAGCTCACCATTACATATGCCTTACATTCTTATAGATGGTACATCAATAAGACATTGTCCTAACATGCCCTAATGTTGCTCATAAAGACAGAAAGCACTGCAAACACAGACACAACCTTTAGCTTCTCTATCACCAAAAATACACCTTGGATACAAGCTCTCTTCTGAGAAGTAACTAGACTGAAACATTATCTTGCTAGTTTCACTTTTACGAGGCCTTCAGTCTAGTTGCTAGTTCTTTGACTTTAATTTTTGAGCAAAGTATTTTGCTTACATGTCTCCAGCCTTCTGCAATACTACAGCATATCAACTATATTAGTTATCAGATTTTAATCACACCTAACCCCTATAATTTCTTTTCAGTTATCAACATCAACAACAAAGCAAACGACCTAGAGCTTGGTTTGAATAACCCATCTGATACTTCCCCAAAAGGGAGCTGTGTATCCAAATTGACAATCAACTACTTTTCCTAAGCGAACCATTTTATTGCCAAAAGTATCATTCAAATTATCTCCTCCTAAAGGAAATTATTACTGCCAAAATAATCAAAATAGAATTCCAAATAAGTAACTGTCAATTTCTGAGAATGAATCATCCGAATCAACTAAAAATAACTCCCTGCAGTTTACACTGTGAAAGTTTTGTTCACGTTTCAGAGGGAAATTTACTTTAGCAAGATTAAACAAATCAACAACTGCGAGATTCTCAAACTGTCTCTTCACAGGATACAACAACAAAACGTACAGTATAAAATCAACTACAGCTATTCCCCTGAAAATAACTGATAACTAGAAAGGCCACGGCTGTGCTGTCCCAACAAACTATGTCAGCATGTCAGAGCACCCAGCTTGGAATAAATTCTAAAGAAAAGATTAGTTGCATTTTTGTCCTGTGAAATTTCTTCCAAATATACAGATGATTAGACTGGGAGGCAGCAATTCTACAGCAATTTCAGTTATGACATTGCCATCTCCAATACTGGAGACTGTTAATTTCTTGCTAACCTGTGAAACTGACTTGCATGTATTTCAATGCATGTAATTCATTTGACAAGGCTGACCAAATGTATTCAAGATCTACTTACAAATGACCCTCTGAGGTAGAAAGTTGCTCTCTGAGGTGTGACACTGAAATTTGGCAATGGAGGTCTGATACATTTAGAGTGATTATGACTCTGAAGAAAAAAAAATAAATGTAACAGAAGAGACATACATTACTAGAATGCAACACATGGCAATATTCATGAAAAACCTACAGCATAGAATTGAAAGAGCAATCATTTATTTCTCTGTTACCTTAATAGCTGCAATTACAGTAGCTTAATGATTTTATTTTGAATAGAGATTTTAAGAAAGTATATGATATAACTTCCTCCGAGTGTGTCATACAATTAAAACTTATGTGTAATAAAAAGCTAAAGATGGCATATACATTGGCCTCCAGGAAGTCTCAACTAGGTATTTAAAATTCAGATAGAAAAAACGACCTCTAGTGAACTCACTAATAATATCAAAGAACATTCACAGATACTGAAATATGTAAATCAAGACAAGTTATTTACAACAAAACATTTCCTGTAACTTTTCTAGTCCACTGGAATTGCTGATGCACATACCATAGTTTCAATGATGATGGTAAGGTTCCCTAGGCCATCTGTCAGAGCTACAAAACTCCCACCTCCTTCTAAGTGTCCATCCACTTGCAAGTATGACCAGCCTGGCTGAGTAAATTGTGTGGTGTGTGCTGAGACAAATCAGAATACAATAATTAAGACTTAATAAAAATGGTACCATTTGTAGGCTTAATTAAATTTCTCTCTCATACATGCTGACAAAACTGTAACCTGATTTGGGGAAGAAAGTAATAGAACTTCCAAAACAAAATTAACCTACATAACAGGAAAGATTAAAAGAATTATACTAATTATGGCAAAATTTAAAATATCAACACTGTGGCAGTTAAAATCATAGCAATTATTTAGACATTAGGTGCAAACTATATAAGGTAATTATGTCCATTCAATCTGAATATTCATCACAGTTCAGATTTTCCCAAATCTTTTTTTTTTTCTTTAAATAAAGTAGAGAAAACACAAATGGGCAATTCCATGAGGAATAACTAAATAAGTAGGGTTTTCAGAAAGTAAGTGTAACTATCAAAGAAGAATATGACCCAGATCATGAAAATCCTGAGCAACATGGACACACGAACAACTGCTCAACTGCTCTGTTCATGAGAAACTGCGGCCATTATTCTTTTAATGCTTTTATATATATATAGGTAACTAGCAGAAGAAGGAAAATTAAAGCATTTGTCTTGTTCCTCCTTCATGGCACTGCATAGTTGCTCTGCAGAACTGTGGCAAAGATAGTAAAATATTACAGGACTACAGAGTAGCCAGTGAATCCGTGTGTCCACGGACACTACATGAACATGCTTCACTTTCCCCAAGCTCAAGGAAATGCTGATTTACACAAGCCAAAATGTCAAGCAGGAAAAGAACAGAGGTTCTTTGTTCCATTTTCGTAAATTGAGAAGTACCAAATGGAATTGATTGATAACCAAAGATAAAAAATAAAAAAGGGGAAGGAAACAGGAAAGCGCATTAACCTTTTATGGGCACTTCAGATCAAAATATTTTAGTAGTAACAGCTATAAAGGCTTATTCATTTCTGATACAGCTAAAGGTCAAGTATAAACATTTCCCTTACTATTATATCTTTCAGCTTTCTATTGAAATTAGATTATTTTCTTCTTTCCTAATGTATTCACAAAACTTTCCACAAGTCTACCTCAATTTGGTACAAAAAATAACACACAAAAAACTACCAAACAAAAGGCTTCAAAAAATACAGTGATGTTTGGTGTCACAGCACCAACTTATAACTGCAAAATTTTCACCTGTAATCCAGATGGGAGATTCAACTTTGTAGTGCCCACTCCATGGCTCCTGTGCTGTCATTAATCCACATCGACCAAAGGGCAGCTCCTCATAATAACTGGCCACCAGGTTCCATGCAATTGTTCTGGAAGAAAAACAGAGGTTTTCTCCGTTCATGTGGATAGTGTTAGTTTAACTTAGCACAAGAATCCATTCCTCCTTTTTCTCCAGCATACAATGAAAACAATATGGGGGATGGAGGAAATATCCTTCTAGATAAAAGGAAAAAGAAAACCTACAGGAGAGGAAAGTAAAGCAAATCAGTTTCCAGTGTCGAGAACATCTTCCAAAACTGGTGGTAAATTCTCTGTCTACAGCACCACAAAAAGTTTTACATTAAAAGAAATACATATTGAGGGTAAAGACTCCATTTGTTTGGGGTTTTTTCCTGTTCTGAAGGGAAAAAATTTTGTTAGCAAAATCTAAAGCTTTTGGCTGGGTGTTATTTGGTTGACGTTTTTGTGATTGATTGGTTATTTTTGTGCATGGTGGTAGTTGTTTTGGGTGAAGTTTTTTAGGGAAGCAGTTAAGTACCACCAAAAAAAAAATCTTATCTTTATCCATATAACAAACAGAAAACAACTTTAACCAGCTATCCTCCAGGAGTTATTGCTCTATCCTGACAAGGATAATCACTTCACACACTTTGATTTGGGCTTCATTTGAAAACGTTTTGCAAGACTTTAAACTTAATACCTCTAGGCCTTAAGTATGGAAATACATCTTAACAGAGCAGTTAAGTAGAAGGCAAAAGCTGTCAATCTGTTTTGCTATTGCATACAGGTGAGTACAAAGGCCTCGTTCTAAAGTCCCTTCCACAGACTTATCACACTATACATACATGCAGAAGAGATCTGGCAAGTCTACAAAAACGTGACCATAAAATAAAACAACTTTTGAATTATAAACTCAACTTGCTCACATCAAACTTGTTCTGTTTATTTCAAACTTAGAAAGCAAAGTAGGAAACTCAACTTCAGGAAGTTGAAAGGAAAACAAACAGCAGAAAGATAAGCTGCCTTTCGTCATAAAGATTTTGGTTTTAGTATAGAAGCCAAGATAACTTCACTCTTGGACATCTGGACTTGGAAAAATAGAAAAATAATTGGAAAATAAAGACCTCAAATTAAGATATTGAAGTATATGAGGATTAAGAAGCAAGTAGAATGATCAGGAATTTATGCAGGAAATATTAATCTGTTCGAAAATTTCAGCTTGCAGAGAAGACAAAAGATTTGTATAAACCAGGTGACTGGAGAAATTTTCCTTTACAAGTATCAATGATTTTTCCTGCACTCCACTTGAAGCAACAGACAAGATTTCTCTTTATTTTTCCAGAATGAAGTTACAAAGAATTAGAAAGCTTTGAATAATTTTGCTTACATCTTGATGCCTACATTTTTTTTAATCAAACTTTTTCTTTCAGATTACCAGCTGTTGCACCAGAAACAAACTGTATTTTCTATTCTTTTCTAAAACTGGGTTATGTAATTTCCCAGTAAAGAGAACTTTTTTTTACAGTTTTCAGTTTGGAAAGAAAACAGTAAATTTATCAAAAGACAGCACGTTTAAGAATGGATTCTGAGGAAGAAGTTGTATGGAAAAACTAGATAATTATATCTGTAATTATAATTACAACTCTAATTATGTGCTTCACTGAAGACAATCTAATAAAGACCTTAAGAAAAATATGATAAATTAGTTTTATTGTTATTTTCCTCCAATATTTTTCACTGTTAGCTCTCTTAAGAATGTTCTCTTTTTAATAATTATCATCAGTCTCAAAGGCATCAAAAATGAACTGCATAAATCATTGACTGCTGGGAAACAAGAATACATTGAAATTTGTGGGACTTCTACCCCAGAAAGGAAGTCTGCTGTTCTGACCTCTATCTTACCATATTAGAATTCAGACCACATTGAGGTGACTTTCAGTTTACCTGTTTTCTCACCAGAGCAGATGTGTTATACAGTCCTTTAAATAATTCCTACACCCCAAGTTGTGAAAGGGAGCAGCAGTGTCCAGCACTTACGAGGTCATGTTTCCATTCACGTAGTTTTGGTTCAGGATCCGAGCCCAGCAGCCTGCACCAACATCATTATTGAAAGTACTGTAATCTTCTGACGACCACAGTTTCTTCCCAGTTAATATGGCATTTTGCACTGTTTTTGTCCCGGGATAATGAGCCCTACACAATATTTTGAGAGACAAAGAACATTTAGTACAAAAAGAAAATCGAAGGTTGGAAGTACATATAGCAGGAATGATTGACTTCCTTTAAACTGAAAATGAAAAATAAAATTTCTTTGGAATACCACAAGTGGAGTACAAGAAAACTGAACAAGGGGGAGCTGTATCATTCCAGAGCTTATTGTATTTACATCAGATTATTTCTTTTGCTACACGGTAGCATATAGATAAACACAGATTTACAGATACCACGCAATTTTCACAGCTTGCTAAAGCAAATCTCTGTCCTGAAATTGAGCTTGAAGATGGACATATTACCATAATGTGCTGAATAGAGAAAATACATGCTAACTCATACTATCTTAAACAAAACCATAAATAATGTAAAACCAAGACTAAGATACGGAACTAGGCATTATGCTAAGAATTTAGCTGCATGAATGCAGCTGTCTTAGAAATGTCATGTCCTTAGAACTAAACATGAACTTGACTGTTTCGTACATCTTTTTTTAATAAACTCAGGTTTCAAAAAACATGTTAGTTGGACTAGAGAAGTTACAGAGGTATAAACTGATAATAATTGAAACATATAATGATTGCTAATTTTCTTTTCGAGATCTTCCTTAGTATGAGGAGAGATCCATTCTCCCAATGGAGACTTTGATTATACTCAATCACAACACTGACCCACTGTGCAAGATTTGCTGACTGAAATAAAACCTTTCAAACCACTTGGAGAAAATAGGGTTGTGATTTTCCTCACTTAGCAAATTACTGAACACACTTAATATGTACACTAAAATGAAACTATTTCCTTTACTATTAGCCTGCAACTTGACAAATTGATACATTTATGGTAACAATACAAGAAACACCAGTTTTTCTAGGCTGACTGTTGAGGGTCTTTTCATTATTTTCCCTCTAGTGGACAATGAGACATTTCCCAGTGTTGTAGTCCTTCATACATACCTTCACTAATGGTAATATAACAGATAGTGGGAATTTTACATTCTGCTCTGCTGTACAGATTCCTCTTTGGCTTGGAAACCTAAGTGTTGCCTAAGTACCAAGCAAAAGGTTTTTGTAATGGCATAAAGTGCATAGCTTGCAAAAACAAAGCAGAGAAGGAATAATTTGTCTTTCTACATTCCTGAAAAGGTGTTTCTTCAGTGTTAGTATCCTGCCCAATAAAAGCTGAAATACACAAGAGGGTATTTAATTTAAGACTGAATCAGAGTAGGGATGTAAAACTTACACTTAAAAAGAGTTAAGCAAATACAGCTTACTTAGACAGCATATAAACTGTTGAGCTTCATCCAGGCATGATCCAAGGCTCCACCTAAGAAAAACTGCCAGGATACTGTTCATGTTCAGAATGGGGGGAGGGATTAATTGCAAGGGTAGATGACTGCCTATCTGTATTTGCAGAAAAAACCTTCATTTCTACACCTCCTACGCTTCAGATATATAAAGATGAACGGAAAAGACCCAAATTTGAATGAAGCAAGGAACTGACACATTTGAAGCATGTGATTGAGTCAGTTTATGGTACCTAGTAAGTAAAGTTTAGAGCTATTGTAAAATGAAAAGTTAATGAACGTTTCGTACACACATTTCCATTCAGCCATTGAGTCAGTAATCAATCTCAAATTTAGTCTACTAGTAAAACATTATTATGAGAAAACCCAGAACAGTAAAACAAGTCAGCTGGTTGCATGTTTTCCAAATACAAATTTGTCATCAAAACAAAACGGGAACTAAGAATCAAGCCATCGTAACTCAAAGAAAAATCACAGCCCAAATTTGTTTCTGGATCATAAACATTTCCATAACTAACCAGTGGAAATTATAAGGCTGTGTACCCATGTGTAAAGCTAAAGCACTTTTTGCATACCAGTTAAGAGTAACCAAAACCCTCAGAATAGACAGTGCTGTCCAAAAAACCTTCAAACCATCAAGAGTACAACCACACCCAACAGGAATCTTCAACATGATAAAAGATTCCTAATTCAATTAAAGGTTGAGCCTGTTACTGGGACAAGAGTTGTGTGATTTGACGTGGGTTAGTAAGAAAATTTTATAGTATTAATCCTTTCCTTGCAGGTAAGAGTACAGAGAGGTAAAGCTTTGGCTGTGTTAGTTATAAATAAGATGAAGACAAACTATAAACAAACCACCAAGAAAGAAGAACAGAGAGAACCCCCTACCCAATGACATCGACCACTCCGTGGAGCTCAGAGTCAATCATCATGACATAGGAAATGGGCTCCCACAGTCTATCGCTGGCTATGATCCTCACCTGCTCCAGACCATGCTTATCCAATGTGTACCTCAACAGCTTGGAAAAAAAAGGAGAGCAAAGAACAGAGAGAAGGGACAAACAAAAAAAAAGTTTTTCAAATTGTCAAAATTTTATATTGGGAAAGGCAGCATCTTCTTCAGTGGGAAAAGCTACTATGCTTCAATTCGTGTTTTTGCAACTTGGACAACTGTTACACCAAACAAAACATGCAAGATTAGCAAGCACAAAGTGACCCCAAAAGACACCTTCTTCTACCATACCGAATTCCAAAATACAGGATAAAAAGAAAAATTTAAAATGTTTTGTTCTTTTACAGACACGAAAGACAAAGCATATCACATTTCATGCAAAATACTCTATTTGCAGATTAGCCACTTAAATGTTCCAGTGCTGATGGTTAATCTACAAGATGTGTATGAACTTTCTGAACCTGAGCATCTGAAGGACAGACACCTAAATACTATCATCTTTCACTAGGTCAGCAGAAGTCTCTGGGATAGTTACCACCTTAAAGTCAGCATTGGGTGAGAAACATGGTGTTCTCATTTTGTACTAACCCTAATTTAATGATAGATAACAAAACCACTACACAAGAAAACCTAACTTTTCATTTTTTGTGATCAGTGGTGGTGGGGGAATTGGGGAAAAATCTGTATGACATTCAAGAAAAACCTCTGACAAAAAGAACTTCCATTTTAGAGAAGAACTAAAACATGTGGTCTGTGGTTCTAAAGACACAAACAAAAACAGGTACTCCTATTCCTTGTTTCTGCCCAGCTCTTAAAGAAACAAGAGCCATACATAGTTAATTTTTTCTTCAAGCTGTATTGCCAGGGAAATCATTAGTAAAACATTTCCTAATCCATCTGCTGAGCTGCAAGTCTTGCCTAACTTAAGATTTTTAAGTTTGCTTTAAACCAAGTGAGTTACTCAATGCTGACACTGTAATTGGTATTTCTCAGGGAGCCACTTTCAGGTCATTGGTGTTTACAAGTTCAACACATACAAAAGCAGTTTCTTTATAAAATCCCTCCTTAACTGACTTGCTATAATCCTTGAGCCATGCATTCATTTAAACTCTGATGAACATATCATACTTCCTTACATACAGAGGATAAACAGTACATGAGTGACCACAAGAATGTTCTTATCACAGAAGGCTAACAACAGAGGTAAACAAATGTAAGACAAGTGAGTGATTTGTATCTGTATAGGTAATTTCCACTGGGAACATGTAGTTCTTTAAAAACTATGTATCATTTTGAGAAACCACAAAGAGAGCAAGAGCAGCAGAGTAAGTTGCAAGAAGCAAGGTAGCAAAAAAGTGTATGATGGAACAAGAGTGAAGGCAAACAGTTGAGTTGACATTTGCTGAGACACCAACAGAAGGCATTCCCAGCTGCCAAAACTGAGATACGCTGTATTAGTTCACAAACTTTGGATGCTTGTTTTTACTTCTATGTTACTTCAGTGCGTGCATTTCTAATATTATCTGTTATGAGATATAAGCAAGATACAGAAACTTCTAGCTCTAAGATATGACCAGAAAAATCTCAGCCGCAGCCACAGAAGCCCCAGGGTGATAAGTTCCATTCTGAAAGTTCAAGCTCACGCAAAATGAAAACCAGTTGCAGACCAAGAATTCAATCCTAAGGTTTTTCTGACTTGAAACATGCACATGCAGATTAGTTAGAAGTTTCCTACCATTTGCTAGTGCTAAGAAGCCTAAAACACAGCTCCCAAATGGACACTTGAAAGAAATGATGGCAGAGTGATAAAGGTCAGCTTATACATGTACTAAACTGAAAAAGAGAGAAAGACAAGGAAGAATAATCCATCACTGCTGTACACGATGGAAAAAAGGAAAACAGCTAGGAAGTATGAAATAAGAATAAATGACTCTTGAAAATGGAAATGAAGACTTACATAATAGGAAGTAATAGCAATATTTAAAATGCCTCCCTTCTTCCACACTTACCCGACTACCTCAATAGCATCATTAAGATAAGGATCAATTATCATCTCTTTTGAGATGTTCCAATCTCCATCCGCAGCGATGATGCCAACGTTCCACAGACCCAGTCTATCCAAAAAATGTCGAAGTACCTTAGTAACAGATAACACCACTTAAAGTACAGCCTTCATCAATAAGGCAACATGAAATTTAAGACTAAAAACAAGAACTTTGGAAGGAGTCAGTGGAAGCCTCTATTTACAGACCAAGATGGATAAGTAAAGTTCTCACTTCTCAAACAAGAGCTATGGTGGCAACTAAGACAAAGTTAATAGTAAGTATTTTTAAAACTGAAGGTTTATGATTGACACTGTAGTCATTACACAAAAACGGGCTTCTCATCACTTGGATAACTTTTGACATCACATGTGCACACATATACTCCACTTGGACACTTTGAATTTACTGACTCCCTGGCATGTATTACACAAAAGTAATGAATTTACCATAAAGTCAGTCATGTTAAGCTAATCTAAAAATGACAGCTGGCTGAAATGTGGAAGTGGACATACCTCCCCAAGTGACCAGATGCAAAAGTTAACCTGATCCTCCAAAAAAGTATATTGAAAAACCAGGGATAGAAGTTTTAAAATAGAAAAGCCCTATCCATGCAGCTCAAACAGAAATCTCTGCCAATCATCTGTTCTGTTCAAGCGAAGAGAACCTAAACATTTTTTTCATTGCCTACTTCACTGAACAACAAAAAAAAAATCCTTGATGCTTTCAATGTTTAATATTTAAATTTACCCACTACTTGGTTCTTACGTTTCAGTTTCAGGGAAAGTAATGAACAAACCTAGAATTGCATATTTACAACAAAACTGAGGGCAACCAAATTTGAATTCAAACATGCCAGCAGAAGAAAATTCCTATTCTGTCTTTCCAGCTTCTCTCTACTATTGCACTGTTAGAGATGATAAACAGCTCATATTTATCTGTGAAACTTCTTAGGTAAAATATATCCACACAAAATATACTCAGCCTTAATAGTTAAGAATGAACTACACTTATAGAGGGCTGGCACTATGTGAAAACTCAGACCAGAAATTAAAAAAAAAAGAAAAAAAATTAAAAACATTTTCAGCAGCTTGCAAATACAGCTGCATCTGGTAAAGTCCAGACTCCACAGTCTGAAATGCTTTCTTCAATTTCAGATATAAAAGAATGATACTGTGTGCATGCATAAAAAAGATTTTGCAACTTGATTCAAAGATCAGTAGGCATGAACCCTTAAATAATTTCTTATAATAGCCCTCTGGCAATGTAAAGAAGAATAGGGAGCATTTCTATTTTTCAGGTAGTCAAATAAGCACAGAAATCAAACTCTGAGTGTTGATGACAACGAACACTTAGACCTAGATCTAAGCCTAGATCTACAACTAATTAAGACATAAAACTTACAAAGAAGAAAAGTAGCAATGAAGTTCTGTTCAGCTGTTTGGAACCTTTGAAACACAAAGTCTACCAAAAGAAAAATTCATAATACTAGAAGGTCCTTGCAATTTAAAGCATTCCAGCTACCTAGATACTCAGAAAAATTGCCTGAACACAGAGACAGCTCAGAAGAAAGAAATGAATGGTTGTAGAATTTCCATGCTGAAAGAGAAGTACCAAGGACATAGAAATGCAAGCACCCAAAATGCACTCCACAATAACATATACAGAACAGCTCCCTCACACCCAGCATTCATATAACAGAAAGAACAGGGTCTTCCTGAACAAGAATTTAGAAGATCTCCACTTCTTTCTTTTTTTTTCCTACTTATTAAGAAACATAACTAGTGCTTTAGTGGATGAAGTATCTAGAATAACATCTTACAAGTAAAAATTTAGCTAGATAACTAAGGGCTTATCTGTTATGTATTTAACAGGAATTACAGAAAATGTTTGGAGTGCAGCAGTACATTTCAGTACATTGATTTCTTGTGAAATGGCAAACTGCAAATAGAACTATCGTGCTGATGAGAGAAGTGGTGCCACGTGACACTGTAAGATAAAGAATGGTAAAATAGGTGTTTAATTAAATCCCCTTATCAGTTAACATACAGTAGAAGGAAGGCCAAAACTTCTCAGTAAATATTTGGGTGATTTTAAAATCAAATTTTAAACTAAATATTCAGCTCTAGAAGCCAAATGTTCAGTCCCAATTCAACAGTATTCAAAAAGCCATAAAGTGGAATGTTGCCCCTAGACTCAAGTTTGTCCTCGATATTCTTTCTCCCCACATGAGGAAGCCAAGACAAGTAGAGTAGAAAGTGTCAAGGTGACGTGACACAGATTTGGGATTGTCCAGCCTGAAGAGAAGGTTTTGGGGTGACCTAATTACTATCTTCCAGTATCTTCAGGGACCCTACAAGAAAAGATGGAGAGGGACTTTTTACAAAAGCATGCAGTGATAGGACAAGGTGGTTGGGAATGCCCCATCCCTGAAATTGTTCAAGGTTAGGCTGGATGAGGTTTTGAGCAATGTGGTCTAGTGGAAGATGTCTCTAACCATGATAGGAAAATTGGAACTGGATGATCTTTAAGGTCCCTTCTAACTCAAGCAATTCTATGATTTTCTGAGTCTTGTTTGCTTTCAAGAAGAGGTAATGCCATTGTGTCTCAGCCTCAAAGCAACAATAAGGAAAGGAAAAAAGCAGGAGCTTGTGCTTAAAATTTCACTGCAAGACAATGTAACAAACAGAAGAGAGTTTTCAAAGCAGGGCAGTGGGGGCTGCAGGAACATTCAGTAGTGAGAAATATTAGATAGCTCTAATTGAGATAGCTCAAGGCTGGTTATGTGAAATGCTGTGTTCCTCCAGCTTTTTAGAACAAAAGATACTGAATTTTGTAAAGTTAAAAACACAGAGCCTTTACTACGGTTTAATAGCAATATTTAAGTGTATTGTAATCACAGAATCTAGCTACAGATTTTTAAGCAATTCTGGATCTTAAACTTCTAGCTATATCCAAGCTGGTATACAGATGATTTAAGTTTGTATGATAGTAGGATCAACTGAAGCTTCCATTAAAATTTAGAAGTCCTAACATTTAGCATACACTGAAATGCCCAAAGTTCAAAATAACAGTTTCAGACACACAAAATAAACAATCTAGATATCTGAACATGTTATCTTTTCATGCATGCAACTACAAGAAACAGAGTTCAGTAAGTGATATAGTTACAGAATTAAGTTCCTTTCCTACACAAATTCAGAAAAGCTAATTGTTTGTGTGAACAGCATGACAAGCACTTCAATGAAATAAGAAAAGAATACATACCTTAATGTATTTGCTACTAAATGCCCTTTCATTCCATATCTATAAAGAGAAAGCAAAATCCATTTAAAAAATCAGGATATGTCAATGTAGAATTAAAGATTTTATTTATATATATGTAAGATTATGGAATCCATTAATCAACTCCATGGTTTCCGTGTGCTAGAGGGAAGTGCTGGTTGGTTTTGTTATCGGCTCCTCTGGGGAAAATTCTGTATGAAAGTTCATAGTAGCCGCTTGTTTATCTTTCTCTAAGGTCCCCTGATTGCCTTCTTGCTGACAAGAATGCTAGAGCTGCTTGAGCTCTACAATGGCAGCAGTGTTACATTACCAATGGCTCTACAGTTTGCTAGGAATCATTGAGAAACATGCTGTGGCTTCAAGGTGTGGCCTAATGAATGGGCCCCTGTTGCAACACAAGGACACAGGAGAGTGAGAATAACTCACATATTGAACAAATCGATGAAGCTCACTGTTGTTTCTAATATTCACAGGACTACATCCAAGCTTGAACACAAAAGAGATCCAGCATATTTTAAGTAAACAGACACAAAACGAGCTAATTTCTAAATTTTCCATCTTTTACGGAAAGAGATTTAAGCTAAACATAGCTCAAAATTCAAAAGCAGGAACACTGGTCTTCCTTTCTACCAAATCCTTTGGTCTATAGCATACATATAAAACTTGTCTCCTTTTCTTTTCTAACCACAACATGAACACTGTGACTCACTAATAAAGGTTTAGATTACCCAGTGATGTACAAGACATTTCCTGCAGATAGGGCGAGTACAATTGATTTTGGTATTTCTACATCTTTCTATAAATGCTAACATGAAACTTCAGAAATGACCCAATCAAAACATTACTTACTGAAAGGCTCATCTCATCATAGAGCAAATAATGATACATAACATGTACTTAAGCAAAAAGAGTGGTGAAGGCTAACCATGTACAACCATAATAGCATTGAAATTGTTTTGACAGTCTGAGCCTTCACAGACCTCTCACTGATTCCCTGTATTTCAGATTATACCCACAAAGAAACGAGACAGTATGCAATATCACCACATTGCCTGGATAAGCAGAAATTCGCTTTTCTTAGAAGGAGAGAATTTAGAAGGCTGATCAATGTGAAGTAATAACACCGAAGTCAGTATTACTCAAATACATGAAGTGCAGAACTTACTTTCTACTCCAAGAACACACGGCAGAGAAACACACGTAGAAAACAGAGAAACACAGAGAAAAACATAACAGCAATTGTTCTCCCTGTCCCCACAACTGAATTGCTGAAGTATCACTATGTTACCCACAGTGCAAGACTGACACAACTGAAATAAGCCAGCAACATCAAGGGAGATGCATTCCTGAGGAGATCTACCTGAGATACACCTCCCCACGTTGCAGCAGAAAGGTCAGACTTCTGAGGGATGGGAACCAGTTTTAGAGCTTTGTTCTGGACTGCTGAAGTGATTTTCAGCTTTTCTGCAGTTCAACTTCTCATATCAAAACATTTAAGAGTCCAAAATAAGTGTCCAGTAAGTATGGGACTGATTTTACAGGAATCCTAGACACGCTTTCTGGCTCAAATAGTGAACTTGAGGGTTTTTTCAGATTGTCTGCTTCTCTCTCTCATCTCCAATTC
Source organism: Sturnus vulgaris (assembly GCF_052056855.1). Lineage (NCBI taxonomy): Eukaryota > Metazoa > Chordata > Aves > Passeriformes > Sturnidae > Sturnus > Sturnus vulgaris. The sequence goes on from NC_142248.1 coordinate 30,915,644, forward strand.
ATGATATTTTTTCTCAGACATTCATTCACTACTTCCATATATTGCAATATAGGACAACACAGTAGTTGTACTGTAAAACATGCACTTTTATCTACTATATAATGCAGGTAAAAATGGAAAAAGTTGTAAAGGATTGCTCCTCTGCAAAATAACAACCATATTTTATGCTAAATCATGTTAGCTGATCTTCAAACTGTGTTAACTGATGCTTTTTGTTATCTGGAAGCCGCTGAAATGCAAGCAGAACAAACAAGGCAGAAAAGGAAAAAGAACTCTCAAATTCTTTAGTAACTTTGTTTTAGAAATGGGAAGACAGGAACCATTTGACACTTGTTCTGCTTTAACAGACATCATTTCAGGAAGACTGTAAACTAACACAACTACTGCCTTTCACCTGGCAACAGTACAAGCCAAAACTGCAATTACAAAAAAAAAAAATTTCTTTTGCCATCCTCCTCATCCTCCAGTCTTCAACAAAAGAGAGGCAAGACCAAGATTTTAGGAATGAAGATAGAAAAAATATACAGGAGATTTTGCTTTACTGACCCCAATATAATCAATGTCCAAACCATGATACTGTTTTGCTCCTAATATCCAAGAAACAATATAGTAAGCAGTGATATCTGGATAGTCATAGGGCCAATTTTCACCCTTCCCTATCCATCCTGGAAATGCCCAAGGTAATCCTGAAAAGAGAGAAGAAAAACAAATTAATAAGGTAAGTGGTTGATCTACATTACTCAATAAGCTTTAAAAAAAGAAATAACTACGCACTTGAAATTTGCTTGGTTCCAGTGAAGACAATGAAATGTAACTTATCTAACTGCAGAGTATGGTGCAATACAAATTATGATCAAGAAATTAATAGTTGGTTTGGGGTTTTTTTATGAGCTAGGAAGCATTAGTTACTAGAGAATAATTGACTACATATAATCTGTCAATTTTATGGTACTAGCTCTAACAGGTTTAAAAATCTGAAGATTTTAGGATAAAAATTTACAAAGCTAAAGACAAAGGGTCAATACAGAACATGAAAAATTGTTTCTCTCTTGAACATGAATTTCAGAACACATGATGATCTGATCGTAACAAAGGAAGATTAGGATCATGAAAAAGCATTTCCAAGTCTCTGCTGTTCACTGGATCCTGTAGTAAGTAAGAAAAACAAATTCATCTAACCAGTGCTGCTAAGTGTCCAGCCAACTTGTGTAAGATACCATAGACTAATTTAGAAGTAAACCCATCCTTCCTTTGTTGAGAGCCTGATGTGAGGGAAGAGGGGTATTATTAATAATTATAATTAGCCATAAATAGTAGGCTTAACAGAACCTGACTGGCAAATCCTGCACCAAGCCTTGCTTCACGGCTGGATATAGTAAAGCCCCCTGGAAAGTGGGGAAAATTAGACAGCTTTTTACTGGCAGATTTCTTACCTTGTTTTGTGTGAAATACATTCTGTATTTTCAAAATACAAAAATACAACCTAGGATTCCACATTTGTATTGTCACAACACACACAATACCCACAAACAAAACAGGAAGAAAGGAAACTCTTCTACAACTCAGCTACACATGTAGGACAAATCAGAAGACCAGAATCGCTGCAGTGGAAAAGGGGTGTATGACTGGTTTGTAATAAGAACATTTAACCAAATGCAGTGTGTGTGTAAGATTTTCGTATTTATATTCGCAGTTAAATTCAGTTTATCCCTCCCAAATTTTTTTACACAATTATTCAGAAATTCATCTCTCATGATAAATCAACCACGTTCATTGCTGCAACACACTAAAAGCATTAATTACTAATACAAGCAAATTATTAGACATTTGTTATCTTATGCATCTTGTCAGGATGTTGTGCTACTGTAACAAGTTAAAATACAGCAAGCATCAAGACAAGCTTAACAAATATTAGAGATTCTACTTTGTCTACTGCAACATCAAAATATCTCCCTGTTAAAATGTTAGTTAAGAATCAGATAGGTAATTTGGTCATGGGAATAAAAGGCATTTAAATCTAAAAGCTCAAAGCAATTTACCAATCAGTTTAATTTTGGGGTTCCTCTTTTTAGCTTCTTTCATCAGCCACCATTCATAGCCCCGGAAGTAGTTCTCATCATTTTCATAGTGCATATGGGAGGGTTCAGTACCATCTAGGAAGGAAAGAGACAGGTAGCTCACAATTATCTTCTGTGTCATAAGCTGTTACACATCAAAGTTTATTGCATTGCTCATTAACATAGTATGCAAGCACATATCTTCAACATGGTTCACAAGTTACTTGCTATGCATTTCAGAGCCAAAGGAATAGTGGGAGGTAAATGCAAGATTTGCTACCCTTCATTCTTAGCATATTAACTTAGCATAATTTTAGTATTTTTATTTTGAAGGGTTTTTGCCTGCTTTTAATATCAGCTGTGGTTAATTATTAGGCATTTTCTATCCCTAGCTATGATAACATTAAATCTATATTTGCTATTGTCTCATATCTAGGAATGTTACAGCATTAAGATTAAGAGGAAAAAAAATCATTACACAAGCAAATTATCTCTAAACCAAAAAACAAACAAAAGGTTATAGTTTGTTCCTTCTGCACAAGGCAAGTCCAGGGAGAGGAAAGAATGGAATTACCACGATTTTTTTTCAATTACAGGAAAGAGGCTGTGGGTTTTTCATTTTGACAGTAAAATATCTAGTTTATAACTTTCACAGTATTCTGTGACTGCTGAAAAGTTTTTGGAATTGAATGCTACGTGCTGAATTTCCTCAAGCAAAAGTAAACAAAGTAGAAAGGTGCATAAGAATCAGTGCTGCATGGGAAGTCCTTACACGTAAAAGTCAAGTAATAACTTGTGTCCATGACTGCAACAATTATGCAACTGATGTTAAGTCGTATGCAGAGACCTCTCCTAATGAGACTTTGTTTTAAATGAAATCTGCTGAAACAGCACATTTCACCACAGAAAATAGGATTGATTTTTTTACCTTACTAACACTTCATTACGTGTAAGTTTGTCAGGGACATAAAACAATTAGATTCCAAATTTAGGCTTCATATCACGTTTCAAATGAACTCCTGATCACACCTCTGAAGCCAGAAGAGCTGCAGTCTACTACATTGAGATATGTGCATCTTATTGTTCTCCTTTCCGAAACTGGAAACCATCACACAAGTATGTGACATTCTCCTTAGCCAGCACTAAGTGTTTGAAGAGGTCTTTGCATGCCTGAAGACAATTCCATTCCCCCTACCAAGCTCTCAAACCCATAGTACTTTTCAGCATGTTAACTTCTGTGAAGTAAACACAAGAATGAAAAACAGTATCTAATTATACAAAACACAGACATTATGGGAAAAAAATGTGTATATATACACAAACTTATATATACATATATAACACCACAAAAACAGATTCTATGCTTTCTATTTGTTAACTGTGTCTAGTTTTAAGTCTATTCCTGATGTGGCCAGATTTACTTTGAGAAAAATACAAAGATACAAGCTGCAGTCTCTGCTTCTCAGCTTTTGGTCACACCAGTTACTAAATAGTTCCTTCTGTTTGTAAATGTAGTAGGTAGGCTAGGCAAATCACATCAAGACATCTTCATTTGCAACTCTTCCCAGGAAGAAAAAAAACACTGCCTAGTGCCAGCCAATGACACTCCAGTGAAACGTTGAAGCTAATTAAATCAAAGAAATGTAACTGCTTCTGATCAGATGCCTTTGCATTTCATCTTTTAAGAAATCAACTAGCTGGTATTTCAAAACTCATGTGTGAGAAATGCTCTGCAACTCAGAAACCTGTCATAGGGAGGAAAAGCTCATTTGCTCTAGAATAATAACCATATGATAGTGAGAATTGTTTCCAGAATGTTGGTGTAAATCTCTCTTGTACAAACCAATATGGTTTATTGTAACTCAGTTCAGCTATCTCCATGCCTCAGCTCCATGTGCAGCACATGTTAATTACAGCACCACTGAAATAAGAAGTTAAATGCTTCTCATGCAAAATCCATACCTGTTGACTGTGCATCGCCTCCAATCTCTACCTTGAGAATATGCAAAGAAGCACCAAAATTTGGCTGTGGAAAAAGAGACAGAAAAACAGACAGAACCCTGCTGTTAACAAGAATGAGATAAGCAAGTGTGCAATTTTGAGCATGCTTAAAATGCAATTTTTTTACTTTTTTAAACACCCATTATAAATAAAAGGAGAGTTTATATAAATTTCTGCTTTTCAAAAGAAAATCCACCAAGATAAAAGTACGTTGATCTTTAAACAGTTTCAGCGACTCTTGCACCATCAGCAACACTTCTCCACAACAGTGCAGATTTTAAATAGGTTATGTTCAAGAAAATACTAAAGTACTCTTCAAGCAGAACACAAAATATATGAGGAATGCAGCAGTCTTTTAATGTTATTAGAAGTCAAACTTGTTTTCTTTTAAAATCAAATTTTTGAAGTCAGTATTTTTAATTCTTTTTTGTAAAGTGTTACACTGTTTATGTGAAAAAGCATATACACAGGTCAGGAATAATATGGAAACTACAGAATATTGGCAAAAGAGGAAAAAACACAATTGTGGAAAACAATTGGCTAGTCCACTATCCCCCTTCTCTGACATCTGACTGGTGGAGCCAAATATAAAATTCAAGCTCATACAAGTGATTCTACTGCCAATATGGTCTTCCAGCCATTAGAGGTTTAAAAGTTGCTCAAGCCAGAAGTTACAATTAATCATTATTTTAATAAGCACTAATAAGCTGGCGTCCTCCATGGAATGACCCAAGTATAATTTTGGTACCTAAGAAAATGCTTTAAGACATAAGAACGCAATTTGATTTTTTTAAAATGCTGCATAGACGGCATCTCTTTTGGCTTACAAGTTTGGCATTTTTGTTTGCTTTTAACAGCAAAAGTATTTCCAATTTTCACCATTTCTCTTTTTGACATTTTTTTTGTTTTCAACTTGCTACACATTTGTTCTCCCATTCCCATCATGAAAGTTGACTGACACTAAAGACACGGAGAATGAGGTAAGGTACACCCCAGACATGACACTTTAAGAGGTTTAGCTAAAAGAGCACGTCAAAAATTCTTTGAAAATCATGATCTCTCTAGATTTTCTTTTACCACATGCCTAATCAGAACATTCATATTAGTAACACACAGGTTTAGTCGCAAAAAACCCATTAGTTTTGATTCCCCAGGCACATATTACGCCTTACTTTACTCTTGAAAATTAATTCTTAAACTGCATGGTAAATTATTCCCCTCCAGCCATCTGGATTGCATTACTTGAAAGTGACATGACATCCTCTTCCAGCAGAGTAATTTACAGTGCCAAAAGCAAAACAAGCTATTAATGTCCAGTGCAATAATCTTACCGTATATCAAGTTGGGTAACTCCACCGATTACACTTGCTACCTTACACAGCTTACTATCCAATGAACTTCCTGCACCTTCCAGAGTCACTGCAGTTGTACTTGAGACTAGTTTGGAATACATATGCGGTTACAAACCTGCAGTCATTTTTATGCTATGTTAACGTATCTGTGCTGCAAAAGAAATCCAAACTTTAAGACTCCCTTGTTTCAATCACTATGAACAGCTAAACACCCCATTTTAGCCACAGAAACAACTTATGATTTAGCCCACATAGATGATCAAATGTATGGTTAAACACATTTTTGAAAACATATTTTCAAAACACATTGTGAAAACGCAAAAGGAATTTTCACAATAATACAAAGAAACAGTCTTCTGAACAAAAACAACACCTAAAATTTAAGGTTCTGGTAACAATCAACATCAAAATACGCACTTTACAAGATGGGATTTTGTCTAATTTCAAGCAGCATTGAATATAATATAGGAGTTCCAATATTGCACAGTAGGAAATTCTGCATGAAATTAACCATTACTTTAGGAGTGAAACCAACTTTACCTTGAACAGGTAATCTAAAATCTGGGACCGATAAGGTTCTTGGTAGTTCACCAGAAGTCTAGATGTGGCCTAAAATGGAAAGAAAATGTGAAAATGTAAAAACACACTTTCAAACCTTTAACTACATCCCAGCTTTTCAGTCTATGCCTTTCATGGAGCTAATAAACCTACAAAAATAATTATAGCACCAAGAACTCAGCTAAGTCCCTATATAAGTTGTTTCTAAACCTTCAGCTGTGCATTTCTGGTTTCACAGGTTATAAAACTGCCTTGTACTCCAGTTACCTGGAATTTACTGCAGAGTCCAGAGAACAGAGAAACAAAGAGATCACATGGCTTTATGACAAGCAAAAGGCAGCTCCCTCCCTGCACCGCTTCTCCTGCTCTACTCAACTCTCCCTGCTTTGGCTCACCATATACCAAAGCTAGGGGAGCTCACAGAGCACTCAGGCAGGAGGCCAAAGAAAGCATCTCCGCAGGTCAAAGAGGGGGTAAAAGCTCCGGGAATCTCAGGGCTCTGCTGCCTGGACCACGCGAAAGATGACGAGCGGCTGTGACTCGTTCATCAGCATTTTAAAACGCAGGGACTGCTAAAACCCTCTGCATAAAAACCCACCCTGGCTTAGCTCTCCCTCACCAGCACCCAGGACACGGCTAGCCCTGGGCACCCCGGAAAGCCACAGCGCAGGTGGTCGGCGGGCTGGCGCCAAGCGGAGCGCGGCTCCATCTCCCCCGCAGCCGGACCAGCGCCCGCACCGCGCCTCCCCCGCCGAGCCCCGCTCCCGCCGTGCGGCTGTCCCCACACCCCGCCAGTCCTCGGGGCTCCCCTCCGCGACACCCCCGGCCCAGGCCCCGCCGAAGGCATCACACGCTCCCACTGACGGGCTGCCCAGCCCAGGTGTCCCTTGCCGCGCCGAAGAGAAGCCGCTCACCCCGCCGCCGCTGACAGCTCCGATCCCGTCGAACTCCCTGCCCAGCCCGTTGGAATCGTCCAGCACGTAGGTGGCCGCAAGGAGCGGAGCGGCACCGACACTGGGGGGTCCCGGTCCGCAGCTACAGGCAAGCAGGATCGTGCCCCAGAGCAGAGCCGCGCAGCCCATCCCGATCCTGATCCCGATCCCGGTCGCCGTCCAGCTCCGCTCCCGCCGCCGTCCCGCGGCCGCCCCGTCCCGGCAGCGCCTCCGCAGTGCCCGGCAACGCGCCGCACGTGACCGCGCCGCCGCCAGCCCCGGGGCGGGGCGGCAGCGCCCGGCGCCGCCATCCCGCCATAGGGAAAAGAGGGCAGGAAGACTGCTCGGCCTTCGCGGGCAGCTCCTCCCGGCTGACCTCACCAGCTGCCATTTTGAGAAAGGGCACGGTAGGCTGGTGAGGTGCCATGCTGGAGTTGGGCACTGAGCGGCGAGTGAAGCTATTGCGGGGCCATGCTGCGTGTGGGAAAGGCGCATGGCTGTGAGGCGGGGTTAGTGTGGGAGCACGACAGGAGTGGCGGTCAGTGCAGTTTGAGCAGGGCCGAGTCAAGCTGGCCGTCTATTTCGGGGTCTCTGACACTCCTTTTCTGGGCCTCTGGCAAGGTACGATACTTGTCCCTGGAGAAGAGCGGCTCTTGCTAGTGCGTCTTTCATTTCCAGCCCCTCGCAGCCAATTTCCTGGCTTTGCGCCGCTCTCAAGGTGCCAGCAAATCCTCTGAAGAGTGGGCACGAAGCGGCGCTTTGAAGGAGCGCATTCCAGCGCGGCGTGAGAAGGACCTTGGGTCGCCGCAGGGGCAGGTGCTGGGAGCGGGCCCCGCACAGGCCCTGCCCGCAGAGGTTGCCGGCAGCCCCGCGCCCTTCCCGGGGAATCCCAGTTGGCCCCAGTTAGATCCGCAGTTGCGTCAGCAGGACCTCGGAGAGGGATGCTGAAAGGGGGGGTTTAAATTATGATGGGATGAACGACCCTGTTTACGCCGTCAGGGGTGCGCTGTAGGGCTGCCGCAACAAAATGAGAGCAGCCGAGGTGGTGCTGAGCCGCACGCCAAAGATTTCCGTGAGGATTGCCAGGGTGTTCCCTCAGACTCCAGCTCATGCAGGCATTCGGCTCGGAGGAAAAGCAACCCGGAGATCGGCGATCAGCTTGATTATCCTATAAAAATTCGTAATGGGGAAGTGGCTTGTCTGTTGTTCTCAGTATTTCATGGAGATGCTTCACGTGCCTAAGGGAGGAATGAGCCATGAGGAGATGCAGTGGCTGAAGTCCTGCGTTGTGTAAGAACTGTGAAAAAGCACCGGTTTTGCACGTTTCTAACCATAAAGAATGCTGTTATTCGAGCCTCAGTCACTCTCATTGTCATTGTGTCTCTGCCACTGTCATTTATGGATCTAATGTCTCAGTGATGACATTACCTGTCTGACGTTTCCTGTTTAGTTCTTTTTAAATAACAATACCAAGCACTCACAAAACATTTTGCACTTTACAGCAATATAAACTATTAACTAATGAACCTGCTCACACCCAAATGAGCTATATGATATCATTATTACATGCAGACAGTCAGAGTGACTTCCTCAGGGCTACTGTGAGTCAGTGCCAGAGGTAGCATTATGCTCCTGGTCCTATTTCACATTAATTGCAGCAGACTGTACAGCTTTGCACACCTGGAAGGTTTGCAAAACCATTATGAATTATTAATTGGTTCATTTTGATAGTTTCATTGATTATTGCATCAGTTTATTTCATGTAAAAGGCTTCAGCTGTGAAATTGTCTCATTCACTCATGAGATCCTAAAATTCTCAAAACTTGTATTTGCAATCCTGTGATGTGTTGAGCTACTGGCCTTTTCAGTTGGTACAGAAAAACATTCTCAAAATCTGTTTTGGTGGAAGGAAAAGGATGTTTTGGTGTGACTGTCAACTTTCATTCTGCATCTTGACCTTGTGTTGAACTGTTTTCTTTCCACTGAAAGGAATGAAAAGGAGGTGTCTGCAAACAAACTGTGGGCCTGATGATAGATAAGGCCAGATATGGAGAGGTGAATGAAGCAGTGGGGGGAAAACATAAATTCTACAGGAATTCCACTAATTGACACAGACTGTTACTCACTTCAGACTGTACTACATGTCTGGATTTAGAGAAAAACAGAGACACAAGGAAAAAGAAAAATGGAGGGAAAATTTTGGGTGATCTCATGGGAATTCCCCATGACCTCTCTCTTTATTCAAGTAATGTTACAGGACTCCTCTGTCTCCTTTTTGGGTATAAACCTCTGATGTTTGTGGATTAATTTTCCTGACAACACCTTTGTTCATGGATCCTTTGTAACCCCAAATTTAACCAATAAATTTATTGAGGACTTACTCATTGCTTCTTTTCTAGATAAGATCATTTTCCAATGTGAATGCTTTTCTGTTTCAGGGCTGGGGTTTTTTCCTTCAGCAAACACTAATAGTAACACCTGTTGTTCATGTATGACTGATCTGAGATACTGTGTATGTCCAGATCTCACAAAAACCTGGAAAATTGTGCTGTTTACATCAGAAATTAAAATTTTGCATATGGTCATAATTAAGAATTTGTTTTAACATACAGCTTTACTTCCAGAATGTATTAAAGGCATCATCTCCTCTCTTGCTTTCATTGATCTTTCAATTCTGCTGTCATCACAGCAGAGAACTTTAGAGATGTTTCAACTATGTTTCTGTATTTCTAATAATGATAAAAACTGTTTTTTCTTCAGCAAAGTACAGGAATGCTCAGCAAAACTCCAGAACCAGCATACTGGACACCCAGTAGGTACCATGTTAGGAAAAGGCACATGGAAAGTGATGAAATGGGTCTTCGTCTAATTACTTTTCTCAGTGAAAATGAACATGTGACTGAAATTTATTTGAGAAATTTATCTAAGTAAGTGCCATTCACCAAACAGGAAGGGGCTATTATAACAGCTTGGAATGGCCACAAGTATTTGATAGTTTAGGCTTCATATAACAATCAGATCAGTAAAAAACTTTGGATGAAAAAGTCACACGGACTGAAAAAAAGGAACCAAATCGCTGTATACAGTAGATAAATATTGTAGAGCTGCCTGGTATTCTCAAGGAAGTCAGTATGCCCCTATTTTAGAACTTTTCAATTTGTTCTCTTTCATTTCTCCTTAGCATCTGAATCATCAAACTGGACAGTTTTGGTATTACCCAATAGATGGGCATTTCAAATGAATTTGTACCCACTTTCTTAAAGCAGAATTGTATTGTTCCAAACATAATTTAAGAAAAAATACACACAATAAATTATTCTGATCACAGAGAGGGAAGAGAACTATGTAACAATTTTCCACCGGTCTAATTGAATAGAATTATGTGTTAGAGGGATCACTCTTCTGGAAGCTGCATCCAACCTCAGACTTAGTTTATGTAAAAATACATAAATATGTAAGCAGTCGTGGTGCATAAAATGCTGTTATCCTTCATTAGCGAGAACTATTCATTGACTTCTCATAAATTCTGAAAATACTTAATTATTTTTCCACAAACACCTAAAGTCATTCTAAAACATTTTTGAGCTCTTCTCACGTGGATTCTTATTTGATTCCGTGATCAGTTTTTAGGGAAAAGCAGGTGAGGTCCTTCAGTCAACAACAAACATGCAATTTTGAACTTATACAGCTAAACACAAATAAAATACAGCATTTTATTTCTGTGAATTGCTTTCTCTGCAGAATGTGATGTCTCCTAGATAAGGGGTGTATAATATACTAAGCTCATATAATGAGGCAATATTTTAAATTAAACTTCTATAAAGTCTCTAAAAGTATTCCTATATCTACTGAGGTTGCTTCCATCCTTTGTTCATCATCCTTTTTCTCATGGATAAGCTTAGATTAACAAGGAATTGGGGACAGAAAAAAAAAATAAAAAAAGGAAGCAAAACCAAGAAATGTGTGAACTGCTGCCTGTTTAAGAGCAGCTTCCTGTCTCTGTATCTGATCAAGCAGAAGCAGACACTTTTCTTAGAAGCAGATACGGGTTACCCTGTCCATGGCATAACAGGAACCGCTGCACGGGGACACGTGGCTGCCAAGGTAAGTGCTCAGGATTCCATGAGCTAGAGACACAACTCCATTCTGGGACAGGCTTCCTAGCTCTTCCTAGTGGATGCTGAGGTTATACATCTAAAAGAAGGGACACAGAAGGGGCTGGAAAAGATTGCTTTGGGGAAGGGATTATTTCAGTCCTAGTACAACCAAAACATGAGACTAAGGCAAAAGACACGAATTAGGAAAGATGTGGCTAGGATTAGGAAAGAAAGCTTGATTCATTGCTGTAATGGCATTGCCATGATCAAAATACTGTTGATTACAAAAGGAGGGAAGAATGGAGAAGAGCTGTATTTGGGGGTGCATTTTCAACATATGAGCTGTCCCATCACTGCAAAATGTGCCTCAGGCCTGAGAGAGGACTCCAGTAACTCTTCTATTAGTGCTCTTCCAAATTTTCCGACACTGTCAAGATACCCAGTGCTATTTATATGAATATACAAAATGCTTAAAACTTAGCAGGAGAATAAGCTCTGGTAAAACAGCTTCTTAGAATGCCAAGTATCATCTATGTAAAAATAGATTGTACATATTTCTGTATGTATAGAGGAAAACATGATGTACTTAATGATATAGCAGAATAATACTTGCCTGCATGGCCTACATTCTAAAAAAAGTGGTTTTTTTCTGGTTTGCTCACATTAAGTGAATGTTTATGCTCAATGAAACTGTCTGTAAAGTGTATCTTCAAGTTTAAAAGGCTGAGCTCTTTTAGAACTGTTTGAGTCTCTACAGAATCTCATGGATACCTGTGGGTGAAATTTAATGTTGCATGAGGAAAAATGCTGTTAATTTTAAGCAGAAAAGTCCATATTTCTAAAAAGCGTATTGCAACTGTCCTAAAATGAAGTTTTTCAGGATTGAGTTTTGAGATCGGCTCATCAGGTAAAAAGAATTAGCTATGGAACTTGAAGAACTCAACTTGGCAATAGAACTTATTATAAGAACACAAAACAATCTACTTGTTGAAATTGCTTAAAGAGAAAAAGGAAGACAATCTGTTTCATTCCATCTTATGACTGATATATGGTAACACCAGTACAGCAGCTACTGCACTAGCTCACAGACCATTGTTCCTTTCTTCCCTTACAAACGTTTTTACAGATAAGAGTAAGGAATATTCTTCTGTATTTAAGCTTATGAAAGTTTAACTTTGTACTTTGGGACCTTCAAAACGTCATAAATGGAGATACCACATAAAGCTCTCTATGAACCTGAAGAAGATGCTGTAGAAATGTATTGATACAAATACAATATATAATGACTACTTTTCTCTAGAAAATCTCACAAGGTTCCTTCACAGGTTTGTTTGCATATAGTACTTGAAGCGTAACATTTGCTCATCCATTTCTCTAAATTTTATGTCTTACTGACTCTTCAGAATTCTTGTACAGTAGGTTTTCTGTAGCAAAATGACAGAGGCAGGAACTATAATAACTGAATAATGTGTCTAAAAGAAAAAAATACTGTTAAGATTTTTTTTTTTTATTTGAAACATTTGATACCACAACAAGTCTAAGTGTATGGAATTAGTCACAGTAGGTTTGGACCATGAAAGTCAAACTATTAGACCATGTCATTAAACCAAAATTCCTTGATGGTTAAAAAAAATATATAATTGGGGAAAATTATCAAATATTGTTTTTTAGGATAGCTGTAAGCCAATACCATCCTCCTAGGCAAAACCAGCAGGTGTGCTCAGTAGCAGAGAGAAAACCTGGGAATGCTTCAGATCATGCATTCAGGTAAGAAAAATCATCTTGCATTACGAAGTCCTAATTATCAGAAAAGCAACTCAGCAAGAAAGTGTGATATGGACTACTTCCTCTGAAATAAGGCTCCAAGCAATTTGAGTGAAATGTGTTGTAATCAGGGCAAAGTGGCGGTTTCTGCTTTTATATTTCTGTGCAAGGAACTGCAGCATGCTTTGTGGTAAGCTTCACTGGCTGGCTCTTTGACACACTTAAGTATAGGTCATGAATATATGCCAGAATGACACACTTCTCATTATTACCATCACTGAAAGCATGTCCTCATGTAAGTACCATCAATGTGTCACCAAAGTTGGGACGTGGACTACCTGGGCAATGCTACACAGCCTCCAGGGCTGCCTGCCTTTGTAGGAACTAATGAACATACTGGTTAAGAAGAGGAGAAAGCAATGGGGGTACAGTGACTTGTGAATATGAAGAACAGAAAAAAAATTCTGAGGTGCAGTTTATTTTCATGTGGTTTCAACTCACTTCTTTGAATTTCATTTTTAGTGTCCCAGCCTGCCATTAGCCAATTACACCTTCAGAATTTAGTTCCTTAAGGCAGATGGCAGAAGAGCAAAGCAAAATTTTGCCCCAAAGAACATGTGGTTTATTCTGATGAGAGCAATATAAGGACAAGTGTTTTACCTTATGATCAGTAAGATCAAGAGAGCAAAACTCTTAGAAACTAGAAACAATGAGTTAAAATGAAAAAACTGAAAAAAACCCAGGTGTTATGAGGAAATTGGTATGTTGGTCTAAGAGTAGATACAAAAGAAGCTGTTGTGAGTAATAAGAGAGAAGTTTGGAGCTTATAAGGATGGCGAGTGTGTAATACAAGTTAACTAACAAAAGAGTTTATGGAGGAGGGAGAAGGAATTCCAATTTCTCAGTCACGAGATGAGGAAACACTGCCTCATACACTTGCTGCATTACACACATGCTTCTGAAAGGGCACGTTTCCCTTTTAGACATGAAGAGACTTGTCATAGGAAAAGAGATGCTAAAATGTGATTAGGAGAAGAGGTAGGTATTTTATCTTTGATTCATCTGGTCTGTCTGCATACATTTGATTTCTTTTTGGTGAGAAGTGGGTTATAAAACCCTGAGATCCAATTTCTAGAGCTAGATTTTTATTTTGTGATACTTATCTGTACTGATAAGCTTACAATGCCCTATTTACTGTGTGGTTTTATGAAACCAAGCTGAAATGCAGACATCTTATGTTTGTCTTAAATATAGACACTGCATTTTTTTTAAATTAGTCATCATGTTGATAAAGTTTCTCAATGGACCAAATTGGCAAGTCCTTCTTGAGAATTTTCCCTGGCTTTCAAGCTTGTGAATGAGTTTAGCTCTAGCTGATAAGTTAGGCAACTTGATCAAATAAGGCAGTGGCAGGTAAAATTGAATATGTGCTTTCTGGGTAGTTTTGTCATTGCTCCCTTTTTTTATGAATAATAACATAAGGGGCTTTTTCGTGGACAAGAGATCCATATAATAATATCTCAGGACAGGCAATAAACGTGTTTGGGTTTTTCTGATAAACTCACAAACATATCAAGTCTCTAAAAGGCTGAATTTTTCTTACCACATGGGAAAGTTTCTGCACACAACATTTATTCCATTGGAGTTCTTTCCCATGTGGGAACAGTTGTAGATATGCTGTCTTGGAACCTACTCATTCTTCAGCCTCTTCACCTGCTCTGCTGCAGTCCAGGCCCAAAGCACAGATGAGCTATCACAGCAGTCTCTCAAGCAGTTAGTATATTTGGCAGTATAACTGGACTGCAACGAATATTTTCCATTCTCGTATTTCCTGAACGTAACAATTAGGTCTCTAGAGAAGGGAACTGCTGAGTGTCAGAGCTGTGATACAATCAGGGAGTACCAGCTGTCTCACAATTACACTTATACACCCTTTCTTACTGAAAGGTCAGCTCATCTACGTGTTTCTCAGGCTAACACACACAACTCCTCCAGTCCCCCTGCTTTAGTCAAGGCTTCCATTTTACTGATATTTTCATGGTGAAGCTGTTGATAACAGCAGTCCTGAAAGTGACTAAGAAAAGTTTAATTGCTAATGGCTTTATAAGCTCATGTATCACAGCTGAAATTTTTAGAGGGAAGACGTGTAAATGAAAAGTTGTACTCAGTCTCCACCTCACATATTTAAAGGGACACCCAGCAGATTGTCATGTGCATGCAGGAACCCAATAGCCTGGCAGGTTTCACACGAGGGTTTCTGGTACATGCAGTAAGTCTTGCTGGAACAGCACAGTTAATGGCAAGTTCCTGTGGGATCACATACAACAGAGAGGAATCAGGAATGTATGAGGATGCAAACAAGACAAGAGTGATTTGCAATAGGAAAATATACCAGACACATTTTCCCTTTCTGAGCAGATCCCAACGTCCAGCAGTACCTGAATGCCTGTATTTCTATCCTTGTCTCTCCAATGCCTTAGAGGGGAGAAAGTTATTTGGGATAGGAAATCTGCCATATTCATATTCTCAAAACAGTGCTTACCAGAATAATAGAAAGTGCACATCTATTATTTTATTAGTGGTCCACTTTCTGATCTCCTTTAACTCTCCCACAAGAGAGACACAGGATTGCAGGATACCACCCCACTCCTAGAAGAAGTGTCACAACTACTCATTCTGCTTCTGCTGTAGAAGCTTCTATCTAACTGACCCTGAAAACCTTAGATTTTGGGTTCCTTCTCCTATGCATTCCTAACTCCAGGAGCATTAGCATCCTCTGATCTCCCACAAACACTGTTTTTTTCTTCTAAAAAAAAGGAAAAGACACACACCAAGAATCCCACAAAAACAACAGCAATGTTATAGCTGACATTTTTCCTTTTTGGTAACAGAAGGCTGGAATCTTGTCAATCAGGTCCTGAAGAACTAACAGATGACAACCCATCATACTACAACAGGGGGTTTTATTGCACCCAGGCTGGAATTATCTCAAGAATACCACTGGAGTGGACAATGAACAACAGCACTGAGTGCCATGATGATCACACACTGGATAAGTATTTGTTTCCATTTGTGTACAGCATTGTGATGATGATCAGTATCCCCATCAACTGTATATCCCTCTATGCATCTTATGTTCAGGTGAGGAAAAAGAATGAGTTAGCAGTCTACATCTTTAGCCTGTCCCTGGCTGACCTTTTGTACTCTTTGATTCTGCCTCTGTGGATTGATTATGCTTGGCATGGAGATGACTGGAGGTTCTCTGCCTTGCTGTGTCAGATTTTTGCCTTCCTTATGTATATGAATTTCTACACCAGCACTGCGTTCCTTGCTTGCATCTCTCTCGACAGGTACCTGGCATTAGTTCACCCCTTGAAGCTCCAGTACTTGCGCACAAGAAGATTTTCATTGATTGTCAGCATAATTGTTTGGCTTCTGGAAAGCATCTCTAATTCAGTCATACTGGTAAAAAAAGAAGTATTCAATGACCCTTGCAATTTCACTAATCATACACTATGCTATGATAACTACCCCCTGGAAAGGTGGCAGGCGAACATAAATTTATTCCGAATATGCTCAGGATACTTGGTCCCTTTGATAATCATTGTGTTTTGCTACCATAAAATCTACCAAGTAGTGAGGTATAACCAAGCCACAGTAGATGAAGAAAAGAAAAAAGTGAGGAAACTTATTCTGAACATCACAGTTAGTTTCATTGTTTGCTTCACTCCTTATCACGTTGTATTGTTTATCCGCAGCATCAAAGAACCTTCCACCTCTGACCCACATGATTTGTTGTCGATGTATAAGGTTTACAGAATCACACAGGCCTTAACAAGTTTGAATTGCATTGCGGATCCCATTCTGTACTGCTTTGTGAGTGAAACTGCACGAACAGAGATAGTGAATTTGCTCAGGTGTTGCTTGTGCCTACAAAAGCGTGAGGAAGACCAAGTGAAAAAACATGCTCTGTGCACTTCTGCTACAAAAAACACTGCACTGGTCACTTACAGAACTTCCTGTGAAACACTGAGTGTCAAAATTTCCTGAATGAGCACATGCAAAGGAAAACTGGATAACCTAAAAGGAAAAGAAAGAAAAATTCTTCTGCAGTCTGTACCTAGGAAATTCCTCAAAAGTCAGAGATACCAGTCTAAGCAAAACCAGTAGCTGGAGCCAATAAGAACTCAATACAGGGTCAATGAAATCAATGGAGGATCAACATGTATCTTTAAATCACGTATGGTATATAAATCAGTGACAACAAACAAATGCACAACCAAGAAGGATGCCTGTGACATGCTGACTCAATTACTGAGGATACCCCCACAGAACTGTCTCCTGTTGCAGCTTGCTAGCCAGCCTGCTGCAATGTACTAAGCTGGAGGAAGGCTGAAATCCTCTTTGTCCTGATTAGCAAAGGAGCAGACAGAGTGTGGTAAATTTCTCTGTAATTTCATGGTGTTATTTTTGCTGCTATGATGGTTCCTATGTTTCATTAAAGAATCAAATTCTTCTTTAGCATACCCCTGAGATCTGACACTTCTTAAAACTGTTTGCCTCCTGTGTACAGGCACTTACCTGCCCTTAAGCTTTTTTTTTTCACTTGAAAAATATATGTTCTAATGTACAACTGTATGTCATGCATACCAGTATTGGGTTTCAGATAGTTGAAGATTCATTAATGCAAGTACCTATAAAGAAGCAAATTCTAGCCAATAGTGTTTTAACTTGGATGAAACTTGTCCTGATACATGCAGGGGAGGAAGAGAAGGATAGAAAGGTGAGGTTTCACATCTCAGCAATGTAAAGGGCCAGCCTTTAGACTTGCTTATTATGACTGAAATCTGGACTGTGGTTCTGCTTTCAGACTCAATAGAGTAGGGTTTGCATCCATTTACTTAACTGCACATGAAGACCTCACCTAGAGGTTCCAGGGCTCTTAGTCTGCCAGTTTTAAAAAAATTACACAAGCCAGCCAGCAATACTGGAAAACCAGCAAAGAAAATGAATGTACCAACAAAACAGTAAGAATGGAAGTAAAAACACTCACATTTTGAAATAGTTGATGTTAGCACAAATCAGAAGTGCAGCTGTTAATTCAAGAACCATGTGCAGGCCCCAGAAACAGCTGCCTGGCTCCCTATCCCATCCAGACACCCAACCCTCTGATAAGAGTTAAAACATTACATTTTTTTTCTCTTCTCACAGCCTTTACACTTTTGCTCAATTCCCAGGAAAAATATTTGGTTATGGTGGGTTTTTTTTATTTCATAGGGAAATAATTTTTCTTTCCATTAAAATAAAAAAATTTACCCTCTAGCAAATTTGTGTGGTGGAAAGATTTTGACCAGCACTTTTCAGCACCCTTTTAGGTCTGACATTATATTTGGAGGATGTGCATAAAGTGGTCACAAGCAGTAAGATATTTCTAATTAGAATATCCCTCTGTGTTTAAATCAAAAATTTCTCCATTGCAAAGAGCATTTCATGGTTTTCATGAGTTGCTGTGTGTGTTTATACTTTCCGTTAATTTCACATTCTGAAATGGGACCTTGCCAGGTTGTGCAAGCTGGGCTTGTTCAGCCTGGAGAAGAGAGGACTAATGGACCTAATGGCAGCTTTGCAATCCTGCAAAGAGGATATTGAGTAGATGGGGCCAAGCTCTTCACAAGAGCTCCCAGCAGGAGTGGTGTGTTTTAAGCCTGGCTGGAAATTAGGGACCATGCAGCCACTTGCTCAACCCCCTTCTGTCCCCCCACAGACAGGGGGAATGGAAAGGAGAATCAAAGTAAAACTAGTCAGTTAAGATGATAACAGTTTTACAATTAAAAATAAATTTTAAAATATAGTAATAATGGTCAATAATAATAATAATAATAATAATAATAATAATAATAATAGTAATGGAACAAACAAGTGACACACAACACAATTGCTCACCACCACTGACCAATGCCAAACACCGCTTCCTGAAGCCAGATCAGCCACCCTTCTGGGTAATCTCCCCAGGTTATATACTGGGCAGGACATTCTATTGTGTGGAATGTCCCTTTGGCAGTTCGGGTCACCTGCCCCAGTTATGTCCCCTCTCCGTTTCTTTTGCAAACCTCCTCCCTGGCAGAGCATAAGACACAAAAAAAATTCTTTACTTAAGAGAAACCCTTAATAAAAACCAAAACACATCAGTGTGTTATCAACACCATTCTCAATCTGAATTCAAAACACAGCACTATAAAAGCTGTTGAAAGGAACTTACCTGAGCTGAAACCAGGACAAGGAGGGACAAGAAATCATGTGTATAATGTGAAGCAAGAAAGGTCAGAGTTGATATAAGGATGAGTTTCTGAGCTATGAAGAGCTGCTAAGCAGTGAAGCAGGTTGCACCAAGATGTTCTGTGTGCTGCATCCTCAGTGGTTTCCAATGCCCAACTCAACAAAGCTTGAGCAACATCTAACCTTACAGCTGACCTCCTTCCCTTTAGCAGAAGGTTGAGATTCCCTGAGGTCCCTTCAAACCACAATTGTTCTGTGATCCTGTGGGTAGTCACTATTCTGGCTGTTGCCTTCCTCTCTAGAAAATTACATCCCCTTCTCTTTTTTGCTTCTATTTACTGGATTTTGTTTTGATGTGGGTTTGTGTTTCTGATTTGGGGTTCTTTTTCTATAGTTCTTTCTTATATATTATGAAGGAAGAATTATGCAAGCAGCAGTGCAAGTTACTTCATCATGAATTTTTTCCACTGCTGACCTATGCATTTTGCAACAGAATATGAAATTTCACCGTAGTATTGAAATAAAAGCAGAACCAAACTTCAGTGTAAATTCATGGAAAAAAGAACTCAGTGGTTGATTTTTAAATCTTTCACACGCCATAAGGGTTGGAAAGTTAACTCTATTTGGGCTTTTAATTTAAAGACTTTAATAATGAATTTAAAGAATAATGAAAACTGAAGCTAAGCAACAAATCTGAGTCAAATTTAACCTCTGTGTCAGGGAGCAGTTAGAGCTGGCAGCTCCACAAGGGGCAGTGAGCCAGGAGCTGAGGGTGACAGCCAGGCAGACGGGGCAGCATTGTCACTGAAAGCCACAGTGCCATGGCACCCCAGCGAGGCAGAAGAGCAGGTCTGGCCAACTGTTCCCTGATCACCAGGCAAATCTCTGGTGACAAAGCAAGTTGAAGGTCAAGCTGGGAAGCCAAGTCAGGAAGGCAAGGTTGGGATCAGCAAGGCTGGAAATGGCAGCAATGGCCTGGGCACAGGCAGTTAATTCCTAATGTAGTAGGAGAAGAGACCACAGACTGTTGGTAAAGTGACCCTGAGCTCTGCAAAAAGCTTAATTTCCACAAAATTTCACCCTGAAATTTTATACTCTTGAGTATTCCACCAATGGTCCTGAAAGCCATAGCATGGACCAGCTGACATGGGTGTCTGTAGATGTTTTTCACAGCATCATTTCCTATGGTACTTGCCTGCATTGCTGAAGATTCACTTCAAGATAAAGGAAAACCATGACAGTGGCTGGCCCATAGGCTGGGCTTCATGAAAAAGCTCAGATAACTCCAGGGTCCTATCCCTTTATGATAATAAAATGCAGGTTCCTAATTCCTTAGACTACTCAAAAATGCTTCTGCGACAGACAGCTGCTCCTGGTGGTCCCTAAGCCCTGTGAGATGGCAGCTTGCCTCTGCCCAAGGCCACGTCTCCTCTGCACTTGCAGGGTCTCCAGTGGGTCTGATCCAAGGCAGCATCTGATAAGTGATGCTCTACCCCTGATAAGGAGAAAGAGCAAAACATACTGTGCATGTATCTTTCATAAAATTTTTTCTTTTATTGCTGCCCCACAATGACTGTGTTACTAACAAACTGCTAGCCTAAGCTGACACAGGGAAGTTTTGGCTGTTTAACTATGAATTAAACTTAACCAAGCTATTTCACCTAAATTCTTTAATACCCTAGAAAGACATAAAGTATGTTCTGGACTGGAACTTCAGAAAAGAAAAACATAAACTAAAACATGAAAAAAACTTAGAAAACATTAAGGAGAAGACTGCATCAGATGATATCTAAAAAGCCTGATCCAGGTGAAATACAAAGATGCTGCACAAGAGAGAGTCAGATTCTCATCTCTGCCAACTTAGAGGTATTGTCAGAAGTGCATCACTTACAGCCTGTATCCAGCCTCTGTACAGCAGGGTGTGTCCTATAGCATCTCTCACTGAATATCAGAGCGCACACATCATATTACTAATGTGGCATGGGAGTGCTAAAACAGTGGGAGATGCAAAAAAAAGGTGGTCAATCCCTTTTTTTGTTTTCTTTTTAAAATTAACTTTGAATATTTTGTTGATGGGAGCACAGACTCACAGCTTCTTTAAATGGAATGTGAGAGAAATTGAAAAAATAAAAGTCGATGTCTCAAGAGCAAAGGTAGCTGTTACTTTGAATTTAGCATTTTGAGAAATGTTATTGCTATAGCAACTGCTAAAAGTTCAATACAGAGATAAAATATTATTTTCTTTTGTTTAATTTTCCTGGTAAAGTCAAGATCTGTCGCTGGGTGAAAACCAGAGCTAACGGGTAAAAGCACTTTACAGTGCCCAATCACTATCATATAACCTTTGTGGGTGTGGTGGTTTGAAAGAAAACCAGTGAGAGACTGCAAGTCAGTAATACAATTTAATAGGAAAAAAAGAGAAAAAAATAAGATACATGCAATAATACAAAAGAAAAACCACCGACAGAGTCAGAATACAACCTGACACCCTGTCAGTCAGGGTGTTGTAGCAGTCCCATTAAATGGTGGCTGCATCCTCCTGGATGACAGATGTGGTTCTGTTGAAGCAGTGCTCCTGTAGAAGGTGCAGTTTTCCTCCGAAGGTCCAGCGATGATGTGGAAAAGGTCCGACTTTCCTCTGGGATCCAGTGGAAAGGGCTGCCTTCGCCTCCCAAACCCCAGTTTTTTATCTAGGTAGGAAAGGCTTGGCTCCTGCCCCTGGCTGGAGCATCTCCCAATGGGATGATGTAATCTTATCAGTCACACAATAGGACTTAACGGCCCATTAACGGAATATATCTTCTGGAGGAAGGATGGGTTGTGAATAGATAACGATGATCATCCCCCCATCTTATCAGATGGCACATCAGCAGAGGATATCTCCCACAGAGATAAGGATCACCACCCCTCCCACATTTCAACAGATGGTGATAGAATACACATTTTTGCATTGTACCCCAGGACAGTGGGGTGCTGGTGGATGAGAGGCTGGATATGACCCTGCAATGAGCACTCACACCCAGAAAGCCAATCCCATCCTGCATCCAAAGCAGTGTGGGCAGCAGGGCCGGGGGGGGGGGGGGGGATTTTTGCCCCTCTGCTATGCCCTGGTGACACCCCAGCTGCAGTGCTGCATCCAGCTCCGGGGTCCTTAGCTCAGGAAGGACATGGCATGGACCCATAGGAGTGAGTCCAGAGGAGGGTCTCCAAGATGATCAGAAGAATGGAGAAGCTCTCCTATGAAGAAAGGCTGAGAGATTTGAGTTTGTTCAGCCTGGAACAGAGAAGGCTTCAGGACGACCTAATTGTGGCTTTCCAGTACCTGACGGGGGCCTATGAGAAAGATGGAGAGGGACTTTCTACAAGGATATGTAGAGATAGGACAAGGGGGAAAGGCTTCAAACAGAGAGAAGGTAGGTTTAGATTAGATCCTGGGAAGAAACTCTTTACTGTGTGGGTGAGGCACTGGCCCAGGTTGCCCAGAGCAGCTGTGGATGCCCCATCCCTGGAAGTGCTCAAGGCCAGGTTGGATGGGGCTTGGAGCCAGCTGGTCTGGTGGAAACTTTGCCTGCCCATGGCAGGGGGATTGGAACCAGCTGATCTTTGAGGTGCCTTCCAGCCCAAGCCATTCTATGATTCTATGATGATTCTTCAAATCATTTAGGTATGGCATGTGGCCTTTCAAATTACTTACTGAAGTTCACTTAACATAAACAATGACTTGCACAAGCTTTTCGCAAGAGATGGTCCTAATATACCTAAATTTGTGCTATATTTCATACCAGCTGCAGTTTTATTTTGATTTCTTGTAGAATCTTGGCCTTACCTGACATTTGTCCCTGTTTTAAAAAATCTTCCATCCTTTTAACAACAGGAGAACAAAGTAATTGTTGTTTTTCTGACCCCACATGAAGAACTACACCCAGGAATAATCTTATTTCAAATTTCTAGCATTTTAGCATGGAGGTTTTTACATCTCAATCCTGGTCATATCTCAGGCATATATTGAACAATTGGAGAAATTGTCACCACAGTTTCCTGCATCTGATAGCTGTTACCTTACCAGATGTCCCAACAAGTACTAAATCCAGAAAGCTGCAGTCTAAAGGAGAGATCAATACACTGTGTTCTGTTTCACATTCTTAATTACATGTGTGAGGAAAATGCTGCTGATCCTGTAAATCAAGAATTCTTTAGACTCACCTCCTTTAGTTCACATCCTTGAATGAAATGAACTGGTGAGACTGAGGTGACTATCCTAATTTTAGGTACCAGTCTCCTACGTCTGAAGAGGTGGTCTGGCTTATGGCAATTCATCTTCTTAGTTATCATTTCACCACAGGAAACCCCAGGACTCTTAAACAAAAACGAAGTTCTTAGTGGGCAAAAGGAACTCTTAACTGTGCCAAATACCTCCCAAGCAATTCCTGAGATTCATTGTATTCTCAGAATGGAGCTTAAACTCATGGCTTCACTGTCTTTGATTATCCCCACACAGTGCAACCCAATAAATAATCCACAGTAAACCAAAGTTTCTGATCCTTCTCAGATGTGTTGCAGCAGAAAAAAAAAAACATTAAAGGTCAAACTATTGAGGGCTGCTGATGTATTTGTGGTAACCCTATGCAAACATGTGAGCTCTCCTTCCTGGCATGCAGAGAACAAGCACATGTCACTGTCTGGCAGCTCAGTGTATGTGAACCTAATATAGGTTTTGTGGAGCACAACCACAAAAAAAAAAGCTTCATCCTGAGACATTAAACAGTGAAACAATGCTGCAGTCACATTTGTTACAGAGTTTGTGCCAGAAATGTGTGAAATACAGGATATAATTTCTTGGACACCTGTTCTGATGTGATGAGTGCCAGTCTTCCTTCCCCATCTGATGGCTGTTGGCTCACAATGCAGGGTCTCAACCCCCTTTGTGCATGACTCAGATCTCAAAACATAACAGAAGGAGTAAGATACTACAGTGAAGTGTACTGTGTACTGCCTGTGACTCCACGTGCAATTTTGCATTGAATTTTGCAGCTGTGAAAATTCCCCTCCGTTGTTCCGTTTGAGAAGAACATTTCATCATGAAGTCTAGTGTTCAAATTTAGAGGATGAATTACTTCTGTGAAAGCAGGAAATAAATTTAAGCTGTAGCATTTAGCAGTTTAAAAGTAGACCTGTTTGGAGAAGAAAAAAAAATCCTGAAGGTTTTTTTGATCCCTAGTACACTGCTAGTAGATTCAAATTTTGATTTTATATAAGCCTGACGTATGTGATTTCAGAAAGATCTAGAAATATTCATCAGCAGTAAGTACCCTAACTCTATCTCTACCAGGGCAAGGCGACAAAAATAACTTTATCTGAGGGGGGAAAGAAATTATTCTTCCTGTCTCACTGTTGTTTATACTCATGGTTTCTACAGAATTCTTTTATGTGGTTATCTGAAAGTCACAGCTCTTGTATTTGAAGGTTCATTAATATTTTCCCATACTTTTTCTTGTGTTGTATGTTCATAACTATACAGTCTTTACAGACTTAATTTTAAAAGACTAACTGTAGGACAGGAAAAAAGAATCTAAAATATAGTATATATAACAGTAATTGATTTTTAAATGAAATCTTAAGAGTGATTTGCTATGCATTTTTTTAAACCTTAATAGTCTGTCTATTTCTTCAATGTAAAAGGAAACAACTTACATCTGGTGTGTCATGGTGGAAATAATAGAAAATTGTCTTGATCACTCAGATCAAGCAAAAGGAACCTGCAAAATGGATTTAGCTGGAAGCCTTCCAAAACCTTGCTAACATGGTACATATAATTTATCTTTTCTTTGTTGCGCATTCACTTCAATTCATTGCAGACATACTAAAAGTGAAACCACTTCTGGATACTTCTTTGGGTTTTAGCCAATTATGCAGTTCATTTATTTTTAGCAATTCATTCAGAGAAACCAGGATCAAGAACTCAGAGACCTTTTGAAGCACTACCTGTGCAGAAGGCATAAGACACCCAATACAGATATTAAATCTGGCTCTTCACTGGAGATTCCTGTAAATACATTCTGAAGACAATAAAGTAAGCACCTTAATGATTGCAGTGAGAGGTGGTAGGAACACCTGTGCTTGTATACATATTATTTTATGGAAAATGCCTGTATTCTTGTCACTTCAGCAAATACATTTTTCCTTAAATTCCTGAGGTTTTTTCTTGCAAAATATTATTTATCATTGTCACTCAAATGCAGTGGAATATTATGATTATCTCAGTTGTATTTACAAAAGCCTTGTGTAAAATGAGTGAGCTGAGAGACTGTCCTCACTAGGTGGCGATTTTGGTCTGTTAAGTCAGGCTTTATGGAAAAGTATAGAAACGTCCCTAGTTTAAAGCTGTGTTTCTTGAGCAGAAGAAAAGGAGTTTGGGGGCAGAGCTGGCCACTGTGCCCCGAGTTCCCATGCGGCTGCAGTGAGCCACTTCAGCCTCTGCCTTGAGATCCAGCAAGCTGTCAGGCCGTCAGTCATCAGACCCAGGAGCAAAAAAACCAAAAGGCCCAGCCTAACAGTGAGCCTTGAGAGCTGTCTACAGTACTACACCATCAGCTCTCGTATTTCTGCTTCAGTCATGTGAATCTAAACATTCTGCTTAACAAAGAAAAATGTTCAGTGCTGCACAAATCCATCCTTAGGTTTCCCTTCCTTTTTATTCTGCCTCCATTTCACTAGTCCTTATGTTCATTTGCTTGTTTATTCTGTTTCCAGGGTTCATTCCTCTATTTTGCTCCACCAATATTGGTCCATTATATGTCCTGAAGAATATTTATTAAAAAGTCTCTGCTCAGTTTCTCACATCTTTATTACTAACATAAGCAAGCCTGAGCCATGGCACGGTACATGGAACTGTCATGTTGTTGGGGAAAGAAAAAAAAAGCTCACTAGGTAATACAAAATACTTTTTGGCTAGGCCAGAAAGGACATATTTGCCACAATGGCAGCCACAAGCAGCATTCAGGGGAATTTTCACAGAGCTTAAATGAACTCCAGGGCCAACCAGCATAAAGTTTCATATGAGTGTAATGACAAAATAAATAGATGTCATGCAACCCAGGTTCCTTGTTACTGCAGTCTTCTGTGCTTTTCCCCCATTTTTTACCCTTTTATTTGGGATATTTTTGCCCCTGTTACTTCTCTGAACAGCTCTTTAATATGTGATTGAAGTAACTTAGAAAGTGCAGTTTTTAAATTAAAAGTTGTTTACTAGAATAAACATCATGTCTTTACCTTACCTTGGAATATTATGAGCATGATCTAAATTTATACTGAATTTCCAGAAATTATTACAGACAGATAAATCAGCTTGATCAGAAAAGAGAAGAATCTTTCTGAGCTCATACATCATATATATATATCATATTACATAATATTAATTACATCATATTACATCATACACATATTACATCATATTAATAATTATATGCGAATAAACACAGAATAACTGTAGAGTGCTATGTTGGGCAAGAATAACCACTACTTATTTAAAGAAGATGAGTTTTTCTTTTACAATGAAAAGCAGGGGAAAAAGAAATTTTTTCAATGTTCTGAGATATGAGTAGCAATGAGAATACTATTAAGTGTCTTTATTTGCTTTGAAATGTTTTATAGATATATAAGCATTGCAATAAGGTGCTCAAATAACTATATGAGCTATACCATTTAAATGGTCTCCTAGCTGTTGACCATGGAGCTTCAAACAAGACACACAAAAAGCCCTTTCATTCTTCCCTTTTGCAACCTTGGGATAATTATGGTGTGCAAAGCTGAATGCAGGGAGGATTTCTGCTCTCACCTCAATCTCTGTTGTGGTCTGTAATTGTCAACAATGCCAACAATGCTTATCAACAACAAAAGTAGAATTAAGCAATAATGAGTCAGGAGGACAAGTGGTATGTTCAGATGCTGGGAATATAAATCCTTGTCAAGAAAACATGATTTCAGCTTCAGGCTCTCTAACTTCAAGAATTGTTGGAAACATAGTTTTTAATCTCAGAATACATTTTGGTAATGTTCTCAGTAGCTCCCACCAACATTATTATTATTATTATTATTATTATTATTATTATTATTATTATTATTATTATTATTACTACTATTATTATTGTTAATAATAATAATTATTATTATTATTTCCCACTTAAACAATCTTTTTTCAAGAGTAAATGGTTGTGTAATTTACCAAAAGAATAACACATCCCAATAATTCTCACTCTATGCTATTCAAGACAGAACAAGAAAATATGTGCCCAAAAGCTTTATCAATAAGGAAGGTATCTGAAGCATTCGGTTCTGTGGGAACATGATCTTATGAAATAGATGCTAAAGGGACAGAGAGCCCTGATGCTGTGCTGTGTCTGCTAGGCTGGAGTCACTATGCCCACGCTCTCCCCTCTCCTGCCCCCCTGCCGTCCTGAGATGTTGTTGTGCTCTTTTCTTGTGTTGGGCATCACTTCTCCTTGAGTGCCTGCAGTCAGCAGGGGAGCAGCATGTGTGCGGGTATGCACATGCACTCACAGACATCTAAGACTGCTGGAAAATGGCTTTGCAGAGAATCACTCTAGCCAAGAAAATACACTTCCCTGAATTATGGATCCTGTATTGCACAGCCACTCCTACCTAACCAGCATGATGCCATCTTAAATATAGATCACCAGCACAGTCCCTATTTTCTAATTAATTTAAAAGCAGAGATTTAATGGCTGTTATTTTCAAATACACTTTTGTGGTTTTTTTCTATATTAACTACTAGCAAACTGCTACTACCAATAGCATTTGCCTAACCAGTGTCTGTGCCAGACTGAAAAAAGGCTATGGCTGAGCTGGTCAGCCACCACACCTGGATATAAACCTCCAGCAAATAGATAAATCAGATCAGAGTTTGAATACAGTGAAGCTCAGAGTTTGAATACTAGTGCAATGAGTAGTCCAATGGTATATGTGTTATATATGTCATGCACATATCAAGTGTTATAAAAAACTGAAGCCAGGCAGACAATACAGAGCTCTAAAAATAACTTCTTTGTCCTGAGATAATTGTATTTCTTCCTTGCTGTCAGCTATTTGTGGAAAGGTATTAAATTTAATATGAGGTGCTAAACCACAAGGATTCCTATAAAAAGGATATTAAAGAAGTCATAATCTCAGCCCAGAATGGAAGAACTCCCTTGTCTCCAACGTGGCTCTCATTTTTCTCTCTATGGCACTTGAGAATTCACATAAAATATGCAGCTAATATAAATTACATGTACACGCTGACTTTTAACTATAGCATGCGCCAATTCAATAAATTAATTCAGCTAAGTGAAATAAAAAGTTGTTTCCCTTGGATATGGCAACAGTGAAGGGAAGCACCTGTGGCAAGATATATCACTTATTTCTCTTTCTATCATCTTGTGTCACCTAGTTAATTTTTTTTTTTTCATGCAACAACCTTCTTTCCAAAATCAATATGAGTGTACAAAAGGTGTAAGTAAGCTCCTGGCAGATTGTGAGGAAAGATTCCTGGGGAGTTTGGTGAGCTCTGGGCTGTGCTCCATTTCATCAAATGAGTCACACATGTGATATTAGTAATGGCAAGTTCAAATTTTAAATAGAAAGTAGTATTTAATCAGTGTTACTTATTTTTCCATTACACTCGTTGCTAAACATTTCATTTGGTTAGGCTGCTTTTATGAAGAATCACAAGTATTAATATATTGTTTGAAAACACTATATTGCAAGTGAAACTGTGATTTCTAACATTACCAAGAACTGCCTTCTTCAGTCAAATTCTGGCACTCCTGTACTTATCACCATTTCAGGAGATGATATGGTACAGCACATTCTGCTGTCAATGTGCTTGTCACCTCTCTGTCACTGACAGGGAGCCCTGTCAGTCAATCCAGAATACAGTCAGGCACTCCCAGCAGTCATACCTGCACATGTTATGTGGTTTCTCACTCTGGCATTCTGTTCTGAAAGCGAAATACTGCCCTTGGCTATTCCTGTGCAGCTGCTGTGCCATGCTCACGCTGGGATAAACAGCACTGTGAGCACGCCTGCCTCCTCAGCAGAATTATTTTGGTGTCTGCTGGTGATTGCTACAAGTGCACATTGCAGGCTGTTTCTGCAGGGAAAGAATTAGCCCTAGTACTCTGTCCCAGTGTAAACCTGCACGTGAGACATGAACCACACCCAGATCCATCTGCTCGGATCCATCTCTTCCCATCTGCTACCATGCTCTATGCTTTCCATAGGACATTGCCTCAGAATTGTGACTCATCTTCTCAAAGCTCTCGATATCCTACTGTAACAGATGGGCATGACATATATTCCATAATAACCATTCTGGATATAGCTGCCCTTGGTTATATTAATGAGTTAAAAAGAAAAGCTCCAACTAGCTGGCATTACTAAATTACTGACCTTTCAGGCAAAACAGGCTAAAGTCCATATCTGCATTTGTGACCCTGTGGTTAGGCACGCCTGTGAAATAATGCATTTCTTCTTGGTTTGACTGGAAATCAATACATGAGGTATAATGCAAATCTTTGTTAGTACCACTGACTATGGCAGAGTAATTCCTAGAAAGAGTTAGTGCTGTCTTATGAGTGGCACTAAAGCTAAATAAATGTAATGTTCAACACTTACGACATTTTGGCAATACATCAGTGAAGGGAAATAAATATTTATTAGGAGTGAAACACAGATGAGTCCACAATAGGAGAGAAGCATCTCTCTGCTGGTTGTTTTGTATGATAAAATCTTATGTGCGTGCCCGTTTTTAAAAGATGTGAATTGCTTTCTGCTGCACCATCTAAATTTCACAAAAGAAGATCCAGAGACTAAAAAAACATATTGCATGTTTCAAGGATTCAAGATATTTGATCACCCAAGAAGAAAGCTGATGAATAATTTGATCACTTCCTTACATGTTTAGACATTGAAAAGGTGTGTGTGACAGGAGGAACTTATCTGCCTGGCTACCCAGAAAGGATCACAGGTCCAAGTGGCTTAGAAGGTACAGTTTGACATATGGAAAAGGCCATTTCCTTACAACAATGGTATTTAAACATTGGTAAGCTCCAAGGCAGCAGCACTGTCACTTGCAGTCACTAAAATAAGGCAAAAACCTAGATTCCATTTTTCCCCATAAATATTCTGCATTCAGAGATGCAGGATAAGCTAGATAGACTGTGATGACCCATGAGTGACTGAATCCCTGCTACTTATCCTGAATGCAAGCAGAGATATTCTACAGTGGCTAAAGGAGCTGCAGCTGCCCCTCCTCCTGCACAGCTAGCACAGGAGTGTGCTTTTTCTGCTCTGTGCAACATGCAGGGGGGAACAGACTGTGCCTTGAAGTTTCACTCCTGCTGCTACCTCAATATTGCAGCTACAGCCACTAGTGCTGAAATCAGTAACTCAACACCAAGGACAGGGACAAAAGGTGACAAGAGCATGAGGCTCAGTGTGTGCAGTGTGTGATTTAAAACCATATATATGATAGGAGATAGTTGGAGAAATGTTATTTTAAGAGCTGTGGGTCTTTTTTTTTCTTTTTAAATACATTATAGGCTAAAATACAGAATTGCTGAGGCATTTCAGAATCAAAGAGCACAGAGGGACCTTCAGCCCTCTCACTATGAAAATCTCAGTTTCCATTTGTCCAGAAAAAGTGGCAGGGACTAGTTCCCACTGGGCTATCAGGTTTTCTCTTTGACTTATTGTTTCCACTGGATGTGAGGGATGGGAGTGTGGGCTGTGGAGGTATTCAGCTAGGTCACTGAATACAGCAAATGATTTCCAGTTCTGTTGAGGATAAACATTTCTTCAGCTACTTGGTAGATCCCTTCATTGGTGATGGGATTTTTTTCAACACCTCAAAACTTCCAAAGGAAATAGTTACTGTGCATATGTAAATGGTGATGCATGTGACACCTTAGTGGTGAAGGTGACAAAGCCAGGCTGCATTTTACATAAGCACATGATTTTTGAAGACAGTTGCCCATCTAACTTCAGAGGATGCAGGGCTTTGCCAAATGAGTAGGTTCCTTGACTTATATACACTGATGACATCTCCATAAGAGTCTACTGTCTTAGGCCCTTGCTTCCAGGCAAATGCAAAGTCAACTTGCTCTTGATACTGAAAACCAGGAATAAAATGTGCTTTTGTGCTATGGCTGCAGTAAAACCTAAAGTCAATTAATTTATTCTTCTTAATAAGTGATAGAATTCATTCTCATGATTTAGCAAGTTTTATCTAAACATTTTATTTTGTTTTCAGTAATCTTTTATTTGCATTCAATTCCACAGTGGCTAATTAAGATTTATAAGCAAATCCAAAAATTAGACAAATTCAGCAGAATTAACTGATATAACAACTATAATGCATATTATTATAATGCAGCTTTCTACTTATGAATATCCCTTAGACTGTGTAATTCCAGGCTATAAAAAAGTGCTTTCCCTGCATTTATTTAAGATTTGTACTAATGGCTCTAAGCATGGTATCATCATTAATAAGAATAATAATTAGATTCATGAATCATTAAAGGAGTTATTTCTGCAGCATTTCATGCTGTTCTTTCACCTGTAAAAATGTCTTTTTCTCTTAAATTGCTGAAGGAAGGGTTCCAAATCCCCCTGTGATTTGCTCTTGATGGCCATTAGCAGCCTTTGAAGAGAAAGCAAACCCAGCACACAACTTTTGGCTGAGTCATCAGAGGAAGTCCTGCCCTATGGCAGGAACTGTCTAGTAAGGGACCTCCTTTGCTGTGAGATTGCTCTTGATGTCACACTGGCACAGAGAGGAGACCTTTTTTAAAGATACTTCAACACTATACAGGAAAAGGGCATATACTGGTAAGAAAACATCTCTCCTTATGTTAATAGCACTTTCTCCTCATAATTCACCTATTAGGACAAAGAAAGAAGCAGCTGATGACTATGACTGATATACTAAAGGGAAAAAAAACCTGTCTTTGCCACTATTACCATTGCATGCCATTGCCACTCTGGAAGTGTAATGCACTTTTGCAGGAGATAATTGATCTTCATCTTGTTTCTAGGGAATAACTTTCAAAGTTTCTCTGGAAACAGCACTATCATGATGGATTCATTTATTGAATAACCATGAGACACCTAACATTTCAATTAAAAACAATTCCTCCCTCAGCCTGCATTTCCCCATTCTTCTTGAAAAATGCGATGAAATACATTTTTATAGAAATTATGTCATTTCATACACATATGCACACATCCATCCAACATTTGGTTCAAGATCACCATCAATTAAACCATGTCAGACATCAAAGAAATATAAGAGCCAGTTTCAGACTAGCTGTAATGAGATGTAAATCCAGATCCTGTTTATTCATCACCTGAATTTTTCTAGAATAGGGCAAGGGTTTAATACTGGCTTTCTTCAGGATTAATTTGCAGATATCCCACTCAAGGAAAAGTGGGTTTAAAATTGTGATTTGGAGTCCAGAAAAGTATTAGCACAAAAGTGTATATCCTAAGAGAGATGATGGTAAAGACAGCCTGATAGCACATGTAAAATTCAGCTGTGGTTTGAAGACAAATCTCATTGCAATAAATATTACAAGACACTGTTACAAGTTTTAAAAGGAACTTCAGTTTGTGATAAAGGTGATTCGTGCTAATTAAATTGTAATTGTATTAGCAAAATTGTATTTAGATCAATAGAAGACAATTGTTACAGAGTGAGGGGGGAGATGGGTGAGACAGGGCAAAGGACTTCCTCCAGATGTTGGGAATTGAAGAAGGAGGTTGGAAGGGTAAAAGGACGTAGGTGTGACAAGCAGCATCTAGAAATAGAAAGTTTCGACCTTGAAATGGGCCAAAATGGGATGATTCCAAGCATGGGACTCAATTAGAGTCTTGTTATGGAAAACATCTGCTCAGTCACACAGGGCGCCTGCGCTACCTGCGGGTCACACCTCAGTCACTGATGAAGATGATGAGCCTTCATGGGAAATAAGACCCTCAAAAGGATGAGAGACCCCCTAACCCATTAGTAGAGCATGCAACATACAACATAGTGACGTAGATTTTAGGAATAGAAACTGGGAGGAGTTTTTTAGAAACTCCTGTAGCCTACACTATATAAGTGGGATTGTTAGCCTGGATGCTTTGGTACGTGAGGAATGGGAGCCACTCCCCGTATCCCCAGTCAGGGGGGGCCCCTCCCCGGTCGGTTTTGCTTATGCTTTATATGAACCACAGTTATACTAAATTACTTACTGCCAAATTTTGTATATTCTCAAATATATGCACTTTGATTGTATTAATCTCTAATACTTTAATTGTATACATTTATAATAGTTACTATTAAAAATTTGCTGCTACATTTAATCTTGTTGCTTGATAAATTGGAAAAATAGAACATCATTCATAACAAGTCTAACAAAAAAATCATTATTACTTCTATGCATCCACATTGATAAACACGAGCCAAGTTCAGCCTCTTTTTGTCCTATAGACTTCAACATGAACAGATCAAAATCCTTTATGAAAAACAATCCAACTATCACTTACCACACAAACCTTATGTGCTCTCGGTAGATGTGTGAGACTCTTGGGGATGGTGCTGTGCAGGGCCAGGAGTTGGACTTGACGATCCTTGTGGGTCCCTTCCAGCTCAGCTTATTCCCTAATTCTGTGGTTCTGTGACATACTGAGAGTTCAGAACTGGAAAGACTGAGCACCAGAGTCATTTGGGGTCCCTCATTCATGATCCATATTCAGAAATTCGATCCACAACTCAGAGAGACACACTTGCCCTAATGCTCTTCAGCAATGGCAGAGAATGGAGATCACCCCACTCCCTCACCAGGCTAAATTCTGCTGTAACCTCTGCAGCTGCACAGCCGTCTCCCTAGATCTTCCTGAAAGCAATGAATTGGTGACATGGTTATGGGTCTGTTGCAAAGTTTGTATAAAATCTGTAAACAAAATCAAAGCTGGCTATTCCGAAAAGGAAATAATTGCCAGATTGAATTGAGAAACAGATTGTTATAATTGATTCACTTGGATGACACTTCCATCTCTATAAGCATGTCACAAAGACTCTTCATTCAGGAACACAGATGTGATTGTGTCTTTCAATTCTTTATCTATTCTACCATAATTGAGCATGAATAATGTGCACTAAAAGCCAAATGTCACCCAAATTAATGCCATTAAGAAGGAGCAAATATCTATCTGTTAGCTGAACTGTTGCTGAACCTGCAGGCTTATGTGATTCTTGTCACTAAACATACCATCAGCATTGTATAATGATATGTAAATGAATAAGAATTGTTCTGAATGAAAATTAAATGGTTGGAGAAATAGGAGGCAAAAAAAATTTGCACTACATATCAAAATATACATCTAGAAAGTTCTTCTATTTCTAGGGGGGGTTGTTAGTTAGATCTTTTTGCAATTCACTTCAGGTATATGTGCCTCTCTCCTTATTCCCTTCTTTTTCTGCTTAGACAAGTAATTCCCACCTGTAACTTAACAAAATAGATATACTTAAGTTATGTTTTGATAATTATTATATAATAATGCCGACTTAGATGAACAAGACTAGCTTAAATACGATAGACTTGGCCAAAACAAATCTTTGCATTTTTATGTAAACAGAAGAAAATAATAGAAACTAGCAAGACTCCCTGTTCTGCCCGTCCTCCTTGCCTGAAATATGTATTTAAAAGCTCCAAAGTGCTCCACAGAATGAATTCATCATTTCCACTTCGAAGAAGGAAGAACTTAGGACACACTGTTCACTTCATGTAAAGTTCATATGGTAAATCATTTTGTTCAAGCATCATAAGGTTTAATGTCCAACTCTGAGCCCTATACACGGCCCAGGGCTCACATTGCCTTTTAATCCACAGTGAATCTTGTACATATGTCCTTTTGTGTTCACACATAAAATATATACATATATATACATTTGTATATTTATATTTCTTTTTCTTTCTAAGATAATACTTAGGATTGGCCAGAAAACTGCAATTTCAACATCAGAAATATTTTGAATTTTTTATTAAAAATTGAAATGTATAGTTGCAGTAAAGTGCCTATATAACCTAGGCAAGAAAAATAGCTATGAGAAATACTTCCAAACCCCATTAAGCCTTTCCTACTTATCCTTCTTATCAATAGGTATTAAACTTAAAGCAGTCAAAGTGAAGAGCCAAGACAGCCTCTTTACACTAATAGCTCAGAAGACACTGTTAGTATGCTTATAACTCTTTGCTGAAAATCAAATTATTTCAGCTTCAAACAGCATTCAAATAAATAAGTGGAGGTGCCCTTTGCCACTTAGTGCATTGCCAATTACCAAAGGCCATTAATTTCAAATACAATGAAATATTTTGCTACCACAAGGTTAAAGAGAAAACCTATTTGGAATGAATGAAAGGGCATAAAATGTCACACACAGAAACAGAAAGACAGATTGAAGAGTTACAGCAGGAGTCAGAGGTCCAAAGCATAGATGAGCTGGTTTCCCCAGCATGATTGCTGGCTGTGAATGAAATGGAATATTCACTTAAGATTCAGGAGGCTCTGCACAGTAAAGGATATTGAAGTCAATGCTAAATGCTCTGTGCAGTCTCCTGTGAGGAAGACAAGAGGTTTTTGCTTTTATGTGACATTGTGTTTAAAACAAGTAATAGAAAAAACTTTTAGTTGAAAGAGCTGTTCTATGTCAGGTTAATCTTTCTGTATTTCAATAATACCCTTTAAATGTGTGAATATTCTTGGATTTGTTTGTTGTTTTGTCTTTTTTTTTTTTTGGTGAAACATCTATGACAGATTTACAAATTTACAGATTTACATTCTGTAATGTCAGTACAGCAATCAGTAGGTAAGAATTACCTTTAAGGAGAAGTTTGCCTTCTGTTGTTTCACATTCCTCTTTAATGAAAGACATTTTGCAATCTAAACTGAAATAATTTCAGATCAAAAACAGTTTAAAAGTCTGGAGTCCACTTTCCATGAGAGAGAGTGTCAGCTTGAAGAATAGATATAAGTTTGGAGCACACAGCAATTGAATCTACTAGAAAACAGCCACCATCTTCAAAACAATGAAATTATTACATATATAGGAAATATTGGTGGTTATGTGGTTATAAACATTGCCCATCAAATCAAAGAAACTGCTGACATCAGAAGAGGCTTTCCAGATATGTTCTCAATGATCTGTCCACAATTGTGAGCAATCACTAGCAAAATAAAGTAGCAGACATGTAGGTAGAAATTAACAATCTCAATTAATAAACATACATAATCCAGGATGTTTAGTTTCTCTCTACCCACAAAACTGGCTCTGTAGAACAGGTATAGATCTTTTTCTTTTGTTATTCTTGTTATTTTAGCTGTGCTAGTGCCTATTCCCCAGAACTGTCTCCATTTGTCATTTAATTTTCCTCCAGCCAGTGATTTATGCTTCCCCTTCTGGCTAATAGTGTCTCATTTCAATTATTTCACTTCCTAAGTCCAGTTCCTACAATTACTTGAGAAATGGCTGGTTTTTTTATTGCCCTGGGCAGTTCTTTTTACCACAGCATTCCCCATATCGTGGCATCTCAGAAAGGTTTGTGCCTGCTATCTAAAATTGTCTTAGATGTACATTTCGCCATTCACATTCTCTTTTTGGTTTGTATTCTCCCTTTCAAACCCTTCAAACCTCTGTGAAGACTCTACTTTGAAAACGAGCTTTCTACGAACATAAAGATGTGAAAACCTTTCAGATCAATTAAAAAGATAGTGAGACAGTAGAAATGTAGGACTTAAAGTGAACATTTGAGCTTCAAAACCGTGACTGCACAATGGCAGGCACAACCAGATCCATGGAATATTGATTTCCCCCTTACTCCCACTGACATAAAACATTTCTCCAAGCCTCCCTAAAAACCTTAAACCTTTAATAAAATACATACAGGCAGAAATAAAATTTTAAAATGGAGAGAGCAGGTGAACTCAAAGACGTTGTTAATGCTCCGGGTTCTTTCCCAGCAGGGAATCTGTATGACAAAAGAGGTCCAAGGCTGCAATCCTGTCCTACACAGCCACAGAGAAAACCTTGAAGACATGAAGCATAGACTGTGAGATGGAGAACCTTTCTACCAAGCTCCAATCATGAGAAGAATTTTTTTAATCACTTTTTTTTCAGGTTCACATTATACTTCTAATTGTGTGTGTGAAATTTACTAATTAGAAAACTTCATCAGCTTATGTGATGCATCATATAAAGTCTGATTACCCTGCAGGCAGATTAAAGTCTACTGTATCATATACAGTCTAATTACCCTGCAGTATCCCTGTCATTGAAGGTTTATTTTATTAATATAAAGTTTAAAAGGAGTCTGCTTTGGAAAAAAACTTAATCCCTTGGTATATATGTGGAAAACATGTGACCTAGGCTGATTTATTTGACTAAAGGAGTATGTTCAAGCTATGCTGCAGTGCTGCTTCCCTACAGGGCAAACAGGGCCACCTTCATTCAGAACTAGTCCAGTTTGCTGAGGTGATGAAGGTAAGCTGATTTTGGAATCCTTTCACTGTGCATCCCCCATTTTCACCCTGAGCGACAGCTTCTCCCCCTAGTAACACAACGGGTCATGGAGAATATTTCAGCACAGGGAAGCATATAGAAATACAGACATGGTAGCTGAGGGATCTGCACAGGAGGTACTCAAAGAACAGTGTGAGGCCAGTGCAAGCTTTCTCTCCAGTTAAACATGTAATGGTCTTACCAAGTAAATCCTGCTTACTAACACATCCTTTAACACAGCAGCTAAGAGCTTAGTTTTCAAATCTTGCACTCATGACAGTGGCCCCCATAGCTGAAGAAGAACGGCAAGGAAGTTATTCAATGACATGAGTGGCTAAAGGAGTGGAAAAAGATTAATATAGGAAAGACCCATGGGTCTCCATTTCAAACACACTAACATGACTGCCATATGTGCCTCTGAGAGCTGACTGACAGCTCTCTCAGTGGCCAGCCTGCCAAGCTATGAAGAAATTGAAATAAAAGAACTGCCTTGCTTAAAACTGTCAGATCTACAGGTAAAAAGGGTTAAAACAGGAGTCAAAAGTTTCAAAAGCCCAATAATTTGTGTTCCTGCTTTCTTTATGTGCCTTCGATAAACTTGTCCAAAAGGCATTTGGTATTTCTAGAAGCAGATATGTGTTTCACTCTAGGTTTGATCAAGCTTTTAGAGGCACAGAGCAGCTAATAATCTGAAAATATAACTAAAGAAAAATAAAATTTAAGATGAAATTATTGACATCATCCCTGCCTTACCAGAAGGAAGAAGAAAGAAAGCCAGTGCTTTCACCTGAACTGGGCATAAACTCTCCTCATGTACGGTAGCCAAAGGTACCTGTGCAGAAGTCTGAGCTTTGTCCCGCTCGAGCCTAAGTCAGAGCTCGTTGTTGTTAATTACTGCACGCTCAAGGCAGGCTCCAAGCGCTCAGGACTGGAGTCCAGAATCAAGCAGTAAGTGATGGCTGTCAGGGAGATGCAGAGCTGCTGTTAAGGGCTCCTGAGCTGCCAATCATTCCATCTAACCCACTGCCCTGATTTCCAGCCACTCCTCCTTCCAGAGTGATGGACATCGGGAATACCGCCTGGAATGAATCAGGTAAACAGCAGGAAAGTCAGTGCAAGAATAATGGCATGGACAATCAGACCTCTCTTTCAAAGGGCTGTTCTGGAAAGACAGCAACCCTGAACTACAGCATGGAAGGTGAAAAAGAACAAAACCTTCAACAATAGTAGTGTGAACAAAGTAAACCACAGAAAAAGCACATTTCTCTCCCTGTAAAACTACCAATTTCTAAACTTGCTCTAATGTGAAAAAGATATTTTGAAACTTCAATTAGAAAAGAAAAAAAAATAGCAGCAGGCTTTGCTTTTGCCAAAGGCAGTTATTTGATCCAACTTGATTTTAGCTTGTTTCAAAATGTCCTCTACAAAACAATCCAAAAGGACAGGGAAAGCCCCTGTAAGTGAACCAGAGCTTTGAACCAAAAATCAAAACCAGAAGATATAATAGTTTCCTTATACAAGGAGCAATCATTAAAGGAAAAGAGGTTTGATCACAGGAAGACAGCTGATTTTGGTT
Source organism: Sturnus vulgaris (assembly GCF_052056855.1). NCBI lineage: Eukaryota > Metazoa > Chordata > Aves > Passeriformes > Sturnidae > Sturnus > Sturnus vulgaris. The sequence continues at coordinate 30,954,852 of NC_142248.1, forward strand.
TTATTCAGAATTACTTTTTTTAAAAGAATAAGAACCTTTCCTGTTTGGTAGATCAAAAATATTTGTATATCCTATAATGAATTTTCTCTGTAACTATTCCAAACTTAAAATACATTGGAGACAGTGCTAATTCAAGAAAAACAGAAATCAGTATAAATCTCTGAGACTTTTCTTTCCATAATCCCTATTGATATGCTGGTTATTGCATACAACAATTTTCTCTAACCTTTGCATCGTTTTTAAACAATTTCAGAGTGGTATCATTGTCTCTATTTTTAATGGGATGAGAGAGGTCATTGTACATAAGAAAATATCACTTTAAGTAACCAGGAAAACAAATTAACCTTGCTAATCTTCAGTTAATCAATAGAAATATAATCTGTAACTCTTGCACAGAAATTCTGATAATTTCCCTTGTTTCTTTCTATCCTTTATGAAGAGGGCAACTGAACAGTCTGACAATCCCTGAGCATATTAACTGATGCCCATGGAAACTGAAGTACCTGTGAAGAACTGAATGGCTGTGGTGTGGACAGCTGGAACTGTGAGGCCTAATTTTTATATCACATAAATCTACAGTGGGCTTAGTGCCACATCACCTCATGTCCTTGTGCATTTATTCATACATTAATTATGAGAGCAAAATGGGAATAAAATATCTCATAAGGGTGTATTGAAACTGAATTCATCAGTGTCTATAATGCAATTTGAGACCTGCAGATGACAGCTTATACATTAAATTTGTAAATAGTTACTATTTTTGTAACCACTGTCTAGGACTGATTTCCCACTTTCTCTTCTATTACATTTGTATTTCAGTGGCTGTGCTGATGGTCCTCAGCAGTTGCAGTCTCAGCCTGGTTGCCAGGTCTCGTGTGTCCATGAGAGTCACCCAAACACTGCACATTTTTCATTTTCCCATGGTCCTTTACTTGGTGCATCATATTGCTGCCATGGAGTTATGTGTTTAATGTTACTGTAGCATAGACAGCCTGTCCTGAGGTTCTTCCACACTTTCTCGTGAAGTGCCACAATTGTTAAAATAATACAACCGAGCTTATTCCATAAGGTACCCCAGAAATATTTTTGGCCTGATTTCTGGTCTATTATGGCTCAAACTGCATTTGAACCAGTGAACTGGAAGACAAAGACTTGTTTTCTAGGCATTAATAGTATTTTGATTCAACTGCCTCCTGGTTTATCATGGAAAATAATTATTCATTGTCCCTATAATTTTTCTGATCCATAATCAAGGAAAAACAATCCTGGCAGATGGTCTGGGACTGTCTAGGTACAGATAAACATCCCACACAAGATTGTGAAACTCCCTGTGCTGTAACCTTTAGTATTATGAAAGGATTATTCAAAACTGTCTAATACTTCAATAAATAACACAATAGGACTTGCCTACATGTTACTGGCTGCCAAAAGAATACATTAAATATACTGAGGAGCTCAAGCATTCTGAAATTACTGATAAATACTATGCCTTTCTAGACCAGTATTCTTCAGAACAAAAAGGCTAAGGAATAATTTATTAACACACCAAAAGCTCATCACAAAAAAAATAGTGTTTGAACAAGAGTAGCTGGCCTTTCTAGTGTTTATAATTTTGTTTTGTACATGTGCTAAAAAAGTGATAACTTTTTAGGCATCTTATTTACCATTCTAAAGAGTAAACAGAAGACATCTAGTTGAGTTTAGATTCAGTCTTCCTTACTTTAGGTTTGAGGCAGAAAACCACTAAGAAAAATTGCTGAAGAACAGGATTTCATCAAAGCAAAAATTTAATTCAAGTGTTGAAATTGAAAATTCTATTGAAATTCCAGCCTATTTTTTTCATTTCTTTACAAAGTGGCAGTTTTGCTTAATATTCCTGGGCTAGGTTTGTGATTGATCTTTCAGCATAAAAATCCTGATTTCCAGGAGTGCCCAGGACTCCATCTGGGCTCCAAAGAGTTGCAGTATTCATCCTTCTTTGGAAACAAGTGCCTATTTCAATGAGTTGTGTGTCATTGCTTTGGTCATTCCTAAATAACCTAACCTTTGTGGTTAAGCTCTGACACACTGAAGGCTGTGCCCATATTTTATTGGAAATTTAATTTTCCCTGGATTAGGAAGAGAAGGTCTCCTGTTTCTCCTGTGCCCCTGCCATCACAGTCAGTGCTGGCTGTGCAGGGTGGCTGTGGGGGCTGAGCAGGTGACTCACAGCTGCTCCACACCCCAGCCCATCCCAGCGGGCAGGAACGTGCCCGAGCTCACATTAACAAAGAAGCCTTGGCACATTAAGGGTTTTAGCTTTCTCCTTGCCATTTTGCTGAAAATGTGCATCCTTATCTATTTCTGTGGAAAAATGATAAAGCAGGCAGGGGAAACAGAAGGGAAATCAGATATCCTTTTAGCCCACTCCGATGGAAACTCTCAGGCTAGTGTTTCAGTTCTGAATTGAATAATGAAATTAAATGGTTATAACAAAATAGCGGTCTCAAACACAGCAAAACACAAGGAAAATTATGTTTATTCGACCATTTCTTTTCTCCACAATGCTACCACTGGCGCCTGACTGGGATGTGGATAATATGATCAGATATTAGTGATGAACATGAGGGGAAATCTGTAAGAGATAGTGGGGGGAAAATGGACTGCAGTGCTCAAAAAAGATTTGTAGGCAACTCCTGCTTAGTGCAATAGGAGGTTTAATGGATGATGAGAGAAAAGTCCACCTTCTAGCAGATATCCTCATGACAATGCCCATGGCATCATTCAGTACCATTAAGACCAAGACAAAAGGACAAAGTTTAAATTACTGTACATATTTCTTCTGCTTCAAAGGTAAAGCCAGTGGAAGAAAGCAGCTGCCTGTGCTGTTTGCCATGTTTACCTCTATAAGTCCTGCCTGGACTGTGAGCAGCCAACAGAACTAGTATTAGTTCTCAGGTCTGTTGGCTTCTGTATCAGCTCCCAAGAAAGCAAGCTTAAAATTTTCCAGATGAAAATGGGCACACAGGTCTCCTGTCTCACTTCCCAAGGGCTGCATACTTGAAGTTCTTACCAAAACCAAGCTTACACCAGTTAAGTATTTATATTTGGATGAATTTTAGCCTTAATTTAATTACATAATACCTTTTAGTTTTGCATCTCAAAGACATTGCACTCTACAAAATGGAGACTTTGAGGGATTTTCAGCTCTTTGAAAAAAGGCACACACTTTGGCTTGCAAGAAATATATTGAATTATTGAAATAATTTACGCTCCACTGATTTAATACATCTGCTTAGGCCAAATAATAAATTTTACCTTCACTTTCATCTATGCCTAAGGACACTTTTTCAATAAATGTGAAATTGATACTGCTTTGATGAAGCATTAAGAGATGGAAATTTCATCCAAAAGCTATTTTCGTTATGATAATAATAATGCTGTGGTTACTAATGAGGCCATGAAAACGATTCCTATGATCTATATAGGTATCTGCAAATCTAATTAGCTAACAAATGAAATTATCATTTTCAACTTAAAACCACATCTTTTCCTCTTTGATGGAATGGGAACTTTTAACATTTTTCCATTTTTTCCTGAAATGACATCTTCATAAGGTATCTATCTTGTATCATGTACCACTAAAGTCTTGATCTCAAGCCTGCTAAAATTGATATGCCTTACTACTGAATTCAATGAGATTTATCTCTGACCATTAATCGGTGATGATTGTTGCAAGCTTTTTTTACCAGTTCATTTAAAATTATACATTTATTATAGCATTATGATAAAGCATAAAGAATCATGTTGCAAAAAATATTAAATGCAAAAGAAACTCTATTTCCCTACTGTTAGCACCAAAGCCTCCCCTGTGAGCCAGCAGTCCTCACACACCATTCAGATACTCATCTCTGTTTATCACTTTCATTGCTTTTAATCAGAGAGAGGTGGAGAGAAGGAGACAAGGTGATGTCTGCGATGTTCTTTAGGCTCTCTGCAAAATCCCTGCTTCTTACACTTCTGTAGCTGAGCTCTGTGTTGCTGGCCTCATTGGAATTTCCTATTACAGTCCATTAGATATTCTGACATGGGCATGAAATACCATCTGGAATTACACAGCTGTAGGTGAGGATGTTGTTTTTCAGTTGTCTTCAGCTGAGCCCAGAGGTGCTGAAGTCTCTGGGAAATTTGCCATCAAATTCAAGTAGGCAGCTTTGCCCCAGTGTTTTCATAAAGTTCCTTGCAGAACTAGGGCCTATTGCAGCTTAACAAGAGTAATTTACATGCAATAATTTATAATCATATGGCAAACTATCTTCTAGTCTGTCAGACGCTTCCTCCCTTAACAGGATTTCCCCCTCATTTTAAATAGAAGCAAATGGAATATTTCATTACTTTTTTTTTTTTTTTTTAATGACTGCTATTTTTAGGCAAAGAAAACTGAATTTTAGTCTCTGGTGCTCAGACAATTGAATCATCTGACAATTTCAGGAGAAAGAATTGCTGAACTAATGCAATGATGCAGATTATTCAGCTGAGTGCTTATGTATTTGCAGGTGCCAGGACCACAGAATATACAGTGCAGCATTCAGATTTAAGAATTGTTCTTTTCTGAAATGTTACTATAGGAGGGCCTAATGTCTGTTTACTACCAGGAGTACGCCTGTGAGTAGTGCCCATTTCCATTTTCCTTCAAACCTGTCTTGCTGGCTTATTGCACTGTTGGAAGACAAACATATTCAGAACTTGAATGAAGATAAGAAAGGGAGAGAAAAAACACTGAGAAGTGACACGACTTTTCAGAGAAAAAAGAATTAATTGCATGTATCTACCAAAATATATTTCTGCTCTTGCTTACATTACTTAATTTCCCGTCATCTCAGCTTTAAATTAAAAACATTTTAGCTTTGCCTGAAATATTTTATCATAAACAAGCACTTGATCACCATGACAACCATGGTACTTATTGCAATGATTTTCACTTTTAGGCATGGGCAGGAAAAGCTTCATTTGCATTCTACAATTTATTAAATCCTTTTGCTATTCAGTTTTGTAGAGAGTGAATCAAATGTTTGGTGCCATTTACATTTTAGTCCATCTCCACTGCAACAACTCTGGTTCTACCGGAAATTATATTTTATCCTTTGTTTTCAACGTGCAAAACCAAAGCAAAGATATTACAAAGATAGACATACAATGCATAGAAGATGCATTTAGCTACTATAAACTGCTTTTATTAGTCTATACAAGTAGCCTGGATGCTCCAGCTTCAGCAGTACTGTGATGTTGTGGCTGTGATTCAGAGCCAGCTCTCATGGTGAGCAACATCGGGGTGGGCTCCTGTTTGATGGAGCTCCAAGGAACACCTACATGCTGCAGGAAATGGTGAGTCAGATGTCAGCTTCCCACTAAAACACCACAAAACAAATGCCTTAGTTTGGTGCAAGAGTGATGGAATAAAAATGAAGTTAAAGCTTGAGCTAGATCATTTCAGATGTCACAGCTGCTACAGCCATTGCAGCCAGAGGAGATAAACTGTGGTGCTGTAGGCTCTTATACAGCTCCTGGGTCAGTAAGAAGTCACTTCTAGCTAATGATGTCTCCAAAGTCTTGTGGCTGACAGAGGTACTGTGGGGACATGTTGTGCTTGGATGTCTTGGCATGACATGATTAAGTGCTAGCCTGTGCCATCACCTCATTGCTCTGGGTGTCAAACCTGAGGTTTATGAAGCTCTGGTGCTGATGGGTACAAGGTGATACTGAGGTGTGAGGGCCTTGGTTTTGAACAAAGTACTTTTTACCTAATATCTCTTGCATTTTCCACAGACACGTGGGTGTACCTGTGGACATGGCTGTACTATGTGGACATTGCATAAGACAGGATAACAAACTCAATGCCTGGAGCGAGCTCCCACTCTAATGACCACATAATTCCTCAGATTCCCCCTTGCAGTCAAAAAAACAGTTGATTCCTTGCTCACAGCCTGTCTGGTGTTAGGCCTTGTGGCTCTTCATCATAACTCCAAAAATAATCTGAATATGGATCCAGAACAAAACTCAATTGCAGGATTTTGAGAGACCACATTTACAGCATCACCTGCCATTACAGACATGAAAGAACCATTAAGCTTGATTTTTGTTATGACCTTTATAGACTCCAAAAGTGAGGGTAGCAAGAAATAATATCCATCCATCTGAGAGACAGAGGCCCTGATTTCAGGTGTGTTTGACACTGAGAGTCTAAGAGGATCTGGGCCCCATCCTTCACACACCTACCCATATAGCCTGCACAATGCAGCTGTGTTCACTGTAATGTTTTTCTTGCATTCACTGAGGCAGAACATTTCCCCATGCTACTGTAGTTATGTATGGGAGAAAGAAAGACAAAAGGTCGTGCTGAAGGGTTTGCATCAAATAATTCAACTGTTGTAATTTGCTGGTTCAAGTATACCTACCATTCCCAAGGAATTTTTAATGGCAAACCCTCTTTTGGGCAGGCTGTGGTCTTGACCTCTAGTAGAATTTTGTTACGTGTTAAAAGATCAGTGTTAGCCCAAGTATTCTCCAAGGAAATATTTAGTATATTGCTGATTTTGCTTGCAGTCAGTGGCAAGATCTACTATAAACCTTGTGTTATGTGTGTAAGGACAGAACATGACTCCCATAACTAAACTCACACACTCAGCTGCTTATTTATTTCATTTCATGGAAGTGGCATCCTGAGAATTCAGGAAAGAAAATCACAAATCTAATACTTAACAGATCCAAATCTTTGCAATCTGCCAGTCAACAATTCAGGAAAAGTAGAAATCTTCAAGTTGTTATTGAATGAAAGTAATTTTTCCTCCATTGCATACTGGAATTTTTTAGTGTCACACAGCTATTATGGAGCAGTAGCCATTTTTATTCCTTGCACAGATTTTTCTCCTGTACCCATTCACTAGGCACCTCTGCAAGCCATTCTCCAGATGTCTGTAGGGAAAATGTTTCTTCTGTTCCAATGTTTTGCTCTAAGACTGTGCAAAAATAGCCTGGAGGTGACAGTGGGAGAGGTAGATGAGAGTCAAAACTGAGAAAAACAGCACATAAAATCTATGTAGGTTCCTAATCTTTGTGAATACGAATTATCCTAAATTATTATTTTTCCACTGGTCTCTTCCATTGAGAAAAGTTATTTGGTGAAAGTATCTATAACCAAAATAAGTTTTACAGCATTCTTAACCACGGGTTATGCTTTTTTTTGCTTTCTCTGGTGAGAACATGCATGAACAATTTAATGTGTCTATCACAGGATACCTGTGTTTAATGTAGTGTTGAAATGTATTGCATGAATCATTCATAAAGTTAACACATACATGTGGGCTGTCTTTTGGGTCTTTCATCACCTGAATCCAGTACATTTTGCCTAAACACAGATGTTGTGTGACACTTCCTTTTAGAACATCAGGTGAGCTCCTGCTTGCTGCACCAAACTCAACTTGAAATAAACAGCATTAAAATAAATGTAAAGAAACATAGCTTTCATTTCACTGCCTTCTGACTTCAGGCATGTTTGCCTCATGATTTCAAGATATTGGAGTCTTGGTTTTGGTCTTGGTCTCCACGAGATGCCTGTCTGTATCCACTTTGCAGTAGAAGCCAGTAAAAGGATTTCCTGCACGCTTACTCTTCTCTAACTAGATTTAATTTTCATCAGAAATCTGCTCTGCCTCATGGACCATGCCATTAGGATTTTTCATCTGAACCATTCTGTCCACAGTTCAGTCTCTGAACACCAAGAGACCACCCAATCTGCTAAGTACTATACAAAAAGGAAGAAAAACAAAAGCATCTTAAACTATCATGGAGGAAAAAAATGAAATTACGGAAGCCAGAACTAAGGTTTGGTAAAATAAGCAAGAGAAAAAGTGCTTTTTCAAGATGCCCATTTGTAGATCAAAACCATTCTAAGCTTCCCTTGGATTGATTCCCTAGTACTGTTTTTGCCCAGCACCCAGGAGATTCTCAAGTGACTACCTTCAATCTGGAAGAAGCAGGTACATATGGGCTATTTCCACAGCCATCTTCTATAAAATAAATCCTCACAATAATCTTCCTATTAATCAAGATTTTGTTATCTCAGAAGTCATGCAGAACCATCATCATTCTAGACACCAGAAGGGTTACTGATTGCAGAGGGTGTGAGTGGGCAGGATGGGGACAAAGCAGTTAGAATATAACAGAATGAACTTTGCAAGCCAGCCATATTTGGTAACTGCACATTTGTGGGTTTAGTATTTGCTAGGAACACAGTTCAGCCTTCTACTAATTGCTGGCAGTTTGGTATGTGGAGTCTCACAACAGCCTTAGTCATGACCCAACTGCTTTAGTCAGGAAACCAGTTTTGATTCATGACTTCTGTTGCTCATTTCATTTCCCTTTGACAGCAGTGTAAAGAAGACACACAGCTGCAAAGATTTCCTTCTCCTCTCACTGCTGGCTGGCCTTCCACCATTTTCAGGCTGAACCCAGCTGTGGAAAGTGTGCTCTAAACAGGCAAGTACATTTTGTGGAATTTGGTTCTCACTCCTATTGATGGTTTTGGATTAATTCTTTATGTGGGAACCCACAATTGGGACAATCGTTCCAGACAGGCAAAATGCTATATCTGCAGGACAGGTATCTGGCATTGAGCATGACCTAACTCATCCAGACTTTTTCTGTCTGCCACTGCATGCTTAACTACAAAGGAGGCTCCTTTCAGTGGATATTGACAGACTGTCTCCTTTTCTAAAGGAGAATCTAGACTAAGTCAAAGTTCAGGCAGTTACTGAAAGATGAAAGAAGTTACATCCCAGGAAGACATCCGTCCTACCTGCTGGAAGGAAAGGTGTGGGAGAAGCTGAGGAGTTGCACCTCCTGGTGCCCACAGCCCCCTGGGATGGGCCAGTCCATCCCTGTGAGAGGCTGTGCCCACCTGTGGCTGCACTGGACCTGGAAGTGATGTGATAACAGCCTGTTTGATCAGGCTCTTGGAGACAGGCAGGCAGCAAACAGCTTCATTCAAAGCAGGCGAATGAGGCACCACCAAGTCCCAAGAAGAACTCACCATTAGAAATGCAAGGATCAGTGGAATAGGCAGCACTGGAATGGGTGGTGGATAAAACACTTTTGCACAGCTTGCAAACCCAAGGCAAACAGGCACAAGGCAGCATTTCCCAAGGCAGTGTAGATACAGCTTCCAACATCATCTAGACTTCAAAGAGTACCTAACCCAAATGACTTTTATTCTACATAAATTTTATTCATTATGGTTTTTCAAAGCTGCAATTTTATGATTCATCTAGATTGATTGTTACAATAGCAAATCTTTTAAATTATCTTTGCACTAAAGAAGTGGGAAAAGTCATGTGAAGTAACTTACCAGCACATTATGGGATTTTCACTACATTCATGCCAATTGAAAGAGATGTATCAGTCCTGTGTTACCCATTAACATTTTAGGTGACAGAAGATATCACTTCCTGACCTACGGAAAATATATAATTAAACACCTGGCTAGTAAAGAAAACAGCTCACCGAAGAACATATTCAAAGTAAACTGCTAATAAATACATTTGGAAGCATAAATGAGTATATTAACTCATTTACATGATCCAGAGGGACCTATGATTTGCCTTAATGAGACACCTTTGGGACTTTTTCATTTGTTTTAATTTACCTGGCACACTACTGCAATAAAATGGCTTTAAGGAAGACTTCAGAATGCAAATTCCTGACCAACTGAATAATGTTTAAATCATGAAATTAACCATACATTTATTAGAGTTCTGTACCAGCACTCCAAGCTGGCAAGAAAAAACCATATTCACTTTTGCGTAGTTTCTGCTGGGAGACTTGGAATATGATTTTTACAGATTGCAGGGAGGCATGAGAATTGATGCCATAATGAAATTCACCAGTTCATTATGAGCAGAGAAGTGCAGATCATCAATTTTTTACACTGAGGAATAATTTCATGAAATAGCTGTTCCATTTGCAGTGTTTTCCATCAGAAAGTCAAGATTTCCCCTTAAATATTTCCCTACACTTACAAGAGATGCTGTCAGATACCGTAAGTGCAGAGTAGCATGCAATACAGGTAAGCATGATTTTATATTCTGGATAGCTGGAAATGGGTGATGTAATATTTAACTCTGCAAAATATTAAGAATGTACATTTAAAGCTGGTTAAGATGTGAAAACCTCTCTGTTCAGAAATGTACTTACTCTTCAGTACTGTTGAAAGTTGTTTACTACTACACAAGTTCTCCACCCTCCTTACTGAGAAAGCAAATACACACTGCCAATATGAAACAGCAGTATAAATCAGTCTATAAACTGAAGAGGAAAGTCAATAGACAACCAAAAATGAACATTATGTTCTATAAATGCAGAATTCTTATTAAAATAATGTCTGAGTATTGCTGTAATGCACAGCCAGCCAGAGCAGAACAGCATCATGTATCTGAGATAGCCACTGACACCTTAAACACTGATCATTTCTTAATGATCTTTCATCCCAAAACTGTAAGAGTGACTTTGGGGCACTTCCCATTTCCCTGCTTTATGTATCATGGAAACACCTCCAATATTGAATTTAACTTTACTAATATATTTTTCCAGTGTTCAGTCTATGTTTAAGAATCTGTCCATGTCAGCTAGTATTTCTAAATCTTAGTGACACTTTCTAACAAGCAATGTATTGCATTTCATAAGCTATTTAAATATGAAACTTCACTGAAATCTTCTTGATCTTTTATCTTTTTCTGCTAGCTATAGATATTTTAAAATATTTTCCCATCTTTCCTTCTTTTCCTTCTGCATGTCACAGAATTAAACCCTTCAAACAAGACCAGCATGACTTGTGCAACAAGGATTATTATTCACAAGAAAATTGGCCCATCACACAGTATGTATTCATTTTTGATGTGTAAATGGGGAGCTTTTGAGGTTTGAACATCACTGGAGAAAACCAGAAACCTAAGCATCTCTAAACATGCTGTCTCTGTACCCAGATCTTCTGCAGCTTGGCCCTTGTATTTGCATACACTCAAACCAAGAGCAAACCTTTCAAATCTGGCTTCTTGGTGCTGTCCAGGCAGAGCTTTGAAGGGTGAGGTAGTGAATAACCAGGTTTAACACATCTGCCACGTCAATGCTGAAAGAGCCATCTTTGGACAGGGTTGGAACAAGTGAGAAAAGGCGAAATGTAGGAGAAAATGTCAGAAGCCTTCACTGAAAAGCTAAGCACAGAGAAGATTCCATGCAAAAATGGCACGAATAAAAACGAGATTCAAATATGCCTGTCCTCAGAGGACATTTGCAATCACTGCTGTGCTAAAAGATACATAGCTCATCTCACTTTGAGACACGGCTTCCTCTGAGTTTCTGCTTCCACTCCAGATGAAAAAAGGCAGCTCAAGAAGGCTCTTTAAAATTTGACCAACTGAATTCTATGGCAGAAAATCTGAACTTTGGCAAAATTTACCCTGAATTTACCTTTTATTTTAATGGGATTTTAAAATATTTACCATAAGACAGTAGCATTCCTTATTGATCTTTAGGGGAACTTTTAAAGCTCTTTCAATGTTGACTTAGAATACATGTGAAATAGTTTCTAAAGAATAAAACTTACCAGGGCTTGTTAAAGAGCCTCACTCAAATCTGTTTGGACAACCTTGTCTGCTACACATTTGGAACCTTGCTGAGAAAGCCAACAACTGATGGTGGGTGGAGAAAGAGCACAAACAACCTGCTCCTTTACCCAGTGGAGTGGCTGTGCTGGACAGCCTATTCTTCCCTGCAGCTAAATGCAAAATTTCTTGGGAAACAAAGCAGCAGACCCTGTCCTCAGAAACAGAGACATTTGTGACCCAAGCAAGTCAATACAAGCAGGGTTTTTCACCACCCTCTTTAGTTTTTCAGTTGGCTCATTTTCTCTGCCTGTGTAGACAGAAATATCTAAAGTTCTTGCAGTGCCCTTCTGAATGAGCCTTGTGTCAGCACACTGGTGGTCCAGACCTGAAATGGGATTAACCTTTACTCCATTCTGCAACAATATCACTCTGTTCTGCTGGAGTGGAGGGACAGGCTATTTTTTGTCTGGGTTTTGAACAACTAACCATCATATCATGAGGAGAGGAGAAAAGAAGAGATTATGTAAAGAAAAATGGGGTAAGAACTATGCTTCTATTTTGAGGAAAGGGAAAGAAGAAACTGTAAAAGCAACAAAGAGCAAACTTTTTGAAGAAGGTAGAAAGAATAAGCATCTGACTTCTAGAAACTTTTCTTTTAAAGATGAGAAAAATAGGTTTCTTGGGGGGGGGGGGGGAAGAAGGATATCCATAAAAACTACACACATTTCAGAGTTAACAAGAACTTGTATATAACATCTACCACTTAAGACAAAAAGACCCGTTTACCATGTCACTTCAAAATATAAAACTGATGTGGTTTTGATACAGCTAAAAAGCCATGCATGACACAGAGGAGCATTAGCAAGGTCATCACAGAAGTGTCTGCACATCACAGATCTTGTTGCTTCACTCAGACAAACATAACCTGTATTTCAGCTCTGACATCATTCCAGAACTGGCTGGGCCTGTTTTCCCCAAGTTCCTAAATTTGTGAAAATGTCAGCCACAGCAACAAATCTGTGGCTTTGCAGGTATGCCAGGAGCACGTGTCCATAACAGGACTTTCCAAATGAATCCTTGGAATGCAGTTCAGCCAGACTTGAGCTCAGGGTAGCACAGTCACTCACGCTGAAGTAGGTTTCCCAAAGTAATTTTGATTTAAATTTATATGACTACTGCTTAAATACTATGGATACACTTCCTGTGAATTAATTACCAGCTTAGATGAATGGACACATTATCTCCACAAAATAATTAATTCCCCCCAAAAATCTCCCTTTCCTGGTCATTACTGAAAGCAGAATACATCTGCAGAATTTATCAAAGTAAATATTGCAATTAATCACCATTCAAGAAAGCCTTGGGGAGCGAGATATTTTTTTTTTTACTGTGGCCTTTTTTCATAAGAATTTGGTCAAAACTTTTGTTAGTTTTGCAATAATTGTCTTTTTATTCCAGCAGTTGATGAAATTAAGGAGGAAATTATACCAAGGCCTGATTTTTACATTCCTATATACACATAAATTTAAAAAATACATTTGTTTTAATGTAATTTATTACATACATATGAAACATTAGTTCTGCATGTATATCTAATACTGTAATATTATAATACAGCCTAACACAAGTCAATCCTTCCTCTCCCTATGCTTTGGCTAAAATATGTTAGTCACCTGTTTTATTGCAAATTTAATGCATCTTCTTGTACTTTGGTTTCAGTAGGCTGGCAGTTTGCATGCAGTATGAAATAGTATTTAATGCTCCATAGTTGAGACTGGAGCTGGATTAATTTCATCTGTACATATACTCCATTAGTTCTCAGAAACAAAAACAAACAAAAAACCAAACAAATAAAAATATATTTTGTAGATCTCAGTTAAATTTTTAATTTATTACCAAATCTCAGAATCTCAATTTGGTAATTTTTAGGTGATAGGCAAAAAGAAGATATCCTTACACCAGGAGGACTTACTATCAAAACATGAAGAAAAAAACCAAATTGTCCTGTCTGCCTTGAGTAATTGCAGAAGACTTCAAGTCTATTATTAAAAAAATTGTTGCTGAAGGCTTCTGGTGGTCTGATTTTCCTGCATCATTACATAGATTTAAATTCCCACAACTTCTGAAAATTGTCTTTCCCAACATAGACCCAGCTTGTTATAGATCAGATACCTTCTTGCTTAAACAGACTATGCCTGTACTATGAAGAGATGCCCTGAACAGTATGAGCAGAAATAAAGCTCTGGGGTCTGCCCTTATTGTCCATCTGCTCTGTGCTTTTGGCAGAAATGGGGGCCCAGGTCACAGGCTGGTGCTGCTCTTACCCAGCAGAATTTTGCTGCTAATAGAAATACCAAATAGGAAATTCTACAGAATAGGTAGCACTGGCAGACTTCCTAAAGTCTCTTTTTCCAGGGCTGCTTTATAAACTGAAAGCTTAATAAGACTTAAGCTCTATGGCCTCCTTTTGACCCAAGTCAAAGGGAAATGTTCTCAAGCCAGAGGAAGCACTAGAAGTAAGGTTTTCACCTATTCATTAGACAGGATCCCAGAACAAGATCTGACTTGCTTAGGTAACCACAGGCTCAAAAGTAAGCCTGAAGATTAGGATTAGTTTGCTTATCAACACTTTGACAGCTGAGCTGCACCCTCTGGTATCTGTAATAATGAAAGTCCCCATTAGTGGTCAGGCAGTAACGATGGCTGTGCCCAGGACTCAGGGTCAGTCATGCTGAGCCTCCTGCCCTGGCCACCTCTCAACTCTGCACACCCAACAGCTTGGGGGAGGTTGGCACTAGAGGCCTGGACATATATTGGTACTTCTCAATATTGCAACATTTATAAGGGCTCCAGCATGAAGATGCTTGTCTTCAAGTGTTACGAGTGTGCACAATTCTACCTCCAGCATTTCTTTGGTGCAATATTGGTGTTACTGTATCTTAATTCACTGATTTCAGATATTAACATTTCCCATAAATTTGACATAAAATCAGTTCTTCGGGATTCTTAGGAGGAAAAGGCACATTGAGTCCTTCCTTTTGTGTCCCCAGCTCATGTCTGGGATCAGCACAGTATTTCAACTTTGACAAACAGAAGCAGCTTGTAACTGGATTAATAACTGCCTTGGGATTAGGAAAAAAAATGAAGTCAAGGTCTTTAAATAAGCTGTTTAGCAGCCATGAGACAAAGAAACTCCTGAACATCCCAGCAATGAACATGAATCTGGAACTATAGGCCCGCAAATTCCTTTGGGCAGGTTACCTGAACAAAACCAGTGATATATATGTAACTTTGAGCATGAAAGCTTTTTTCTTAAGTGACTTAAACTAAAAACAAATACAAATAATAATGACTGAATTTCTGAGAATTATGAATTTTTGAGCCATTAAAAACAAAGCAAACAAAGTTGTGGTGAGGCAAGGAATTGCACACAAATTTATCCAGTGCCATGGTCAATGCCCACCTCTGAGGACTCTCATTTGATCACTGTAGGCTTTTCAGTCTGGAGTCTGCAGAACAGGCAGGTCCTTCAGAGTCTGGGTAACACCTGACAGAAAGAATAAGCCCAGAATTTTTAGATATTTATGAGATTCCAGAGTGATGAAGGCTGAGATTTCAAGTGCATTTTGTGGTTTGGACATTATCTGGCTTCAGATAGGATCATTGCAATCACAGACAACTTCCCACAGGGAAAGCAATTTCCACAGAGCAGCACATTTATCTCCTCATCATTTGTTTCATTTCTCAAGGAACCAGATGCATCTATCCCTGACAAAATTCTGGCTGAGGAAAAAGAAACATTAAAATTGACCCTGTATGTGATTTAAATAAAGAATAAGGGAATGGATCTTCATAACAAGCTTGTGTGGGTCATGTAGATTTGGACCTGCCTGAGTATGTCCACACCCGTTCATGGCAGCAGGGATGTGTCCTGCTGCTCTCTCCTGGCATCACAGGTAAGAGCAGGTACAGGGACAGTGCAGACACATGCACTCCCACACAGCTTGGCAAGCCAGGCACACTGCAGCTTTCCAGGGCTGGAGTTGCTCTTCTTGGCACTAGCTGGTGTGCATACTGGAGTCTTCTGTACCTGTAACAGAGCCCTCATCCTCCTAGGTCTGCTTCTACTTACCAGTCCTAGGTATTATAAAGCTGCTATTGGGTTGCCTAGCTCTCCTGGAATTGCTTCTGACATATATTTTTAACACTAAAAGGTTCACTGTCATTGTGTTATCTTCCAAAGTTCCAGCTCCTGCTACTTGCACTAACGGAGTAAAAGTTTAAAATATTTTCCATTGTTTTTTCACTCTACTACCTTGAGCCATCTGGATGATAAGCATTAATATAAATGATTGCTTCAATTATTAACACTGGTGACCTTTGCTAAAATGCAGCAAGGAGGAGAAAAGTTAAGTAAGAGTGTTTTGCTAATAGCAATAATCAGCAGGAGGTCTCAGTGGGAAAGGAAAAACATGGAGTTGTACTATCTGGCAGTTCAAACAAGGAGGCAGAGGAGAAGCAGAAAGCATGAGGAGAAGGATTTGATGCACATTCCACTTCTACTTCTGTATCCCATGATACTGTCATGTAAAATATTACAGAGAATTTAGTGAGACATGAAGCCAAGAGAGACACTTGGTCTGGCCCAGCACAACAATATTCTTACTTGGTTTAGAGAGCTGAAGCACATTTCTAAAATGCTCTAGATGCTGTGATTCCCAAATAGACAACTAGCTTCTCAGGTAGTGTTCTTCAGTTTTTATTTTCCCTGGTCCTCTGAGGACCACACACCATTACAAAACACTTTGGTTTTGCCAAATTTCTTTCAAGTGTTTGGATTTATGACAATGCTCAGGCAAGGAACTGAATAGGTAAGCAGTCTTCTCCCCATGGGGATGATGGCCTTGGTCTGTGCAATGAGCAGAGTTCCCTGTTTTCTTCTGTTTGCAATCCCTGTGCTGAGTGGCAGGTGGGGGAGACAGCACAGAGAGAACAGCAGGTCTCCCTCTCATATCCAACTGCATTCACTCCACTTTGGGGTGCATGCATATCTTAATCTCAGTCAGAGAACAGTCCAAAAAACACCAGAGTGTGAAGATTAGCAGAACATGCACCCAATATGGCAGGATGCTCAGGCAGAGAAGCTGCTCCCCTCCCCAGAGAATTTAGTAATTTTACCATCTGGTTGTTCTCCAGTTCTCAGTCAGTTTCAGCCATATGGTTTTCCCAGGGAATATGATAGCAATTAATGGCGATTTTCTCAAGTGGAGACATTGTAGTGTTGTCACTCATGGATGAAGTCCTGTGTGCTGGCTGGAGCAGCAGTGGCTTGGATGATTTCCATGCACCCATCCTGAGGAGTAGGGTAAAGGCACAGCTTTGCTTCCCGGTGCATGGAGCCCTCATAGCTCAAACACAGAACAATGTGAGACCTCCAGGATACTCAACCTGTGTTCCAAGACTTCTGCTATAGAATCTTGGTGCAAGACTAGCAGTGTACTGAGAGAAATACAGTAAAGAGGTTAATTAAGGTTTATTTACTGGGTTGTGAAAAAGTCCCTTGTTGAGATGCACTGGTTTTGTTGCTACCAGTAACATCACTGTTATAAATAGCTGTGCTGAAAACAGTGCCCAGGGCACTTGAGTCTTTTACCACCCACAGTTAGAGCCATCTTTCATCCTCAGTTCCTTCCCCTGGCTTGTTCAATTCCCTAGCACACAACTCTCCTAACCCAGAGCATGAGGAGATTCTCCTCGTGGCCATTCCCCTCTTCCTCTCTAAAGTGAAGGAGGAGCACCTTGACTAGTCTGGAGTGTATCAGATGGACCATCCAAGCTATTCCAGGCACAGCAACTGTGGGGAGAGCAAGTACAGCAGCACACCCACAGCTGGCATAAATGCTCTGTGCTGATGCAGTGGGTCTGAGACACTTGGTAGTAGTTAAATCTCCTCAGCTGAACGTTGAGGGTTGGATTTCCCAGACAAGAGTTTTTATTAATTCAGTCTTCATAGTTAGCAGACAAAGCATGTGACTTGATTTGAAGTGCTAATCCTGCTCCCCAGCATTAGTTACCTTTGATGGGACAGCTTAAACTGCACTTGGCCCTTTGAGGCTGGGGCAAATAATTGGTAGATGCTCATCACTTGCAAATCTGTCTGCTCTCTGAAGGACTCCACTAAACGCCTGAGAAAGGCATTTCTCACATCTTTCCTCTCCTGGAAGAGAAAACCTTGGCAATATTGCCTTGTGATACTAAGGTTCTCCCTGAATGAAACAGGTGGTGACTGTCTGCAGCACAATGGGTTTTACCCAAGAGGATGCCCACAAGCACATCCTGGCAATGCTCCCTCTCCTTCTAACCCCAGCAGGGTCTCTGCCCAGACACCAACCGAGTGATCACTGACCTTCCCCGGGATCAGGTGGCTGCTCTCCCCAGCTGCACTTTATGCAGCGCCAGGCACTGCAATTAGCTGTGATGTAATTAGGAGCCAGGAGCAGAACATATTATGCAGAGCTGGTTTGGGAGCCTGAGGCCAAGGGCTTTTGTCCATCAGCTGGTGGGCTGAGTAACTTAGAAATTCTTAAGTAAGTGGTGCTGGGCTCGAGAAAGTATTCAGAGTATAAGAGAAGGAATTTTTTCTCTGTTTCATCTGAGGAAAAAAACAATAAAGGGAGATAATATAAAGTTCCCAGGGACTTCTTTTCAAAGAAGTTGATCATAAAAACCATGAAATAATATCAAAAACTTGTGTATAAAAACCGACACAATTTGACCTGTGTTGATTAGAGATTTTGAAAACAGAACAGTTAAAAAGCTATGTTAAAAGGAGGTAAATAAATACTCTAAAAGGTATGGTCCAAGGAAAAATTACTTCACTTTTTTTGCTTCTGTTGATTTCAGACAATGGCTGTAGTTTTCCCCACACTGAAAGAAGAGGCATTTTTCAAGTGACTGGAAGAGCATCGCTTATCTTCTCTTTCCTTATTGTGGGAGCCGTGAGGGCACAGCATGGAAAGGGCAGGTGGGACAGCCTGTGGTGGGGAGGAGCTCCCATCCCAAGGTGGGTCAGAGCAGGAACACCCCGTAGCCACCCAGGACTGCTCTCACTAAGGGTTAGCAATAAAGCCCAGAGCCACCCCAGCACATGGCAAGGCATTATTCATGCAAAAATTATCATCTCACCTTGGGGAGTAGATTCTGTTTTCCTACCATCTGCTTGTTCTATATTTACTGTACAGTGAAGACTGAAATGCATTAGAATAAGTAAGTAAAAGACCAAGCCATATGGGTTCCAGAGTCCTTTGAATTATCTGCAGGCTCATCAGGAATCACTCAGCTGTCTAGACGAACACTGAGACCTCACAGAGCCAGTGACACTTGTATGTCAAAGAGAGACAATTCCTCCTCTCTCTTTCTCCTGTGGATCCCCTGAGCTTACAAGGAAGCCCAGCATTTATTTCATCAGTACTGGGCAATCTCACAGTTCAGAGCCACGGTTCATCAGCACTAAAGACTGAAAGGGATACCAGAAGCCACACACCAGGTAGTGGAGAGCAGCACAGGTTTGTCATATCCTTGTTTGCCTGAAACCACTTTACCACAAAGCAGCTGGAATGCACAATAGCATTGCCAGAAAGGACAGCAGGTCCCAGGTCCTGTGCCAGGTCGACATTCAGCTGGAGAGCTCATCCCCTCTCCTGGCTTGTTACTGACTTCAGACCTCACATTCTGGATGCTTTGGTCCTCAAATTAGCACCTGCCAGGCACAGTGACATACAACCCTCTGGGTGAAACAGCAAAAGCCCTTTTTGAAGTCAATGTTCAGTAAAAAATGTATGAAGTCCTAAGAGGGGGAGGGAGACAGGAATCCTCTTGGGTTTGTTTGAGAGAGGCAGATGTGAATACCTCTAAATGACATATGTGAATTTGATTCGTTAAGCAAAGGTCTTTGTTGCCTTTGTACCTGCTTAGGAGACAGCAAAAAGAAGGCATTGCTGTCAAGCCATTATGCACAGGCAGGAATCCACATTAATCACTCCACACTGGCTGCTGACCATCTCAGACAAAAAGGGCACACCCCACTTTGAACTAGCATGATGGTTAGAAGCCACTTGTAAATTAGTACAGATAACCTCAGAAGACTATGGCTGGCTAGCACAAATGTGGTGACTCAAAAAATGAAAAAATGAAAGGAAAACGTAATCAATAATTCAGAAGATTTCCTGAATGAGATATGAATCATTTGCTCCAAGCCCTCAGCTCTCATCTACTCTCTTTCTGCTTACAGCTCACTGAAGCACGTTAAACATTTTTTGCTCCCTTTGATGCATATATAAACAGATAAGCTCATTGAAGTGGCATGGCATGAGAACATGTATTTATGATACTGGACATTCACAGCCCCATTTATCTATCACCATTAGCAAGGGTCCTCTGAGACATATTGCCATATTGTAATGAAGGCCCCATTGTACCCAAGACCAGTCCCCATCCCTGACAAGTGTCACACTGGCTCTGCCATGCTCAGTTATCAGCTCAACATGAAAATGCAGTGCATAAAGAGGTCTTTGAAAATCTTGCTTATATGTCTTTGCAATTTATGGCTGTAAATATTTCCTCATGGGTTTGAAGGGTGAACGGTGTCTCCATTCCTCTTTACTCACTGAGATTAAAAAATGTTTACATTAAATTTAAATTACTTATATAAGAAGTAAAATTTCAAATTTGCTCCCCCGCTTCCTCCACATTTTTCATAAAGGATTAAAATGCTCCTTGATAATACTATGTCCAAGCCACTTCCTCAATTTGAAATTGAACTAAACATTTACTGGATAGAAATCTATGGAACAGCAATTGGGACTCTTTATGTTCCATGATTAACAGCCTACTGAATTCAGAAAGAAAGGTTTTCAAAATGTAGTCTTTTGGAGCTGGGCAAAAAGGTAATTATTTTTTCATTCCAAATCCTTTCAGTTACAGTATTTATAATAGACTTGAAAAGATACAGGGTGAGCCTTAAATGTTCTGCCCTCTTCATTTTAGGGAATGATATTTTTGCCCTAGAAAGGACTTAGTTGATGCAAAAGTCTCTCAATCTCTAAAGCAGCTGGTAAACATTAGGCTGATAGTGTGGTTCTGCTCTGACAAGTTGCTATATAAAACTGGTAATTGAACCTATCCATTTTGTGGTGTGTATTCCAAGCCAAAGCAAAGCAGTGCCAAAACTAAAAACCTTCTACTTCTTACCCCTATTAGCCCAGAACAATTAATGCAACCAAGGGAGAAAGAACTGCACAAAGGCTTTTCTGCATTTTACTTGGGCATCACTGAGATAATGGAGTGGCTGAGTCATGACAGGAAGTTCAGCTGGAAACAGCCTATTAAGGCTGATAGACCTCTAATAAGCAGACCTTATCTTTCAATAAGATATTGAAATAAAGAAATGACTGCATGATGCTCCAGATCAAAGACTTCAAGACCTCAGTCTGCCAGAGCCATTCTAAAAAGTAGAATTTTTTATAGAGTTGCCAGAGGATGAACTGGGGCCTTATTTTGGCCATTTAAAACAAACAAGAAAAAAAATCATATAACAAAAGAATAACTAATCACAGGCTATAGAAGAATAGATGCACTAAAGAAAAAGCACAGATTGCCACTCTATTTAGAAATAATGATGTACCGCTTGAAGGAAATACAGTGAAGTATAAACAAGTGAGGTCAAGCTACAGATTCCCAGTTTCAAAGCAAAATGTGATGCACTATTTTAAGTTTTTAATGCAGATTATAAAATTGCAAACCAAATTCAGTTCTCACTAAAATCTGTGATGGGAATTGATTTGAGGAAAAAAATATACTTTCCCTGGAACTTCAACACTATTTTTTTTCTTCTTTTGTAGAATGAAAAAGAAGAAAAGGTATAGGGTTAAGTCTACCTGAGCTTATAACTAACCACAACAAAAGGAGAAAAAGCAAAGAAGACTGCTGCTCAGAATAAAGCTGTTTCCATAAGGGTATCTTCTCATAAAGGACTGCTCTGGGATGGGTGAAGATAAATATGGATAGCACATACTACATGGAAGTGGCTTCCAGGACTGCTTTAAGTGTCAAGCTTAGAGGAAACTGTACTCTAGAGAACACTCTAAAGTGTGTGTCTTGATGCCTTACCTAATATACTATCTTCTGTATTGAATGAAGGAAAGAGTAACTCTCAAGTGTAATTCCTCAAGCATTTTGCTTAGACTTTAATGAAAACACTTGTATCCTTCCAGGATGTGGTATGTCTTCAAAAACTCTGATACAAGAAATTAGAAGAGGTCTCTTGGTTTAGGAAATTAAATTACATGATAGAAAAAGGCATTCTTTCTTTTGTCTCTCCTTGGAAATGCTGAGCAAGCCATATAACCAAGATTTTCTAAGGTGATCAGAATCTGTTTCATCCTCATTTTCTGGACATTTACCCCTGGAGCTGTTATATCACAAGGTGCTACATAGTACACAGTAAAATCTCAGATTCCAAACTCCTCAGACTGAACCCATGGTGTTAATGGAAATATACTTTTTGTTCTTCATTCTGCCCTCCGAGTGGAGGAATAGCACTGCCTTACCTTCCTGCAGCACCCCTGAAGGGTAGTCAGTGCTTGTGAATCATTCCTGATGCACTCATGATTAATGCTACTGAAAAGCACATGAGAAAAGATCAATCTACAGAATGTGGGTGGAAGAGCTTTCAGTAAATAAGGCCAGGGTTTATGTGGTGAACATGAAGGAACAGTTAAAGTACTCAATTACTGATCAGAATACACAGCATGAGACAGAAACCCCATGACAAGTACGAGGTGATGTAAATCAAAGATGGTCATATAAAACAGGCATAAGACATTAAGGTGCATAGACAATCTCAGTTCTGGCACCTAGCAGTTTTGTGAAATCCTGACTACAATTTAGCAATTAATTAATAAAAAAATAAAAAGCACATGGAATACTCTCAAAGATTAATCCAGCAGTTTATTTATAGGAAAAGCTGTACCTGAGCTATGGCATAATCAAGAAAGCATGGCTGGTCAGCTACTAGAGCACATAGTAACAAGTTAGAGTTAAAACCCTTGCTTGGACACGCGTTTTTGTGTAATCTGAATTATCTAATTCATTTCCAATGCTATAAAGTGGGAATAAGGATATTTCCTAGCTATTTTGACAATAATTAATTTTTACTTCCTAGCACATGAGATCTGGCAAGGAAGCATTTCACTAGGAAAAAAGTAAGCAAATATTAATCATCACATGACTAACAACACTACAATTTTTTCTGCACTTCACATTCTCCTATCTTTCTAGTGCTTTGTGTAAATTCTATTACTTAAAAATACAAGACAGTACATTAAATACGAAACTGAAAAAAGAGCCTCAAGGAAGAAATCATCCTTTGTCTAGGATTTAAATTAATACACGGGTAGCACTTACTATGCTACCAAAATAATTTAAATTATCAAGAGTTCATACAAGCTCTAACCTTAGCATTGGCTGGTCAACTGAAAATTGGTTGCTCACATTAAACTCCTAATGGGAAAAGTCGATGTTTACAAAACATGAGTTTGTTTTTCCTAGTGATTTAGTGATTGTATTCAATGCACACTGGTGAGAGCAGGCTTCAGAACTGCCCAGAGATTTAGTTTAGAACAGGAAAGAACCAGCCAGCTCCTACTTGAGCCATATATGCCTCCTGCTGGCTAAACCATCTGACTTCTCATTTGGGTGGATGAATCAATTCAGTTGAACTACATATTGGTTAGTCATCTAAAAGAAAAAAGAAAAAAAAAGAAGAAAAAAGGCAAAGCATTTTTTTTTCCTTTATAAGCTTTTTTTTTTCATTTGAAGTAGTAGATGGCTCCTCTAAGTTTCAGGGAAAAGTTCATTTTGAATAGAAATGTGACATTTGCTTTCAGATTGAAAAGATCATTAATTCCAATTGAATTTGACTGGAGTTTTTTTACTGCTTTTGTATTTCACTGAGAAGATACTACTTCAATTTGGTTTTGACCCACAAATGGTGCTTTTTTTTGTCTTCCAGAGGTTATCTTTGAACTGAAACATCAGTAATTCTGAGCTCCAGTTTTACCAAGATTTCATCTCTTTTCCAGTCTGTCTTTAGCCCAGGTTTGTCATAGTATTTTGCTAGCCTTGTGCAATTTTACATCTAATGTTTGATCAAATCTCTATTTCAAGTCTGATTCAAACAGAACATCCCTTAATCTAATCCACTCCTATTTGACTTTCCTAAAATAAATTTTAAAAAACCAAATCTTATTATTTAGCAGAGGTTGCTTCTCTGGAAAACTACTCCTAGTACCCATCGAGATACAACAGAATTTTTGTTACAATGAAAAGATAAGACTTTTGCTGTTATGGTTGTCAAAATACACAGAACCAAAGTGAGCACTTCTGTCTCTAAATGGACCAGAGATGCCAAAGAAGGGCCCTGATCACAGTCGAACCCCCACATCTGCCTACTCTGCAGTACTCCTGATTTCAACTGGCCCTGCAGTGTCCCCACACCCGCTGTGGCACAGCTGGTAACACACTCAAGACTTTGCCTGCCCGAGGGACCCCAACACATCCAGATCTGTGACCTGACAGGCTGACATTTCAACCAACACTTCCTGACTTTCTGCACTCCAGATACACATTGATTGTGATGCAAGTTATTAATGATTACATGAATGGATATGGAAACCTCCTCCAAAGTGTCTTCATTTTCTCCCTATATGACAGTTTTCCTTCCCAAATCAAACAGCACTGTAAAACAAAGTCCTTTTTCTGGGTCCCATAAGCACCTGTAGGTCTTCTTTTAATTCTTTGTACAGTCTGGCCAACAAACTGACTGAATAACTAAGTAATAACACCAGACACAGAGAGGAAAAGACGTAACTACTTCCTCTTACTAAGCTACAAGGTTTGACAAATAACACTTTATTTCTTTGGAACTTCTTTCAACACCTGAGAGCATTCCCAGTGTGCTCATTTCCCCATCATCTGGATGCCTAATGGAAGTGTACTATACATAAGTGTGCCTAGAGCAATATACAAAGATCCACATGCCAGAGATGGTCATTGCTTAAGACAAAGAGCCTGAGGACCACAAATACAATGGTCACTATCATATTTATATAAAGCACCTCCATTTTCTTGGCCTTCACAGCTTGACCTTACACATGAAAAAAACATACATCAGCAATCCCCTTGCAGAGAACTCAGATAAACTTACTGTAGGCAAGCCCCTTGCTATTTGTGTTAGTGAGGAGCAGACAAGCAGCAATCAGAAACCCAGGGAGGGATGTGTGACTAATGATGGGCAAGAAAACTGCAAACACAGCCTGAACCACTTTTGCTTTTGCATTAAATTGTCTTAAATTAAATGCCAATAAACTTGGGAACTGCCAAATAAGAGCGAACGAGCTCGGATTGCTTCATACAGGATTGCAAGTGGGCAGGGCTAATTTATTAGTGCTCAGCCTGAGGGAGGGAGGTCCATTCTACAGAGAGGAAGCCACCTGTTTTCATAGATTAGTGAAGGCTTAGCAAGGCAGGAAACTTAAGCAATCAAAAGCAGGAATGAAATTATTCATTTAAAGCTCTTGTTAAGCTGTGAAATATAAAATAACTTCCTGCTAAAAAGGAATTCATATTTGCAGGATGAGATAGTAAAAATTTTATTTTTCAGTTTAAGATAAGCTCAGATTTCAGAGATTCCTCCTCTTTTCCTTCTCATGAGAAATGCAGTCATACACCTTTCTTCAAACAGCAAGACTTGCTGTTTCTGAACAACATTATACGTGCTATTATAAATCATTCTCAGCAGGCAGCTGTGCTGAATGAATCCAAGGGGGAAAAAGTGAGAATTGCAGCCTTTAAGGGGATATTTGTTGCTATTTTGTATTTAGTTGGTTTTTGTCTTAGCTTGACAAAATATGTTTAGTTTGTCAAATTGAGCTACATGAGACTGAGAAATGAAAATGAAAGAATATAACTGGTTTCACAGCACAGCATAAATTCCCCACAAGGTGGACGGGCTCTAGGATAGAGTCTGGGCTAAACACTTGAGTAGACTGCTGTCTTACAGACACCCATGTTTGGAGGGTTAAACGCTTTGGTGTAAATCTGACAGCACAACTTGTATCTTTTGGCACCTAAGGCACACCTGAAATCTTGTTGTGACTCAGATAGTGCCTATTATTTCCCTTGTTACAAAACACAGTCATCATTTGTTTGTGCTTAATCCCTCAAACACCTGCTGCTCTATTCACTCTGGAGGAGTTATCGATTAGCCCTGTCCAGCCTCTCCACACTTCAACAGATGTGACAATGATTGCCAGGGCTCTTGTTTTTCCTGCTGCCACATCTTAAAAGTCACTCCCAGGTCTGTAAGTTGACATCATAAAAATAATCCCATGAGGTTCCTGTCTGTATTTAATGACTCTTTGCAAAACAGCCTCAGCTTATGTGCTGGTTTGTTTCTTTTTCAATCATAGTGTTCCTAGCTTGCACCTTGGAACTCACTGAGTGTTTCTTTCCCACAAACTCTTGTAGGAAGAAGAGATGTGCAGGCCCAGTCTCTATCCTTTGAGGAATTTTTTTTGTGTCTCTTTTTCTGCCCAGATATTCATGCAAGGGGAAAGTAACTTCTTCATATGCACAACCAAAGTTCACAGTCACCATGTGTTTTGGAATGTAATGCAATCTTAATTTACTGCTTTGTTCTTCCCAGTCAGATAATTAGAAGGAACCAGGTCCATTTAGCTAATTGCTTCAAGTCAAACCTATGGTGTCCATCCATCCTGCTTAAATTGGGTTCAGTAACGACATTTACATTGCTCTTGTTCAGAAATGGCACCGTCAAAAGAGTTCTCCACCAAGAAAAACGTCAGCACCTTGTACCAGAATGAAAGGAAGGGATGACCCAGAGGCAGTCTCCTACAATGGGAAAAGTTTCCAGGATGCCCTGTGGAAATGAGCTAAAGCTTTGCTAGAAAGCAATGAAAACTGCCAGGCCAAAAAATGTGCCGTGAAATCTGTATGGGATATTCATTCCTGAACTATTCACTTTTAGGGTGTTACTTTATTATTATATACTTATTTATTGTTTTAAAAGCAATTTTAATTGGTTTTCTACCATGTAACAATTTTTTTCAAAAATGGTTGGTATTATGAAAAACAGCAGACTCTGCTGAGAAAACAGTTTTTCAGCAGGAATCTTAGTGCGACTCTCAGCATCCTGCATACAGATTCTGGAGGAAAAAAAAAGGTATTTCACAACTTGTTACACATCCACCTTTTTTTTTTTTTGTTGGTTTGTTGGGGTTTCTTCTTCTTTTCTTTGTCTTTCTCAATCACCTCTCGGAACAGCAACTTGGGTCAGTTTGCTAAACAGGTCAATTTTATGGGGGACTCCAGAAACTTAAGTACCATCTCTGTATCCCAGGCAATAGGTCCCAAAGTCAGAGCAAACAGCTGTAGCTTGATGAAGTCTGGACCTGGAAATGAAGTGAACAAGCAGAATGTGCATAAACTAGAAAATACAAATAACCATTTTTGCATGAAAAACAAGAGTGATACAAAGTAGCTAAAGTAGGTCCAATTAAGAGACTCATGCTTACAAGGAAAGAGAGATAATTTTGGAGATGGAGGTGGGCTTTGGAGAAATATGTATTGACTTGCACAGTTAATACACAACAAGTAGCAAGAATCAGTATGGACCGAGTAGCACAAACGAGATATAAAAAGTAGCACAAATGCAAGGGAGATTGTTTTGCTCAGTCCAAAGAAGTTTTTTTCTTTTTTTTTTCATCTCAAAGCCAAGCAAAGGCTCAGAAATGAGAGGTCTCTATACACACTATGCAGAACTATGAACCAAGATTACTGGAATTATTTTATGACCTTGATTTGCTGACAAAAGGGACCACAGCTCAAGAAATTGCACCCTCTGTGAGTGGACTGGCCTGTGTTGCAATTTCCCAAGCTGAAGGAAAAGCAAGACAGTGAGGGAATCTGAGGCCCAACATAGAAAGCAGTCAACAGAAAAGCACAAAAAAAACAGCAAAAAGACAAAAGAATTCACAGTAAAATACAACCCCAACCTTGTTGTGCTTCCCAAGGTCAAAAAGCTTCACTTCATCTCTCCATCCACAACTTCTTCCAGTCATCCTGACAAGTATTTTCTATATAAAGAAACTAGGAAAGAGAGACATAGCCTTCTCAAAGTCCTGATTCTTGCTTCCCTATTGACTGCTCACTAAATGCAGAAATGGCTAAGTATGAGTAGAAGTATGGCTGGAAATTTGTGTCTCTCTTTTGAAACCGGCCCAGCACCATGGCTTCCCAAATGACACCCAGGAAATACAGGAATCTGGATCATCAGCCAGGGAGAAAAGGTAGAAGGAGCAGAAACAAGCTCAAAGGTCCAGCAAAAGTGATATTACCAACAGTGCATAGTTTTCTAGAGATACACAAAAGAGGAGGTTAATTACAGTTCCTGTCCTCTTGCTGGATGATAAGACAACAGAAGGAGGAAAAAAAAAAAAACAACAGGAAAAGTGTTTTAATCTGGATGGTCTTTGTTGCAATTTTTTTTAATCTTTTAAAACATTACATCATAAAATAAAGACAATAGCAGCAAAACTTATCAAGTTGGTACAAGCACATTCTGCTCTGCACCCTGGTAATGACATTTCTGAAATATTCATTTTTCTTAGAATGCCTTTATAAAGCACCATTGAATCTTACAGAAAGAGGGACAGAGACAAGAAAGTAGATAGAATATCCTTGCAAGTGGTTTTACTGATAGTTTATAGTATAAATTGAACAGGAAAAAATAGTAGAACACCATCCCAAAAAATCGTTTCCCCAAATTTTAAGTAACTTCTTTTTTAAACACAAAGCTGAAAATGACTAATAGTGGTTTGTCAGTACTGTCCAAGGTCCAGATCAAGTTCTATTAGAAAATAGAAAAGATAACTCTAAAACTACACTTGATACACTGCCCTGAATAATTTAAATTGTTGGGAAGATAGACACAATCTAGACAAAAACTCTGGTTTTTTTCCTAATTAAAACTACTACATGAATCCAGGATCTGAAAAACTGCTAAATGGTAGGCTGAAAGCTGTTATGTTTGGCTTACATCTCACAACAGGCACCATAAGCTTTCCTCTTGAGAGCATCCAGCCCTCACAAAAAAAAAAGGACTTTGGGGATAGAATGTATTTGGGAGACAAAAGTATTCTCATATGCCAAGTATCACCTGCCTTTGCTTTGCTCTCAAGATCAGCGAGGGAAAGCAGATCCTCTTTGCCTCAAAAAGCTAAATGCTATAGAAATGTCCAATTTCCCCCAAAAGCAGCAGCTCTGTTATTTCCTGGTGATAAGACTTAGCTCAGATATATAATCAGAGAGGAGGGAGCACAAGAAGTTCACGTCTACCTGCATGGAGTGAAGAGGCATCACCAGTAAATGTGTGTGCAAGAACCAGTTATGTATGTCACATCAGGGGTATTAGCATGGAGCCATTCTTCATCTGGTTCCTGAGAACTCTCCAGTGTGGTGGATAAGGCTTGCCTTTAGAGTGACCTTCCCATCCCAGCATGATCCAGCTCACAGACTATGCACTGGCTACATCAGGACAATTCCAAATTAGCTTTTGCAGCTGCTTCCTCAGTGATTTCAACAGCACAAGTCAACAGAGACTAACAATGCTATGAACTGCAGCTGTAGTGGCAGGAGGAAAAAATACAGTCCAGTTTAGCAATGGAATTAAGGAGATGCTGATAGTAAAGGAGATGGGGACCTTGGGAAAATTTCAGCAACCCAAAGGAGTTTTCAGATCTACATTTTTGGTGTTTCATTTCAGTCAAACAGTTTCATACATTAATCTACAAGCCTTTATTTGAGTTCCAGAGATTTCTGTTGATTTTTCTTGTGTTTTCATTGATATTTAAATGCCATGGGAAATGTTTCTGAAGCTGAGCTTATTTGTGTTTAGTATTGATATGATGCCATTCCAGTAAGTATAAATTGCACAGTAGAGATGAGTTATAACAGCAGGCCTTTGCTATAAAAAGCTTAAAAATAGCAATCAAGCTCCACTTTCCTGCACAGACTTACAGGGGCAGATTTTGGCCTAGATTAGACAAAACATAGCTCAGAACAAATAAATGTACAGGGAGAATTGAAACAGTCCCCACTCACCTTTCAAATTCATATCTGTTTAGCAGGAGACTTCCTGCTCTAGGTTAGTACACAACATAACACAACACTTGGTCTTTACCTGTAATTTATTTCTAGTGGACGGTGGGAAAACTGAGAGTAGCAGACATCATGCAACCTGACAACACAAATAAACCCCTGAGAAAACCAGTGCTGGCAAACAAACAGCCCATGTACAGCATAAATACAAATACTTCAGAAAAATGAAGGGCTTTTAAGGACAAGGTTTTAATAACCTGAACTCAGACATAATTTAATTTATTATGGGTTAGAGATTTCAGAAAGTCTCTGGTGTAGTCCATTAATAGCTTTGGAGGAAGCAGACTGGTACTAGAGACATCCTAAAGCCAGGCAGCAGAAGCTCGAGTGATTTATAATTTCATGACCACAATCAAAATCAGGTTTCATGAATATAAATCACTGGAGAGGGATTATTGTATTTTATTTACTATTATAATAATGTTCCCTATTCAGTAGTAATGAAATTAGAAATCTTTTGAAAACCAGTATCTGCACAAGTTCAGCAATGCTTATGATGGTTAATGGTTCAGAATGATTCCCAAAGTGGCATAGCAGAATTCTGCACGAGGCAGTGGAAAGTGGGACTGCACAGCTGAAAGCTGTAGGGATACAGCAGCTGAGTCATCCTCTACGTGTGAGGGCTGCAGCTACAGAAAATCCAATTTCCTTTGTTCTTTCAGGTCCCAATTCCCATGTTATGCTCAGAACAGGAATGGAGAGTTAAAGTCAGTACTCCACTCTTTTGTTTGACTTCTTCTTTTCAGGCTGCTTAGAAAGGGCCTAATTCAGAGAAAGAAGTTTTGAATATGGTTCAGACTACTTCTGCTAAAACTTTTCTATAATGGTGGAATGGCCTCACTAGATATAACATGACAAGTTTTTAAAGGTGTTACTAAATGCCAGAGGAAGAGAATTTTAGCCATAAAAACACCTGATGTTTGAACTGAGATTCTCTCTCAAGCTGTTGCAGACAATTAAAACCAAAGGATGCCCTTTAAAAGGGGAAAAAGAAATTTAGCTCATTAAAATGTCATTTTAGGTATCAAGATGTTTCTATCTGGCCCCCTAGGAAATACACCATTTGCACTTCCCATATTATAATAAAAATTATGTATATTGAGGTATTTAAGAGGTAATCATGTAGCAGAAAATATTTACTCCTGTCATAGCCTGGCAACTTCCTGAACAAGTTTCACAGACACAGAAATTGAGAGGAATGAGAGAGCATTTTGCTTTCATATAAAAGGTCATCAAATGCTCTGCTCAGTATGTCACTGAGAGTTTATTGAGCATCACCTTTTGTCCCTGAACTATTATATCCCAAACAAGGGGATGCTGAAGAAACAGCTCATAAAATGTCAGCCAGGGACTCCTGCATGGCATGGCTGCACAGAAACTAGAATGAGACACACACACACCATCACTTAGAAATCTGGACAGGGGACAGACTGAGAACTCAGAAATTTAAGATTAAGACTATGCAAGATGTCATTGTCCTTTTCTTGCATCAGAGCAAACAGTTTGAATTTGCCCAACAAATTTTGCCTCCTCACTTCTCCATGTTGACT
The DNA here is from genome assembly GCF_052056855.1 of Sturnus vulgaris. Lineage (NCBI taxonomy): Eukaryota > Metazoa > Chordata > Aves > Passeriformes > Sturnidae > Sturnus > Sturnus vulgaris. The sequence goes on from NC_142248.1 coordinate 30,986,335, forward strand.
TGTTTTCTGTGATTTGCCTGTTGCCCAACTCCCTGCTCACACAGACAATTCCTACAAGACAGACTACTTTCCCTGACCCTAATCAGAAGGAATGCCCTGGCTATGGCTAAACTTTATATTTCACATACAGAAAATGCATCTCCCATATCCTTACAGATATCTGTATGACTATGCAGAACTTTTCTATTGCAGGCAAGCATTTCTTGTGAGAAGAACTCATCTGAAGAACAGATAATACTGCATGCATGATGTTGATCATGGCGTTTGGTAGCCAAGGAGAATTATTTGCACAACTGAATGTATTGCATATTTTCAGAGCCAGATGAGATGCTTTTGGGTGCCAGATCCTTCATAGATGCAAAGCACAGGATGATGCAACAAGGAATTACTTCAATTCTCAGACCTGAATTGTATGTCTCAGCACTTCTGAGCCTTTTCTGGAATTCAAACACAAATCTGAATTGTAGCTTTCACTCCTAACCTCCTACCAATAAAACACCAGGTCTGAACAGCCTTGGTACATCCAGATGTGCTTCATCCATCCTGGCACTACAGAATACTAATTCTGTATTCATGGATCAATATGGATATTCATGGATATTCATGGATGAGACTTCAGAACATTTGTTCATATGTGGCACTCAAATGTGCCCAAAACCAGCAGTAACAGGCAGGCTAAAGAGATCGAGTGCTTGAGGAGACCTGCACCTTGCTGCTGTCTGCCTGGGGTTTGAGGAGGATGGTCACAAGCTGCCATCTGCGTGTTTGTGAAGCCAAGCACAGGGCTGTCTGGCACAAAAATCTCCAGAAGCCAGGGCAGTTCTTGAGTTAAGTGGAATCCTCCCCAGGGACTGGGCTTACTGCCCTGCCTCTGGTAAGGTTAAGATAGAGGGCTGCCCTGCACCTCAAGAGATTCACTGGTAAAGTAAGCAGAATTCAATTTCTCTTGGATCTTATTGAGTTAGAGAAATACCAAATGACCTGAAATTTTTCAGACATTGCTTTTTCATCCTTGATTTTCAGACAGATAATGAAATTAGAAAGATGATAAGACTTTCAAGAGAAGTGAACCAGCAGACAGAACAAACTAAAAACTTCTTTCCTCCTCTGCACTAGTGGAATTTGGCTCACTCCTGTAAATCCAGAAGAGTCATTATATATGCAAATATGAATACTCAAGATTTGCATTCACACTGCCATGCTTCCATTCATAGTCATGGCAATCTTGAATTGTGGTGGCCAGCTTGATTTTGAGCTGTCTTATTGTGCATAAAATCTCAGAAAGTATCAGGGAATGACACATGCATTTTTGTGTATGTAGACATCAGCATGCAATTCCAAAAGTCCGTGTCTGCATGACCTGTGGATGTCTGCATGTTTGACTAGCTTGCAAGAGTCTCTGCAATCAACATCCATGCTTACCTTACCTATAAGCCTACAGTTTGAATTGCAAGAATATTTAGGATTTTGCGAAAGAGCAGGGAAAGCATTGCTGGTACAATCATGTATCTCATTTCCAGCATGCAAAATCTTCTATCTGCAATGGCCCACCCAGTAGCCTACAGGCTGATACTATAAAAAATTTAGTATGTTTTGCAATTCCCATTGATTATTTTGCATCATTTTCTTTGAAAATTTACTGTGAAGTCTAGACACAATTCTATTTTTCCTATTCATATGCCCAGACAGCAAAAAGGATTTTTTAAAAATCCCCCCAGTTTAGTTACATTTCACTTTAGTCTAAATGTGCAGAGAGCTCATGTTTCATTTTTCTCAATAAAAGGGATAACAAATTTCCAACAAAGATAGTACTTGAAAGGAAATAAACCAGATAATTCAAAATACTTGTTTAAAAAGTTACAAAATATAACAGCATTAATGGCACTTAAAGCTATAAGCACTTAAAAAATTACCACAATATTTTTTTCCTAAATTTCTTTTTACTTTTTTTTTTCTGAGATTATGACAGCAGCTTATGTCTAAACCAAACCCAGAAAAAGGGAGCAGAGAGCCCTGAGATTCTATGGTTGCCCTGGCCCTCATTTGAATCATATATATGCTCTTATGTCTATTTTTAAAAATTCAGATTCAGCTAGAGAACAGCAGTTTGCTGACATGCAAAAGCTATAGCTTCCCTTCTGTCCTTATAGTCTTACAGCATTAAAATAGAAGGAGTTTTTTCAGTGGTAGAAAGTGTGAATGAGAAATTCTTAAAAAAAAAAAAAAGTTGGCCCACTGTTTTATACTTTTAGCCAAATATCATTAAATTGATGTTACTCTTCTTTTAAACAACATTGTATGTGATGTATTTTCTTCATATGTACTTTCTTGCTGTGACTTTACATTGAATATTCCTACATGAGAAAAAAATCCATCTGTTTCTTTTCTTTTTTTGTTTTTTTTCATTGCTTAAGATAAATACCCACAGAATTTTTTTGTTTTGTTTTGTTTTTTCTTTGTTTTTTTATTTTTTCTTTTTTATGAAAAGAGCAATCCAACCCTTACTTATGTCTGTGTTGATTTTCCAACTAGCATCCAGCTGCTAGCTGTGTCCATGGACATTCTTTTGGCATTTAGAAAGGTAATGCATCTGACTCAAACATAGGGAAAAAAAAAAATCTAGCTTGGATCACGTGCCAAAACGTAAACTAAGCCTTACTGAAAGTTTCTAGTTCACTCCAATCATTTCTCCTCTTTTTAATCACCAGGGGAAGGCTTTATGGATGCATACTCAATTGCAAAGATTCACTGTTTTTCATCCCTTTCATAGGCCTTTCTTGCATAGCTGCCCTTTGTCTAATATCACACCATGGTAGGAGCCCTCTGGTGATACTGCCATGGTTCAATCCTTTCCTTTGTGTCTTGCCCTGGTAATCTTATACAGGCTGAAATTTCCATGTGCGTAGCTTTCTGTTGCCAATCTGCAGTGCTGTGTTCCTGATTTGTTTTGGCAGAGCAAGCTTGAGTCTTTATGGCACAGTGAAATATTCTTCGATGCTATATAATTCAGACTGAATAAGGAGTCTGTATAAGGCACGTGTCTCAATATATATATATAAAAACACCAACATTGTTAACTCAAGTATCTTTTACATTTAACTTCTGTCTTAAAGTAACACTTTGTTTTTATGCTCCCTTTCTTTGGCTTCATTGGGAATCACTCCATTTTCCAGGTCTGAGTGCTGCTGGATGCAGTTGGTCAGAACTGCAGTGCTAGAAGTGTTCTTGGAATTACACATCTTCTCTGTCTCCTCTTCCTTTTTTTCTTCATCCAAGGAATAGTTTCTGAAGGTCTCATAAATTTTATGCATATCCTCAGGCATAGTCTTTTTGAGGTCTTTATTTTTCCTTTTGGTCATCTTAGCAGACGATCCAAATTTGTTAATGATGTTGTCCTCGGATGCCCCCTGCCCATGCTTGTTGAGCTTATCTGACCCTTTAAGGCGCAGGTTGTTAGGCCTGTTGTTGATGCTTTCCTGAGAGGAGGCCTTGAAGCGTCCTGTTTCCAAGGTAGCAAAGACAGAGCGTTTCTCTGGAGAGAGCATGTCTAAGGAGTGTGCTCGCTGGTCCAGGCCCAGGCGCCTGCGCTCCATGCTCCGGATGGTGGCTGCCCGCTGAAGTTTGTCGTGGATCTCCACGCTGAGCCGCCTCCGTGTCTCTCTGAACTCAGCTGTCACGTTTGCTTTCCACTCTGCTGCATGGGCTTTTATCTCTCCAACCTTTACAACATGAAGAAAGAGAAATTATTATTTTTTTTTTAAAGGGAAAATCTTTCCTGTAGATCAGTAGCACAAGCGCTTTCTTCTCTGGCATGAAACTGGGGAGTGGTCCCATCTCCACTGCATCCAACTGGACCCAAATTTCAGTAGCAAAGGCTTACACTGGGCAAACTCTGAACACACCAACTGATGGCTTTTGTGACATAGAACTCATCTGCCTGTGCCACTTTGCCACCCCACACATTTTATTGCTGTGTTATGTGATGGGATATGTTCATGCTAATCCATCCTTGATTAAGAACAAAATGCTTGACTCATAACGTCAGCAGTAGATGGTCAAGAGTGGGCAAAGTTAATCACATGTAGTTAAACCAATACGCTTCAGAACGTCACAACAACCAGTGCAGCAGTACAGGAATGTGTATTGCTCATGGATGCAGCTGTTTAGTCCCACTGAAGGTTCTGTTCAGAGTTACAGTTAAATAAAAATTAGATAATTCCAAGTGGCCCTCTGACTCCTCCAGTCTAGGGTTCATTTTCAGGGACAAATGTAGCTGTCTTTAATGGAGGTTTCCATTGCACAATGGTCCAAATACCACACTGTCAAGCCATCTAGAGGAGTTTTCAACACACATTCTGTATGGGCGCTATGAACATATCCTTGAATGTCCTACTGTCTTTGTCTGGTTTACTCCTTTGCACTGGAGGCTGGAATAATGGCTAAGAATAAAGCCCCAAGTTATGGCCGTATTCAATAAATATGCCTTCCAAAATGAGAAGAATCAAGATGAATGACCAAACAATATTTCAGTTAAAACAGACCTTTCTCAAAGTTCAGCTAAAGAAGAACAGATTCAGGAGTACAGTGTCTTCAGGAGCCCACCACACTCCATGGTTTTCTTGTGCTGCTGCAGCCTGAACTCAAGTTTTTGCAGCCAATAACACACAAGGAGTCATCTTTTTTCTGCAAGCCAGATGCACAGGTGTCCATTTAGCACTGTGGCAGAGGGCACCTTGCATCCATGTGGGAGACCAGATTCCCTGCTGTAGGTGCCTGATGATGAACAGAACAGCCACACTCCCTGCAGTCCCCTTTATTAATGGAGATGCATGGGGGATGCACCAGGCCTTGGGTGGTGCAGATGCCTTCAAAAATTGGAAACAGTACTACCCTCCTGCCAAATTTTGCCTGCTATTTGGTTAACCCTGCCAGGTAAGCTTTGCTAGTAAAGCAGGAGGAGCTTGCCTTAAAATTTCAAATTATGCTACTTACTTCCTCCACCACAGGCACTTGCCTTTCTATTTTCCACACTTATTTGTTAGCAGCATCCTCTTTGAACCATGGAGGATATGTTCTGAGTGAATTTAGTTATTCTCTCCTTGATGCTGACTACTCAATTTCTTCAACTTTTAAAAACAGAATACAGAGTAAGGGACTTAAATCTAAACTTCTATTCAGACGCATACTCCCTGGCATAGGAAATGACAGGAAAATCTCCTAATTTTTAAGGAGAGAACATTGAAACTTTTAGCACAATTTCATAGCTAGTTTCAGAGTAAAGACTGGCATCTCATTCCATAATTGCAATCCTACTGATGTGTTCTGTGTATTTTTGAGTGCTCATAGAGGTGTAACAACCTTGGTTGCTTCCATTGCTTTTTTATCTTCCTTTGTGAAGGAGATAAAGATCAGAGCTTACTGTAAACCAAAGGCATACAGTGAAGTAAACCACTGGATATATTGAGTATTGGTCATGTAGAGCAGCTTCCTTATTTAGACAAGCAGGAATCAGGTACTTAAATCTCTCTTTTAAAATGACAAACCACTGAGAAATTACTGATCATACCTCTTCTTGTGTCTTCTTGGACAGGACTCTTAACCAGTCTCCAATCATACTCAGGACAGCAGCAAAGTAAGCAAGGCCAACAAGGATCCAGAACCACACTAAGGGTTTATACCACTCCATGTATTTGATGTCAGCATTTCCTCCTGAAATAAGCATAGAATTATGCTTACAAATCATGAGGTGCCAAAATTATTACAAAATATCTGCAAATCTGAAAAATGTCTAAAAGTAGTTCTTAACTCTTGTCAACAGCACTGTAGTTCTGATAGTAAGACAAGAAGCCTGTCAGATGGGAGAAACTCAGTCTGCTTTAATTTTAAAGTCTTCAAAATTACCTATTGTTCTGCTGCTATGTGACCTGCCAGACCACCCAGTAAACACTTTCCTTTGTATTGCTCATATGATTAGGCAGGTCTGAAATTCTCCTTTGATAGTACTTGCAACATCACAAACACATGTCCAAGAAAAATTTAAATATAGCTAGTCTTCCTTATTCTGAACTGCCTGCAGCCTCAAAGTTGAGAAAATTTACAGATCAACCCCCTTAAGTTGTAGAGTTTCCCGATGCTTTTGGATTTAGCTACACGATTGAGAGATCTGTGTGCTGAAAAAAGAAATGGAACTTTGTCTTTCAAATCAGGGTGTCTGACAGGAAGCCAACCATGCATTAGCCCTTAAAATAAGGCAATACAGTCTGCCTGGGTATCATTCAGACAGATGCATTCTCTGGCCAGTGACTTCATAGGAGATATGGGTCAAACCAAGCAACAAATGTAGTATATTGTTCTTCATGCAAGTCTCTGCATGAGCTGGCAAAACAAGAAGTGAGACATTTGGCAAACCTAATAGACTACAAAGACCCTCAAATAAGTGCAGTAGCGGCCAGATTGCTGCCTACTACAGAGTAAATTTTACAAAAGCAAACAACCACAACCTCGCTTTTGAGACTCTCAGTCCCATCACAGAGCTATGTGCACTGCAAGAATGAGAGCCAGTGAGAGGCAGGCACAGCCCTGAGTGGAAGAGAGTGAGCCACAAAGAGTCTGCAGAGCCCCATCCCTCAATGCAAGTGAACATCACCTTGGTGCTACCTGGGCAAATCCCTGCCCAAAGAGCAAGCCTACCAGGAGACTCAAGCAGAGGTCTGCATATTTCCTGGACTCCAGCCTTGGTTAGAAAGAGCTAAACACCTATACCGCTGTATGACTGCAGAGAGATTTTAGGGTTTTTCCCTGTTAAAATCACCAGACAACACAGTTCAGCATTTTTCCTTTTGCTTTTCACGATCTGAGACATTTCTATGACTCTTTAATTTTATCAAGCCTCAATATGAGTGTAGTTACAGTGTTTGAACACCCCCATGGAAGGTCAGACATTTAAGAATTGGCAGGGACCCAAATATTGGTTTTGATGTTAATCTCTCCCCACAGACTGCATGAATCACACTCTTTTTTTTCCTGTCTTTTAGAGTCTGAAACAATGGGAGGTAGGGACTGCTGTTGCTATGGTACAAGAAGCCTCTTCTGATCATACATGTCCCTGAGGAAGCTCACTAGGAAACAGATTGTCTAGATCTATCTTGCAGAGTAATCAGGTGACTGAGAAAGCATGAGACCACTTTTTTCAGCCTATCAGATACTCTGTTTTTTCAGGCTCCATGCACAATTTTATTTCCTACTGTAGTACAAAAACCCCCCAGTTTCCCAAGAGCTAGGATTTGTTCTAGGTGCAATAAACCAGCATAGCTCCATTGGTGCTGTTTTAACCATTAAGATATAGTATTTTTGATTTGCTGTTGAAGGAACAGAGATACTGAGAGATTAAAGTGACAGAAAATAAAAGGGGAAGAAAATCTCTCTCAAAACCAGCAATAAACCTCAAATCTCCTGGTAATCACCTGCCTTAAAGTCTTATGAAAATGTCTCTGAAGTTTTCTTATTCAGGGTCTTCCATAAGATTTTTAAAAATCCTGCTTGTTAGTAGCCACCCAGCTGTGGATTATATTCTCCTAATCATGTACATACAGAACAATTTAATATTCAGAGCATTTTTATTATCACATTATTAAACAATACTGAAATGTGGTATTATTAAGAAAAATATTGTAAATTATTTTTATTTCACACTGTGATACCGCAAAGGATATCAGTGAATTCCTTTACTCTTCTAAGTGGTTGAAAGGACAAAGCTCACACAATCACTTCTGTAACTGAATGCTCGTAAAACTTTTTTTTTTATATCTGGGTGTTTCTTTGTTCAGTGATTTTTTTTCTCAATAATTCGTGTCTTCTATGCCAGTATGCCATAAAAAGGAGGATTAGAGACTTCCCTACAAAAAGGACTTGTCCACTGTTCTTCAGCAAAGAAAATTTTTTAGTTTTATTTGATGTTTTTAACTCATTCTGTTTATAAGGACTAAGAAGCACAATATGACAGTTTTTAACACAGGCAACTTAATACCTTTAATTAGGACCACTAACAGGAATGAGGAGTAGAGGTCATGCATTGATGGGAAAAAATCCACTTATTTTAACCACCTTTTTTTAGCAAAGAAGTTGTGTGAATAAAAATGTATCTCTCATCTCTCCAGCCAACTATCTCAATTCCCTCTTTGGAAATTGTGTATAGGTAGATATTTATAGCTCCTGCTCATACTGTATAAATCTTGGAGAGTCTCCTCCAAGCACTGAGATACATACCCCATTAGTCCTTCTCTCCTACAAGAGTTTTCCTTAACAGGGCAACTGTAATGTCAAAATTTCTGCCAAGGTTAGGAAGCAGAATGCAGGTTTTGAAATGCTGCAGCTCCTGTAGTAGCAGCCCACTACTGCATCTGACCAGTGAATTCTACAGACCTATGGCTCAGTTGTCCTTTGTAAAAGCTTCCTCCATCCATCATTTGGGCTACTTGCTTCTGCAGGCAGCCTCAGATTGAGTGCTAATGGACTAATACAAATCTTTAATTCAACGGGAAAGTAATTTTACTTTTGCATAATTCATTGCATGATAAAGGATAATCAGGACTCTCCAGGCTCCCGTTATCTGCACTGCTGAGGGCTCACAATCTGCAAATGGCCCTTAAATCAGCCTGGTGTCATACTGCACAGCAGTCCCAACAGAAACACCTGGCATCATTTCAATGGAATATAACATATTGTAAAGAGCCTCCTGTCCATACCAGAAAACAAATTCTAAGAGCCAAGGCCCTTGTGCACAGCTCCTTGGTGTAAAGCTGCTCACCTGCTACAAAGTCACCGAAGCCAACAGTGGTCAGAGTAACAACTACAAAGTAAATGGACTCCAAGGCGGTCCATCCCTCGATGTATTTGAAGATAAATGCAGGAATGGTCACAAAGACAATGCAGCCTGCAAGGATGAAGGCAATGGTGGAGATCACCCGGATCTTTGTTTGGCTCACTTGTTTATTCTAGAAAAAGGAAATAACAGGAAAAAAAATGTTTGAGTGAATTTCTGCAACTATATTCTTTGTGAATGACACACTGATTATGCTGGTGTCACCTGATATGTCTCTTTATGCCTTTTGTGAGCTTGTTGGATGGAATACAACCATCTCTCCTTGTTGGTGAGAGTCGTGCCCAGGTAATAGTAAACCCCCATGTCTGGCCCCAGTTTATCATGATTCCCATTTTCTATGCACTAGGAAGTGACTAATCTACCACAAATACCACCTGGAAAAACATTCCTGAGCTTCAGAAAGGCATCAATATGCTCCATATCAGGTTCAATGCATAAGAAAAAGTGCACATTCACACCTCCATACAAGTATGTGTAGACCCACATTGCCTCACCAGCACCAAGCATTCAACAAACAGGACCAAGATTAAAATGAAAATAAACTCCTTTTTCCCCACTATAAAGCTGCAATTTTATGTACAAATAATTCATGCTTTGGGTTTTCTAGACTCAGGACTCCCAGCTTTCATTCACAAATATGAAGGTTAAATCTCCTTTTCAAAAATAGAAAGCTTTATTATTGGTTTATTCCAGAAAAAATAGGATTTATGTCAAATACCAAGCAGCCTGGGATAAAATTACCTATGTAAATCCACATTGGAAAGCTCTTGAACAAAGAGTATATGTTACTAGCTTCTATAAACCGAATTCAAATATAGTCAGTGTAATTGTAATATTTTACACTCCTATATCATATAAACTCTCAATTTATTTAATATATACTTAGATTTTGTTTCTATTAATATTGATGCAAGCCTGGATTAACACAATTGATTCTGACAGATTTATTACAGATTTTCTCTGCTGTGAATAAACTCGGCATCTGATAAAGTTTCATGACAAACCTGTAAATTACTAGAAAACTTAGTGTGGATTAATTAGAATGGCAGTGTAAGTTCTCTATTTTTCCTGAAAAAGCAATGTGGAGGTCACTGTAACTCATATTTCCAAATTAGTTTTCCAAATCAAGCATCTCCCTTAACCCAGAAATGAGATCTCATTTCAGATTAAGGCATTGCCTAGACAGGAAATAAGATCTCAGAAGTTATCTTTGTAATATACAGAAGGGATATTGCCTGAACTGGTTAATATCTAACCAGCTTCTGAGCAATACTATGCTTCCCCTAAAAGGGGACCATTTCTTTTAGAGGTGCAGTATCTGACCTCGTTAAGTACTTGTCTGATCTGGGATGTATTCAGAACCAGGTAGCATAAATATGTCATTTTTCATAGGTACTTTTAGTTCTGAAACTGTTTAAGATTATCCCTATACTTAATATTTTATTTGGGTATGTGTGCACTATTTTCTGTGTCCAGATGAACAGAAACAGTTTAATAAGATTAGCAATATAATGCCAAATATAAGACATGGAAGAAACTGCCAAGTACGAAGGGGAAAAGCAGTACAAAAATGTAAGATCTGAATTCGTTCCTTATTGCCTCTTTTTCCAAAGAGCCGTTTTGAGTATTTTTCTAAAATACCAAGGGACAATCTATCTTCTTTAAGAGGTATGGACACACACTCATAATGGCAGGATTTCAGAATTACTGAATTACAGAATTACTGAGTGAAAGGAAAAGAAGAGATCACATGGATGTCATATAATGTCCTACATTGGTACCCTTGCCTTTTGTCATTGAGAATGAGGATTTAACCAAATTGATGTTTATTTTCAAATTTGACCAAGGCAACTTGTTTACTTCTACCAAATGCTTCAGTTTCCTGATATGTAAAAATGAAATGCCAGAAACCTTGCCTTGTGGAAGTTAGGAGACTAGTGCCTGTTGGGAATCCTTGAACAAAAAGTAATTTGGAACTGCTCGGCATCAAAGTTATACATAGTAATTCTTCCTCCAGTCCCCACAAAACAAAAATGAAAATGCACTTCAGTATGTGTCAAAATTGTCTCATGAGAGAGACAGAAATGAAAAGAATGGCCTTTAAATCCGTACCAAATGTTCAGGACATCCCCTTGTTCATGAGCGATAAACTCAGCCAAAGGTTGTCGTTTTTTTAAGTAGAAATGGTGACAATGTTAATGAAAGGATCTGTAAAAGGCCTGACTCATGATTGTTGTGCACCTTTGTCACTCACACAAAAGCTGAGCAGCTGAGGGTATAAATGAAGGCAGAAAGCAATGGTGAATCAGGCACAGCACTTTTAGAGCTGCTGAAAAGAGCACAAAAGCAGGGCTCAGAAAGAGAATTACTTAATGAACAATAACCCATGAGATGCAGGATAGACGTGAAAAGGGGGTCTTTTTACAGTTAGGCATGCATTCAGAGGAAATTCACAGCAGTCTAACTGCTAGAGATTAAAAAAATGCCAAGGCATAATTGTAACTTACTAATGGAATATGTACATTGTAATAATGACATACTACAAAAATGTAATCCACTGTAGTGTTCTACCAAGTAATTATTTAAATAAATAAATACATCAATAAATAATCACTCTATATAGCACTAAAGGTTGAGAAGTCTGAATAAGTTCATACAAATTTCTCTTTTAAATAGTATTTTCAGCTTGGGAGCCAAACATTGTCAAATAGCTGAGCAACTTCTGCCAGGCTAAGAACTGTACCCATTTTGTGACACAAATACATAATTTTCTATAGTTGTCAAAAAGAAATAATAACAAACCCCTTCCTTCAGGAAAGGTAGCTAATCTTATAGCTGTTTAAGAAAAATTAAAACACCTTTAAAAGAGATGTTTTCCACTCTTTTTCTATTAAAGTTTGTTTACTCACAAGTTCTTTCCAAGTTATGAAGTAGATAATTTGTAAGACACTCTTCAAATATAAATAAATTAGTGCCTGCTAATGAGACCAATTTAAATCCACCTAGAACTACTCTGGAAGACATCAAAGAAGTTATCTAAGAATCTAAGAATGGAGAGTTTTCTCTGCACCCACCAGGGTCATTTCCATTTTCCATTGACAGTGCTGATTTTATTCTTAAGATGGCTAAGTGCTAAACTGGCAACATTACTGATGTATTCTTGTTTACATGAATTCAAACAACCTACTGTCAATCTGCTCTAGTGCCTAGGAGGGGTAAGGACAGACAGAATAATGAGAACATCCTTATCAGTGGAATTAAGTTATCATCTTTTCCATCAATAACTGCAGCTTTGCTTTTTCCTCATTTTCTATTATATATACAGGGGGTTTAGTAGTTTTCTTCTTACCTAATAATTTCAGGAGTTAAAATAAACCTTGAGTTTTTTACTTTCTTTTTTTCTCTCTGGCCCAATAGATCAAAGCCAATGTAGTTGATTGTTTTATGTCTCCTGCTTTCTTCAGGTGAATTAACTGAGGTACAAGTTTTCTGACCTGGTGGTTAATAAAAGCACCAAATGGTGTTTGTAGGTTTACAAACTGAGACCACAGGGTTGATATATATTCCTATGAAAAAGGAGCAGGAGGCTTTAAGTAGGGGATCAAAAGAAGCTACAGTCATTTATCAGACTAGACTAAATGCTAAAGATATGAAACATATATATTTCCATGAACAGCATATTTCATATAAGTTTATTCCAAGATTCTGTAGTGTCACCTCTCATTTCATAGAAAGCTCCTCCAGTATACAGTACTACAAAACCAAAAATAGCACTGGAACACTTCCTGCTTCACAGTGAGCTCAGATGGTTTTTCCATCTTCCAAACTTTCCCTCTTCTGAATTCCTGACAAATCTCCCCAAGGCTCCAGCCAAGCTGGCTACCTTTTTTGCTAGTGGATTCTCAAAAATGAAAAGAGCTTTTATTTAAACTGTTATAATCCTTAAAGTACGCCCCATACGTCAATACAGTCTTCAATAATGATTGTGAGAAAACTTACTGAAGAAAAAATTTTCACATAGTAATCAAAATTCCATTCTCCCAGGTGGCTAATCACTGTGACATCAAAGCCCACGATAAAACTGTTTCTTGTATAAAAATCTCCATAGACTGAAGAAAAAAGTCTTCTCACCCAAGTAAATTAATAAAAGACTTTTTTTTAAATGGTAAATTAATTTAAAAACTGATTAGTTTAAACTGATTAGTTTTCTCTACGTTGTCAGTGTGGAAAAAAAGAAATGTATGAGAGAAAGAGAAGTATTCTAAAAGTTTTATTCTGAATTTTTTTTCCTATTGTTTCTAGTAATAAAGTTTTTTTATGCCCTTTAAAGTTTAAACCTGTTTTACCTTCCTCCTAATCCTATCTCACAACAAAAACTAAATAAATAATTCTAGTAAATACACCAGCAATTTGGCCAATGCTAAAACCCACAACATAAATTAATGCATTGACCAGAAAATCTCAAATTAACAAAATTAACAAACCAAAACCACTACAATGACCAATGGCACATTTTTTAAGATAATGTAATATATCTGCATGGAAAATCCTGTCCTCATCTCTCCAAAAGGCTCAATATTTTGGAGCAGAGAAAACACATTTCAAACAAAACATATTTCTTTAATATTTCTTTTGTTCCCTTCACTTACTCTTAACTTTGTGCCTTTCCCCATGCTGCAAACTATTCTCAGAACAGATTGTCTCTGCCCATGTGCTAATTAAACAACTTGTCTTCTAAACCACTTTCTCCAGACCAAAATATTTTTTAACACTAGGAAACACAGTCTTTGTACTAAAGCCATAAACCAGAATATCACATGTATCAGCTCACAAACATTTGATATGTCCTTAGTCAAAATACGTTTGCAGAGCTAGTATAGATGGTGCAGGCAGCCATAGGTTCCCACTGCTTGTCTTTCAGATCAGCCAAATGCAAGGTAGTCCTGGTGCAGAGCCTGGCACACACCTCAGGTAAGGGGTGATGCCCTCCTCAAAAGGCTGCATGGAAAGATTGGCACAGCACTGGCTCACAGAGCTCCTTGGTCATCAGCGATTTGGTCACATCAACCTCTTTGCTGCCTGTAACAGTCACCATGGATTTCATCATAACTTATCCCAGCTCCTTCACATTCAAAATGAGAATGAAACTAAATGTATTTTAAACATCACTGACTTTGACAAAACGCCCAGCAATATAACAAGATTTTGTTCTTCTCTGTTCTCTGACACTGCTGGTCCTGTCAGCTCCAACAGACCCACCTCAGGGCACTGCTGAGCCACTGAGATGAGGTGGCACCAGTGGGAAATTGTGTTTAAGGAAGGATAGGAATGCTGGACAGGCAGAAAACAAGGGAATAGAGGAGAGAACAAGGGAATAACAAGATCAGGTGAGTGGGAGCTTCTCCATGGCAACACAGGTATTGCAGGGTCTGCAGGCCAAGGAGGACCAGGAAAGGAACAGAGGAAAAGGAGGACCAGGAAAGGAACAGAGGAAAAGAGCTAAGAACAGCAGAGAAACCGCTGTGTTCTTACCCCAACCCCTGTGCCATTTGCTGCTGCACCAGAGGGATTGAATGTGACCCACAGTAACAACGTGTGAGGAGAGGTGTCTGGAGTGAAGTGAGCCTAGGGCTGAAGCTGAGCTTGGAAAAGTGGGAAAAAAGGTATTATGAATGTTTGTGGGGATTTTCTTTCCAAACACTCAACTCAGTAATTAATTTTTTATGCTAATTGTCAATAAATTAATTTAAATTCCAAGAGTCAAGTTTCTTTTGCCTGTGAGAGTACATAATAAGCAACTTTGCTGTCTTTATTTTGACCCATGAGGTTTTTTAGAGAGCATTCTATTGTTATTCCCATGTTCTCTCCATCACTGTAGGCGAGTGAGCAAATGGCTGTGTGGGTGCTTGCTGCCAGCCAGGACCTACTCACCACATCAGAGAAGAAGACAACACTCCTTGAAAACAAGCAGCAGAAATATAATACATATTAAAATATAGATGACATTTCAGACACCTCTATGGGTTATGAAAAGGGCATTGAACCATTCTACTAGACATGGGCTTCCCCTACACTCTAACCTCCTGGTTCCTCAATGTTATTTTAGTTATGTTTTATAAAGAATGCTGCTATGGCTGCACAAGAAGGTGCACAATCCATCAATTGGATGTCTCGTACGAGAGGCGAGACAGATATCAAAAACCTGTAAGCATTCACATTTATTACTAAGCTTGGGAGAGACAATCCTAATCTCATACAAGACACAGGTCAGAGTAAGGAAGGATTTCTTTTTTTTTATATCATTTTTTCCCCATAAAACCACATTTCTGTGGAGTGTTTGCCTAGACCCAGACGGAATAAACAACAAGCTTCTCACAGAGCAGCAGCTTTCTCTGATGTCATTTTTGTAAATCTCTCTGCATGGATCTTGCTGCAGTCATAATGTGAGTACTATGTCACGAAAATACAGGAACACTGGCTCAGACATTTTCTAGGCTTGATATACCCCTATGCAATCTTCTCCCTCTCACTAAAAAGCACACATAGGCCTTTCTGATATGCAACCACTAATTTCTGCATGTTCATTATTACAAAAAATAAAAATTATGATCCCAAACCTCTGTTATGGCTGAGCAACCCAAGGGAAAAAAAGAAGAAAGCAGAAAACCAAATTGAATAAGATGAATCCATGTATACATATGCTTTTCTCAAACACTGCAGCAGACAAAGGACAACAGAGGTTGATGGCATAGACTTAAGCAATTTTACAGAGGCTGAATTTTTAATGTGTTGCTCCCCCATTCCCTCCTTCAACTCACGTCTGTCTGAGTTGCACCTATATTCCCCCAGCCAGAGACTGCAAGAATGGGTTAATAACAATTGTTCCACATAGCTTCCCTGTACCTGAAAGGATTTGATCTTGCCATTCCTGGTATAACATATTCATCATCAAAGAACAGATGATAAGAACAAAACTAGAAAAATGTCTGCTACACTTAAGTTGCTTTCCTTGAAGTGGAATAGCTGTAAGCATCACTAACTAAATTAAATACCCAGTTAGAGGGCCTAAAATGTCAAAATCTGGGATCCATAGATGTTCTAATTAATTTTTAGTACTGGTTTACTATCTTAGGTCTGTGCAGAAAAAGATACTTCTCTGAAGCTCAAATATAATGGAGGGGGTAAGTGATCCAAAGAATAAACCCAACATATTCAAGACAGTGGTTTAACCTAAAAGAGAATTCAGAGACAAATTTGGCTCTGGTTGATGAGGAGTCACCTCCTGTAATGAAGTCACAACCCTCACCATCAAGCCTACAAGCACCCCTATTTTAAGCCTGCTCAGAGAAATGTGGCTCTTAGAAGGACCTTTAAGGTGTGACAGGCAGAAAAACAGATCATGAACTGAGATTGTTTACATGCATTTGTTCTGGCTTTGTAAATCACCTTTTTGATCACTGATTTTTATATTTCTTTGCCATTTTGTTTTAGTGGAAATGACCCAGCAAATTGTTAGGTTGAGGTCTGAATCCTGAACTTTCAGCTCATAAACCTTGTATAATTTTGGAATAATACTGGGAATGTGCAACAGTAGGTTGAATTTCACACCCTGTCCTGACAGCTCTGTCCAGAGACAGGATGCCAGCAGATGGCAGATGGATCACTGCATCAGACTCTGTGGAAGTTGTTAAGTGAGTATAATATTGTTTTTAATTTTACCTTTTTCCTTACAGACAATCACAATGAATAACACCATATTAAAAAAGAAAAGATAAAGTATTAATTTCCTCAGTGGGTTTTTATCAGCTGATGTAATAAGACACTGATGCTGGTTAGTAACGTGATGTAATTAAACAAAATAAAAGAGATTGTCTTGAACAGAGCAAATTCATGAATAGAGGGGAGACTATGAAAAAAGACTGTATTTTAAGTGTTCCTCCTCTGTTACAGTTACAGTCTTATACTAAGTTTCTTTCCCAGATTCTGTTTTCCATTCCTTTTCAGGAAAGAATTTGTACAAACAATTCCTGTCACTTTTGCAGTAAGAGATGAGAGAAGCCAAAAATGTCGAAATAGAAGCTGAATCTTTAAGTGAAAGAGTAGCTAGAGTTGATCAGATGTATTCAAAAAGACAAACAATAAAATTTAGGAAAAGTAGAGCTTTGACAGGTGCTAAAAGAAAGCTTTCCACCATCTCAGTGGGACTACCCTTACTACTATGCCAGCCCCATCCCTATCTGCCAACTAAGAACTACTTTTCCTAGGACAATTCCAAGGTTAGGTGATGTGTACTGCTGTCTTTCATAAAAATATTAAGTGTGGGTCATTTTCATAGCATGTGTCTGAAAACTAGAGCAAAACATGTACTGTAAGCTGAAAACCTGAAAGGCAAGTAGCAGATGTGTCTGTTCTGACAAGTCCCTGGTTCAGTGAAGCACAAATTGCCTACAGAGGCATTGCCTTTCTGCACAAAGCAGTGTATTTTCAGTGGTGCAGCCTAGCCACCACTCATGTCTCTGGCTGCTTGCTCACATCCTGCTATTGCAATTCACAGTCTACCAGCTGTGTTGCCAGACCTGTCCTCTGTGTCCTGCTGGAAACCAGAGGAGTGAAAGCAGCAACCAAGCCCAGGACCACTCACAGTGGCTTCACCTCAGAAGCCAGAAAATCCTGGAGTGCTCTCAGAAACGCATTATGCCCAGACTGAATTCCTGCATCTGTACGAAACTGCAAGATAAGGGAAGATCATTCAGGTTATGCTAAATCAATCTACTTCTGATGAGAATCGAAACACTCATTCAAGGTTTGAAAAAAGACTATCTGAATTCGCCTATATTTAACTCATGATAATGGCAGCTGCTGTGTTCTGTAACAGTGTACTCTGCCTATGTAGTGTTTTCTATCTTTAGATGCTTGCAGACACTGTGTAAACAGAGCAAGCCAAAAGAATGAGGCTTTGTTCTACTGTTTATTATAGAAACATTCACAGGTTGTTCATAAGATCCTTCATGTATATAAGATAAAAATACTACTTTTATGGCATTATGTCACCTTGAAATGCATTTTTAATTTCTGTTGTGTCTGGAAAGTTTCACTGAGTGAAAATCTATTTATAAGAATTATCAACTTTTAAATTCAATTTTGAGCATATATGTGCTTTTTCGATGTGGTCTGGGAGGGCTGATTCATCACTGAACCCAGAAATTGGATGCTTGTGACCAGTGTATATAGTGAATCTGGTGGTCTTGTACATATTCATTTTCTGGGGAATCACACTTGCATGCATGTAAAACAAAGACTCAGACCCAGGTTCTGCCCTAGATTATTGAAGATGGAACATACAAGAACAATCAGGAGCTGAGAAGACAGGGCTGTTGCGGGGGAAGCTTTGGTTTCCGTCTCTGACCTGGCTGATGCTTATTTACTTGTAGCAAATATAATCATTCCAGTAGGACAGATGGCATAAACTATTCAATGCACGGTGTTTGGGATAGCATCATCCTGCCAGTGCCTCCATTTCCTAAAATGCTACATGAAAAGGTCTATTTTTTACAAAGCATTATTTTGCAATTAAATACCTCCAGCCCTACCTACTCATAAATGAATAGTTGTTTTCCTGGCTAGTTACACACTGAAATAATGGTAACATTTTGGATTAGAAGACGAGTGATGGCATGTGCCCAGCTCCTCTGCTGAAATATTCTGTCAATACTGTTGGGGTAGTGTGTACTTGATAAGAGCAGATCTCTTTCTCACTTTATGTAGTTCAAATTGTTCTTAAAATTCCCACAGAATGTGTGGGCTGATTACTGCAGTAGCTAAATGTGGGATTCTAGGCTCTAATTTGTGGTGTTAATAACGTAGGGTTGGTGGGGCTCTGCACAGGTCATGTCAGAGGCAGCAGAAATGCACTAGCACAGGTCCTCTGGGAAGAATCCTTCTTTCATCTTTCCAGATATGCTGAGGAATGCCAGAGGCAAGCTGTCCCTAGCGTGGCATGGGCTCCATGCTCACAGATACACTGTTGGAGGGAGCAAGAGACCTGTTAGGGAAATGCTTTGGGTGAAAGGACTGTGGTGACAACAGAGAATTCTTCCTCTCCTTCTCACCTGCCAGTGTGTGCCTATCCCATCTTACCTAGCTTCAAAAATGATCCTAACCACAATGCAAGATCGAGTTTCCTTCAAGTAACTTCGACCTGTACAGGCAATGACAAAGCTGCATGGCTTTCCAGAAATCTGGGCTGCCCAGCCGTGCAACATTCATAAGAATGAACAGCATAAACAGAGGCAGCTGGATACATACAAAAGCAGAGTGCTGGGGCATATGAACATGGAAATTTGATCATTATACACATGCTAAGCTTCTTCCCATTCTTCCCACAAGAAGCTGAACTGTCCCAAATTGCTGTGAGGACAAATAATACAGGTAGCTAGTTTGTACTCTCTCTAGAGCATTGATGCACTCACTGGCTTCTCAGCTACCTCCAGAAGATTTGTCAGGCACACCACCCAACATTTTATTATGTTTTTCAGTGTCTTTTAGCCTATGTTTGTTCCTTTTAGTTTCTTGGTAACTACTCTCCTAATCTTCATATCCTCTCTCTAAAGATGGTAACACGTTGTTTTACACCCACAAAAATGCGGAATTTCAGTTCATTAAGGAGACTGTCACAAAATAAAAAACAAGAGTTACACATTGAATTAAAATTTGCTCACTGCTCAGGATTAAATCAAGAACTGTTACTCTCCTTGAGGCTTCATCTGGTTAGGTCCAAGCATTTATGAAGCCTAACAATGTAATTATAATGTGATAATAAATTACACAATTACTAAAATTGTAATGATTATTATATTCTGCATATGCCAAATGTCATGTAAATAATCACTTAAAGTGAAACTACAGGTATTAAATTTAGTCACTAAGATGCATGTAAATTCTAAACTCTATCAGAAGTATTTCAAATAGCTGAAGCTCATTACTAAGAAAGGAAATTATGTATAACCCTGTTCACCAAATCACAAAATAATAGATGTAATTGAATGTAATGGATTTATGACAATCAAAATAAAAGGAATAAACACACATCTTGGCTAACCAAGAAGATCACAATTGCTAAATTCCTTTGGAAGCTGACAAAATACCAAGGAAAACAAATATGGATGGCTATAAGCAACAAGCAACTGCATTAACTCAAGAAAATGAAGGAATACTTTGAATCTGAGTACCAAAAGAACTCACATTATGTGCCAAAGGGCTATATTCTGTATGAAACCTTAGTATCAGCATTAATCTGTGAATCTTAGAATACTTCAAATAGAGTATGTATTGTGCTTTAGCAGGTAGACTGGACTAGATGATCTCAAGACATGCCTTCTAGTTCCAGTTATTCTGTAATTCTCTGATGATTTTAATAATAAATTATCCTACCAACAGTTTAATGGTCTTGTCCATGTCACTCAGAAATACAGTACTCAGCTGACAATTAATCAAAGATTTTCTGACTTTCAATCCATATCATGACTTCAAGATTGTTGTTTTTCTTGGGCAGAAGCAGGCTGGAATGTTCAGAGATTCCCTTAAAGTGAAATAGGTGTAATAAAAAGGTAGATAAAAAATAAACTAGAGATCTTACATGTGTTTTTGCCAAACTGAACTGAGACACTTTTCAATAATATTATTTTCATTAAATGAAAAGATAAGCATTTTGAAGTGCTCTCCAGACAGGCATGTACATGCTTACTCACCCATAATCACTAGTCACCTTTTACTACATTTATTCTGATATACTATTTATGTCTGGTCTGGGACACCTAGAAGTCATTTAATCAAAATGGAAAGTGCTCATTCTTCAGTCTAATACTCCTCTCAATTACTTCATTTCAAAAATAGTTACAACTAATTTGCTCTCATCTGTGGGAAAGTTTTAGAAATAGATGTCTATCAAACTAGCCAGCTTGGGCAGCTACTCATCCACTCCATCCCTGGAAAGACTTACCTCCAGTTATGCCATTTCCAAGGGAAGTATCACACAGGTCACCTCTAGAAGTTCTGCCTCAAAGAGAGAATCTCTGAAGTGAACCATTAGCAAGTTAGCAAGTTTGCCAGGTCTGTGGCACTGCTTGGGAAAGAACTGCTTACAGCAATTCAGACTCAAAACCAGAGGGTACTGGCAGCATAAAGGGAAATTACATGAGGAAGTCTACGCAAAAATTTAGGGTAGGATGTCTTCATGGTAGGCAGGGCAGAGAATGATGGTGATTTGACCCAGTGACATTACAGCAGTTTTTGTAGTAGAGTTGCAGATCTACTCCAACACATCTTTCACCCTGCATTGAAGGCATATCAGTCAACCATCTCTCTTCCCAGGCTCACATTCACAACAGCAATCCTGCTTTCCAAGTCTTTTAGGCTGTATCTGTAATGCAGACAGGACCCACTCCACAGCCCTGTTCCTTCAGGAGCTGTTGTTTGAGCGTGTTTCTCATGAATGGTATGTTCTGTTATTGCCCAAGCTAATGGTTTAGCCCAAAATTATACCCTCCCACCCACCTTGTCAATCTATCCTAAACTACCCGACAATCCTGCTTTGTGCCAGCCCCCTGCTTGGAATTCCTCTTTGGAAATCCCCTAAAACTCAATGTCTCATTAGTCCATGTGACCCAGTTTTCGCCCCTACATCTCTCATTGGACAATGCCTTTGTAAACCCTACCCTTTATCCCTCCCAAGAATTTCTCCAATTTGCCAAGAATTTGTACCTTCCCCTTGAACCTCCCCCATATTTAAGTTGTTGCACCTTTGCCCATTTTGCATTTTGCCCTGCAGATTCACCAAAGTAATAAATCCTTTTTATCCCATGCAAAAGACCTCCCCCTCCTCCTTGCCTCCTTTGAACACAATCTGACAGCCAAAAGGCCATGGTGCCATAGCTCAAGCCACATCTAAGGCCTCCTGTTCCTGGGATGTGACCCACTCTGGGCACGGGACTGTAGAGGCAAAGTGAGTGCAGCTCTGGCTGGTGCATCAAGCCATTGTCTTCTCTCCATTTTCAGCGAATAGATGTACATATCTAAAGCAACTTATGGTGCCTTGAAGACTGTTTTACAAGAATTCCCTGTAAGGAAAATAACTTAGGAGACACTCCCCAGCAATACCCTCAATAAAGAAATTCAGTCTGATCTATAACCCCTGCATCATCATCTAGAGAAGTCTGTTTCTCTCCACTGACTACAGAAATCCTTACTGGCATTAACTATCATCTCAACTAAACATGTAAATGTTTCATGGTGTCCAATATGTAAAAAGTGCCACAGGTAATAAAAACAAAATTAAGAGCAGGCTATACAACACAAGCAAAAAACTGTCAGTGAACTTACTCTGAAAACCTTTTCCACCCTTGCAATACTCTTCCCAAAGATGGTTCCAAGTTGGTCTCCAATCCCAGCCAGCAAGAAGCCAAACAGTGGAATCCCAAATAGGGCATACAAGATGCAGAAAACCTTGCCACCCACAGTGCTTGGGGCCATCTTTCCATATCCTGAGGAGAAAAACAATTGTCAGACTCACAGAACTTATACACAGATTTTTAGAAAACAAACTAATAGGTTTTTAAAAACTGCTCTTCCTGTAGGCATATCTTTGTTCCACCTATAATTCCTATTTATAGACTTTCAATGACATGATGCCATTTCCCGGGCAAGCCATCCTCTGTTATTCCGTTTTCCTTGAAGCCTCAGTATCTCATGTTTTCTGTTGATTCAGTCTATCTAAAAGTGCTGTTTGTTTAATTGATCTAGCTGATGTCACAGCACAAAAATCCCTCCATGCTGGCCTGGTGCCTGCATGCTGTTGCTCCTCTTGGCCTGTGCCAATGGTTTCCTGACAGGAGTGTGATTCACCTGACAAGGCTCATTTTCAGTGGTTAGCTCATACTTTCCTCAGCCCCTCATCATACTGACTAGCTACACTGCAGCCTCCAAACTGTACCCACACTATAAAAATCTGCCCTTGAACTCTTTTTTCAGTAAAGCATTATCACTCCAGTAGACATGGTATTTCTGTTAAAATGTTAAAGAGAAAAAGAACCAAGAATTGTGACAGTAATATTTGCACCTTTTTATTTAAGAGCAGGTATTTTAATTGAAAATTCATAGACACTTTGATTTTAACTATACATAATTACTTAAATATTAAAAACTATCACATAATCACAAATCACTGATGCAATAATGATGCCTTGAGAGGCATCTAGAACAGAGGCTAAACAGTGTTAAAGGAATAAAGCAGGTATTTATTAAAAAGTCTTCAAAGGATACACCTTGGGCAGTATGAGAGCCTGGCCAAAGCTGCACTCAAGATGGACAACAGGTCACACATTTTCACACTTTTATAGGTTTTGATCCATTTACATTTTGGGGTTAATTGTCCAATTATAGCTTCAGGTTATGAAGTCCCATCCTCACAGATTGCTCTCCTCAATTCACTTCTGTTTATACCTTTTGGGCCTGAAGCTGCAATGGTGTCCTTGGTTCTCAGGCTGGAAAAGGATTGTTTTGTCTAACTAAATTGTGAAGAGAACTTGCTAACACTTTATATGAAGTTCAGAGTTATATACTAATGCAGTACAGAATCTGGAAAATATGAAAGCTAAAACTTAAGGCATCAATAAAGCGTCCAGAGAGGAGAAAATCTATGAAAGTGTCAAGTCCTATTCCTGTTGGGTTGGTGACACTGGCACTGGATATATCTGTCTGTCATGGGATGTTGAAAGAACTATGCTGACACACAATAATGCATGTCTCCTAACCTACTGTCATTTTCACAGCTGCATCCATCATTCCAGATTTCTCCTAATATTCCAAGAAGGTCCAGGCTCCATGGGCCCCAGGACTGAGGTTGACCAGGTAATCTGTTGAGTTTCCGCCTAAGAGGAGCCCTAATAGGCCTCTGGTGGATAAACTAAGACCATTTTCATGCCCTGACACGATACACAGACTTTATGCAGCCTATAAAAAAATTTCATTAATGGAGAATTTAAAACCAATACAGGCAAAAATATAAGATCTTTTCAATAAGTTACTTAATAGCAGATGTCAATGAATATGTCTACATAAACTATGCCTACATAGTGACATTTATTTAATGAGTAATTTAAAAGCTTATCACTTAGGTCTATTGAGTAAACAAATATTAAGGGAGGGTTTTCTTATGTATGAATCAGAAATGTTTTCTTTCTTGCCACCCGCTGGTTTTATGCTACAATCAAAAATGCATGGTAATGTAGCTTAATATAGAGGAACACAGATTGTACACTCTATACAATCACTCTTTCCCCCTCACTCTGACAGCAAAGAAAAGGCAGAGCTAAAGGCACAGACTCTACTGTTAGAGATGATCACCACAGCAAGTCTTTTAGCTGCCACAGGATTTTTTGTTGTTGTTATTGTTGTTATTTATCTGCATAAAAAGCCAACATAATTTAGTCAGATTCTCACACTTTATTGAAGGGTTATGTGATTATCAAGTTATTTGTCTGTAAAGTCACCAGTGTGTGCATCACAGCTGTAATGTGGAGAAGCACTTTATACAATTTTACAATTTATACCATTTTTTAATACAATTTAAAGCTGAACAATACACATAGAAAATGTAAATAAAAATCAACAATTTGCCAGTGGTTTCCACATGATTTGATCTCTTGATCTGATTATTATGACAGCACTGAAATCAATCTTAAAATTATAAAGTTACTATATAATTGTCATCAGATTAACTTTCCAACAATGTTATTGGGTTTGGTATTTTTTTCCTTCAGATTGTCTTCTGAAAGCCAAGCTTGTTGAACATTCTTCAAGAGAGGAGCTGGCTCAGAGAGGAAAGATTAAAAGCCTTAGCATATCTAAGGCCAGAAATCAAATACATTGCACACAATGTATGGGGAGAGAGATGATAAGGGCCTGAATAATGATCTTATTAAAATAAGTGGTTCAAGTAAAGTGAATGGAGTAGTTCAGTATACTCATCATTTAATACAGAGAAATGTGTCAATAACCAAGGCCATGAATTCTAGAAAGAAAAAAAAGTGTGTTTTTTACACAATGTATCATTTGTGGAATTCCTTCCAATTGTTAGTATGAAAACAAGTAAGAATTTTTAAAATTATGTAATAGTTATGAGAATACATTTCCAGCTACAAGGAGTAGGGTATGAGAAGAATTGCTTCAATCAAACTTCACAGCATAAGCTAAAATTAATTGATGTACTTAGGAAAAAAGTCACACTTCTGGGCAAATTCATCTATAATATTAAAATCAAAATCCCCGACAACCATAATGTATTTCATTTGGTACAGCTTCATGATGTTTTTAGTAAAAATTGAGACCATCTGCATCTACATCAAGAACAGGGTTATAAAGCCTGCCTGAGTGTCACCAGTTTTCAGCTCAGCATTGCTATTCTACCCTAATTATCTAAAAAGCTTCTGACATTTACCCAAAGACTCAGTGCCCTTGACACATGCTGGAGTCATGTCTTCTGCTAACAGAGAAATACACTTCAGCTACCTTTTTTCTTTGCTGTCTAACTTTCTCAAATTTTCATTATCCATGTCTCAGTCTATGTATTTTAAAAAATAAACAATAAACATACCTATAGTTGTAATGACTGTTCCAGCAAAGAAAAAGGCACCTCCAAGGTCCCAATGACTGCTGTTGTTAGAGGAATTTCCGATGGGACTGACTCCTGCGTTATCAGCATCAACAGCATGCTGCAAAGAAAATACAAAGAAACAGCAATATGAATATGTTACTGTATCCTATGAAAGTTGGTATAGGCTTCAAAGGGAACTTTCTATGACCATGGAAACAGCTCCAATTTAAGTTTTTAATGTGCATTCAAAGTATAGTAGCCTCTACTGTACACGTAAGTTGAATATATGACTGAATTGAATATCCATTAACTTGGAAAAAAGATACAATGCATAAACTAATGACAAAAGATAAAAAGCAATTGAGAAGTAGAGGGCCAACACCACAAATTCATCCATAAACATCATTCCTGTAGCAACTACTGCTAAAAGAAAAATTCCTCAATGGGAACAGTTCATGTTAGAAGCAGCTAGAAGGATGGTAAATACAAATAATCTTTGTGAAATCAACAGAAGCTAGTCAGCTAAGGATTTAAATCCCCAGACAATCAGTAATTAATTAAGTAATTTATATTTTATGCTAACTAAAGAGAAAGAAATGGCACATATAAACCCTGTTTGAAATGAATAAGATACCTATGGAAACATCATATAAAAACTTCGTGATCAGCTCAAACTTCCCAGTTGCCACACTACACATGATCTCATGTCCACAAATACAGCATGATACAGAGACTCCCAGAGACTGCTATAATGAAATATATCCCGGATAGAAGCTGAGGTAGCTATACTGCTTCCTGGTCATTGTCCTGTGTCCCACATGGTACTGAATCAAACCAGGCAGACATATCAGCCTCCTGAATGTTTGTTGGGAATTTCTAAAAATGCACCATATTGTATCATACACATTCACTTTTCATTGCAGCCTCACAGTCCAAAGGAAGACAGAGCTGAATACATCAACCTACAAAGCACAGAAATAAATCTCTCATCAGCATCTGGTATATTCACCTGAATTGCTCTAAGTTTACTTTTGAGATGCCCTTCAGCATGTATTTTCAAGTTGCTTTTAGATCTCATGCAAGCTATTCTTCATCATAGAGAAATTCAGACCTCACTCTAGAACAGAGCTGAAATGACTGCCTTTCTCCCTTCCAAATGTTCCCAACTGAGTGTAATTTCCATAAAACCACTGCAGAGGAACCAAGCTTCTCTTTTTCTGCCTCCTAACATTTCCAGCTGCTTTTCTCCTGTTCTGCTCCAACCTCACTTCATGTTGCTGTTATCAGCTGCTCACAATACTGCCAGACCTTCTCCTTCTCTTTCTGTTATTTGCTCCTCCTCCTAAATATCGCCACCAATCCTTAGCCTTGGTAGCTTCAGTGAACTTATTGCTGGCTCAACAAGTGAAGCGAAGTGCTACCTCTTGCATCCTCTCTTTCTTTGGCTTTGTTCAACATGGAATTCCCACCTATCAACACAGGTTTGACTTTTCTTATTCCTTTTCTTTAACTAGATCTCTTTTCCCTCTGATTTGTGATCTATGAATTGTCATGATGGTTTTCTATTTCACCTTTTCTTATACAGTCCATGTGCAAAGCAAGGTTAGCCATTCTATTTTACCATTGCCTCACTTCTTACTTGATCATGTCTATGAGTTCTCTCTTGATCTTCTCTATAACCTCACATTCTCTTGTGGGTTTGGCACTGACTTTTAAACACATCCACTTAATACCACTTCTCTCCCTATCCTTCATGATACACTCTTCTCCTCATTAACCTCTTTCCACCAATGGCTTACTCACCACATTTTTTCTTTTCTTCCACTTCCATTTTTCTCAGTCGTTTTTTGCCTGTATTTCCAACTGACTTCATGGTCATAAATGTTCCTCTTCAGCTTTTTTAGCCTGGGCAAGTTTCAGCTAATCTGCTTCCCAGCTTTTAGTTATTCATCGCATTGCCTCACAAAAAGGGAAAGGAGTGGGAGGAGAGGCGTATGGGCAAGAACAGAGACAGCTACATCTAAAGAGATCAGTACAGGACAGCCTTTTTAAAAAGTAGAGCTACTACATGCCAGGCTATGATGATTGTGAAACTATAGCATGAGCAAGTTCCAGCCTGGATTGGTTTCATTTCACGTGGGCAGAAAGCCAGGGTTCCTCAGCACATGTCCATACCTCAAAAAATAGGGATATAGAGAACGGATGCGTTTTGCACCAAACCCTTTGGAAGGGCTTCTGTACCAGTTGCTGGCATATTGCAGGTGGTGTGAAAGCAGAGATCATTTGTTGGTTTATGCAGAACAGCATAAATCAACATAACAGACAGGTTGCCTGTTTAAATAGGCCATGACACACAGTCAGCTACCCTGGTTACTTCTGCCAAGGAATGCTGTCTGCCCTCCCCTTGAGTGTGTGAATGTCAGCAAGCTAATTACACTTAAATCACACTTGAGTTTACACAGTTTAGCAAGTCTTTCAGGGCCAAGCACTAACCCCTGAAGTGAAGGAGTATCCTGTTGCCTTAGATAGCTTTGAGATTCTCAGGCTCCCTTCTCATCCAGAAAAAAATCATTTTTTCTTTAAAGCTTCACTGACATCATTCATTTATAAATATCCAACTATTCTAATACTGTCTTTTAATACATAGTATTTTGCGATGGAGGACAAAAAGAGAGCAGCAAACAAAAGCAGCCAGCAGTCTGCAGCTAACAGCACTTAACCGATTTTCAGCTCATGCACGAGAAAAGGATGCCTTACTACTACCACCACAAGTCCACCTACACAGAACTATCCTGCTAGATGAAAACTGACACAAAATTCAAACAATACTATTACTGGCAAGACTGTCCCAATTCAGACCATAAAACTGTACAAGTTTCCCATCTGAAACTTCAGATAGGCTTTACAGCAATGACCTGGAGAGCTGCATCTTCAGGTTATCTCAGAGTAGGAAAAATCCTGATTTCCAGAGTGCTAAACATTATGTAAACAAACTTCAGATATTTAAGGGATTTTAAATGAGTAGTTTCAGCTACTTTTATAGTTGAAGTATTGTTGAAAGTAACAGGTCATGAAAGTACCCAAAGCTGTTTCACACACTTGCTCCTTTCCTGATCCCTTTTTCCTTCTCCAGAGGAGCTATAAGTACACAGTTTTTTCATTATAGTTTATTAATTGAAAGTGCAATCTTCTTTACTGAAAAACTACCAACCTATGGTAATTTTTTCTTTTGAAATGCCACCCATTTCGGGGAAGGCAAAAGTTTGAAATACCTCAAAGGGTGATACAGTCTTTCTGGATGTTCCAAGTGATGGATGTATGCTAAAGCCAACAGGCAGGTAGGAATGAAGAGAATGACAAAACTGCGGAAGTAAATAAAAGTACTTGATATTATTTGTTTTTAAAAACATGCATTTCTGATCATAACTTTCTTTTTTGTTCCCTATCATTGCATAGATATGTATTTTACTCTCAGCCCCTTTGGTATCAGTATAGTATAGTCCTTCTGTAACAAAAAGATGTGGCCTGGTGACATGGTCTGCATGGGACCAAAGACTAATCCCACAGCAGAAGCCAGCATTTGTGGTGATACTGGGACAATTGAATCCTGTATTCCCAAAAAGAGTGAAACCAAACTGCATCTCAGCCTGAAGTACACTTCATCAATTCCACTTGCATAAACAAAAAGATAGCTGAAAGCCAGTGCAGCTGATGAGGAGAGAGAAACAGACTGTTTCTGGTTTCTCCATGAAAAGAGGCTTTTATCTGGTTCATTTGTTTATGTTTCTGTAATTTCTCCAGTCAAGATCCCAAGTATGAGGAAGACAAATCTTTT